>NC_085931.1:15089625-15798375 GCF_028885625.2 Pongo pygmaeus | reverse complement strand
TCCATTCCATTCCATTTCATTCCACTCTATTCCATTCCATTCCAATCTACTCCATTCTACTCAACTCCATTCGTCTAGACTCCATACCTTTCCATTCCATTCAACTTCATTCCACTCAACTCCACTCCATTGCACTCCATTCCACTCCATTCCATTCCATTCCATTCTACTCCACTCCATTCCACACCAAACCACTCCATTCCACTCCACTCCACTCCATTACATTCCATTCCACTCATCTCCATTCCAGTCCACTCCACTCCATTCCACTTCACTCCACTCCCTTCCAGTCAACTGCGTTCCATTCCTTCCCATTCCACTGCACTCCATTCCATTCCACTCCACTCCATTCCATTCCATTGCATTCCACTGTAACCCACTGCACTCCACTCTGCTCCAATCTGTTCCATTCCATTCCATTCCACTACATTCCATTCTATTGCACTCCACTCCACTCCACTCCATTCCATTTCACTCCATTCCACTCCAGTCAATTTGATTACACTCCATAACTTTCCATACCATTCCAATCCATTCCATTCCTTTTCACTCTGCTCCACTCCATTCCTTTCCATTCCACTACACTCCATTACACTCCACTCCACTCCATTCCACTCAAATCCTCTCTATTCCACTCCACTCCACTCCATTCCTTTCCATCCCATTACATTCCACTCCACCCCGTTCCATTCCACTCCACTCCACTCCATTCCACAAGACTGCATTCCATTCCATTCCACTCCACTTCACTCCATGCCTCTCCACTCCATTCCAGTCCAATGCACTTCAATCCACATCAATCCATTCCATTCTAATCCATTCCACTCCATTCCACTCAACTCCACTCCATTCCATTCCATTCCATTTCATTCCACTCCTTTCCACTCCAATCCACTCCACCCTATTCCAGGCCACTCCACTCCAATCCATGCCATTCCATACCATTCCACTCCATTCCATTCCATTCCACTCCAATCCATTCCATTCCACTCCATTCCATTCCACTACCCTTCACTGCATTCCAATCCATTCCATTCTACTCCACTGCACTCAATTCCATTCCATTCCATTCCATTGCATTCCACTCTTTCCATTCCACTCCACTGCATTCCATTCCATTCTTGTCACTTCCAATCCACTACAGTCAATTCCACCTCACTTCTTTCCATTCCATTCCATTTCATTCAACTCCAATCCACTCCACTATATTCCATTCCAGGCCACTGCACTCCACTCGACACCACTCCACTCCATTCCACTTCACTCCATTTCATTCCATTCCATTCCATTCCTATACACTCCACTCCACTCTACTACATTCCACTTCACTCCATTCCACTGCACTACATTCCATTCCATTCAACTCTATTCCACTCCACTCTTCTCCATTCCAATCCATTCCATTCCACTCCACTCCATTCCACTCTAGTCCACTCCATTCCTCTCTGCTCCACTCCATTCCATTACGTCCCATTCCATTCCACTCCATTTCATTCCTCTGCACACCATTCCAGTACACTGCACTCCATTCTACTCCACTCCTCTCTCCCCCACTCCATTTCATTCCACTCCTCTCCATTCCATTCCAATCGACTCCATTCCATTCCATTACACCACACTGAACTCCACTCCACTACTTTCGATTCCACTCAATTCCACTCCATTCCACTGAATTCTACTCCATTTCAGACCACTCCACTGCACTCAAATCCATTCCATTCCTTTCCAATGAACTCCATTCCATTCCATTCCAATCATTTCCACTCCAATGCATTCCATTCCACTCCTCTCCACTCCACTCCATTCCATTGCATTCCATTCCATTACTGTCCCTTCCAGTCCACTCCACTCCATTCCACTCCACTCCATTCCATTCCATTCCATTCCATTCCATCTCATTCAACTCCGCTCCACTCCACTCCATTCCACTTCATTCCATTCTGTTCTTTTAAACTCCACTCCACTCTAATCCATTCCACTCCAATCCACTCCATTTCACTCCACTGCACTCCATTCCATTCCGTTGCCTTCCATTCTAATCCACTGAATTCCAATGCATTCCACTCCATTCCACTCCACTTCACTCCATTCAAGTCCAAACCTCTCCATTCCACTCCACTCCACTCCATTCCTTTCCTATGCAGTCCTTTCCACTCCATTCCATTCCATGCCATTCCATTCAACTCCAATACATTCCACTCCAATCCATTCAAGTCCAAACCACTCCATTCCTCCTAACTCCAATCCACTCCACTCAACTCCATTCCATTGCATTCCATTCCTGTCCACTCCATTCCATTCCACTCCACACCATTCCATTTCATTCCATTCCACTCCATTCCATTGCATTCCACTCCATTCCATTCAATTCCACTCTATTCCATTCCTTTCCACTCCATTACAGTCCATTCCACCCCAATCCACTCCATTCAATTCCATTCCGTTCCACTCCATTCCATTCCATTCCACTGCATTCCACTCCACTCCACTCCACTCCATTCCATTCCATTCTTTTTCAATCCTTTCCTCTCCACACCACTCCATTCCACTCCACTCCACTCCTTTCCATTCCATTCCATTTCTTTCCACTCCATTCTATGTCATTCCAATCCATTCCACTCTATTCCATTCCATTCCACTCCAATCCATTCCTTTCCACTCCATTCCTTTGCACTACACCCCACTGCATTCCAATCCATTTCACTCCATTCCACTGCACTCCACTCCACTCCATTCCATTCCATTCTATTCCACTCTTTCCACTGCTCTCCACTCCATTCCATTACATACCTGTCAGTTCCAATCCACTCCAATCAATTCCACTGCACTCCTTTCCAATCCATTACATTTCATTCAACTCCATTCCACTCCATTTCCCTCCATTCCATTCCACTCCACTGCACTCCTCTCCACTCCATTCCACTCCACTCCGTTCCACTCCACTCCGTTCCACTCCATTCCATTCCATTCCGTTCCATTCCATTCCATTCCATTCCTATACACTGCACTCCACTCCACTCCATTCCACTACAATCCACTCCATTTCACTCCACCCCACTCCCTTCCATTCCAATCCATTCCATTTCATTCCATTACACTCCATACCATTCCATTCCACTCTACTCCATACCACTTCACTCCATTCCACTGCACTTCATTCCATTCCATTCCATTTAACTCCATTCCACTCCACTGCACTGCATTCCACTCCACCCCACTCCATTCCATTCCATTCCACTCCACTGCATTCCACTCCAGTCCACTCTATTCCACTGCACTTCATTCCATTCCATTCCATTCCATTCCTCTCCATTCTATTCCTTTCCACTCCATTCCTGTCCAATGCACTCCATTCCACTCCGCTCCTTTCCACTCCAATCCATTTCATTCCAATCCACTCCACTCCATTCCAATCCACTCCATTCTATTCCATTCCACGGCACTCCACTCCAGTCCATTCAACTCTACTCAATTCCACTCCATTCTACTGCATTCTACGCCATTCCAATCCACTCCACTCCAATCCAATCCATTCCATTCCATTCCAATGCACTCCACTCCGTTCCATTCCAATCCACTACATTCCTTTCCACTCCACTCCACTCTATTCCACTCCACTCTACTCCATTCCATATCATTCCATTCCATTCAACTCCACTCCATGTCATTCCATTCCATTCCACTTCATTCCTTTCCATTCCATTCCACTCCTTTCCACTCCACTCCTCTCCATTCCATTCCACTCCACTGCTTTCCATTCCATTTCCTTCCATTCCACTCCTCTCCATTCCACTCCACTCCACTGATTTCATTTCCATTTCATTCCATTCAACTCCTTTCCACTCCACTCCACTCCACTGATTTCCATTACATTTCATTCCATTCAACTCCTTTCCATTCCACTCCTCTCCACAACATTCCATTACATCCGTTTCCATTCCACTCTATTCCACTCCTCTCCAGTACACCGCACTCCACTCAACTCTACTCCACTCCATTCCACTGCCCTCCATTCCGTTACATTCCATTCCACTCCACTCCAATCCACTCCATTCCGCTCCACTCCAGTCCATTCCTCTCCGTGCAACTCCTCTCCACTCAACTCATCTCCATTCCAATGCACTGCATTCCATTCCACTCCACTCCAATCCACTCCATTCCACTCCACTCCAGTCCATTCCGCTCCATGCAACTCCTCTCCACTCAACTCCTCTCCATTTCAATCCACTACATTCCATTCCACTCTGCTCCACTCCATTCCATTCCTTTCCACTCCATTCCACTCCAATCCATTCCACTCCATTCCAGTCCACTCCCCTCCACTCCAATTCATTCCATGCATTTGCAGTGCACTCCACTCCACTCCATTCTATTAAAATCCATTCTACTCCACTCCATTTCATTCCACTCCATTCTTTCCATTTAACTCCACTAAACTCCATTCCACTCCATTCCATTCCACTCCACTCCTTTGCATTCCATTCCATTCCATTCCATTCCCTTCCACTCCATTCCACTACTCTGCACTCCATTCCATTCGACTCCATCCAATCCTCTACATTCCACTCCACTCCACTCCATTCCATTCCATTCCCCTCCATTCCACTCCGTGTGATTCCACTGCGTTCCACTCCACTCCATTCCATTCGATTACACACTACTCCGCTCCAATACATTCCATTCCACTTCATTACACTCTACTCCATTCCACTCTGCTCCACTTCACTCCATTCCATTGCATTCCGCTCTATTCCATTCCTCTCCATTCCTTTCCACTGCATTCCACCCCATCTCCTCCACTTCACTCCATTCCATTCCATTCCACTGCACTCCACTCCATCCACTCAACTCCACTCCATTCCATTCCATCCAATTCCATTCCATTCCACTCCCCTCCATTCCATTCTACTCTCCTGAACTCCACACCACTCCATTCCACTTCACTCGATTCCACTCCACTGCACTCCATTTCTCTCCACTCCATTCTACTACACTCCATTCCAAGCCATTCAATTCCATTCTGCTCCTTTCCACTGCATTCCACTCCTCTCCCCTCCATTCCACTCCATTTCATTCCATTACATTACATTCCGTTCCATTCCACTCCATTCCATTCCATTCCACTGTAGCCCTTTCCACTCCATTCGATTCGACTCCATTCTTTTTCATTCTTTTCAACTCCGTTCTGCTCCACTCCACTCCATTCTAGTCCTCTCTACTCCATTCCATTCCATTCCTTTCCACTCCATTACAGTACACTCCACTCCATTCCAGTGCACTCCACTCCATTCCACTCCACTCCTCTCCACTACATTCCATTCCACTCCACTCCATTTCTTTCCATTCCATTCCACTGCACTCCACTCCATCCACTCCTTTCCACTCCTTTCCACTTCATTACACTCCACTCCACTCCATTCCACTCCAATCCATTCCACTCAACTCCGCTCCTTTCCATTCCAATCCATTCCACTCTACTCCACTCCATTCCCATCCATTCCACTCCACTCCATTTCATTCCACTTCATTCCATTCCATTCCACTCCACTACATTCCATTGGACTCCATTCCACAGCACTCCTTTCCATTCCACTCCATTCCATTGCATTTCATTCCATTCCATTCTATTTCACTACATTCCATTTCATTCCACTGCACTACACTCCATTGCATTCCACTCCACTCCACTCCTTTACACTCCACTCCCCTCGACTCCACCCCACTCCATTCCATTCCAATCTACTCCATTCCATTCTGCTCCAATCCACTCCACTCCATTCCATTCCATTCAACTCAATTTCACTGCATTCCAGTACACTCCACTCCACTCCTTTCCGTTCCAATTCATTGCACTCCACTCCAGTTCATTCCATTGCACTCCTTTCCACTCCACTCCTTTCCAATCCACACCATTCCATTCCATTCCATTCCATTCCTCTCCACTCCATTCCATTCCATTCCACTCAACTCCACTCCACTCCATTGCACTCTACTTCAATCCATTTCTCTTCATTCCATTTCATTCCACTCTACTCCATTCCTTTCCATTCCATTCCACTCCACTCCTTTCCACTAAACTCCATTCCGCTGCATTTGCTTCCATTCCACTCCTTTCCACCTCACTCCATTCCACTGCATTCCACTCCATTCCACTCCATGAAAGTCCACCCCGCTACACCGCATTCTATTCCATTCCCCTGCACTCCACTCCACTCCATTCCATTCTACTCCACTCTACTCCACTCCCCTCCACTGCACTCCATTCAATTCCACTCCATTCCATTCCAATCCATTCCACTAAACTCCACTCCATTCCATTCCATTCCACTCCACTCCACTCCATTACACTCCACTCCACTCCATTCCATTCCATTCCACAACACTCCGTTACATTCCAATCCTTTCCACTCCATTCCACTCCAGTCCACTCCATTCCACTCCATTCCATTCCATTCCAATCCACTCCGTTCCATTCCATTCCACACTATTCCATTCCATGCCACTCTATTCCAGCACACTGCATTCCATTTCATTCCATTCCACTCCATTCCTCTCCACTCCACTCGACTCCACTCCACTCAACTCCTTTCCACTTCAGTCCACTCCATTCCATTCCACTCCATTCCATTCCTTTCCATTCCACTGCATTCAACTCCACTCCATTACATTCCATTCCACTCCACTCCACTCCATTCATTCCATTGCACTCCATTCCACTGCACCCTATTCCATTCCACTCCATTTCTTTCCATTCCATTCCACTTCATTCCATTCCATTGCACTCCACTCCACTCCATTTAATTCCACTCTATTCCATTCCTTTCCACTACACTCCACTCCTTTCTACTCCACTCCATTCCACTCCACCCTACTCCCTTCCATTCCTTGCTACTATATTCCATTACATTCCATTCCACTTCATTCACTCCACTCCACTCCACTACATTTCACTCCATTCCACACTATTCCAGACCTCTCCACTCCACTGCACTCCACTCCATTCCATTCGACTCCACTCCACTCCACTGCGCTCCATTCCATTCCTATCCATTTCTTTAATTTCCTTTCAATTCCATTCCATCCCATTCCATTCCATCCCATTCCATTCCATTCCATTCCATTCCATCCCATTCCATTCCATTCCATCCCATTCCATTCCATTCCACTCCATTCCATTCCATTCCATTCCATGCCATTCCATTCAACTCTATTCTATTCCATTCCGTTCCACTCCACTCCACTCCATTCCTTTCCACTGCACTCCACTCTTTCCACTCAACTCCACTCCACTCATCCCCACCCCATTCCATTCCTATCTCCTCTATTCCATTCCATTCCATTCCACTCCTTTCCACTCCAATCCACTAAACTCAACTGCGTTCAAGTCTACTACACTCCAGTCCACTCCACTGCATTCCATTCCACTGCACCCTCTCCACTCCACTCCAATCCATTCCATTGCACTCCATTCCACTCCACTCATTTCCTTTCCACCCCCTTCAATTACATTCCGTTCCACTCTGTTCTATTCCATTCCACTCCATTCCACTGCAGTCCATTCCACTGCACTCCAATCCATACCAGTCCACTTCTCTCCACTCCACTCCACTCCTTTCCATTCCTCTCTACTCCATTCGATTCCTTTCCATTCCATTCCATTTCACTCCTTTCCACTCCACTCCGTTCCACTGTATTCCACTCCTTTAAACTCCATTCCAATGCACTCCACTCAGCTCTACTCCAGCGCATTCCATTGCACTGCACTGAACTCCACTTCCTTCCATTCCAATACATTCCACTCCACTCCATTCCACTCCACTGCACTCCATTCCACTCCACTCCATTCCATTCCACTTCATTCCACTCTATTCCATTCCAGTCCACTCCACAACATTCCACTCCAATCCACTCCAATTCAAACCACTCCATTCCATTACATTCCACTCCAATTCCCTCCATTCCCCTCCACTCCCTTCCACTCCACTCCGCTCCATTCCATTCCAATCCACTACACTAATTTCGAAAGCATTCCACTCCATTCCACTCCACTCCACCCCATTCCATTCCATTCCACTATATTCCACTCCTCTACATTGCACTCCATTGCCCTTTTATACTCAAATCCAGTCAAATACACTCCACACCACTCCATTCCATAGCATTCTACTGTACTCCACTCCATTCCATTCCAAGCCATTCTACTCCACTCGATACCATTCCACTGCACACCCCTCCACTCCACTCCATTCCATTTAAATTCACTCCATTCCATTCCACTCCCTTCGTCTCCAATGCACGCCATTCCACTTCACTCCATTCCACTCGACTCCATTCCACTCCACTGCATTTCACTTCACTCCACTCCATTCCATTCCATACCATTCAACTCCACTCCACTACATTCAATTCCATTCTACTCCATTCAATTCCACTCCACCCTCTTCCAATCCATTCCATTGCTTTCTAATTAACTCCATTCCATTCAATTCCACTCCACTACACTCCGTTCCACTTCACTCCATTCCACTCCACTCTACTCCACTCCCATCCACTCCATTCCATTTAATTCCACTTTATTTCATTCCACCGTAGTCCTCTCCACTCCTGTCCAGTCTTCTCCATTCCATTCCATTCCACTCCTCTCCACTCCACTCCACTCCACTGCATTCCACTCCACTCCACTCCATTCTACTCCACGCCAATCCACTCCACTCTACTCGATTCCAAGCCATTCAACTCCATTCCATTCCATTCCTCTCAACTTCACTCCATTCCATCCATTCCACTATATTCCACTCCAATCCAATCCATTCCATTCTATTCCATTCATTTCCACTCCACTCCATTCCAATTCACTCCACTACATTCCATGCGATTCCATTCCATTCCTGTTCATTCCATTTCACTCCCCTTCGTTCCATTCCATTCCACTCTATTCCAGTCCATTCCACTCCTCTCCACTCCAGTCTTGTCAATTCCATTCCACTCCATTCCAGTCCATTCCACTCCATTCCAATCCAATCCGCTCCATTCCAATCCTTTCCTGTCCACTTCATTCCACTCCACTCCTTTCCATTCAATTATACTCACTTCATTACACTCCACTACAATCCACTCTATTCCATTCCATTCCACCTCTTTCCACTACTCCCTACTCAATTACACTCCCCTCAACTCCATTACATGCCATTCCACTCCATTAAAATTCATTCCATTGCATTGCAGTTCATTCCATTCTATTTCACTGTTTTCCAGTCCACTCCACTCCACTCCACTCCATTCCAGTCCACTCCGATAAATTCCATTCCATTGCACTCCACTCTATTCCACTCCACTCCACTCCATTGCCTGCCATTCCATTCCATTCCTATCCAATCCATTTCATTCCCGTCCATTCCATTCCATTCCACTCCATCCCAGTCCACTCCACTTGAATCCATTCCACTAAATTCCACTCCATTCCACTTCATTCCACACCGCTCCATTGCATTCCATTCCACAGCACTCCACTCCATTTCATTCCAATCCCTTCAACTCCACTCCTTTCCATTTCACTCCACTCCACTCAACTCAACTCCACTCCGTTCCATTTAATTCCACTCTACTCCACTCCATTCCTCTACACTCCATTGCATTCCTTACGAATCGACTCCACTCCATTCCACTTCACTCCATTCCACTCCACTCCCCTCTATTCCATTCCATTCCATTCCACTCCAGTCCACTCCATTCCAATCCTTTCCACTCCATTCTACTCCACTCCACTCCACCCCATTCCTTTCCATTCCATTCCACTCCATTCTACTCCACTCCATTCCATTCCATTTCATTCCATTCCATTCTATACCATTCCATTCCATTCTTCTCCACTCTGCTCCGTTCTATTCCACTCCACTCCACTGCTTTCCACTCCACTCTACCCCACTCCATTCCATTCCATGCTACCCCGTTCCATTCCTTTCCATTCCACTCCTTTCCATTCCACGCTACTCCATTCCATTCCTTTCCATTCCACTCCATTCCACACCTCTCCATACTACCCAATTCCAATCCATTCCACTCCGTTCCAGACCACGCCATTCCACCCCATTCAGTTGCATTGCACTGCACTCCACTCCACTCCATTCCATTGCACTCCATTCCACTCCACTCTGTTCCATTCCACTCCATTCAATTCCTTTCCGTTCCACTCCATTCCTTTCCATTCCACTCCACTCCACTCCATTCCCTTCCACTCCACTACACTCCATTCCTCTCCACTTCTCTCCACTGCACGCCACTCCATTCCATTACACTGTACTCCGTTCCATTCCATTCCATTACATTTTAGTCCATTCCGCTTCATTCCACTCCATTCCACTCCATTCCAGTCCACTCCACTCCACTCCATTCCATTGTATTCCACTGCACTCGACTCCACTCCATTCCATTGCAATCCATTTCACACCATTCTATTCGATTCCACTACACTCTACTACACTCCACTCCATTCCACTCCATTCTACTTCAGTCAACACACACCACTCCATTACATTCCACTCCACTCAATTCCATTCCATTCCACTCCATTCCACTCCACTACATTCCACTCGATTCCACTCCATTCCACTCCATTCCAGTCCACTCCAATCCACCCCATTCCATTCCATTGCATTCCTCTTCTCTCCATTCCATTCCATTCCAATCCTTTCCACTCCACTCCATTCCATTCCACTGCACTACACTCCACTCCACTCCATTCCGTTTAATTCTACTCTATTCCATTCCACTCCATTCCTGTATACTCCACGGTTTCCACTCCTCTGCATTCCATTCCATTCCACTTATCTCCACTCCATTCCACTCCACTCCATTCCACTGCACTCCATTCCACTCCACTCTGCTCCATTCCATTCTATTCCATTCCACTAAACTCCACTACCTTCCAATCCATTAAACTCCATTCCACTCCAATCCACTGCATTCGATTCCATTCCATTCCATTCCAATCCACTCCATTCCATTCAATTCCACTCCACTCCACTCCATTCCACTGCACTCCATCCCACTCCCCTCCACTCTATTCCATTCCATTCCACTTCACTTCACTGCATTCCAATCCACTCCACTCCATTGCACTCCACTCCATCCCATTCCTTTCCTTTCCATTCCATTCGATTCCAATTCACTCCATTCCGCTACAATCCATTCCATTCCATTCCACTCCATTCCATTCCACTCCACTCCACTTGACTCCACTAATTTCCATTCCATTCCACTGCATTCTACTCCATTCCATTGCATTCCACTCCAATGCACTCGAATCCACTCCACTGCATTTCACTCTACTCCGTTCCATTCCTTTCCTTTCTATTCCATTGCACTCCACTCCACTCCATTCCAATCCATTCCACCCCTTTCCCCCCACTCCAATCCATTGCATTTCATTAAATTCCACTCATTTGCTCTCCACTCAACTCCATTCCACTGAACTCCATTCCATTCCATGTAGTTCCATTCAATTCCAATCCATTCCATTTAATTCCAGTCCTTTCCATTCCATTCCACTCTATTCCACTCTTTTCCACTCCTCTCCACTCCATTCCATTCCATTCCACTCCAATCCAGTCCATTCCACTCCATTCCAATCCACTCCACTCCATTCCCCTCCATTAAACTCCATTACATTCCACTCCATTCCACTCCACTCCATTCCATTCCAATATACTCCACTACACTCCATTCCACTCCACTACACTCCATTCCATTCCATTCCATTCGACTCCTTTCAACTCCACTCTACTCCATTCCACTCCACTCAACTCCATTCCATGCCATTCCACTCCATTTCAATCCATCCCATTTCATTGCAGTCCTTTCCATTCAATTCCACTCCATTCAAGTCCACTCCACTCCACTCTACTCCATTCCGCCCCACTCCTTTCCATTCCATTCTATTCCACTGCACTCCACTCCTTTCCATTCCTATCCATTTCACTCCACTACATTCCATTCCATTCCGTTCCAATCCAGTTGCACTCCATTCCATTCCAATCCATTCCACTCCATTCCACTTCATTCCATTCCACTGCACTACAGTCCACTCTATTCCTTTCCATTCCACTGCAATCCACTCCATTCCATACGAATCCATTCCACTAAACTAAAGTCCATTTCATTCCATTCCATTCCCTTCCATTCCATTCCACTCTATTCCACTCTGCTTCATTCCACTCCATTCCACTCCATTCCAGTACACTCCACTCCTCTGCACCCCATTGAGTTTCATTACTCTGCACTCCACTCCATTCCATTCCAATTCATTCCACTCCACTCCATTCCATTCCACTCCAATCCATTCCATTCTACTCCACTCCACTCCTCTCCACTCCTCTCCATTCCATTTAATTCCATTTAATTATATTCCATTCCATTCCACTCCATACAACTCCAGTTCACTCCATTCCATGCCTTTCCACTCCACTGCACTCCATTCTACTCCACTCCATTCCACTCCACTCCTCTCCATTCGGTTCCTTTCCACTCCATTCCACTCACCTCCACTCAAATCTATTCCATTCCACTCCATTCCTTTCCATTCCACTCCACTCCATTTAATTCCATTCCACTCCATTCCAATCCTTTCTCGTTCACCCAAATCCACTCCATTCCACTGCACTCCACTCCACTCCAATCCATTCAAAAACATTTCGCTCCACTCCATTCTACTCAATTCCTTTCCATTCCATTCCATTCCACTGAAATCCACTTCACTCCATTCCATTCCGTTCCATTCCACTCCATTCCTCTCCACTCCATTCCAATCAACTCCACTCCATTGCACTCCACTCCACTCCGTTCAACTCCACTTCATTCTATTCCATTCCACTTCACTCCACTCTGTTCCCCTCTAGTACGTTCCATTAGAATCCACTCCATTCCAGTCCATTTCACTCCACTCCACTCCATTCCATTCCGTTCAGTTCCATTCCATTGCATTCCACTCCATTCCAGTCCATTCCACTCCGTTCGACTCCACTACACTCCATTACACTCTTTCCCCTCCATTCCACTCTTTCCCCTCCATTCCACTCCATTCCATTTCACGACATTCTACTTCAGTCTTTTCCAGTCCATTACAATACACTCCATTCCATTCCCCTCAACTCCATTCATTCTACCCCTTCACACTCCACACAACTCCACTCCACTCCATTCCATTCCACTCCTTTCCATTCCTCTCCGTTCTACCCCACTCCATTCCATTCCACTCCACACCATTCCATTTCATTCCTATCCACTCCACTCCACTCCACTCCCCTCCACTCCACTCCATTCCATTCATGTCCACTGCACTCCATTCCACACCACTCAATTCCACTCCACTACATTGCAATTCACACCATACCATTCAATCCATTCCATTCCTCTCCAAAACACTCCCTTTGACACCACTACTCTCCTTTCCACTCCACTCCAATCCATTCCATTCCACTCCGAAACACTCCATTCGACACCACTACTCTCCTTTCCACTCCACTCCAATCCATTCCATTCCATTCCATTCCATTCTTTCCATTCCGTTACATTGCACTCCACTCTATTCCACTCTACACTATTCCACTCCACTCCATTCCACTCCACTCCATTCCATTCCGTTCCGTTGTACTCCCTTCCATTCCACTCCAGTCCATTCCCATCCTCTCCACTCCATAACACTCCACTCTACTACACTCGACTTAACTCCATTCCATTCCACTCGACTCAACTCCATTCCATTCCACTCGACTCCTCTCCATTCCATTCCTCTCCATTCCACTGTTCTCAATTCCCTTCCATTCCATTTCATTCCATTCCACTTTATTCCTTTCCTCTCCATTCCACTCCACTCCACTCCAATCCACTCCAATCCTTTCCATTCCATTCCACACCAATGCATTCCATTCCATTCCAGTCCACTTCACTCCATTCCACTCCAATCCATTCCAGTCCACGCCACTCCATTCCATTCCATTCCATTCCACTCCATTTCATTCCATTCCAATCTATTCCATTCTACTCCAATCCATTCCACTCCACTCCATTCCATTCCCTTCCACTCCACTCCATTCCAGTCCACTCCACTACATTACACTTCACTCCACTCTATTCCACGCAACTCCCTTACATTCCATCCCATTCCACTCCACTCCATTCCATCCCACTCCACTCCACTCCATTCCATTCCACTGCACTCCACTGCAGTCCACTACACTCTACTCCATTCCATTCCATTCCATTCCACACCTTTCCACTCCACTCCATTCCATTCCATTCCACTCCATTCCACTCCACTACATTCCATTCCACTCCATACCTTTCCTTATCATTCCACTCCATTCCATTCCATTCCATTCCACTCCATTCCACTCCACTCCATTCCATTCCACTCCATACCTTTCCTTATCATTCCACTCCATTCCATTCCATTCCACTCCACTCCACTCCATTCCACTCCACTACACTACACTCCATCACACTCTACTGCCTCGATTCCACTCTACTCCACTCTATTCCATTCCACACCACTTCTCTCCATCCCATTCCATTCCAATCCACACATTTCCATTCCATTCCACTCCATTCCATTCCACTCCACTCCATTTTATTCCATTCAACTCCAGGCCATTTCATTCCATTCCATTCCATTCCATTCCTTTCAACTCCAATACATTCCATTCCACACCACTGCATTCCACACAACTCCCCTCCACTCCACTCCATTCTACTTTATTCCACTCCATTCCATTCCATTCTATTCCTGTCTTTCCACATGATCTCTCCCTGAGATAAAAGCTTGAGTGCAGCGGCATAATCTCAGCTCACATTTCATTTCACCATTCCTTTGAATTCCATTCCATCCCATTCCATTCAATACTATTTCACTCCACTACACTGCACTCCACTCCATCCAATTCCACTCTGTCCCATTCCATTTGACTCCATTCCAACCCAATCCACTGCCCTCCACTCCCCTCCACTCCATTCCATTCCATTGCATTTCACTGCATTCCTTTTCATTCCTTCCTTCGACAGGATATAACTATGTCACTCAGGCTGGAGTGCAGTGGCACAATCTGAGCTCACAATACATGTCACTCTTCATTGTATAGAATTCTATTCCATTGCATTGCATTCCATTTCATTCCATTCCATTGCATTCCTTTCCATTCAATTCCATTCCTCTCTTTTCCACTGCACTCCACTCCATTCCCCTACAATCCATTAAATCTGATTGCATTCCATTCCATTCCACTCCTCTCCAATCCACTGCAATCCACTCTGTTCCACTCCATCCCTTTCCATTCCGCTGCAATCCACTCCATCCCACTCCACTCCACTCCACTTCATTCCACTCCTCTCCATTCAACTTCCGTCCACTTCACTCCACTCCACTCTTATTCACTCCAATACATTCCATTCCATTCCGTTCCATTCCATTCCTTTCTTTTGAGAGTATCTCACTCTGCAACTCAGCCTGGAGCACAATGGCACAATCTCAGCTTCTATTCCATTCCATTCCATCCAATTCCACTCCACTCCACTTCACTCCACTCCACTTCACTCCACTCCATTCCACCCTACTCCAATCCACTCCACTAAACACCATTCCATTCCATTTCAACCCACTCCATTCCATTCCACTCCATAAAAGTGCATTCCATTCCATTCCATTCCACTCCACTGCCCTTCACTCCATCCATTCCATTCCATTCCAATCCATTCCATTCCTTTCCACTCCATTCCATTCCATTCAAATCCACTCCAATCCGTTCCATTACACTCCATTCCACTCCACTCCACTCCACACCACTCCAATCCTATGCACACCACTCCATTCCAATCCTTTCCATTCCATTCCACTCCAATCCATTCGATTCCACTCCACTCCATTCCGTTCCATTCCTTTCCACTCCATTCCACTGCATTTCACTCCATTCCAGTCCACACCAGTCCACTCCACTCCATTCCATTCCATTCCATTCCACTGCAGTCCACATCATTACATTCCATTCCACTCGATTCCATCCCATTGCACTCCACTCCACTCCTTTCCATTCTATTACACCCCATTCCACTCCTTTCCTCCTCACTCCACTCCATTCCACTACCCTCCACACCATTCCACTCCATTCCTTTCCTTTCCTTTCCATTCCATTCCATTCCATTCCATTCCATTCTATTCCATTCCTCTACATTCCATTCCATTCCACTGCCTTCCATTCCATTCCTTTCTTCTGAGAGTATCTCCCTCTGTCACTTAGCCTGGAGCACAGTGGCACAATCACAGCTTCCATTCCTTTCCATTCCATTCCATTCCACTCTACTCCACTTCACTTCTCTCCATTCCATTGCACTCCACTGCACTCCACTCCACTCCAGTCCTTTGCACTCCAATCTTTCCATTCCACTACTATCCATTCGACTACATTGCATTCCATTCCTTTCTTGTGAGAGTATCTCACTGTGTCACTTTGCCTAGAGCACTGTGGCACAATCTCAGCTTCCATTGCTTTCCTTTCCATTCCACTCCACTCCAATCAACTCCACTCCATTCCACTCCAATACGCTACTATCCACTCCACACGACTCCATTCCACTCCATTTCTATCCATTACTTTCAACTCCACTACATTCCATTCCATTCCACTCCAAACCACTCCATTCCGCTCCACTGAATTCCATTCCATTCTGTTCCATTCCTCTCCATTCCACTCCAATCCCCTAAACTCCACTCCAATCCATTCCACTCCAATCCGTTCCACTCCACTGCATTGCAAACCACTCCATATCATTCCATCAATTCCACTCCACTCCTATCCACTCTATTCCACTCCACTGCAATCCTCTCCACTCCACTACAATCAATTAAATTCCATTGCATTCCATTCAATTCCATTCCACTCCATTCCACTCCACTCTACTCCATTCCACTCCACTCCATTCCAACCCACTCCATTCCATTCCACTCCTTTCCATTCCACTCCACTCGATTCCAGTCCACTCCACTCCATACGACTCCACTTCACTCAACTCTATTTCATTCCACTCCACTCCACTCCACTTCTCTCCATACCGTTCCCCTCCATTCCTCTGAACTCAATTCCATTCCACTCCACTTGATTCCATTCCACTCCATTCCATTCCTCTTCATTCCACTCCACTCCACTGCAATCCACTCCACTCCTTTCCATTCCATTCCATTTCACTCCACTCCACTCCAATCCATTCTATTCAACTCAACACTTCTCCACTCCAATCCATTCCGCTCCATTCAACTCCACTCCCCTGTATGCCACTCCACTCCACTCCATTCCACACCATTCCATTTCATTCCATTCCACTCCATTTCATTCCATTCCAATCTAATCCATTCTACTCCACTCCATTCCACTCCACTCCATTCCATTCAATTCCATTCCATTCAACTTCATTCCACTACACTACATTCCATTACACTGCACTGCACTCCATTCCATTCCATTCCATTCCACTCCACTCCATCCCACAACACTCCACCGCATTCCGCTCCACTCCACTCTATTCCAATCCATTCCATTCCATACCATTCCACTCCATTCCATTCCTGTCCATTCCACTCCACCCCGTTCCACTCCACTCCATTCCATTCCATTCCAATCCATTCCATTCCATTTCATTCCATTCCAATCGACTCCATTCTACTCCACTCCACTCCACTCCATTCCATTCCATTCCATACAACATGGTTCCACTCCACTCCACTCCATTACACCGCACTCCATTCCATTCCATTTCCTTCCATTCCACTCCACTCCATTCCACAACACTCCACTCCATTCCACTCCACTCCACTCCATTCCAATCCATTCCAGTCCATTCCCTCCATTCCATTCCTCTCCACTCCATTCAAGTCAATTACACTCCATTCCACTCCATTCATGTCCACTCCACTCCACTGCATTCCATTCCATTCCACTCCACTCCATTCCAGACCACTGTACTCCATTCCACTCCACTCCACTCCGTTCTATTTCATTTCATTCCATTCCATTCCATTCCTCTCCACTCCATCCCATTCCACTCCTCTCCACTCCATCCCATTCCACTCCACTCCACCCCATTCCATTCCATTCCATTCCATTCCATTCCATTCCATTCCATTCCATTCCAATCCATTCCACTACATTCCATTCCATTCCACTACATTCCATTCCATTCCACTACATTCCATTCCATTCCACTATATTCCATTCCATTCCATTCCACTACATTCCATTCCATTCCACTACATTCCATTCCATTCCACTACATTCCAATCTACTCCACTGTACTCGGTTCCACTCGATTCCACTCAATTTCATTCCACTCCATTCCATTCCACACCATTTCATGCCACTCCACTAGATTCCACCACACTGCATTCCATTGAATTCCATTCCACTCCACTCTACTCCACTCTTCTCCATTCCATTCCACTCCACTTCACTCCACTCCACTCTAGGTCTTTCCATTCCACTCCATTCCATTCCACTCCATTCCATTCCACTGCATTCATTGCCATACCTTTCTTGTGAGAGTTTCTTACTCTGTCACTTTGCCTGTAGCACAGTGAAACTATCTCAGCTTCCTTTCCTTTCCATTCCATTCCACTCCACTGCATTCCACTCCACTTAACTACACTCCATTCCGCTCCCCTACACTCCCATTCACTCCACACCACTCCATTCTACTCCATTCCACTCCATTCCAATCCACCCCAGGCAACTACCCTCTATTCCATTCCATTCCACTCCACTCCACTCCTTTCAAGTGAATTCCATTCTATTCCAATGCATGACAGTCCATTCCATTCCACTCCATTCCATTCCATTCCACTCCACTTCAATCCACTCTATTCCACTCTACTCTACTCCTCTCCACTCCACTACACTCCAATCATCTCCACACCAATCCATTCCATTGCATTCCTGTCCACTCAATTCCATTCCATTCCATTCCAATTCTTTCCAATCCTTTCACTTCCATTCCTTTCCTTTCAACCCCACTCCATTCCTTTCCATTATATTCCACTCCTTTGCATTCCACTCCATTCCAATCCATTCCACTCCATTCCAGTCCACTCCATTCCACTCGAATCGATTCCACTTTACTCCACTCCACTCCACTCCAGTTCACTCCACTCCAGTTGACTCAATTCCATTCCATTCTATTCCATTCCATTCCAATCCATTCAAGTCGACTCCACTACATTCCACTCCACTCTACTTCATTCCAATCCATTCCTCTTCATTCCATTCTACTCCACTCCATTCATTTCCATTCCATTCCATTCCACTGCACTCCACTACACTCCACAGCACTCTTTTCCAGTCCATTCTATTTCACTCTATTCCACTCCACTCCATTCCATTCCATTATACTCTAGTACACTCCACTCCACTCCACTCCACTCCATTCCAGTCCACTCTACTCCATTCCATTCCATTCCACTACATTGCACTCCACTTCATTCCACTCAATTCCACTCCATTCCACTCAATTCCACTCCATTCCACTCCTTTCCAGTCCACTCTACTCATATCCATTCCATTCCATTCCACTGCAATCCACTTCACTCCATTCCAAATTATTCAACTCCACTCCTTTCCATTCCAGTCCACTCTACTTCACTCCACTCCACTCCACACCACTGCATTCCATTTCACTCCATTTCACTCCATTCAAATCCATTCTGCTCCACTCCATTCCATTCCATTCAAATCCACTCCATTCCACTCCACTCCATTCCACTCCACTCGGCTCCATTCCATTTCATTCTTTTCCACTGCACTCAAATCCTTTTGAATCCATTCCACTCATTCCACTCCTCTCCACTCCATTCCATTCGATTCCATTCCATTCTACTCCAATCCACTCCACTCCATTCCACTTCATTCCACTCCATTGCACTCCATTCCATTCCACTCCACTCCGTTCTACTCCGTTCCATTCCAACCCACTGCACTCCACTCCATTCCTTTCCAATCTATTCCCTTCCACTCCATTCCAATATACTCCTCTCCACTTCATTCTACTCCACTTCACTCCACTCCACTTCATTCCATTCCAGAGGAATGCATTCCATTCCACTCCATTCCGCTTCCCTCCATTCAATTCCATTTCACTCCATTCCACTAGATTCCTCCGCATTCCAGTCCACTACAATCCACTCCATTCCATTCCATTCCACTGCACTCCACTCCATTCCATTCCAATCCATTCCAATCCACATCTTTCCTTCCAGTCCACTCAACCCCATTCCACTAGATTCCTCCGCATTCCAGTCCACTACAATCCACTCCATTCCATTCCATTCCACTGCACTCCACTCCATTCCATTCCAATCCATTCCAATCCACATCTTTCCTTCCAGTCCACTCAACCCCATTCCACTAGATTCCTCCGCATTCCAGTCCACTACAATCCACTCCATTCCATTCCATTCCACTGCACTCCACTCTGTTCCATTCCAATCCACATCTTTCCTTCCAGTCCACTCCATTTCATTCCAATCCATGCCACTCCATTTCACTCCATTCCACTGCACTCCATGGCATTCCATTCCATTACAATCCATTCCATTTCATTCGACTCCATTCCATTGCATTCCACTCCATTCCAGTCCTTTCCACTCCACTCCACACTACTACATTCCATTCCACTCCACTCCAGTCCATTACACTCCATTCCACTCGACTCCACTCCATTCACTCCGTTCCCCTCAATTCAAATCCACTCCATTCCACTCCATTCTACTCCACTCCTTTCCATTCCATTACATTCCACTCAACTCCACTCCATTCCGTTCCACTCCATTCCATTTCACTCCATTCAAATCCATTCTATTCCATTGCATTCCTCTCCACTGCATTCCACTCCACTCTGCTGAATTCCATTTCATTCATTTCCACTCCACTCCACTCCTTTCGAATCCATTCCAATCTAAACCATGCCACTCTACTCCATTACATTCGATTCCATTCCATTCCACTCCAATCCACTCCACTCCATTCCACTCCATTTCACTCCATTGCCCTCCATTCCATTCCACTCCACTCCATTCCACTCCATTCCATTCCATCCTTCTGCACTCCAGTCCAATCCATTCCAATCTATTACCTCCCTCTCCATTCCAATCTACTCCACTCCACTACATTCTACTCGACTTCATTCCACTCAACTTCATTCCATTCCACTGTACTCTATTCCATTACATTCCACCCCATTCCACTCCCGTCCATTCAATTCCATTCCACTCCATTCCACTAGATTCCACTGCATTCCAGTCCACTCCACTCCACTCATTTCCATTCCATTCCACTGCAGTCTTCTCCATTCCATTACAATCCATTCCAATCCATATCTTTCCATTCCACTCCATTCCAGTCCAATCCAATCCATTCCACTACATTCCACTCCACTCCACAACATTCCATGCATTTCCATTCCATTCCAATCCATTCCATTTCATTCGACGAGATTCCATTCTATTCCAATCCGTTGCAGTCCATTCCACTACACTCCACACCATTACATTCCATTCCACTCCACTCCAGTCCATTACATTCCATTCCACTCGACTCCACTCGACTCACTCCGTTCCCCTACGTTCAAATCCACTCCATTCCACTCCATTCTACTCCACTACTTTCCATTCTATTAAACTCCACTCAACTCCACTCCATTCTATTCCACTCCATTCCACTCTACTCCATTCCATTCCTTTCCACTCCACTCTAATCTACTGCACACCATTCAATTCCACCCTATTCCATTCCCCTCCATTCCACTACACTCCAATCCATTCCACTCCAATTCATTCCATTCCAATCCATTTCATTCCATCCCACTCCATTCCACTCCACTCTGTTCCATTCCACTCCAATGCACTCCACTCCACTCCAATACACTCTATTCCATTCCACTCCAATCCCTTCCATTCCACTCCATTCCATTCCCCTAAACTCCACTCCATTCCACTCCAATCCACTCCATTCCACTCCATTCCATTCCATTCCATTGCACACCATTCCACTGCATTGTACTCTACTCCATTTCACTCCACTCCTTTCCATTCCACTATATTCCATTCCACTCCATTCAACTCTATTCCAATCCATTCCACTCCACTCCATTCCACTCCACTATATTCCATTCCATTCCATTCTACTCCATTCCAATCCATTCCACTCCATTCTACTCCACTCCATTCCTTTCCATTCCATTCCATTCCATTCCATTCCACTGCACTCCTTTACAAGCAAGTCCACTCCACGACACTACACTGCAGTCCATTCCATCATTCCATTCCACTCCACTCTTTTCTATTCCAATTCACTGCATTCCTTTGCATTCCATTCCACTCCATTCCACTCAATTCCACTCCATTCCATCCATTCCATTCCATTCCACTCCATTCCATTCCACTCCTCTCCACTCCAATTCATTCCACTCGACTCCACTCCATTTCACTCCACTCCACTCTACTCCATTCCACTCCACTCCACTTCACTAGAGTCCAATCTACTCCATTCCATTCCACTCAATTCTACTCCATTCCACTCCAATCCATTCCACTCGATTCCACTCCATTCCTCTCCATTCCAGTCCACTCCACTCCACTACATTACATTCCATTCCACTAACTTCCACTCCACTCCACTCTATTCCATTTGATTCCATTCCATTCCACTCCAATTCGCTCCACTCCATTCCACTCCAATTAACTCCACTCCATTCCACTCCATTCTATTCCACTCCCCGCCACTCCACTCCATTCTATTCCATTCCACTGCACTCCACTCCATTCTATTCCATTTCACTGCACTCCACTCCATTCCATTCCAATCTAATCAACCCCAATCATTCCAATCCACTCCACTCCACTCCACTCCACTCCACTCCACTCCATTCTACTGCACTGCACTCCACTCTACTTCGTTTCATTATACTGATCTCCATTCCATTCCACTCCTTTAGTCTCCCCTCCATTCCTCTCCATTCCACTGCATTCCACTGCATTGCATTCCACTCCACTCCACTCCATTCCAGTAAATTCCACTGTACTAATCTCCATTCCATTCCAATCCATTCCAATCCACTTCTTTCCATTCAACTCCACTCCACAAAATTCCAGTACATTCTACTCCATTCCATTCCATTCCATTCCTTTTCATTCGACTCCATTCCATTCTATTCCACTCCATTCCACCCCACTACAAACCATTCCATTCCATTCAATTCCATTACACTTGTTTAGAGTCCATTCCACTGGACTCCACTGCATTCACTCCATTCCCCACCATTCAACTCTATTCCATTCCACTCCATTCCACTCCAATCTTTTCCATTCTATTACACTCCACTGAACTCCACTCCATTCCATTACTCTCTATTCCTCTCAACTCCATTCAGTTCCTCCCCTCTCCACACTACTCCACTTCAGTCCATTCAATTCCACCCCATTCTATTCCTTTCCATTCCACTCCACTCCACTCCATTGCACTCCAATTCATTCTATTCCAGTCCATTTCATTCCACTACACTACACTCCAATCCAATCCGTTCCAGTCCACTCCAATGCTCTCCACTCTACCCCAATACACTCCTCTCCATTCCACTCCAATCCATTCCATTCCATTCCATTCCCCTCCATTCCACTCCAATCCACCCCTTTCCACTCCACTCCACTGCATTCCATTGCATTCCATTCCCTTCCGTTCCACTCCATTCAATTCCACTCCATTCCATTCCATTCTTCTCTACTCCATTCCACTCCACTCCAATCCACTCCTCTACATTCCACTGCATTCTATTCAACTCCTTTCCACTCCATTCCACTCAACTCCATTCCACTCCATTCCATTCTTTTCCATTCCATTCCATTCCATTCAATTCCTTTCCATTCCATTCCATTCCATTCTATATCGTTCCGTTCAATTCCAATCCATTCCATACCATTCAACTCCTATCCATTCCATTCCACTACATTCCTTTCCACCGAACTCCACTCCACTCCACTACACTTCAATCCATTCCATGCCATTCCATTCCACTCCACTCCATTTCGTTCCATTCTACTGCATTCCTTTCCATTCCATTCCACTCCACTCCACTTAATTCCACTCCATTCCATTCCATTCCATTCCACTCCACTCCACCACAATGCCTTCCATTACATTCCATTCCTCTCCACCCCATTCCATTCCATTTCACTCCATTCCACTCCACACCATTCCACTCCACTCCAATCCATTCCTATCCACTTCACTCCATTCCTCTCCATTCCACTCCACTCCACACAACTCCATTCCATTCCACTCCACTTCATTCCATTTCACTCCAATCCATTGCATTCTATTCCACTGCACTCCACTTCACTACACTCTACTCCACTCCATTTCACTCTATTGCATTCCACTCCATTCCACTACACTCCTTTCAATTCCATTCCACTCAACTCCACTGTACTACACTCCATTGCACTCCATTACACTCCACTCCATTGCACTCCACTCCATTTCATTCCAATCCATTCCATTCCACTCGACTCCACTCCTCTCCATTCCAGTCCACTCCAGTCCATTCCTCTCCATTCCATTCCATTCCACTGCACTCCACTCCACTCCATTCTTTTCAATCTATTCCATTCCACTCCATTCCACTCCATCTCGTTACACTCCACTCCTCTCAATTCCACTCCACTCCAATCCACTCGATTCCACTCTTTTCAACTCCATTCAAGTCCACTCCACTCCACTCTGTTCCATTCCATTCCAGTGAACTCTACTCTACTCAATTCCATTCAAATCATTCCACGCCACTCCTTTCCATTCCAATCCACTGTCCAACTTTCCACTCCACTCCATACCACTCCATTCCATTTCACTCCATTTCACTCCATTCCAATGCATTCCAATCCACTCCATTCCATTCCATTCCACTCCACTCCACTCCATTAAACTCCACTTCTTTCCACTCCAATCAACTCCTTTCCATT
Organism: Pongo pygmaeus; assembly: GCF_028885625.2. NCBI lineage: Eukaryota > Metazoa > Chordata > Mammalia > Primates > Hominidae > Pongo > Pongo pygmaeus. The sequence continues at coordinate 15,773,336 of NC_085931.1, read as the reverse complement.
CAATTCCACTCCACTCCCCTCCATTAAACTCCACTTCTTTCCACTCCAATCAACTCCATTCCATTCCATTCCATTCCATTCCACTCCACTCCACTGCATTCCAGTCTAGTCCACTAACTTCCACTCCACTCCACTCCATTCAGTGTCATTCCATTCCATTCCACTCCAATCCACTCCACTCCATTCCACTCTATTACTTTCCACTCCCCTCCCCTCCACTCCATTCCATTCCACTGCATTCCACTCCATTCCATTCCAAACTAATCCATTCCACTCCACTCCACTCCATTCGACTGCACTCCACTCCAATCCAGTTCATTCCATTACACTGTACTTCATTCCATACCATTCCATTCCTCTCCGTTAGACTCCCATTCATTCCACTCTCTTCCACTCCATTCCACTGCTTTCCAGTCCCCTCCACTCCACTCCATTCCATTAAATTCCACTGTACTCCACTCTATTCCATTCCAATCCATTCCAATCCACTTCTTTCCATTCCACCCCACTCCACTACATTCCAATCTGTTCTATTCCATTCTACTCCACTCCACTCCATTCCATGCCATTCCATTCCATTCCATTTCATTTGACTCCATTCCATTCCACTCCATTCCAGTCCATTCCTATCCACTCCACACCATTCCATTCAATTCTAGTCTATTCCAGTTGTTTACACAGCATTCCACTCCACTCCACTCCATTCACTCCATTCCCCACCATTCAACTCCATTCCATTCTACTCCATTGCACTCCACTCTTTTCCATTCTATTACACTCCACACAACTCCATTCCATTCCACCCCAATCTGTTGCATTTCACTCCACTCCATTGCATTCTATTCCACTTCATTTCTCTCCATTGCATTGCACTCCATTCCACTCCACTCCTTTCAATTCCTTTCCACTCCACTCCACTGTACTACATTCCTTTGCACTCCATTACACTCCACTCAATTGCATTCCACTCCATTTCATTCCTTTCCATTCCATTCCACTCGAGTCCACTCCACTCCATTCCTGTCCACTCCAGTCCACTCATCTCCATTCCATTCCATTCCACTGCACTACACTCCATTCTATTGCACTCTATTCCATTCCACTCAATTCCATTCCACTCCAGTCCACTCCATTTCATTCCACTGCACTACACTCAGTTCCACTCCACTCCATTCCACTTGATTCCAGTCTTTTCAACTACATTCCAGTCCACTCCACTCCACTCTATTCCATTCATTTCCACTACACTCCACTCTGCTCCATTTCATTCCAATTAATTCCATCCACTCCTTTCCACTCCAATCCACTGTACACCTTTCCACTCCATTCCATACCACTCCATTCCATTTCACTCCATTTTACTCCATTCCAATGCATTCCACTCCATTCCATTCCATTCCACTGCGCTCCACTCCACTACACTCCACTTCATTCCACTCCAATCAACTCCATTCCGTTCCATTCCATTCCACTCCACTCCATTCCAATCCATTCCACTAACTTCCACTCCACTCCACTCCATTTCAATTTAATTCCTTTCCATTCCACTCGAATACACTCCACTCCATTCCACTCCATTCCACTCCGTTACTTTCCACTCCCCTCCACTCCTCTCCATTCCATTCCATTCCACTGCACTCCACTCCAGTCCATTCCAATCTAATCCACTCCTCTCCATTCCAATCCACTCCACTCCACTGCATTCGACTGCACCACACTCCACTCTACTTCATCCCATTACACTGTACTCAATTCCATCCCATTCCATTCCACTTCTTTAGACTCCCCTTCATTCCACTCCTTTACACTCCAATCCACTGCATTCCAGTCTCCTCCTCTCAACTCCTTTCCATTAAATTCCACTATACTCCACTCTATTCCATTCCAATCCATTCCAATCCACTTCCTTCCATTCCACCCCACTCCACTACATTCCAATCCACTCTACTCCATTCTACTCCACTCCACTCCATTCCATGCCATTCCATTCCTTTCCAATCCTTTCCATTCCACTCCATTTCATTCGACTGCATTCCATTCCACTCCATTCGAGTCCATTCCACTCCACTCCACACCATTCCATTCAATTCTATTCCATTCCAGTTGTTTACATTCCATTTCCCTCCACTCCAATCCATTCACTGCTTTCCCCACCATTCAACTCCATTCCATTCCACTCCATTCCAGTCCACTCTTTTCCATTATATTACACTCCACTCAACTCCACTGCATTCCATTCCTCTCCATTCCTCTCAACTCCATTCATTTCCTCTCCTCTCCGCTCTACTCCATTCCAATCCGTTCAATTCCATCCCATTCCATTCCTCTCCATTGCACTCCACTCTACTCCATTCCACTCCAATTCATTCCATTCCAATCCATTTCATTCCACTCCTCTCCACTCCACTGAAATCCGTTCCATTCCACTCTAATGCACTCCAGTCTACTCCAATGCACTCCTCTCCATTCCCCTACAATCCATTCCATTCCACTGCTTTCCCCTCCATTCCACTCCATTCCACTCCAATGCACTCCACTCCACTCCTTTCCGTTCCATTTCTTTCCATTCCACTCCATTCAATTCCACACCATTCCATTCCATTCCTCTCTACTCCATTCCACTCCATTCCAATCCAGTCCTCTACATTTCATTTTATTCCATTGAACTCCATTCCAATCCATTCCACTCCATTCCACTCCAATCCACTCCAATCCACTCCTTTCCTTTCCATTTCTTTCCATTCCACTCCATTCAATTCCACACAATTCCATTCCATTCCTCTCTACTCCATTCCACTCCATTCCAATCCACTCCTCTACATTTCATTCTATTCCATTCAACTCCATTCCAATCCATTCCACTCCATTCCACTCCACTCCATTCCATTCCATTCCATTCCATTCCATTCCATTCCATTCAATTCCAGTCCTTTCCATACCATTCCACTCCATCCATTCCATTCCACTACAGTCCTTTCCACTGAACTCCACTCCAATACACTACACTTCACCCGTTCCAAGCCATTCCATTCCACTCCACTTCATTCCGTTCCATTCCGCTGCATTCCTTTCCATTCCATTCCACTACACTACACTCAATTTCACTCCATTCTATTCCATTCCATTCAACTCCACTCCACCCAAATGCATTCCCTTACATTCCATTCCACTCCACCCCATTCCATTCCATTCCACACCATTCCACTCCACTCCATTCCACTCCACTCCACTCCATTCCTGTCCACTTCACTCCATTCCACTCCATTCCACTCCACCCCACAAAACTCCATTCCATTCCACTCCACTCCATTCCATTTCACGCCACTCCATTCCTGTCCACTTCACTGCATTCCAGTCCATTCCACTCCACTCCACACAGCTCCATTCCATTCCACTCCACTCTATTCCATTTCACTCCACTCCGTTGCATTCTATTCCACTGCACTCCTTTACACTACACTCTATTCCACTCCATTTCACTCCATTGCATTCCACTCCATTCCACTCCAATACATTCAATTCCATTCCACTCCACTCCACTATACTACATTCCATTGCACTCCATTACACTCTGCTCCATTGCACTCTATTCCATTTCATTCCATTCCGTTCCACTGCACTAGACTCCACTGCACTCTATTCCAGTCCACTCTAGTCCACTCCTCCATTCCATTCCATTCCACTGCACTACACTACACGCCTTTCTATTGCACTCTATTCCGTTCCGCTCCATTCCATTCCACTGTTCTCCACTCCATTTCATTCCACTCCACTCCACTCCATTCCACTCCACTCCATGTCACTCAATTCCACTCTTTTCCACTCCATTCCAGTCCACTCCACTCCACTCTGTTTCATTCCATTCCACTACACTGCACTACACTCCATTCCATTCCAAATCATTCCACTGCACTCCTTTCCATTCCACTCCTCTGTACACCTTTCCACTCCATTCCATACCACTGCATTCCATACCACTCCATTCCCCTCCATTCCAATGCATTCCACTCCACTCCATTCCATTCCATTCCCTCCACTCTACTCCATTACACTCCACTTCATTCCACTCCAATCAACTCGATTCCATTCCATTCCATTCCACTCGACTCCACTCCATTGCACTGCTCTTCACTCCACTCCAATCTACTCCATTCCATTCCATTCTACTCCACTCCACTGCACTCCACTCCATTCCAATCCATTCCACTAACTACCCCTCCACTCCACTCTTTTCCATTTGATTCCATTCCATTCCGCACCAATCCACTCCACTCCTATCCGCTCCATTCCTCTACATTACATTCCACTTCCCTCCACTCCACTCCATTCCATTCCATTCCATTGCACTCCACTCCATTCTATTCCAATCTAATCCATTCCTCTCCATTCCAATCCACTCTACTCCACTCCACTATATTCGACTGCACTGCACTCCACTTCATTCCATTCCACTGTACTCCATTACATCCCATTCCATTCCACTCCTTTAGACTCCCCTCCATTCCACTCCGTTCTACTCCATTCCACTGCATTCCAGTCCACTCCACTCCACTCCGTTGCATTGAATTCCTCTGTACTCCACTCCATTCCATTCCATTCAATTCCATTCGACTCCTTTCCTTTACATTCCACACCATTGCAGTCCATTCCACTCCACTCCAAACCATTCCATTCAATTCTAGTCCATTCCAGTTCTTTAAACTCCATTCCACTCCACTGCACTCCATTTACTCCATTCCCCACCGTTCAACTCTATTCCATTCCACTCCATTCCACTCCACTCTTTTCCATTCTATTACACTCCACTTAACTCCTTTCCATTACATTCCTCTCCATTCCTCTCAACTCCATTCTCTTCCTCTCCTCTCCTCCCTACTGCACTCCAATCCTTTCAATTCCACGCCATTCTCTTCCTCTCCATTGCACTCCACTCCATTCCATTCCATTCCAATTCATTCCATTCCAATCCATTTCATTCCACTCCACTCCACTCCACTCAAATCGGTTCCATTCCACTCCAATTCACTCCATTCTACTCCAATCCACTCCACTCCATTTCACTCCAGTTCAATCCATTCCAATCCATTCCCCTCCATTTCACTCCACTCCATTCCAATCCATTCCATTCCACTCCACTCCACTCCATTCCATTCCATTCCATTCCACTCCATTCAACTCCACTCCATTCCATTCCATTCCTCTCTACTCCATTCCACTCCACTCCAATCAACTCCACTACATTCCCTTCCATTCAATTCCTTTCCAATCCATTCCACTCCATTTCACTCCACTCCATTCCATTCCATTCCCTTAAATTCCAATCCATTCCATACCATTCCATTCCTATCCGTTCCATTCCACTACATTCCTTTCCACTGAACTCCACTCCACTACAATAGACTTCACTCTATTTATACCATTCCATTCCACTCCACTCCATTCCATTCCATTCCACTGCAATCCTTTCCATTCCATTCCACTCCAATGCACTCAATTCCACTCCTTTCCATTGCATTCCATTCGACTCCACTCCACCCCAATGCATTCCATTACATTTCATTCCACTCCACCCTATTGCATTCCATTCCACTCCATTTCACTCCACTCCACTCCATTCCACTCCATTCCACTTCATTCCTGTCCACTTCACTCCATTCCAGTCCATTCCACTCCACTCCATTTGACTTCACTCCACTCCATTCCAGTGCACTCTACTCCATTGAATTTCACTCCATTCCACTCCTTTCCACTCCACTCCATTCCACTCGATTCCACTCCATTCCTCTCCATTGCAGTCCATTCCATTCCACTGCATTCCCTTCACTTCCACTCTTCTCCCATCCACTCCATTCCACTCCACTCCACTTCACTCCATTCCATTCCATTCCACTCCACTCCATTCTAGTCCACTCTACTCCATTCCATTCCACTCCATTGCACTCCTTTCCATTCCACTCCATTCCACTTTATTCCACTCCATTCCTCTCCATTCCAGTCCACTCCACTCCACAACTCTCCATTGCATTCCACTCGACTTCACTCCACTCCATTCCACTCCACTCCATTCCACTCCTCCCGATTCCACTCCACTCCACTCCACTCCATTCTGTTCCACTCTAATCTATTGCATTCCACTACATTCCACTCCATTGCACTCCACTTCATTCCTCTGGATTCCACTCCATTCCTCTCCATGCCAGAATACTCCACTCCACTCCATTGCATTCCCTTCCACTGCACCCCACTCGAATCCATTTAATTCCATTCCGCTACACTCCACTCCATTCCACTCCACTCTATTCCACTCCACTCCGCTCCATTCCATTCCATTTCACTCAACTGCACTCCTTTCTTATCCATTCCACTCCATTCCCCTCCACTCCGCTTCATTTAATTTGATTCCATTCCTTTCCTCTCCAATCCACTCCACTCCATTCCACTCCATTCCACACCACTCCATTGCATTCCCCTGCATTCCATTCCACTCCACTGCACTCCATTCCATTAAATTCCACTCCATTCCATTCCATTAATTTCCACTCCATTCCATTCCATTACATTGCACTCCACTCCATTCCATTACACTGCACTCCACTCCTCTCCAATGCACTCTATTCCACTTCATTCCACTCCATTCCTTTCCACTCCTTTCCACTCCAATCCAATACATTTGATTCCAATCCTCTCCGCTCCTCTCCACCCCATTCCCATTTTCTCTACTCCGTTTAATGCCACTCTACTTCAGTCCACTCCGCTCCACTCCATTCCATTCCACTCCATTCCATTCCTCTCCATTCCACTCTACACCACTCCATTCCACTCTACTACATTCCATTCCATTCCATTTCATTCCACTCCACTCCATTCCACTCCACCCCACTCCAATTCACTCAATTCCCCTCCACTACTTTCCACTCCACTCCATTCCATTCCATTCCACTCCTCTCCTCTCCATTCCACTCCTCTCCACTCCATTCCATTCCATTCCACTCTACTCCATTCCATTCCACTTCAAACAGTCCTCTCCACTCCATTGCCCTCCAATCCATTCCACTCCACTCAACCCCATTAATTCCACTCCACTTCATTCCATTCCATGCTACCCCTTTCCCTTCCATTCCATTCCACTCCACTCCATTTCACTCCATTCCACTCCACTTCACTCAACTCCACTCTACTCAAATCCACTCCATTCCGTTCCACTGTACTCCATTTCTTTCCACTCCATTCCACTCCACTCTAAACCACTCCATTCTACTCCACTCCATTCCACTCCATTCCACTAAATTCCACAGCATTCCAGTCCAATTCAGTCCACTCGACTCCATTACATGACATTCCACAGCACTTCACTCCACTCCATTCTATTGCACTAAATTCCGTTCCACTCCATTCCATTCCATTCATCTCCACTCCATTTGATTCCACTCCACTCCACTGCATTCCATTACAGTCCACGCCACTCCATTCCATTCCACTCCATTCCACTCAATTCCACTCCACTCCATTTCACTCAATTCCACTCCTTTCAACTCCATTCCAGTCCACTCCACTCCACTCTATTCCATTCCTTTCCACTCCACTCCACTCCAATCATTCCGTTCCAAATCATTCCACTCCACTCCTGTCCATTCCACTCCCCTCTACACCTTTCCACTCCATTCCATACCACTCCATTCCATTTCACTCTTTTTCATTCCATTCCCGTGTATTCCACTCCATTCCATTCCATTCCATTCCATTCCACTCCAATCCACTCCTTTACACTCCACTTCAATCAACTCCATTCCATTCCATGCCATTGCAATCCACTCCACTCCACTCCATTCTAATCCATTCCACTAACTTCCCGTCCACTCCACTCCATTCCATTTGATTCCATTGCATTCCACTCCAATCCACTCCAGTCCGTTCCACTCCATTCCACTCCATTACTATCCACTCCCCTCCACTCCAATCCATTCCATTCCATTCCACTGCACTCCAATCCATTCCGTTCCAACCTAATCCACTCCACTCCATTCCAATCCACTCCACTCCACTCCATTCCACTGCACTCCACTCCAGTCCACTTCATTCCATTCCATTGTACTCCATTCCATCCCATTCCATTCCACTGCTTTATAATCCCCTCCATTCAACTCTATTCCACTCCATTCCATTGCATTCCAGTCCACTCCACTCTACTCCATTCCAATAAATTCCACTGTACTTCACTCCATTCCATTCCAATACATTCCAATCCACTTCTTTCCATTCCACTCCACTCGACTAGATTCCAATCCATCCTACTCCATTCTACTCCACTTCACTCAATTCCATTCCATTCCATTCCATTTCATTCATCTCCATTCCGTTCCATTCCACTCCATTCCAGTCCATTCCACTCCACTCCACATCATTCCATTCCATTCTACTCCATTCCAGTTCTTTACACTCCATTCCACTCCACTCCACTCCATTCACTCCATTCCCCACCATTAAACTCCATTCCATTCCACTCCATTCCACTCCACTCTTTTCCTTTCGATTACACTCCACTAAACTCCACTCCATTCCATTCCTCTGCATTCCTCTCAACTCCGTTCAGTTCCTCTCCTCTCCAGTCTACTGCACTCCAATCCATTCAATTCTACCCGATTCTATTCCTCTCCATTCCACGACACTCCACTCCATTCCACTCCAATTCATTCAAATCCAATCCATTTTATTGCACACCACTCCATTCTGATCCCTTCCATTCCATTCCAATGCACTCCACCTAACTCCAATCCACTCCACTCCATTCCACTCCAATCCATTCCATTCCATTCCAATGCCCTCCATTCCACTCCTTTCCACTCCAACCCACTCCTTTCCATTCCAATCCACTCCATTCCATTCCATTCCATTCCATTCCATTCCACTCCATTCGACTAACCTCCATTCCATTGCATTTCTCTCTAATCCATTCCCCTCCACTCCAATCACCTCCACTGCGTTCCATTCCATTCCATTCAACTCCATTCTAATCCACTCCACTCCATTCCATTCCATTCCATTCAATAACAATCCATTCCATACCATTCCAATCCACTCCATTCCATTCCACTATAGTCATTTCCACTGAACTCCACTCCACTACACTACACTTAACTCCATTCCATGTCATTCCATTCCACTCCACTCCATTGCATTCCATTCCACTGCATTCCTTTCCATTCCATTCCACTCCACTCCAGTCAATTCCACTCCAATCCATTCCATTCCATTCTACTCCACTCCATTTCCTTCCACTCCACTCCACTCCATTCCACTCCACTCCACTCCATTTCCTTCCACTCCACTACACTCCATTCCACTCCACTCCACTCCATTCCACTCCACTCCATTCCACTCCATTCCAATAAACTCTACTCAATTCCATTCCACTCTATTCCACTCCATTCCACTCCACTCAATTCCACTCCATTCCACTCCATTCCTCTCCATTCCTGTCCACTCCACTCTCCTCCATTCCTTTCCATTCCACTCGACTCCACTCCACTCCTCTCCATTCCAGTCCACTCTACTCCATTCCGTCCCACTCCATTCAAGTTCATTCCACTCCACTCCATTCCTCTTGATTACACTGCATTCCTCTCCATTCCAGTCCAATCCACTCCACTCCACTCCATTCCATTCCATTCCAAAGCACTCCACTAAACTCCATTCCATTCCATTCCACTCCATTCCATTCGAATCCACTCCACTCCATTCCACTCCACCCTGCTCCTTTCCATTCCATTCCACAACACTCCACTCCATTCCAATCCATTCCACTCCATTCCACTCCACTCCTCTCCATTCCATTTGATTCTATTCCATTCTACTCCATTCCACTCCATTCCATTTCACTCCATTCCACTCCAATCTACTCCATTCCAGTCCCCTCCACTCCATTCCTCTCATTTCCATTCCATTTCCCTGTAATCCACTGCTCTCCATTCCGCTCCCAATCCACTCCACTCCATTCCACTCCAATGCATTCCATTCCTTTTCATTTCACTCCGCTGCACTCCATTCCATTCCATTCCACTCCATTCCATTCCACTGTATTCCATTCCATTCCATTCCACACCATTCCATTACATTCCACTCCAATCCACTCCATTCCATTTCACTCCACTCCATTACATTCCACTCCACTCCACTGCACTCCATTTCACTCTTTTCAATCCACTCTACTGCTTTCCATTCCATTCCCTTTCACTCCATTCCACTCCATTCAATACCACTCCATTCCACTCCATTCCTCTGCCTTCAACTGCATTGCAGTCTACTCCACTCCATTCCACTCCACTCCACTCCATTCCACTCCACTCCACTCCCCTCCTCTCTACTTCATTCTATTCCACTGTACTGCATCCCATTCCATTCCATTCCATTCCATTCCACATCATTACATTCCTCTCCATTCCACCCCATTCCGCTCCATTCCACAGCATTCCAGTCCACTCCATTCCACTCACTCAATTCCATTCCATTCCAATGCATTCCAGTCCACTCCATTTCAATCCACTCTACAGCTTTCATTCCATTCCATTCTACTCCATTCCACTTCAATTGCACTCCATTCCACTCCATTCAACTCCCTTGCACTTCATTCCATTCTACTCCACTCCATTCTACTCCACTCCACTCCTCTCCACTTCATTCTATTCCACTGTACTCCATCCCATTCCATTCCATTCCATTCCACACCATTACACTCCACTCTATTCCACTCCATTCCACTCCATTCAAAAGCATTCCAGTCCACTCGATGCCCCTCACTCAATTCCATTCCATTCCAATGCACTTCACTCCATTCCATTCCAATCCACTCCAATCCACCACTTTAAATTGCAGTCCACGCTATTCCATTCCCATCCATTCCACTCCATTCCACTCCACTCCACTCCAGTCCATGCAATTCCATTCCATTCAAATCCATTCTATTTCATTCTGCTCCATTCCATTCCATTTCACTCCATTCCAGTCCATTCCACTCCACTCCACTCCATTCCATTCCATTCCACTCCATTCCAGTCCATTACACTCCATTCCAGTCCATTACACTCCTTTCCACTCCACTAAGCTCTATTTACTCCATTCCACTGCACTCAACAACAATTCACTCCAATCCACTCTTCTCCATTGCACTCCATTTCAATCCATTCCACTCCATTACAGTCTAATCCACTCCACTCCACACCATTGAATTCCATTCCATTGCAGTCCACTCCTCTCCAAAGTATTCCATTCCATTAAACTCCATTCCATTCCACTCCACTGAATTCCAGTCCACTCCACTCCATTCCATTCAATTCGATTCCATACCACTCCACTACTTTTTCATTCCACTCCACTCCACTACATTCCTCTCCACTGCACTCAATTCCGTTCCATTACATTCCATTTGACAACATTCCATTGCATTCCAATCCATTCCACTCCACTCCAATCCACTCCTATCCACTCCATACCATTGCATTCCACTCCACTCCATTCCATTCCATTGCATTGCGTTTCATTCCATTCCATTCCTCTCCACTCCACTCCACTCAATTCCACGCCATTCCAATCCAATTCATTCCAATCCATTCCATTCCATTCCATTGCACTCCTCTCTATTCCATTACACTCTACACCATTCCATGCCATTCCATTTCACTCCACTCCATTCCACTCCACTCCATTTCATTCAACTTCACTCCAATCCACTCTTCTCCACTCTTTTACACTCCGTTACACTCCGTTCCATTCCATTCCATTCTACTCCAATCCACTCCGATCCACTACATTCCACTCCACTACATTCCATTCCACTATGTTCCATTCCACTCCACTCCACTCCGTTCCATTCCATTTCACTCCATTCCATGAAATTCCATTCCATTCTACTCCATTCCATGAAATTCCATTCCATTCCATTCCATTCCGTTCCACTCCACTCCATTCCATTCCTCTCCATTCAACTCCACTCAATTCTGTTCCTTCCACTTCTCTCCGAAACACTCCACTACATTCCATTCCACTCTACTCTATTCCTTTCCACTGAACTGAACTCCATTCCACTCCACTCCAATTCACTCCATTCCGTTTCATTCCTCTCCACTCCACTCCACTCATTTCCATTCCACCCGACTACATTCCACTCCATTCCACTCTACTCCATTCCATTCCAATATACATCATTCCACTACTTTTCACTCCACTCCATTCCTTTCCATTCCATTATGCTACACTGCACTCCATTTAACTCCTCTCCACTATATTCCATTCCATTCCATTCCACTCCATTTCATTCCATTCCACTCTACTGCATTCCATTCCACTCCACTATATTCCATTCCATTTCGTTCCACTCCACTCCATTCCACTCCACTACACACCACTCAACTCCATTCCATTCCACTCCATTTCATTCCATTTCACTCAACTCCATTCCATTCCATTCTGTTCCACTGCACTCCACTCCACTCCATTCCACTCAATTCCAATCCACTTCTTTCCACCCCATTCCATTCCACTCTACTCCATTTCATTCCATTCCACTCCATTTCACTTAACTCCAGTATACTCCAATCCACTCCATTCCATTCCACTCCTTTCCACTCTACTCCATTGCATTCCACTCCACTAGGGTCCACTCCTATCCACTCCATTCCATTCAATTTCATTCCACTCCATTTCACTTAACTCCAGTCTACTCCAATCCACTCCATTCCATTCCACTCCTTTCCACTCTATTCCATTGCATTCTACTCCACTCGAGGCCACTCCTATCCACTCCATTCCATTCTATTTCATTCCACTGCACTCCACTCCTCTACATCCACTCCACCCCACTCCTCTCCAATCCATTTCACTGCATTTCATTCCACTCCACTCCATTCCATTCCATTCCACTTCTCTCCACTCCATTCCTCTCCTCTCCAATCCATTCCATTCCATTCCACTCAATTCCATTCTATTCCAATCTACTCCATTCCACTCAACTCTATTATATTCCACCCATTCCTCTCCATTAATTTCTGTTCCACTCAATTCCAGTCCATTCCTCTCCACTTCACTCCATTCGATTCCATTCCATTCCCTTCCACTCCACTCCATTCCATTCCTCTCCATTCCATTCCAGTCCACTCCATTCCAATTAATTCCCCTCCATTCCATTCCATTCCATTCCATTCCATTCCATTCCATTCCACTCAATTCCACTTCACCATATTCCATTGCTCTCCACTGCACTCCACTCCACTCCATTTCTCTCCACTGCATTCCAGCCAACTCCATTCCATTCCATTCGATTCCATTCCACTATACTACACTACATTCCACTCCACTCCACTACATTCTAGTCCACTACATTCCACATCACCCCATTCCATTAAACTCTATTCCACTCTACTCCATTCCATTCCATTCCCCTTCACTCCACTCCATTCTAGACCATTCCATTCCAATCCTCTCCATTCCATTCCACTCTACTCCATTCCATTCCTCTCTACTCCACTCCACTCCACTCCATTCTTGTCCAATCCATTCCATTCCTCTCCATACCACTCCACTCCACTCCATTCCACTCTACTCCATTCCACTTCGTTCCATTTCATTCCACTCCACTCCACTACACTCCACCATATTCCATTGCTCTCCACTGCACTCCATTCCACTCCATTCCATTCCACAGCATTCCAACCCACTCCATTACATTCCATTCAACTGCATTCCATGCCACTCCACTCCACTCCATTCCAATCTAATACTTTCCATTCCATTCCATTCCACTCCATTCATTTCTATTCCAATCCATTCCAATCCATTCTAACCATTCCACTCCACTCTACTCCATTCTAATCCTATCCAATCCGTGCCATTGCATTCCACTCCACTCTATTACTTTCTATTCCACTGCATTTCATTCCATTCCTTTCCACTCCACTGTACTCCACTATACTCCACTGCACTCATTCCCACTCCCTTCCGTTCCTTTCCGTTCCATTCTATTCCCCTCCCCTCCAAACTATTCCATTCCACTCCACTCCACTCCATTCCATTCTACTCCATTACACTTCACTCACCTCCATTCCATGTCATTCTGTTACATTCCACTCCATTAATTCAATTTCATTCAATTCCTTTCCATTCCACTCCTTTCCACTCCACTCCACTCCACTCAACTGCGTTCCATTCCACTCCGCTTCACTCCACTCCACTGCATTCTACTCCATTACAGTCGTCTCCATTCCACTGCACTCCACTCTGTTCCACTCCACTCCATTCCATTCCACTCCATTCCACTGAACTCCACTCCACTCCACTCCATAACACTCGACTCCACTCCATTCCATTCTATTAGACTCCAATCCATTCCGTTCCACTTTACTCCATTCCACTCCTCTTCATTCAAATCCACCCCATTCCATTCCATTCCATTCAACTGCCTTCCACTCTACTCCACTCCAATCCACTCCACTCCACTCCATTCCATTCCATTCCTTTCCACTCCACTCGTTTCCAATTCACTCCATTCCATTCTAGTCCACACTACTCCATTCCATTACAATCCGTTCCAATTAATTCCGTTCCATTCCACTCCACTCCATTCCAGTCCACTCCACTCCATTCCACTCCACTCCTCTCATCTCCATTCCATTCATTTCCATTGCATTCCACTCAATTCTATTTCACTCTTATCCATTCCATTCCATTGAATTCCACTGCATTCCACTCCACTCCACTCCACTCCATTCCACTCCATTCCATTCCACTCTGTTCCACTCCATTCCACTCCATTCCATTCCATTCCATTCCAATCCACTCCACTCCACTCCATTCCATTCCACTCCATTCCACTACACTCCATTCCATTCCAGTACATTCCTTTCCATTCCATTCCACTCCATTCCATTCCATTCCACTCCACACCACTCCATTCCATTCCTCTCCACTCCACTCCATTCCACTTCAGTCCACTCCAATCCACTCCACTACACTCCATTCGACTCCATTCTAATCAATTCCACTCCATTCCAGTCTACTTCAATCCACTCCACTCCATTCCATTCCATTCCACTGCACACCATTTCACTCCACTTAATTCCATTCCATTCCATTCCATTAAACTCCCTTCCATTCCAATTCCACTTCATTCCAGTCCACTGCACTCTGTTCCATTCCATTCCACTCCATTCCATACCATTCCAATCCATTCCACTCCACTACACTCCATTCGGCTACATTCCACTCCACTCCACTCCTCTACCATCCACTTCATGCCATGCATTCCACTGTACTCCATTCCATTCCATTCCACTGCATTCCATTGCATTCCATTCCTCTCCACTCCACTCCACTCCATTCAATTCCTCTCCATTCCATTCCAAACCATTCCATTCCACTCCATTCCATTCCATTCCATTCCACTCCACCAAATTCCATTCCACTCCACACCATTCCCTTCCATTCCACTCCTCCAAATTCCATTTCACTCCACACCATTCCATGCCATTCCATTTCACTCCAATCCATTCCACTCCACTCCATTCATGTCCACACCATTCCAATCCCCTCAATTCTATCTGACTCCATTCCACCCCACTCTATTCCATTCCAATCCATTACACTCCATTCCATTCCTCTCCATTCCATTCCAATCCACTCCATTCCACTTCATTCCAGTATACTCCATTTAAGTCCATTCCACTCCATTCCATTCGATTCCATTCCAATCCACTCCATTCCATTCTATTCCACTCCTCTCCACTCCACTTCACTCCATTCCATTCTACTGTACTCCATTCCATTCCTCTCTACTCCATTCCATTCCACTCCACTCCAGTTCACTGCATTCCACTCCATTCCATTCCTCTCCATTCGACATCTCTCCACTCCATTCCACTCCACTCTATTCCTTTCCATTCCATTTCCTTCCACTCCACCATACTCCACCCCACTCCATTCCATTCCACCCCACTCCACTCCTCTCCATTCCACTCTACTACTTTCCAGTCCACTCCATTCCATTCCATTCCATTCCAATCCACTGCAATCCATTTCTCTCCTCTCCACTCCTATCCATTCCTTTCCATTTCACTCCATTACATTCCATCCCACTTTACTCCATTCCATTCCACTCCACTCCATTCCACTCCACTGCCCTACTTTCCACTCCACTCCATTCCATTTAATTCCATTCCACTCCACTCCATTCCAATCCTAGCCAATCCATTCCTTTCTATTCCATTCCACTCCATTCCATTTCATTCCACTCTATTCCACTCCAATCCACTCCCCTCCATTCTATTCCAATCCATTAAATGACACTCCACTAATCTCGACTTCACTCCTCTCTACTCCATTTCATTCCCCTACACTGCAATCCTCTACACTCCACTCCATTCCACTCCACTACATTCCATTCCACTCCTTTCCATTCCACTCCACTACACTCATTTCCACTAAATTCCATTCCATTCCATTAAATTACATTCCACTCCATTCCACTCCACTCCACTATTTTGCATTCCATTCCATTCCACTTCACTCAATTCCTCTCCACCACATTCCACTCCACTCCATTCCACTCAACTCCATTCCATTCTGCTCCACTTCATTCCATTACACTCAACTCCATTCCATTACGTTTTGTTCCACTGCATTCCTCTCCACTCCACTCCACTGCATTACACTACATTCCATTCCACTCCACCCCATTCCACTCCACTCCGTTCCATTCCACTCTACTCTATTCCATTTCATTCCACGTCATTCCGCTCCAATCCATTCTACGCCATTCCACTCCATGCCACTCCAATCCTCTTCTCCCCAGTCCATTCCTTTCCATTCCATTCCACTCCTTTCTATTCCAATCCACTCCACTAAAATCCATTCCATTCCATTCCTATCCTTTAAATTCCATTTCACTCCATTCCAGTCCATTCCACTCCACTCCACTCCATTCCAGTCCATTCCACTCCACTCCACTCCATTCCACTCCACTCCATTCCATTCCACTCCATTCCATTACATTCCACTCCATTCCATGACATTCCAATCGGCTCCATTCCATTACATTCCACTCCGCTAAAGTCCATTCCACTCCATTCCACTCCACTGCATTCCACTCTGTTCCACCTCATTCCCCTCCATTCCATTCCACTCCATTCTACAATACTCCATTCCATTAAAATCAATTGCATTCAATTCCAGTACACTCCACTTCACTCCGCGATATTTCAATGCATTCCACTCCACTCCACTGTAGTCTATAACACTCCATTCCACTACATTCCATTCCATTTCACTCCACTCCATTCCATTCCATTCCCCTCCCCTCCATTCTACTTCACTCCACTCGATTCCATTTTATTCCATTACATTTTATTCCATTCCATTCCACTCCACTCCATTCCTGTGCTCTCCACTCCTCTAATCTCCACTCCACTCCATTCCATTCCATGCCATTGCATGCCACTCCACTCCATTCCATTTGATTGCATTGCATTCCATTCCATTCCCTTCCAATCCATTTCACTCCGTTCCACTAAATTCCACCCCATTCCATTCCATTCCATTTCACTCCACTCCATACCATTGCAGTCCATTCCATCCCATTTCATTCCAATCCTCTCCATTCCCTTGCACTCCATTCCATTCCATCCCATTCCACTCCACTCCATTCCAATCCCATCTATTTCATTTCATTCCATTCTTTTCCCCTCCGTTCCACTCCAATCCACTCCAGTCCACTCTATGCTGTGACATTCCATTCCATTTCACTCCATTCCATTCGTTGCTACCCCATTCCATTCCATTCCACTGCATTCCAGTCCTCTCCACTACACTCAACTCTATTCCATTTCATTCCATTCCTTTCCATTCCAGTCCTCTCCACTACACTCCACTCTATTCTACTTCATTCCATTCCTTTCCATTCCAGTCCATTCCACTCCATTCCACTGCACTACCCTCCATTCTATTGGACTCCCCTTAATCCACCCCATTCCGTTCCACTCCATTCCACTGCATACCAATCCATTCCTTTACACTAACCACCAATCCACTCCTTCCCATTCCAATCCAATTCACTTCACTACATTCCATTCAACTTTACTCAACTCCACTCCACTGCATTCCATTTACTTCCACTAAATTGCATTCAACTCCACTGCAACCCATTCCACTCCACTAGTTTCCATTCCACTCCACTCCACTCCATTCCACTCCATTCCACTCCATTCCATTCCATTCCATTCCATTCCATTCCATTCCAATCCATTCTATTTCCTTCCACTCCATTTCATTCCATTCCATTCCATTCCATTCCATTAAATTCCACTCCATTCCATTCCATTGCTTTCCATTCCATTCCACTCTATTCCACTCCATTCATCTCCACTCCACTCCATTTCCATTCCACTCCATTCCACTCTACTCCATTCCATTTCACTCCACTCCGTTCCACTCCAACCACCCCTTTTATTCCACTCCATTCCATTCCTCTCCATTCCTCTCCATTCCATTCCATTCCTATCTACTCCATTCTATTCCACTCCTCTCCATTCCACTCCACTCCACTGCTTTCCATTCCATTGGATTCCATTTCAATCCATTCCATTCCACTTCACTCCATTCCAGTCCTCTCCACTCCATTCCAATCCACTCCACTAAACTCAAATACATTCCATTCCACTCCACTCCATTCCTTTCCTCTCAAATCCATTCCATTCCATTTCACTCCACTGCACTCCACTCCACTTCATTACACTGCATTCCATTCCACTCCACTCCATTCCATTCCATTCCAATTCACTCTATTGCGTTCCACTCAACTCCCTTCCCGTCCACTCCACTTCATTCCACTCCAATCCACTCCATTCCTTTCCATTCCACTCAATTCCATCCATTCTGGTACATTACATTCCACTCCACTCCATTTCATTAAACTTCACTCCATTCCATTCCATTCCATTCCACTGCACTCCACTCCTCTCCACTCCACTCCTTTCCACTCCATTCCATTCCACTCCACTCCATTGAACTCCACTAGACTCCATTCCATTCTATTCCATTCCACTCTACTCCACTGCATTCCAATCCTTTCCACTGCATTCCAATTCACTGCACTCCATTCCATTCCATTCCATTCCATTCCATTCCATTCCATTCCATTCCATTCCATTCCATAGTATTCCATTCCACTCCATTGCACTCCACTCCATACCACTGCATTCCACTCAATTCCAGTCCACTCAACTCCACTTCATTCTATTCCATTAAATTCCACTCCACTCCACTCCATTCTTTTCTAATCCATTAAACTCCACTCCATTACATTCCACTCCATTTCTCTTCTGTCTACTCCATTCCTTTTAATTCCACTTCATTGCATTGCAATTGACTCCATTCCACACCACTCCATTCCACTACACTCCATTCCATTCCATTCCTCTCCACTCGACTCCATTATACTCCACTGTATTCCACTTCTCTCCACTCCATGCCATTCCATTCCATTCCCCTCCACTCCACACCAATCCATTATACAACATTCACCTTCACTCCACTCCATTGCATTCCATTGCATTTAATTCCACTCTACGCTACTCCATTCCATTTCTCTCCCCTCCACTCTACTCCCTTCCACTCCATTGCACTCTACTCCATTCCATTCCTCTCCACTCCACTCCACTCAACACCACTCCATACCATTCCACTCCATTCCATTCTTGTCCTTTCCACTCCACTGCACTCCATTCCATTTCACTCCAATCCATTCCATTCCATTTCATTCCTCTCCACTCTACTCCTTACAACTCCACTCCATTAGATTCCATTCCATTCCACTCCACTCCACTCCTCTGCATTCCTTTGTACTCTTTTCCACTGCACTCCATTCCATTCCACTCCATACATTCCCTTTCCATTCTAATACATTCCATGCCATTCCATTCCATTCCATTCCTCTCCACTCTACTCCATTTCAATGTACTCAACTCCATTCCACTATCCTCCACTCCACTCCACTCCATTCCACTCCATTCCGTTCCACTCTACTCCTTTCCATTCCATTAGTTCCACTCCACTCCACTCCATTCCACTTCATTCCACTCCATTCCACTTCATTCCACTCCATTCCAATCCATTCCAGTCCACTCCACTCCACCTGACCCCATTCCAATCCATTACACTGCACTCCGCTTCATTCGATTCCAATCCATTCCACTGAACTCCATTCCATTCCACCCCACTCCACTCCATTCCACTCCAATCCATTCCATTCCAGTAGACTACACTACACACCACACCATTCCATTCCATTCCATTCCACTCCACTCTGCACCACTCCATTCCTTTCCACTCCAATCCAATCCATTCCTCTCTATTCCACTCCACTCCACTACATTTCACTCCATTGTATTCCATTCCATTCCATTTCCTTCCACTCCAATCCACTCCACTCCACTCCATTTCATGCCACTCCAATGCACTCAACAACACCCCATTCCACTCCAATCCAATCAACTCCACTCTTTTCCATTCCATTCCATTCCATTCCACTCGACTACGTTTCACTCCATTCTACTCCATTCCACTCCACTCCACCCAATTCCATTCCATTCCATTCCACTCCATTCTGCGATATTCCATTCTAATCCATTCCACTCCACTCCATTGCATTCCATTCCTTCTACTCCATTCCACTCCTCTGCATTCCATTCCACTCCAATTCACTCCATTCCATTCCATTCCATTCCATTCCATTCCACTCCACTCTACTCCCTTTCAATCCATTACACTCTATTCCACTCCAAACCATTCCATTCCATTCCATTCCTTTCCACTCCACTCCATTCCACTCACATGCACTCCGCTACATTCCACTCCACTCCTCTCCATTCCATTCCATTCCATTCAACTTCATTCCATTTCAATCCACTCCACTCCATTCCAATCCATAGCATTGCATTCCACTCCACTCCACTCCACTCTACTCCATTCAACTCCACTCCATTCCATTCCAAGTCACTCCACTCCACTCCACTCCATCTCACTCCGTTCCACTGCTTTCCTGTCCCATCCAATCCACTCCATTCCAATCCATTCCATTGCACTGGACTCCACTCCTTTCCTTTCCAATTCATTCCACTCTACTCCTTTCCATTTCATTCCACTCCACTCCATTCCCCTCCATTCCATTTAATACCACTCCTTCCCATTCCACTCCATTCCTCTCCTCTCCATTCCATTGAATTCCACTCCACTCCACTCCAATCCACACCACTCCTTTGCAATACATTACATTCCACCCAACTCCACACCACTCCACTCCATTCCATTCCACTCCATTCCATTCCTCTCCATTCCACTCCACTCCTCTCCATTCCACTCCATCACATTTCATTTCATTCCACTTCACTCAACTCCACTACATTCCATTCCATTCAACTCCCCTACACTCCATTCCACTCCACTCCACTACATTACATTCCACTTTACTCCATTCCATTCCACTCCACTCCATCCCAGTACACTCCTCTCCACAGAACTTCACTCCACTCCACTCAACTCCATTCCATTCCACTCCACTCCATTCCATTCCATTCCATTCCACTCCATTCCACTCCATTCCACTCCATTCCACTCCAGGGAGTTCCATTCCATTCCTTTCCACTCCACACCATTACATTGTACTCCATTCCACTCCACTCCATTCCATTCCACTCCATTCCATTCCATTCTACTCCACTCCACTACATTCCATTCCTCTCCTCTCCACTCCTTACAACTCCACTCCACTCCACCTCACTCCGTTACATTCGACTCTACTCCTTTCCATTTCATTCCACTTCACTCCCGTCCACTCCATTCCCTTCCATTCCATTCCATTCCATTCCATTCCAGTACACTCCATTCCATACCACTCTGCTCCTTTCCACTCAGATCCATTTCACTCCACTCCATTCTACTCCATTCCATTCCACTCCATTCAACTCCACTCCACTCCGTTCATCTCCTCTCCACTCCACTCCATTCCATTCCATTCCATTTCAATCCACTCCATTCCACTCCACTTCCCTCCATTCCTCTCCACTAAACTCTATTCCATTATGTTCCTTTTCACTGCACTCCATTCCTTCCACTCCACTCCATTCCAGTCCTCTTCACTCCATTCCACTCCACTCCACTCTACTCCAGTACATTGCATTGCACATCATTCCGTTCCATTCCACTGCACTTAATTCCATTCATTTCCATTCCACTGCACTCCACTTCACTCCACTCCACTCCATTCCACTCCATTTTGTTCCACTCAATGCAAATCCACTCCAGTCCATCCACTCCACTCCCCTCCTCTCAACTCCTCTCCATTACTTTCCATTACATCCCATTCCATTCCATTACACTCCACTACAACCCTTTCCATTCCATTCCATTACACTCCGCTCCAACCCTTTCCATTCCATTCCAATCCATTCCATTTCATTCAACTCCATTCCCCTGCACTCCACTCCACTACATTCCGTTACATCCAATTCCATTCCTCTCTATTTCACTCCTCTCCACTCCACAGCACTCCACTCCACTCCATACCACTCCATCTCATTCCATTCTGCTCCAATCCACGGTACTCCTCTCCACCACAGACCACTCAACTTCATTATGTTCCATTCCATGCCATTCCATTCCTCTCAATTCCATTCCACTCCACGTCTGTTCAATACACTGCAGTCCACTCCAATCCATTCCATTCCACTCCATTCCACTGTATTCCATTCCATTCCTTTCTTTCTTGAGTATCTAAATCTGACAGTCAGACTGGAGTGCAGTGCCCCAATCTCAGCTTCCATTCCATTCCATTCCATTCACTCCACTCCACTCCACTACACTACACTCCATCCCCTCCATTCCATGAAACTCTATTCTACTCCACTCCATTCCATTCCATTCCACTCTACTCCACTCCACTACAGTCCATTCCATTCCATTCCATTCCACTCCACTCCATTCCATTCCACTCCATTACACTCCACTAAACTCCACTACATTGCATTACATTCCACTCCACTCCGTTCCATTCCACTCCATTCTACTCCACTCCACTCCACACCACTCCATTGCATTCCACTCCATTCCATTCCAATCCATTGCAGTCCACTCCTGTCAATCCAATCCACTCTCCTCTATACATTCCATTTCTCTCCATTGCAATCCACACCATTCCACTGCATTCCATTCAATTCCAATCCAATCGACTCGATTCCATTCCATTCGACTCCACTCCATTCCTCTCCGCTTCACTCCACTCCAATTCACTCCACTCTATTCCATTCCATTCCATTCCTTTCCGTTGCATTCCATACCATTCCACTCTTTTTTTCATGCCAGTTCACTGCACTGCAGTCCACTCCATTCCAATCCACTCCATGCCATTCTATTCCACTCCACTCCAATACTTTCCATTCCATTCCACTCCACTCCACTCTATTCCTTTCCACTCCTTTCCATTCTGCTCCATTCCATTTCATTCCAGTCCTTTCCACTCCATTCCACTCTACTCCACTCCAATCCATGCCACTCAATTACACTCTATTCCATTCCATTCCATTCCATTCCCCTCCACTCCACTCCATTCCTCTGTGTTCCATTCCACTTCACTGCACTCCAATCCACTCCACTGCTTCCACTCAACTCCATTCATTTCCATTCCATTCCACTCCTCTCCACTGCATTACAATGCACTCCATTCCTCTCCACTGCACTCCACTGCACTGCCCTGCGTTCCTCCCCATTCCACTTCATTCCATTCCATTCCACTCCATTCCATTCCATTCGACTCCACTCCACGCCACTCAACTCTAATCCATTCCATTCCACTCCACAACACCACGCTTCATTCCACTCCTCTCCATTACATTCCACTCTACCACACTACATTCCATTCCACTGCACTCCACTCCTTTCCACTCCAGTCCACTTCACTGCACTAAACCCCACTCTATTCCATTCAACTGTACTGCATTTCATTCCATTACATTCCAATCCACTCCACTCCATTCCACTCCAGAACATTCCACTCCCCTCCGCTCCATTCCAGTCTATTCAACTCCACTCTATTCCACTCCATTTAACTCCATTCCACTGCATTCCAGTCGAGTACACTCCACTCAACTCCATTCCATTCAATTCCATTCCACTCCATTCCATTCCATTCCATTCCACTCCACTCCATTCCATTCCAATCCACTCTGCTCTATTCTACTCCGCGTCTCTCCATTCCATTCCATTTTATTCCCTTCCATTCCATTCCAATCCATTCAAGTTAACTACACTCCCTTCCACTGCATTCCATTCCTCTCCACTCCACTCCACTCTATTCCACTCCATCCCATTCTATTCCTTTCCATTTCATTGCACTCCACTCCACTTCATTCCATTCCATTCCACTGCGTTCCACTCCACTCCATTCCATTGCACTCCATTCCTCTCCACTCCTTTCCATTCCTCTCTATTCCATTCCATTCCATTCCACTAAATTCCTTTCCACTCCAGTCCACTGTATTACATTCTATTCCAATCCAATCCCTTCCACTCCACTCCACTCCACGACATTCCATTACATTCCATTCAATTGCATTTCTATCCAGGACACTGCTCTCCACTCCACTCCATTCCACTGCACTCCACTCCACTACATTCTTCTAGAGTCGATTCCATTCCATTCCATCATATTCCACTCCACTCCATTCCGTTCCAAACCACTCTGCTCTATTCTACTCCGCTGCTCTACATTCCATATAATTTTAATCCATTCCATTCCATACGAATCCATTCTAGTTAACAACACTCCCTTCCAGTGAACTCCATTCCTCTCCTCTCCACTCCACTCCACTCCACTCCACTCAACTCCATTCCACTCTATACCATTCCATTCTGTTCCTTTTCATTGCACGCCACTCCAATTCATTTCATTCCAATCCATTCCATTCCTCTCCCCTCCGTTCCACTCCACTCCATTCCTTTCCATTACACTTCGCTCCACTCCATTCCACTCAACTGCATTCCACTTCACTCTGCTCCATTCCATTCAATTCCATTCCATTCCACTCCACTCCACTCCATTCTAATCAATTCCACTCCAGTCCTCTCCACTTCACTCCACTCCATTCCATTTCATTCCATTCCATTCCAGTACATTCCGCTCCATTCCATTCCACTCAATTCCACTCCATTCCACTCCATTCCAGTCCACCCCACTTCACTCCACTCCATTCCATTCCATTCCACTGCACTGGACTCTATTCCATCCCAATCCATTGCACTTTACTCCCTTCCATTCCACTCCACTCCACTACATTCCACTCCACTCCACTCTATTCCACTCAACTCCATTCCAATGTACTACATTCCATTCCAGTACACTCCATTCCACTCCATTCCACTGTGTTCCAGTCCGCTCCTCTCCATTCCACTGCATTCCATTCCACTGCACTACACTCCATTCCATTCCGCTCCTTTCCACTCCACACCATTCCATTCCACTAGACTCCACTCCATCCACTCCAATCCATTCCATTCCACTCCATTCCATTCCTCTCCATTCCAATCCATCCCATTCCGTTCCATTCCATCTCATTCCACTCCCTTACACTCAACTCCATTCCATTCCATTCCACTCCCCTGCACTCCAGTCTACAACATTCCAATCCACTCCATTCTCCTCTACTCCATTCCATTCCGTTCCTTTCAATCCCATTAAACTCATGTCCATTCCATTCCACACTACTCCTTGCCACTCCACTCCACTTCATTCAATTCCATTCCATTCAATTCCATTCAATTCCACTGGATTCCATTCCACTCCACTCTACTCCATTCCACTCCACTCCATTCCACTCCACTCCAATCCGTTCCTTTCCATTTCACTCCACTCCATTCCACTCATATCCACTCCATTCCACACCACCCTACTACATTCCATTCAACTCAATTCCTTACACTCCACTCAATTCTGGTCCACTCCACTCCCATCAACTCCACTCCATTCCAATCCATTTCATTGCACTCGATTCCACCCACTCCATTCCATTCGATTCCACTCCACTCCCCTCCAATCCACACTCTTCCATTCCAGTCCAGTAAGCTCCATTCCATACCATTCCACTTCATAAAATTCCATTCCACTCCACTCCATTCCATTCCATTCCACTCCATTCTACTCTTTTCCACTCCACTCCACTACCCTCCACCCCACTCCATTCCATTCCCCTCTACTCCATTCCATTCCATTCCACTGCAATCCACTCCTCTCCATTCAACTCAATTCCACTGCATTCCACTCCATTCCAGTACACACCACTCTAATCCACTCCATGCCATTCCATTCCACTGCAATCCACCCACTCCATTCCATTGCACTCCATTCCACTCCACTCCTTTCCAGTCCACTCCACTCCATTCCACTTCACTGCACTTCATTCCATTGCATTCCAATCCATTCCATTCCATACCATTCCACTCCATTCCATTCCATTCAACTCTACTCCATTCCGCTACATTCCATTCCACTCCAATCCGTTCCATTTCATTCCATTCAACTCCATTCCAATCCACTACACTCCATTCCACTCCTCTCCACTCCATTCCATTCCATTCCACTCCACTCCATTCCACTCCACTCCAGTTCTTTACACTCCACTCCATTCCACTCCATTCCACTCCATTCCCTACCATACGCCTCCGTTCCATTCCAGTCCACTCCATTCCTGTCCACTCCACTCCATTCCTCTCCAATTCTCTCCACTGCAGAAAATTCCATTCCATTCCACTCCACTCCATTCCATTCCACCCAACTCCTTTCCTTTGCATTCCATTCCACTACAGTCCACTCCACTATACTCCATTCAACTCCATTCCATTCAATTCCATTCCAGTCCAATACATTCCATTCCTCTCTATATCATTCCATGCCATTCCATTCCACTCCACTCCATTCCACTCCACTCCCTTCTGCTCCATTCCATTACACTTCCCTTCATTCTATTCCAATCCATTCCATGACACTCCTCTAAACTGCACTCCACTCCACTGCATTTCATTCTACTTCACTCCAATCCACTAAACTCTACCACATTCCACTCCAGTACAATCCGTTCCAATCCATTCCATTCCACTCCACACTATTCCATTTCATTGAACTCCAATCCATTCCATTCAATTCCACCCCATTCCTTTCCTTTCCACTCCATTCCATTCCACCCCACTCCATTCCATTCCATTCCGTTCCACTCCATTCCAGTACATTCCATTCCAATCAGTTACACTTCGTGCCATTCCACTCCATTTCACTCCACTCCATTCCATTCAATTCCACTCCAGTCCGCAACTCTCCACTCCATTCAATTTCACTGCATTCCACTCTACAACATTCCATTCCACTACACTCCAGTCCACTCTCCCAAATTCCATTCCTGTCCACTCAATACCATTCCTCTCCATTCCACTCCAATACACTCCATTCCATTCCATTCCATTTCATTCCACTTAACTCCACTCCATTCCACTCCATTCCACTCCACTACATTCCATTCCACTCCATTCCATTCCATTCCACCCCACTCCACACCATTCCACTCCTCTCCACTCCATTCCATTCCACACCACTCCACTGCACACAACTCCATTCCATTCCACTCCACTCCATTCCATTCCACTCAACTCCTTTTCATTGCATTCCATTCCACTGCACTCCATTCCACTCCACTCCAGTCCACTCCATTCCATTCCATTCCACTCAAATGCATTCCATTCCACTCTACAGCACTACCTACCATTCCATTCCACTCCACTCCATTCCATTCCATTGCACTCCATTGCATTCCATTCCTTTCCACCCCATTCCATTCTTATCCACTCCATTCCATTCTACTGCCCTCCATTACATTCTACTCAACTCCATTCCTTCCATTCCGTTCCACTGCACTCCACTTCACTACAGTCCTCTCCATTCCACTCCATTCCATTCCATTCACTTACCCTCCAATCCATGCTATTCCATTCCACTCCACTCCAATCCATTCCATTCTGCTACCCTCGATTCCCCTCCACTCCACTCTGCTCCTCTCAATACCACTCCATTCCATTCCACTCAATTCCATCCACTCCATTCCATTGCAGTATCCTCAACATGATTCCATTCGTTTCCACTCCATTCCACTACACTCCATTCCATTCCACTCCACTCCACTCCAATCCGTTCCATTTCATTCCACACCACTCCACTCCACTCCATTCTATTCCAACTGACTCCACTCCACTACATTCCACTCCAATACATTGCACTTCCCTCCATTCCATTCCATTCCATGCCACTCCAGTCCACTCCATTCCACTCCTTTCCACTGCGTTCCATTTCATTCCTTTCTACTCCATTCCACTGCAATCCACTCCAATAAACTCCATTCCATTCCATTCCATTCTATTCCATTCCATTCCATTCCCCTCATTTCCACTCTACACTATACCATTCCACTCCACTCCACTCTACTCCACTTCACTCCATTCCTTTCCTCCCCGTTCCACTCCACTCCACTCCATTCCACTCCACTCCATTGTATTCCATTCCATTGCAATCCGCTCCACTCCATTCCACTGAACTCCAATCCATTACATTCCTCTCCACTCCACACCAATCCACTCCATTCCACTCCACTTTATTGAATTCCACTCCTTTCGATTCCATTCAATTCCATTCCACTCCACTCCATTCCATTCAACTCCACTCCAATCCACTCCGTTCCACTCCACTCCATTCCACTCCATTCCATTCCACTCCATTCCATTCCATTCCATTCCAATCCATGCCTTCCCATTCCATTTCATTCCAATCCATTCCATTCCATTCGGTTCCATTCCACTCAAATCCATTCCATTCCATTCCCTTCCATTCCATTCCATTCTACTCCATTCCATTCCAATCCACTCTACTTCTTTCCACTCCACTTCATTCCATTTCATTCCTCTGTACTCCATTCCTATCAACTCGACTCCATTCCACTCCTCTCCACTCCATTCCATTCAATTCCAATCCACTCCATTCCACTCCACACCACTACTTTCCTCTCCACTCCATTCCACTCCACTCCACTCCATTACATTACATTCCATATCATTCCACTCTATTCCATTCCACTACATTCCACTCCACTCCATTCGTTTCCATTCCTCTCCACTCAATTCCACTCCTATCCATTCTATTCCAATCCGTTCCATGACACTCCAATAAATTGCGCTACACTGCACTCGATTTCATTCCACTTCACTGCAATCCACTCCTCTCCACTCCATTCCATTCCATTCTACTCCTTTCCATTCCACTTCATTCCACTCCACTCCATTCTTTTCCATTCAACTGGACTCCACTCCATTCTACTCCACTCCATTCCACTCTACTCCTGTGCATTCCATTCCATTCCTTTGCTTTACATTCCCCTTAACTCCACTCCATACCATTCAACTCCACTCCATTCTATTCCTCTCCATTCTTCTCCACTCCACTCCATTCCACTCCATGACATTCAACTCTATTCCACTCCACTCAATTCCATTCCAATACACTCCACTCCACTCGACTCCATTCCGTTCCAATCATTACACTCTACTCCATTTCACTCCATTCCACTCCAATCCATTCCATTCCGTTCTATTCCATTCCTCTCTATTCCATTCTACTCTTCTCCATTCCACTCCACTCCACTCCACTCCATCCAATTCAACTCCATTCCATTCCTCACCATTCTACTCCACTCAACTCCATTCCACCCCATTCCTCTCCATTCCACTCCACTGCATTCCACTCCATTCCACTGCATTCCACCCCATTCCAATCCATTCCACCTCATTGCACTTAACTCCACTCCAGACGATTCCAATCCATTCCAATACTTTCCATTCCACTCCAACCCTTTCCACTCCACTCCACTCCATTCAATGCCATTCCAATACAGTGCACTCCATTCCATTCCACTCCATTCCACTATATTCCATTCCTCTCCATTCCACTCCATTCTAGTCCTCTCCACTCCACTCCATTGCATTCCATTCCAATGCAATCCAATCCACTACACTCCATTCCATTGCACTCCATTCTACTCCACTCCATTGCATTCAAATCCATTCCATTCCATTCCACTCCATTCCATTCCATTCCACTCCATTCCATTCCATTCCACTCCATTCCATTCCATTCCACTCCACTCCAGTCCATTCCACTCCACTCCATTCCATTCCACTCGAACCTACACAACTCCACTCCACTCCATTCCATTCCACTACAATCCACTCCATTCTATCCCCTTCCACTCCATTTTATTTGTTTCCTTTCCATTCCATTCTATTTCCTATCCATTCCAGTTCATTCCAATCCAATCACTTCACTCCAGTCCACTCCATTCCACCTCATTCTATTCTATTCCATTCCAATCCATTCGATTCCACTGCATTCCACTCTATTCCATTCCACTCCCTCCTACTCCACTCCTTTCCTTTCCACTCCACTCCACTCCATTCCATTCCACTCCATTCCACTCCACTCCATTCCACTCCATTTCACTCCCCTCCATTCCTTTCTTTTCCATTTCATTCCACTCCGCCCCTTTCCAGTCCACTCCACTCCACTCCATTTCACTCCCCTCCATTCCTTTCTTTTCCATTCCATCCCACTCTGCCCCTTTCCAGTCCACTCCACTCCACTCCATTAAATTCCTTTCCATTCCATTCCGCTGCATTCTGTTCCATTCCACTCCATTCCAGTCTACTACACTCCATTCCACTCTGCTCCCCTTCTCTCCACTACACTATACTACATTCCATGACATTCCATTCCACTCCACTCCATTCCAATCTATTCCACTGCATTCCATTTCATTCCAATCCACTCAACTCCATTGCACTCCGCTCCTTTCCATTCCATTCCACTCCACACCACTCCATTCCATTGCATTCCACTCTGATCCACTCTACTCCATTCCATTCCACTCCATTCCTCTCCACTCCATTCCATTCCATTGCATTCCTTCCATTCCACTCCACTCCACTCCATTCCATTCCACTCCATTCCACTCCTTTCTCTTCCACTCCATTCCTGTCCATTCCACTCCATTACAGGACACTCCACTCATCTCCACTTCATTGCATTCCATTACACTGTGCTTCACTGCATTCCATTCCAATCCATTCTACTCAACTCCATTCCACTCCACTCGACTCCACTCCACTAGATTCCATTCCACTCCATTCCATTGCACTCCATTTCACTCCACTCCATTCTGCTCCACCCCATTCCTTTCCATTCAGCTCCACTCCACTTCTCTCCACTCCCCTCCATTCCACTCCACTCCTGTGCATTCCATTCATTCCATTCCTTTCCACTCCAATACACTCCATTCCTTTTCCTTCCATTCCATTCCATTCCACTCCGCTCCACTCCACTCCATTCCACTCAATTCCATTCCATTCCAATGCATTCCCTTCCACCCCATTCCACTCCATTCCATTCCACACCAGTCCTTTCCTTTTCATTCAACTTCAATCCACTTCATTTCACTGCACTCCATTGCACTCCACTCCTGTGAATTCCATTCATTCCATTCCATTCCACTCCACTCCACTCCATTCCCTTCCACTCCATTTCATTCTTCTCCATTGCCCTCCACTCCACTCCATTCCACTCCATTCCACTCCGTGCCATTCCACTCCATTCCACTCCACTCCATTCGATTCCATTCCACTCTACTCCTTTCCATTCAACACCATTCCACTCCACTTCATTCCATGTAATTCCACTCAACTCCATTCCAATCCACTCGACTCCATTTCACTACTCTCTACTCCATTTAATTCCATTGTCCTCCACTCCATTTCACTCCACTCCATTACTTTCCACTCCACTCCATTCCACTCCATTCCACTACATTACATTATATTCCATACCATTCCACTCTATTCCATTCCATTCTCTTCCACTCCACTCCATCCCATTACATTCCACTGCACTCCATACCAATCCACTCCATTACACTCAACTACATTACACCACTCTCCGTTCTATTTCAATCTATACCATGACACTCCACTAAATTCCACTCCACTCCACTCCATTTCATTCCACTTCATTCATATCCACTCACTCCACTCCATTTTATTCAATTCCATACCATTCCACTCTGTTCCATTCCAATCCACTCCATTCAATTCCATTCCACTGCACTCCATTCCACTCCACTCCATTACACTCGACTCCATTATACTACTCTCCATTCTATTCCTATCCATTCTATGACACTCCACCAAATTCCACTCCAATTCACTCCATTTCATTCCACTTCACTCCAATCCTCTCCAAACTATTCCATTCCATTCCACTACATTAGATTACTCTCCATTCCATTCCACTCCAGACCACGCTATTCCATTCCATTGCACTCTTTTGCATTCCATTCCATTCCAACTCAATTTTATTCCATTCCTCTCCATTCGAGTCCATTCCACTCCATTCCACTCCACTCCAATCCATTCTATTCCATTCAACTCCATTCTTCTCCAACCCACTCCATTCCATTCCACTCCTTTCCACTCTACTCCATTCCATTCCACTCCTCTCCAGTCCACTCCAGCCCACTCCCGTTTTTTCCACTCCATTCCATTCCTCTCCTTTCTATTCCATTCCAATCTACTCCATTCCACTCCACTACACTGCTTTCCACTCCACTCCACTGCTATCTATTAAATTCGATTCCATTCCACTCCATTCCAGTCCTATCCACTCCATTCCACTCCATTCCAGTCCTCTTCACTCCATTCCACTCCAC
Source organism: Pongo pygmaeus (assembly GCF_028885625.2). Taxonomy (NCBI): domain Eukaryota; kingdom Metazoa; phylum Chordata; class Mammalia; order Primates; family Hominidae; genus Pongo; species Pongo pygmaeus. The sequence continues at coordinate 15,740,463 of NC_085931.1, read as the reverse complement.
TCCACTCAATTCCATTCCATTCCACTCCACTCCATTCCATTCCACTCAACTCCATTCCATTCCGTTTCACTCCACTGCACTCCACGCCACTCCACTCCATTCCACTGTATTCCACTCCACTCCATTTTCCTCCACTCCACTTAATTCCACTGCAATCCACTCCATGCCATTCCATTCCTCTCAATTCCATCCACTCCACTACATTCCATTCCATTCCATTCCATTGCACTCCAATCCATTCCATTCCGTTCATTCCATTCCACTGCATTCCTCTCCTCTCCACTCCACTCCACTCCTTTCCACTCCATTCCATTCCACTTCATTCCACTCCACTCCAATCCACTCCAATCCTCTCCATTCCGTTCCATTCCATTCCGTTCTACTCCATTCCATTCCAATCCATTGTACTGCATTCCTCTCCACACCACTCCATTCCATTCCATTCCATTCCATTCCATTCCATTCCATTCCATTCCACTCCATTGCACTCCACTCCATTCCATTCCATTCCACTTCATTCCACTCCATTAAATTCCACTGCACTCCACTCCATTCTATTCTAATCCGTTAAACTCCTCTCCTGTCCATTCCACTCCGTTCCTCTCCAGAACCCTCCATTCCATTTAATTCCAATTCGTTGCATTTCAATCCATTGCACTCCACTCCAGTCCATTCCAATCCAGTCCATTCCATTACATTCCACTCCACGCCACTCCACTCCATTGCACTCCTCTCCACTGCATGTCATTCCATTCCATTCCTCTCCACTCCCATTCATACCAATCCATTCCACTACTTTCCTCTCCACTCACTCCATTCCATTCCACTCCATTGCACTCTACTCCATTCCATTCCTCTCCACTCTGCACAACTCCACGCCACTCCATTCCATTCCACTCCATTCCATTCCTCTCCTCTCTGTACCACTCTACTCCATTTCACTCCACTCCAATCTATTCCATTCCGTTTCATTTCCCTCCACTCCACTCCTTTCTACTCCACTCCATTCCACTCCACTCCATTCCCTTGCACTCCATTCCACTACGCTCGATTCCATTCCACTCCATTCATTTCCATTCCATTCTCCTTCAATCCATGCCATTCCATTCCATTCAATTCCACTCCAGTCTATTCCATTACAATCTACTCCGCTTCATTCCACTATCCTCCACTCCAATCCACTCCACTCCACTCCATTCCATTCCACTGTACTCCATTCCATTCCATTACATTCCACTCCATTCCACTTCATTCCACTCCGTTGCAATCCATTCCAGTCCACTCCTCCCTACCTGTTTACATTCCATTCCATTCCACTGCACTCCACTTCATTTGATTCCAATACATTCCACTCTGCTCCATTCCGTTCCACTCCACTCCATTCCATTCCACTCCAATCCTTTCCATTCCTTTCCATTCAACTCCACTACACACCACAAAATTCCATTCCATTCCATTCCACTCCACTCCACTCCACTCCATTCCATTGCACTGCATTCCATTCCTATCCATTCCACTCCACTCCTCTCCATTCCATTCCTTTCCAATCCAATTCATTCCACTCCAATCCACTCCAATCCATTACATTCCACTCTAATGCACTCTATTCCACTCCACTCCATTCCATTGCATTCCGTTCCATTCCATTCCACTCCACTCCATTCCATTCCATTCAACTCCACTCCACTCCATTCCATTCCATTCCACTCCATTCCGTTCAATTCCACTCTGCTCCATTCCACTACACTCCATTGCACTCCACTCCATTCCATTCCATTCCTTTCAACTCTATTCCACTCCATTGCACTCCATTCCACTCCAGTTTACTCTGCTCCATTCAATTCCATTCCACTCCACTACATTGCACTCAACTCCATTCAATTCCATTCCACTCCACTCCACTCCATTCTACTTCACTCCATTCCACTCCTCTCCACTACATTCCATTCCTTTCCATTCCATTCCAATCCATTTCATTCCAATCCATTGCTCTCCTTTCCACACCAAACCACTCCATTCCATTCCATTCCTTTCCACTCCACTCCACTCCATTCCATTCAAATGCACTCCGTTCAACTCCACTGCATTCCATTCCATTCCATTTCATTCTATTCCTCTCCATTCCACTCCATTCCTCTCCATTCCACTCCACTCCATGCCATTCAAATGCATTACACCCCACTCTGCTACATTCCATTCTACTCCATTCCATTCAACTCCATTCCATTCCACTCCTCTCCATTCCATTCCACTCCTCTCCATTCCTTTCGAATCCATTCCATTTCATTCCACTCCACTCCACTCCACTCCATTACACTCTACTCTATTCCTTTCCATTCCATGTCACTCCATTCCACTCCACTCCATTCCACTCAATTCCACTGCATTCCTGTCCACTCCACTCCACTCCATTCCATTCCATTCCACTGCACTCCACTCCATTCCGTTCCAATTCATTCCCCTCCTCTCTACTCCATTCCTTTCCACTCCACTCCACTACATTTCATTTAATAACACTCCTTTCCATTCCACTCCGTTACTCTCCACTACATTCCTTTGCATTCCACTCAACTCCACTCCATTAGACTCCATTCCATTCCTTTCTATTCCACTCCACTCCACTCCACTCCATTTCACTCAATTCCATTCCTCTCCATTGCACTCCACTCCATTCCACTCCATCCCATTCCGTTCCATTTCATTCAACTTCACTCCACTACACTTCATTCCATTCAATTCCACTCCCCTGCACTCCACTCCAATCCACTACACTCCACTACATTACATTCCACTATACTCCATTCCATTCCTTACCATTCCACTCTATTCTACTACTCTCCATTCCACAACATTAGACTCCAATCCACTGTATTCCAGTCAACTGCCCTCCATTATACTCCTCTCCATTATACTCTACTCCATTCCACTTCATTCCATTCCATTCCAATCCTCTCCTTTCCACTCCACTGCATTCCATTCCACTTCACTCCATTCCACTGCACTCCCCTCCATTCTGTTCTGCTCCTTTCCACTCAACTCCACTCCACTCCACTCAATTCCATTCCGTTCCACTCCAGTCCGTTCTACTCCTTTGCATTCCACTGCACTCCACTCCACCCCACTCCATCTAGTCCATTCCATTCCACTGCATTCCACTCCACTCCATTCCATTCCATTCCACTCCAATCCACTCCACTCCATTTCATTCCATTCTGCTCCACTCCACTCCACTCTACTCCATTCCATTGTACTCCTTTCCACTCCACTGCATTCTATTCTACTGCTTACCATTCCATTCCACTCAACTACACTACATTACATTCCACTCCTCTCCACTCCTTACAACTCCACTCCACTCGACTCCCCTCGACTTCAACTCACTTCGTTCCTTTCCACTCTACTCCATTCCATTTCATTCCACTCCTCTCCACTCCACTCCATTCCTTTCCATTCCATTCGATTCATTTCCATTCCACTACATTCCATTCCATACCACTAGATTCCATTCCATACCGCTCTACTCCGATTCACTCAGATCCAGACTCCACTCCATTGTATTTCATTCCATTCAACTCTATTCAACTCCACTCCACTCCATTCGACTCCACTCCACTGCACTCCAATCCATTCCATTCCATTTCAATGCACTCCATTCCAATCCACTTCACTCCTTTCCTCTCCCATAAACTTCATTTCATTATATTCCATTCCATTCCACTCCATTCCTTCCACTCCAATCCTTTCCAGTCCACTTCACTTCATTCCATTCCACTCCACTCCACTTTACTACATTCCTTTGCAATCCACTCCATTCCAGTCCTCTTTACTCCATTCCACTCCACTCCACTCCACTCCACTCCACTACATTCCATTGCACTCTACTCCATTCCATTCCAATCCACTCAATTCCATTCATTTCCATTCCACAGCAATCCACTTCACTCCACTCCACTCTATTCCACTTCACTCGGTTCCATTCCATTCAACTCCACCACAGTCCTTTGCATTCCACTCCACTCCACTCCATTCCACTACACTCCATTCCACTCCATTCCGTTTCATTCCATTCCATTACATTACATTCCACTCCAGTCCACTCCATTCAATTCCTCTCCAATCCATTCCACTCCATTCCACTCCACTTCACTCCCTTCCACTCCATTCCCCTCCATTCCACTCCATTCCACTCCATTCCCCTCCATTCCACCCCATAACTTTCAACTCCATTCCACTCCACTCCATTCCATTCCATTGCACTCCACACCTCTCCACTCCATTCCATTCCACTTTATTGCACTCTACTCCATTCCAATCCACTCTACTCCAATCCATTCAATTCCGCTCTTTCCCATTCCTCTTCATTCCACTCTATTCTTCTCTATTCCACTCCATTCCTCTCCACTCCACTCCATTCAATTCCACTCCATTCCATTCCTCTCCATTCCACTCCAATCCTCTCCATTCCACTCCATTACTCTCCATTCCATTCCATGCCAATCATCTCCATTCCACTCCACTCAATTCCATTCCATTATACTCCAATATATTCCATTCCACTTCATTACACTCTACTCTATCCCACTCCCCTCGCCCCCACTCCGATCCATTCCATTCTGCTCTATTCCATTCCTCTCCATTCCACTCCACTCTTCTCCATTCCACTCCACTCCATTGCATTCCAGTCTATGTCATTCCACTCCTCTCGTCTCCACTCTCCTCTACTCCACTCAAATACATTCATCTCCAGTGCATTCCACTCCACTCCATTCCACTCCACTCCAATGCCTTCAACTCCATTCCAGTCCATTCCAGTTCACTCCAATCCATTCCACTCCACTCTACTCCATTCCACACCACTCCACTCCACTTCATTCAATTCCACTCCAATCCATTCCTCTGCATTCCACTCCACTCCACTCCATTCCACTCCATTCCCATCCATACCATTCCATGCCCTTCAACTCCATTCCAATCCACTCCATTCCATTTCATTACACTCCACTCCACTTCACTCCATTCCATTCCACTTCATTACACTCTACTCAATTCCACTCCTCTCCACTCCATTCAATTCAATTAGGCTCTATTCCATTCCTCTCCATTGTACTCAACTCTTCTTCATTCCATTCCACTCCACTGCACTGCATTCCAATTCATTCCCCTCCACTCCACTCCATTCCACTCCCCACCACTCCATTCTATTCCATTCCACTCCATTCAATTCCATTCCAGTAGTCTCCGTTCCATTCCATTCCACTCTACTTCATTCTGCTGCAATCAATTCCACTCCTTTCCATTCCATTCCATTTCATTCCACTACAATCCTTTCCATTTCTCTCCAATCCATTACATTCTACTCCACTGTACTCCACTCCAACCCACTCAACTTCATTGTGTTCCACTCCACTCCATTCCATCCCACTCCACTCCATTGCATTCAATTCCACTGCACTCTGCTCCACTCTACTCCGCTCAATTCCACTCCATTTTATTGCCCTCGAATCCTCTCCACTCCATTTTGTCCCACTCCATTCCACTGCATTCCATTCCACTCCACTCCCTTCCACTCCATTCCCTTCCAATTCCCTCCACTACATTCCACTCCACTCCGTTCCACTCCTCTTCATTCAATTCCATTCCACTCCACTCAACTCCACTCCAGTCCATTGCCCTCCATTCCTCTCCACTCCTTTCCATTCCACTCCATTCAATGGCATTCCATTCCACTCCACTCCAGTCCATTCCATTCCACTCCATTCAATGGCATTCCATTCCACTCCACTCCAGTCCATTCCATTCCACTTCACTCTACTACATTCCACTCCACTCCATTCCATTCCATCGCACTCCATTCCACTCCATTCCATTCCAATCTATTCCAGTCAATTCCACTCCTTTCCCGTCCACTCCAGTCCTCAGCACTCCATTCCATTCAATTCCAATGCACTCCACTCCTCTCCACATTCCATTGAACTCCATTCCATTCCACCCCATTTCATTCCACTCCATTCCATTCCATTCCATTATATCCCATTCCGTTCCATTCTACTCCACTCACTCTATTTCATTCAACTCCATTCCATTCCACTCCACTCTACAACACACCAATCCATTACATTCCATTCCACTCCATTCCATTCGACTCCATTCCACTCCACTCCACTCCATTCCACTCCACTGCATTCAACTCCTTTCCACACCACTCTGCTCCTTTCTATTGCATTCCATTCCACTCAACCCCACTCCATTCCTATCCATTCTTCTCCATTGCACTCCACTCCACTCCAGACCTTTCCAATCCGTTCCACTTCTGCCCACTCCACTCCACTCCATTCCAGTACACTCCTCTCAACTTAATAACATTCAACTCCAGTCTACTCCATTCCATTCCTTTCCAATGCATTCCATTCAATTCCTCTCCATTCCACTCCACTCCACTCCAATCCACTTCATTCAACTCGTTTCCATTCAATTCCATTCCACTCCAATCTATTTAATTGCCGTCCACTCCATTCCATTCCATTCCATTACACTGCACTCCACTCCAGACATCTCCATTCCACTCCATTCCATTGCACTCCACTCCACTCCACTACGTTCCACTCCATTCGTTCGCAGTCCATTCCACTCCTCTAAAGTCCAATCCATTCCACTCCCATCGCCTGCATTCCAGTCCATTCCACTCCATTCCAATGGACTCCATTCTATTCCATTCCATTCAAGTCCACTCCACTCCACTCCAGTCCATTACACTCCACTCTACTCAACTCCACTCGACTGCATTCCGCAGTACTGCATTCCATTCCACTCCATTCCATTCCACACTACTCCGTTCCATTCCACTCCACTGCATTGCATTCCATTCCATGACACTCCACTCCACTCCACTGCATTCCCTTCCACTTCTCTCCAGTACAATCCACTCCACTCCACTCCATTCCACTCCAGTCAATTCCATTCCACTCCATTCCATTACAATCCATTCCACTCCATTCCACTCCATTCCAGTACACTCCACTCCACTCCAGTCCATTCCATTCCATTCCAATGCGCTCCACTCCACCTCATTTCATTCCATTGCACTCCATTCCACTCCACTCCATTCCATTCATATCCAATCCATTCCTTTCCATTTCACTCCATTCCATTCCTCTCCAATCCATTCCATTCCACTCCACTCCATTTCATTCCACTCCACTCTACACAACTCCACTCCACTCCACACAACTCCACTCCACTCCATTCCATTCCATTCCACTCCACTCTATTCTATTCCATGCCACTCTATTTTAATCGATTGCTTTCTATTCCATTCCATTCATTTTCATTCCTATTCATTCCAGTTCATTCCACTCCAGTCACTTTACTCCACTCCACTCCATTGCACCGCATTCCACTCCATTCCATTCCACTCCATTCCACTCCCGCCTACTCCACTCCATTCCATTCCAGTCTAATCCATTTCATTCCATACCGTTCAATTCCATTCCTTTCCATTCCACTCCACTCCACTCCTATCCACTCCACTCCAGTCCATTCCACTGCGCTCCACTCCACACCACTCTATTCCACTCCCCTCCATTCCTTTCCATTCCATTCTATTCTACTTAATTCTAGTCCATTCCAGTACATTCCATTCCACTCCACTACTTTCAACTCCATTCCATTCCATTACACTACATTCCAATCCACCCCATTCCATTCCACTCCATTCCACTCTATTCCATTCCATTCCACTCCACTCCACTCCATTACACTCCATTCCATTACTCTTCATTTCACTCCACTCCACTCCATTCCTCTCCACTCCATGCTCTCCACTCCATTCTATTCTTTTCCATTTGATTCCAGTCCACTCCACTCCACTCCACTGCGCTACACTCCATTCCATTCCATTCCATTCTGCTTCATTCCATTCCATTTCACTGCATTCCAGTCCAGTACACTCCATTCCACCCCACTCCACTCCACTCCTTTCCATGCCATTCCTTTCCACTACTCTTCAATCCCCTCCATTACTCTGGATTCCATTCCATTCCTTTCCATTCCACTCCACTCCATTCAATTCCACTCCATTATTTTCCATTCCATTCCACTCCACTCCATTCCATTCCATTACATTCAACTCCCCTCCACTCCATTCCACTCCACTCCACTGCATTCCACTCCAATCCTTTCTATTCCGTTCCATTCCATTCCATTCCACTCCATTGCATTACATTCTTCTCTACTCCCATCCACTGCTTTCCAATCCACTCGTTTCCATTTCATTCCATTACATTCAACTTCATTCCCATCCACTCCTCTCCATTCAACTCCAATCCACTGCATTCCATTCCATTCCATTCCATTCCATTCCATTCTATTCCATTCCATTCCATTCCTTTCCACTCCATTGCACTCGACTCTTCCCCATTCCACTCCACTCCATTCCATTCCCTTCCATTCCATTCCATTTCACTCCATTCCATTCCATTCTTCTGTATTCCAACCAACTCCACTCCAATCCAATCCACTCCATTCCATTCCATTCCTATCCACTCCACTCTATTCCACTCCTATGCACTCTATTCCATTCCTTTCCATTCCACTCCTCTCCACTCCATTGCACTCGACTCCTCTCCATTCCATTCCACGCCATTCCATTCCGTTCCATTCCATTCCGTTCCACTCCATTCCATTCCATTCTTCTCTATTCCAATCCACTCCACTCCAATCCAATCCACTCCATTCCATTCCATTCCATTCAACTCCATTCCTATCCAATCCACTCCATTCAACTCTTATGCTCTCCATTCCATTCCATTCCACTCCATTCAACTCTTATGCTCTCCATTCCATTCCATTCCACTCCATTCCCTTTCACTACACTCCATTTCACTAAAATCCACTCCATTCCACACCGCTGTGCTCCATTCCGTTACATCCCATTCCATTCCACTCCATTCCATTCCACTCAACTCCACTCAACTCCATTCCATTCCATTCCACTCCACTCCATTACATTCCACTGAACTCCATTCCAGTCCATTAAATTCCACTGCAATCCTCACCACTGCACTCAAGTCCAGTACACTCCGTTCTACTTCAGTCCATTCCAGTCCATTCCATTCCATTCCATTCCATTTCTTTCCACTCCGTTACCCTCCACTCCATTTCTTTCCACTCCATACCACTCCACTCTTTTCCATTCCACTGCAATCCTTTCCATTCCATTCCATTCCAGTCCAGTCCATTCCACTCCACTCCACTCAGTTTAATCCATTCCACTAGATTAAACTCAACTCCACTCCACTCTACTCCATTCCATTCCACTCTACTCCATTTCATTCCATTCAATTCCATTCCATTCAACTCCAATCCATTCCACTCCACTCCTTTCCACTCCACTCCACTCCACTCCGTTCCACTCCATTCCAATCCATTTCATTAAACTCCATTCCACTCCACTCCACTCTATTCCAAGCCACTACGTTCCTTTCCATTCAAATCCCCTCCACTCCATTCCACTACATCCATTACACTCCACTCCTCTGCATTCCAGTCCATTCCATTACACTCAATTCTACTCCTTTCCACTCAACTCAACTCCATTCCACTCCATTCCATACCATTAAATTCCATTTCACTCCATTACATTCCATTCCACTGACTTCCTTTCCATTCCACTGCATTCCAGTCCACTCCACTCCACTCCACCACATTCCATTCCATCACACTGCACTGCACTCCACTCCACTCCATTCCATTGCACTCCATTTCACTCCACTCCATTCCTTTCCACTCCATTCAATTCCATTCCACTCCATTCCATTCCATTCCACTCCACTCCACTGCATTCTATTCCACTGCATTCCATTCCACTCCTCTCTAATCCTCTCTACTCCACTCCATTCCATTCTACTTCATTTCATTCCACTCCATTGCACTCCATCCCAATCCGTTCCCCTACATTTCATTCAACTCCATTACACTCAACTGTGCTCCATTCCATTCCAGTGCATTCCACTCCACTCCACTGCACCCCAATCTATTCCTCTCCATTCCATTCAATTTCACTTCAGAACATTCCATTCCCTTCCACTATACTCCACTCCATTCCAGTCCAGACCACCCAATTCTAATCCATTCCTCTCCATTTTATTCCATTCCATTCCATTAAATTCTGTTCCTTACCAATCTATTCCAGTGCATTCCACTCCACTCCACTTCACTCCACTCCACTCCATTCTACTCCATTCCAGTCCATTCCATTCCACACCACTCAATTGCGCTCAATTCAACTCCTTTCCATTCCACTCCTTTCTACTCCACTCCACTTAATTCCACTCCACTGCATTCCATTCCATTCCATTCCATTTCTTTCCATGCAATACCATTCCATTCCACTCCACTCTATACCATTCCACTGAATTCCATTCCATTCTACTCCATTCCAGTGCATTCCACTCCACTCCACTGAATTCCATTCCATTGTCATCCAATCTATTCCATTCCTCTCCATTCCAGGCCATTCCACTCCATTCCACTGCACTCCACTCCATTCCTCTCCAATCTCCTCAATTCCAGTATATGTCATTTCACTCCATTCCAATCCACCATATTCCATTCCATTACACTCCACTCCACTCCACTCCACTCCATTCCATTCCACTCTACTGGATTCCATTCCTCTCCAATCCACTCCAATCCATTCCATTCCACCCGATTCCATTCCTCTCCATTCTACTCCACTCCACTCCGTTCAACTCCACTCCATTCCATTTCATTCCATTTCATTCCACTCCACTTCACTCCATTCCACTCTAATCAATTTCATCTAACTCCAATGTATTCCACTCCAGTCCTTTCCACTCCTCTCCATTCCAATCCACTCCATTCCACTACATTCCATTACAATCCATTCCACTCAATTCCACTCCATTGCATTCCACTCCATTCCACTACACTCCACTCCATTCCATTCCACTGCCCTCCCTTCCACTCATCTCCACTACCCTCCATTCCATTCCGCTCTACCCCTTTCACTTTCAATCGATTCCACTCCATTCCTCTCTACTCCGTTCCTCTCCATTCCGTTCCATGCCACTGCATTCCTGTCCACTCCACTCCACTCCATTCCTAACCACTCCATTCCGTTCCATTCCTTTCGACTCCAATCCATTCTACTTCACTTCAGTCCATTCCTTTCCATTCCATTGCATTCGTCTCCATTCCATTCCATTCCACTCTACTTCATTCCACTGCACTCCATTCCACTCCACTCCATTCCTCTCCATTCCACTTCACTCCATTCCACTCCACTCCATTCCACTCCACTCCGTTACATTCCACTCCACTCCATTCCATTCCACTCCACAACTTTACATTTCATTCCACTGCAATCCACTGCACTCAACTCCACTCCACTTCATTCCACTCCTTTTCATTACACTCCATTCAACTCTACTATTTTCTATTCGTTTCCACTCTACTCAACTCCACTCCTTTCCATTCCACCTCATTCCATTCCACTCCATTCCATTCCACTCCATTCCCTTCCATTCCGTTCTATTCCTCCTCATTCCATTCCACTCCACTCCACTGCATTCCTCTCCAATCGACTACGCCACATTACACTGCACTCCACTCCACTCCACTCCATTCCATTCCCTCTACTCCACTCCATTCCATTGCCTTGCACTCCATTCCATTCCATTCCATTCCAATCCATTACTCTCCATTCCACGCCATTCCAGTCCACTCCAATCCACTCCACTCAATTCCATTCCATCACACTGCACTCCACTCCACTACACTGCATTGAACTGCACTCCATTCCATTCCACTCTATTCGTTTCCACTCCATTCCATTCCATTCCATTCCAATCCTCACTACTCCATTCCATTCCACTCCATTACTCTCCATTCCACTCCATTCCACTCCACTGCAATCCACTCCACTCAATTCCATTACATCACACTGCACTCCACTCCACTACACTGCATTGAACTGCACTCCATTCCATTCCACTCTATTCGTTTCCACTCCATTCCATTCCATTCCATTCCAATCCTCACTACTCCATTCCATTCCACTCCATTCCATTTCACACCACTCTGATCAACTCCAGTCCACACCATTCCATTCCACTCCATTTTATTCCACTCTTTTGCATTCCATTACACTCCATTCCATTCCATTCCACTCCACTTCTTTCCACTCCAGTCCACTCCATTCTACTCCATTCCACTCCAATCCATTCCACTCCACTCCACTCCACTCCATTCCTTTCCACTCCATTCCTTTCCATTCAAATCCACTCCACTCTATTCCATTCCAATCCACTGCATTCAACTCCACTCCACTGCATTCCATTCCATTCAATTCCACTCCACTCCATTCCATTCCACTCCACTCCATTCCATTCCTGCCATTCCACTCCACTCCACTCCATTCCACTCCACTCTACTCCACTCCACTCCACTCCATTACATTACATTCCACTCCATTCCAGTCCATTCCACTCCACTCCACTCAATTCCAGTCAATTACATTACATTCCATTCCTCTCCATAACAACTCCATACTCAACTCCACTCCACTCCTTTCCTCTCCATTCCACTCCACTCCATTCCATTCCGCTGCATTCCTTTCCATTCCTTTTCATTCCATTTCATTCCATTCCACACAACTCTACTCCATTCCATTCCACTCTACTCCATTCCATTCCACTCCACTCCACTCAACTACACTCTACTCCAATCCACTCCATTCCATTCCTCTCTGCTCCATTCCTTTCCTTTCCATTCCATTCCACTCCATTCCACTCCAGTGCATTCCATTCCATTCCACACCATTCCACTACACTTCATTCCACTCCACACTACTCCATTACATTCCACTGCACTCTCCTCCACTACTTTCCATTCCAATCCATTCCACTCAACTTCATTCCTCTCCACTCCACTCAATTTCACTCCACTCTGTTCCTTTCCATTCAACTCCACTCCACTCCGTTCCACTCCAGTCCATTCCACTTCCATTCCACTCCACTGCACTCCACTCCATTCCATTCCACTCCATTCCATTCCACTCCGCTGCACTCTACTCCATTAGAATACATTCCATTCCATTCCTTTCCTTTCAAATCCACTCGAATCCAGTCCACTCCACTCCACTGCATTCCATTCCATTCCATTCCGTGCCACAGCATTCTATTCCACTCCACTCCTTTCCATTGCTCTCCATTCCATTCCATTCCACTCCATTCCACTGCACTCCCATGAATTCCACTCCACTCTACTCCACTCCATTCAATTCCATTCCATTCCACTCCATTCCAGTCCATTCCATTCCTCTCCACTCCAATCCATTCTGTCCCACTGCACTCCATTCCATTGCATTCCACTCCACTCCACTGAACTCCACTGCACTCCACTCCATTCCATTCCACTATACTCCTTTCCATTCCATTGGAATCCACTCCATTCCACCCCACTCCTTTCCACCCCATTCCACTCCAATCCATTCCAATCCACTCCATTCCACTCCACTCCATTCCACTCCACTCCATTCCACTCCATTCCACTCCATTCCAGTGCACTCCCCTCCGCTCCACTCCATTCCATTCCATTCCACTGCACTCCACTCCACTCCATTCCACTCCATTCCTCTCCACTCCTGTCTATTCCACCCCCCACCTTCCTTTCCATTCTACTCCAGTCCTCTCAATTCCACTTCAGTCCATTCCACTCCACTCTTCTGCATGCCATCCCATTCCATTCCATTTCATTCTTTTCCACTCCACTCTACTCAATTTCCACTCCACTCTACTCCATTGTGCTCCACTCAACTCCATTCCACTCCACTCCACTCCATTCCATGCTATTCTTTTCCATTCCAATCCATTCCAATCCTTTCCACCCCTTTCTATTCTATTCCATTCCACTGCAGTCTATTCCCCTCCACTCCACTAAATTCCATTCCATTCCATTTCATTCCACTCCATTCCATTTCAATCCATTCCACTCCACTCCACTCATCTCCACTCCATTCCATCCCACTACATTCCACTCCAACCAATTCAATTTCACTCCATTCCTTTCCATTCCATTCCACTGCATTTCATTCCATTCCATTCCACTGCATTTATTCCATTCCACTCCACTCTACTCTGTTCCTTCCAATCCACTCCAATCCTTTCCACTCCACTACATTCAGCTCCACTCCACTCTAATCAGCTCCACTCTACTTTACTCCATTCCATTCCACTCTACTCCATTCCCTTCCCATCCATTCCACTTCATTCCATTCCACTCCATTCCACTTCATTCCATTTCATTCCACTCAACACCACTCAATTCCATTGCTTTCCATACCATTCCATTCCATTCCATTCCACTCCATTCAAGTCCATTTCACTCCATTCCAATCCACTCTGTTCAACACCACTCCATTCCATTCCACTATATTCCACTCCACTCAATTCTGTTCCACTCCATTCCTTTCAATTAAATTTTCTCCATTCCATTCCACTCCTCTCCACTGCATTCCATTCCACTCCACTCCAATCCACTCAGCTCCACTCCACTCAGCTCCACTCAACTCTAATCCACTTCATTCCATTCCACTCTTCTCCATTCCATTCCATTCCATTAACTCCATTCCAGTCCACTCTATTCCACTCCATTCCACTCCATTCCAGTACACTCCAATCCACTCCACTCCTTTCCTTTCCATTCCACTGCACTCCACTCCACTTTATTCCATTCCAATCCATTCCATTCCATTCCATTCCACTCCAATCCAATCCACTCCACTCCACTCCACTCCATTCCATTCTACTCCACTCCAATCCACACCACTCCACTCCAATCCATTCCATTCCAATAAATTCCATTGCGCTCCATTCCACTCCACTCCACTCCATTCCATTCCACTCCATTTCTTTCCATTCAACTCCCCTCCACTCAACTGCACTCCTTTCAATTCCAATCCACTCCACTGCATTCCATTCCATTCCATTCCATGTCTTACCATTCCATTCAACTCCCTCCATTCCATTCCACTCCATTCCATTCCACTCCTTTCCAGTCCATTGTACGCCACTCCCATCAATTCCATTCCATTCCATTCCAATGCATTCCATTCCATTCCTTTCTATTCCATTCTAATACACTCCACTCCATTCCATTCCACTCCATTCCAGTCCATTCCACGCCATTCCCCTCCATTCCACTCCATGCCATTTCACTCCATTCCAATCCATTCTACTCCATTCCATTACACTCCACTAAACTCCATTCCATTCTACTCCATTCCACTTTACTCCATTCGATACAACTCAACTCCACTCCACTCCTTTCATTTCCACTCCATTCCACTCCACTCCATTCCATTCCACTCCACTACATTCCATTCTTGCCATTCCACTCCACTCTACTCCATTCCACTCCACTGTATTCCACTCCACTACATTACATTCCACTCCCTTCCAGTCCATTGCACTCCACTCCACTCAATTCCAGTCAATTACATTGCATTCCATTCCTATCCATACCATTACATTCCATTACACTCCAATCCACTCCATTCTGTTCCAATCCACTCTGATCCACTCCATTCCACTCCACTCCACTCACCTCCACTCCACTCCCCTCCATTCCATTCCACTCTACTCCATTCCATTTCATTCCATTACACTTGATTCCACTCCACTCCATTCCACTCCATTCCACTCTCTTCCAGTCCACTCCCATCTGCTCCACTCCATTCGTTTCCATTCAACTGCACTGCACTCCACTCCATTCCACTCCACTCCAGTCTATTCCACTCCACACCGTCCTTTCCATTCAACCCCACTCCACTCCGTTCCACTGCACTCCATTCCACTCCGCTCATCTGCATTCCATTCCATTCCATTCCATTTCATTCCATTCCATTCAATTCCATTCAATTCCATTCCATTCCAATCCATTCAACTCCATTCCATTCCACTCCGCTCTACTCCACTCCATTCCATTCCACTATATTCCAATTCAACTAATACCTTTCCACTCCAATCATTTTTATTCGATTCCACTCAATTTCAATGCATTCCACTCCACTGTGCTGCATTCCACTCCACTCCACTCCATTCCAAACCACTCCACTCAGCTCCACTCCACTCTACATAGCTCCACTCCACTCCACTCCACTCTATTCCATTCCTCTCTACTCCATTCCATTCCAATCCAATCCGCTTCAATCCGATCCACTCCACTCCACTTTATTCCACTCCATTCCATTCCATTCCACTCCACACCACTCAATTAAATTCCATTCCATTCCATTCCGTTCCATTCCATTCCACTCCTTTCAAGTCCATTCCACTCCATTCAAACCCACTCTGCTCAACTCCACTCTATTCCATTCCACTCCACTCCACTGCATTCCACTCCACTCCACTCAGCTCCACTAAACTCGAATCCACTCCATTCTTTTCCACTCTATTTCATTCCGTTCCAATCCATTCCACTCCATTCCACTCCACTCCATTCCACTCCATTCTACTCCTTTCCACTCCATTCCAGTACATTCCAATCCACTCCAATCCATTCCATTCCATTCCACTGCACTCCACTCCACTTTATTGCATTCCAATCTATTCCATTCCACTCCACTCCAATCCACTCCACTCCATTCCAATCGACTCAACTCCAATCCAATCCACCATATTCATTCCATTCCACTAAATTCCATTCCACTCCATTTCACTCCATTCCACTCCATTCCATTCCACTCCATTTATTTCTATTCAGCTCTACTCCACTCCATTCGACTACACTCAATTCCACTGCACTCCACTGCATTCTGTTACATTACATTCCATGTTATACCATTCCATTCCACTCCACTCCTTTCCATTCCACTCCATTCCAGTCCATTCTACTCCACTCCACTCAATTCCATTCCATTCCATTCTACTCCATTCCATACCATTCCACTCCATTCCACTCCACTCCACTTCATTCTACTCTATTCCCCTCCATTCCCCACCATTCCTTTCCACACCATTCCAGTCCATTCCACGGCATTCCCCTCCATTCCACACCATGCCATTCCGCTCCGTTCCAATCCACTCTATTCCATTCCATTACACTCCACTCAACTCCACTCCATTCCATTCCATTCCATTCCATTGCATTTCACTCCATTCCATACAACTCCACTCCACTCCAATCCATTCCATTCTGCTCCATTCCATTCCTCTCCATTCCACTCCACTCCACTCCATTTCATTCCATATAATTCCACTCCACTCCACTCAACTACACTCCACTCTTCTCAATATCATTCATGTCCACTGCACTCCACTCCTCTCCATTCCACTCCACTACATTCCAATCCACTCCACTCCAATCAATTCCACTCCACTCCATTCCACTTCACTTCACTCAATTCCATTCCATTCTATTCCCTTCTACTCCATTCTTCTTCATTTCATTCCGTTCCACTCTACTTCATTCTACTACATTTAATTCCATTCCACTCCATTCGTTTCCACTCCACTCCATTCCATTCCTCTCCTCTCCATTCCAATTCACTCCACACCATTGCATTCCATTCCACTGCACTCAACTCCACTAAAATCCACTCCACTCCATTCCACAGCATTCCATTCCACTCCATTCCACTCCACTATATTCAATTCCATTCCTCTCCACTAAACTCCACTCCATTCCATTGTACTCCATTCCATTGCACTCCATTCCATTCCACTCCACTCCTCCCCATTCCATTCCATTCCACTACATTCCACTCCACTCCACTCCATTCCACTCCATTCCATTCCACTCTACTCCATTCCATTCCATTGCCTTCCACTCCATTCCACTCCATTCCATTCCAATCCATTCCACTCCATTCCAGTCTATTCCACTCCATTCCAGTCCACTCCACTCCACCCCATACCATTCCATCACTCTGGACTCCACAGCACGCCACTCCATTCCATTGCATTCCATTCCACTCCACTCCATTCCTTTCCACTCCATTCCATTCCATTCAATTCCACTCCATTCCATCCCATTCCACTCCATTCCACTCCATTCAATTACACTCCATTCCATCCCATTCCACTCCACTCCACTCCATTCAATTACACTCCATTCCATTCCACTCCACTCCAATCCACTCCACTCAACTCCATTCCTTTCCACTGCATGTCATTCCTCTCCATTCCACTCCACTCCACTTCATTCCACTCCACTCCACTCAACTTTGCTCCATTCCATTCCATTCCATTTCACTCTACTCCAATACATTTACCTTCATTCCACTCAACTCCACTGCAGAACATTCTATTCCATTCCACTACACTCCACGCCATTCATTTCCACTCCATTACATTCCACTCCACTCATCCACTCCACTCCACTCCATTGCATTCCACTCCGTTTCATTCCAATCCATTCTACTCGGTTTCATTCCACTCCATTCCACTCCATTCCACTCCACTTCATTCCATTCCACTCCACTTCATTCCACTCCACTCCACTTCATTCCACTCCATTCCACTCCCCTCAGCTCCTTTCCATTCCATTCCAATCAGTGCATTCCATTCCAATTAACTCCACTGCAGAACATTCCATTCTATTACACTCCTTTCCACTCCACCCCACTCCATTCCATTACCTTCCATTCAACACCATTTCATTGAATTCCACTACGTTCCAATCATTTCCACTCCACTCCTCTCTTTTCCTGTGCACTCCACTCCATTCCACTCCACTGCGCTCCACTCCCCTTCACTCAACACTATTCCATTCCGTTCCATTCCTCTCCACTCCTTACCATTCCAGTCCAGTCCATTTAATTCCTTTCCATTCCACTCCACTCCAGTCTATTCCATAGACACGTTCATTTCCATTCAACTCCTCTGCACTCCATTCCACTGCAATCCATTCCACTCCACTCCTCTGCATTCCATTTCATTCCATTGCATTCCAATCCTTTCAATTCCATTCCATTCCATTCCATTCCAATCCTTTCCACTCCACTCTACTCCATTCCTGTCCATTCCTCTCCTTTCCACTCTACTCTAGTCCATTCGACTTCATTTTACTCCATTCCACTTCACTCAACTCCATTCCACTCCTCTCCACTCCACTCCATTCCATTACATTCCACTACATTCCATTCCAGTCCACTCCAATCCATTCCACTCCACTCCACTCCATTTCATTCCACTCCATTCTATTCAACTCCATCCCACTCCATTCCATTCCATTCCATTCCACTCTGTGTCACTCCACTCCATTCCATTCCACTCCATTCCACTCCTCTCCATTCCACTACATTCATTTCCATTCCATTTCACTCCATTCCATTCCATTCAACACAAATCTACTCGATTCCATTCCACCCCGCTCAACCCCACTCCTTTTCACTCCATTCCATTCAACTCCACTCCACTCCAATCCACTCCATTCCATTCCACTCTACTCCATTCCATTCCTTTCCTTTCCATTCCACTACATTCCACTCCAGTCCATTCCACTCCATTCCACTCTATCCACACGATTCCAGTACACTCCACTCCACTCCACACCATTCCACTGCCCTCAACTCCACTCCTTTCCATTCCAATCCATTCCACTACACCCCATTCCACGACACTCCACTATTCTCCACTTCATTGCACTCCATTCCACTCCATTCCACTCGGTTCCACTGCATTTCAGTCCTCTCCGTTCCGTTCCATTGAAGTCCACTCCACTCCATTCAACTCCACTCTATTCCACTCCGCTCCTCTGCATACCATTCCATTCTAATCTATTCCATTCCATTCCATTCCATTCCAATCCTTTTCACTCCATTCCATTCCTCTCCAATCCATTCCATTCCACTCCATTCCATTCTATTCCATTCCACTCCACTCCACTCCATTCCTTTCCGTTAAAATCCACTCGAATCCATTCCACTCAAATCCACTGCATTCGATTCCATGCCGTACCATTCTATTTCACTCCACTCCATTCCATTGCACTCCATTCCAGTCCATTCCACTCCACCCCACTCCATTCCACTCTACTCCATTCCATTCCATTGCATTCCATTTCATTCCACTGCATTCCAGTCCATTCCATTCCACTCCACTCCACTCCATTCCGTTCCCCTCCACTCTACTCCTCTCTGTTCCACTACACTCCAGTCTCCTTCAATCCATTCCACTCCACTCCATTCCATTCCACTATACTCCGTTCCATTCCATTGCATTCCACTCCATTCCACTCCACTCCATTCCACCTCATTCCACTCCATTCCACTCCATTCAATTGCACGTCATTCCACTCCATTCAACTCCACTCCATTCCACTTTATTCCACTCCATTCCACTCCATTCCAGTCCACTCCTCTGCACTCCACTCCATTCCTTTCCATTCCACTGCACTCCACTCCACTCCATTCCATTCCACTCCTTTCCACTCCACTCCAGTCTATTCCACCCAACAGCTTCATTTCCATTCTACACCACTCCTCTCCATTCCACCGCACTCCATTCCACTCCACTCCTCTGCATTCCATTCCATTCCACTCATTTCCACTCCACTCCACTCCATTTCCACTCTATTCTCCTCCATTCCACTCCACTAAACTCCATTCCACTCCACTCCATTCCACGCTATTCTGTTCCATTGCAATCCATTCCATTCCGTTCCACCCCATTCCATTCTATTACACTCCATTGCAGTCCATTCTACTACACTCAACTACAATCCACTCCACCCAATTTCATTCATCTCCACTGCACTCCACTCCACTCCATTCCACTCCACTCCTTTCCAATCCACTTCATTCCATTCCATTCCACTCCACTCCAATCGACTCCACTCCACTCCATTCCACTTCACCCCACTCCATTCCATTCCATTCTATTCCATTCCATTCCAGTCTTCTCCATTCCATTCCGTTCCACTCTACTTCATTCTGCTACATTCCATTCCACTCCACTGTATTCCATTCCACTCCACTCCATTCCATTCCTCTCCACTCCATTCCAATTCACTCCAAAAAGTTGCTTTCCATTCCACTGCACTCAACTCCTCTAAACTCCACTCCACTCCATTCCACTCCATTCCATTCCACTTTATTCCACTCCACTATACTCAGTTCCATTCCATTCCATTCCACTAAACTCCACTGCATTCCATCACACTCCATTCGATTGCACTCCGTTCCATTGCACTGCTCTCCATTCCATTTCACTATACTCCACTCCATTGCATTCCCTCCACTCCCCTACCTTCCACTCCACTCCACTCCACTCCATTCCATTCCACTCTACTCCATTCAATTCCATGTCGTTTCACTCCATTCCACTCCATTCAATTCCAATCCATTCCAATCCATTCCAATCTATACCACTCACTTCCAGTCCACTCCACTCCACCCCATTCCATTCCATCACTCTGGACTCCACACCACCCCACTCCATTCCATTGCACTCCATTCAACTCCACTCCATTCCTTTCCACTCCATTCCAATCCATTCCATTCCACTCCATTCCATTCAATTCCACTCCACTCCATTCAATTCCACTCCATTCCATTCCACTCCACTGTAATCCACTCCACTCCATTCTATTCCATTCCACTATATTTCATTCCACTGAATTCCACTACACTCCTCTCCATTCACCTCCACTTCATTCCACTCCATTCCACTCAACTCCACTGCATTCCATTCCATTTCATTCCACTCAACTGCACTCCATTCCATTCCTCTTCATTCCACTCAACTCCACTGCAGAACATTCCATTACATTCCACTAAACTCCACTGCAGAACATTGCATTGCATTCCACTCCACTCCACTCCATTGCATTCCACTCCATTACATTCCACTCCACTCTCATCCACTCCAGTCCACTTCATTCCATTCCACTCCACTCTCATCCACTCCACTCCACTTCATTCCATTCCACTCCGTTTCATTCCACTCCATCCCACTCCGTTCCACTCCACTCCACTCCAATACACTCCACAGCATTCCACTCCACTCCACTCCAATACACTCCACAGCATTCCACTCCTTTCCACTCCACTCTGCTCGATTCCATTCCATTCCACTCAACTCCAATGCAAAACATTCCATTCTATTATTCTCCTTTCCACTCCACTCCATTCCATTCCCTTGCATTCTACTCCATTTCATTAAATTCCACTCTCTTCCAGTCCATTCCACTCCACTCCTCTCCTTTACAGTACACTTCACTCCATTCCACTCCACTGCACTCCATTTCCCTTCACTCAACTCTATTCCATTCCGTTCCATTCCTCTCCACTCCATTCCATTCCAGTCCACTCCATTTTATTCCATTCCATTCCACTCCAATCCAATCCTCTCCACTCCAGTATATTCCACTAGACACGTTCCTTTCCATTCAACTCCTCTGCACTCCATTCCACTGCACTCCATTCCACTACACCCCTCTGCATTCCATTCCATTCCATTCCATTCCTTTCCATTACAGTCCATTGCATTCCTTTCCATTCCATTCAATTCCATTCCACTCCTTTCCAGTCCTGTCTTCTCCATTCCACTATATTCTACACCATTCCACTCCACTCAACTCCATTCCACTCCAATCCAATCCACTCCATTCCATTCCATTCCACTCCATTCCATTCCACTGCACTACATTCCAGTCCGCTCCAATCAATTCCACTCCACTCTACTCCACTTCATTCCATTCCATTCCATTCCACTTCATCCCACTCCATCCCATTCCAATCCACTCCGCTCCACTCTACTCCATTCCATTCCACTCCACTCCATTCCATTCCACTGCATTCCTTTCCATTCCATTTCACTCCATTCCATTCCATTCAACACAACTCTACTCCAATCCATTCCACTCCACTCCACTCCACTCCTTTCCACTCCATTCCACTCAACTACACTCCACTCCACTCCACCCCTTTCCATTCCATCACTCTGGACTCTACACCACCCCAATCCATTCCATTGCACTCCATTCAACTCCACTCCATTCCTTTCCACTCTATCCCAATCCATTCCATTCCACTGCATTCCATTCAATTCCACTCCACTCCACTCCATTCAATTCCACTCCATTCCATTCCATTCCATTCCATTCCACTCCACTGTAATCCACTCCATTCCACTCCATTCCATTTCATTCCACTACATTCCACTCCACTCCACTCCATTCTACTCCACTTCATTCCACTCCATTCAACTCAACTCCGCTCCATTCCATTCCATTTCATTCCACTCCACTCCACTCCAAATCATTCCTCTTCATTCCACCCAACTCCACTGCAGAACATTCCATTACATTCCACTGAACTCCACTGCAGAACATTGCATTGCATTCCACTCCACTCCGCTGCATTCCATTCCATTCCATTCCACTCAACTCCAATGCAAAACATTCCATTCTATTACCTTCCTTTCTACTCCACTTCATTCCATTCCATTCCATTCCACTCCATCCCACTCCATCCCATTCCAATCCACTCTTCTCCACTCTACTCCATTCCATTCCACTCCACTCCATTCCACTCCACTGCATTCCTTTCCATTCCATTTCACTCCATTCCATTCATCACAACTCTACTCCTATCCATTCCACTCCACTCCACTCCACTCCTTTCCACTCCACTCCATTCAACTGCCCACCACTCCAATCCACAGCATTCCATTCCACTCTCCTCCATTCCATTCCTTTCCATTCCATTCCACTACATTCCACTTCAGTCCATTTCACTCCATTCCACTCTCTTCCCCACCATTCCAGTCCACTCCACTCCACTCCACACCACTCCATTCCATTCCACTGCACTCCACTCCACTCCATTCTATCCATTTCCCTTCTTTCCACACCACTGAATTTCACTCCATTCCAGTACATTCCACTCCATTCCCCTCCATTCCACACCGTGCCATTCCACTCCATTCCAAACCATTATCTTCCCTTCCATTACACTCCAGTCCACTCCACTCCATTCTATTCCACTCCATTCCACTTTACTCCATTCCATACAACTCAACTCCACTCCACTCCATTCCATTCCTCTCCATTCCATTCCTCTCCATTCCACTCCACTCCATTCTTTTCCATTCCATTTCATTCCACTCCAATCCACTCCACTACATTACACTCCACTCAAATTCATTCATCTCCACTGCAACATTCCGCTCAATTCCCTTCCACTCCATTCCAATCCATTCCATTCCATTCCACTCCACTCCAATCCCTTCAACTCCATTCCACTCCATTCCACTTAAATCCACTACATTCCGTTCCATTCCATTCCATTCTTTTCCATTCCATTCCATTCCACTTTAATTCATTCCACTCCATTCCATTCCACTCCACACTGTTCCATTGTGTTTCACTCCATTCCACTCCATTCCATTCTTCTCCATTCCATTCCATTCCACGCCACATTTTTGCATTCCATTCCACTGCACTCCACTCCACAAAACTACAATGCACTCCACTCCATTCCATTCCATTCCACACCATTCCACTCCACTATATTCAATTCCATTCCAATCCACTAAACTCCACTCCATTCCCTTTCTCTCCATTGCATTCCACTCCATTCCATTCCCCTCCACTCCTTGCCATTCCATTCCACTCCAAGTTACCCCATTCCATTCCACTCCATTCCACTACATCCCACTCCGCTCCACTCCATTCCATTCCACTCTGATCCATTCCATTCCACTGAGTTCCACTCCATTCGACTCCATTATATTCTAATACATTCCACTCCATTCCTATCTATTCCACTCCATTCCTGTCCACTCCACACCACTCCACCCCTTAACATTCCATCACACTCTTCTCCACTCCTTTCCACTCCATTCCATTGAACTGTATTCCACTCCAATCCATTCCTTTCCACTCCCTTCCATTCCATTCCACTCCATTCGATTCCTTTCCACTCCACTCCACTCCCTTCCATTCCATTCCACTCCATTCGATTCCTTTCCACTCCACTCCACTACATTCCATTCCATTCCATTACACTCTAATCTACTCCACTCAACTCCACTCCATTACACTCCATTTCATTCCACTCCATTCCACTCCACTCCACTCCACTCCATTCCACTCTACTTCCTTCCACTCCATTCCACTCAACTCCACTCCATTCCATTCCATTCCATTCAACTCCACTGCACTCCACTCCATTCCACTCCATTCCACTCCACTCCTTTCCATTCCACTGCATTCCTTTCCATTCCATGTCATTCCATTCCACACAACTCTACTCCATTCCATTCCACTCCACTCCAGTCCATTCCACTCCATTCCACTCTACTCCAATCCACTCCATTCCATTCTTCTCTGCTCCATTCCTTTACTTTCCATTCCATTCCACTGCATTCCACTCCAGTGCATTCCACTCCATTCCACACCATTACACTACACTCCATTCCACTCCACTCTACTCCATTACATTCCACTGCGCTCCCCTCCACTCCTTTCCATTCCAGTCCAATCCACTCCACTCCAATCCTCGCCTCTCCACTCCACTCCATTACATTTCACTCCATTCCATTCCACTCCATTACTCTCCACTCCACTCCAGTTTCACTCCAGTCCGTTCCTTTCCATTCAACTCCACTCCACTCCTTTCCACTCCACTCCATTCCACTCCTCTCCTCTGGTTACCATTCCATTCTATTCCATTCCATTCCATACGATTCAATTCCATTCCGTTCCAATCAATTTCACTCCATTCCATTCCACTCCACTCCACTCCAATCCATTCCATTCCACTCCATTCCGCTCCACTGCACTCCATTCCATTCCATTCCTTTCCTTTCAAATCCACTCGAATCCATTCCACTCCACTCCACTTCATTCCATTCCATTCCATTCCATGCCGTAGCGTTCCGTTCCAATCCACTCCATTCCATTGCACTCCATTCCATTCCATTCCACTCCCTTCCAGTGTATTTCATTCCACTCCACTCCATTTCATTCTGTCCCACTCCACTCCATTCCATTCCATTCCACTCCACTCCACTGAACTCCTCTCCACTCCACTCCACTCCATTCCATTCCACTATACTCTGTTCCATTCTATTCCATTCCACTCCATTCCACCCCACTCCATTCCACCCCATTCCACTCCATTCCACTCCATTCCAGTCCACTCCCCTGCGCTCCACTCCATTCCATTCCATTCCACTGCACTACACTCCACTCCATTCCATTCCACTCCATTCCACTCCACTCCTGTCTATTCTACCCCACACCTTCCTTTTCATTCTACTCCACTCTTCTCCATTCCACTGCACTCCATTCCACTGCACTCTTCTGAATTCCTTTCTATTCCATTCCATTCCACTCTTTTACACTCCACTCTACTCAATTTCCACTCCACTCTTCTCCAGTCTGCTCCACTCAACTCCATTCCAATCCACTCCACTCCATTCCATGCTATTCTATTGCATTCCACTCCATTCCACTCCATTCCACTCCATTCCAGTCCACTCCCCTGTGCTCCACTCCATTCCATTCCATTCCACTGCACTACACTCCACACCATTCCATTCCACTCCATTCCACTCCACTCCTGTCTATTCTACCCCACACCTTCCTTTTCATTCTACTCCACTCTTCTCCATTCCACTGCACTCCATTCCACTCCATTCTTCTGAATTCCTTTCTATTCCATTCATTCCACTCTTTTCCACTCCACTCTACTCAATTTCCACTCCACTCTTCTCCAGCCTACTCCACTCAACTCCATTCCAATCCACTCCACTCCATTCCATGCTATTCTATTCCATTCCAATCCATTCCATTACTTTCCACTCCTTTCAATTCTTTTCCATTGTATTACAGTCTATTCCACTCCACTCCACTCAATTCCATTCCATTCTATTTCATTCCATTTCAATCCATTCCACTCCACTCCACTCATCTCCACTCCATTCCATCCCACTACATTCCACTCCAACCAATTCCATTCCACTCCATTACTTTCCTTTCCATTCCACAGCATTTCATTCCATTCCACTCCACTCTACTCCGTTCCTTCCAATCCACTCCAATCCTTTCCACTCCACTACATTCAGCTCCACTCCACTCTAATCCACTCCACCCTACTTCAATCCATTCCATTCTACTCTACTCCATTCCCTTCCAGTCCATTCCACTTTATTCCATTCCACTCCATTCCACTTCATTCCAGTCCATTCCACTCAATACCACTCAATTCCATTTCTTTCCATACCATTCCATTCCATTCCATTCCAATCCATTCAAGTCCATTTCACTCCATTCCAATCCACTCTGCTCAACTCCACTCCATTCCATTCCACTATATTCCATTCTACTCAATTCCGTTCCACTCCATTCCTTTCCATTAAATTTTCTCCATTCCATTCCATTCCACTCCGCTCCACTCCATTCCATTCCACTCCACTGCAATCCACTCAGCTCCACTCCACTCAGCTCCACTCAACTCTAATCCACTTCATTCCATTCAATTCTACTCCATCCCATTCCAATCCACTAACTCCATTCCACTCCACTCTATTCCATTCCATTCCACTCCATTCCAGTACACTCCAACCCACTCCACTTCATTCCATTCCATTCCACTGCATTCCACTCCACTTTATTCCATTCCAATTCATTCCATTCCACTCCATTTCACTCCACTACAATCCACTCCACTCCAATCTATTCCATTCCAATAAATTCCATAGTGCTCCATTCCACTCCACTCCATGCCATTCCATTCCACTCCATTTCTTTCCATTCCACTCCCCTCCACTGAATTCCACTCCAATCAATTCCAATCCACTCCACTGCATTCCATTCCATTCCATTCCATTCCATGCCATGCCATTCCATTCCACTCCACTCCATTCCATTCCACTCCATTCCAGTCCATTGTAATCCACTCCCATCAATTCCATTCCATTCCATTCCATTCTATTCCATTCCATTCCATTCTAATCCACTCCACTCCATTCCATTCCACTCCATTCCAGTCCATTTCACGCCATTCCCCTCCATTCCACACCATGCCATTTCACTCCATTCCAATCCACTCTATTCCATTCCATTACACTCCACTCCACTCCATTCCATTCCACTCCATTCCACTGTACTCCATTCGATACAACTCAACTCCAATCCACTCCTTTCCTTACCGCTCCATTCCATTCCACTCCATTCCTCTCCACTCCACTCCATTCTACTTCACCTCATTTCATTCCACTCCAATCCACTCCAATACACTACACTCCACTAAATTTAATTCATCTACACTGCAATCCACTCCACTCTATTCCCTTACACTCCATTTGAATCCACTCCATTCCATTCCGTTCCACTCCACTCCAGTCCTTTCAACTCCACTCCACTCCAATTCACTCCACTCCATTCCATTCCATTCCAGTCCATTTCATTCCATTCTTCTACATTCCATTCCATTCCTCTCTACTTCATTCCACTCCATTCAATTCCAATCCACATCTTCCCATTTCATTCCATTCCATTTCATTCCATTCCATTCCATTTTCTCCATTCCATTCCATTCCACTCCACATCGTTGCATTCCATTCCATTGCACTCCACTCCACTAAACTCCAATGCACTCCATTCCATTCCATTCCATTCCATTTCACTCCATTCCACTCCAGTATTTTCTATTCCTTTCCACTCCACTAAACTCCTCCCCATTCCATTGCACTGCATTCCATTCCACTCCAATCCATGCCATTCCATTCCACTCCACTCCACTATATTCAATACCACTCCACTCCACTACATTCCAATCCGCTCCACTCCACTCCTCTCCATTCCATTCCAGTCTACTCCATTCCATTCCATTGCTTTCCACTCCATTCCACTCCATTCCATTCCAATCCCTTCCACTCCATTCCAGTCCACTCCACACCACTCCACCCCATAATATTCCATCACACTGCACTCCATTTCACTCCACTCGTTTCCATTGGACTCCATTCCACTCCACTCTATTCCATTCCATTGCACTCCATTCCATTCCTTTCCACTCCACTCCACTCCATTCAATTCCACTCTCTTCCATTCCACTCCACTGTAATCCACTCCACTCAACTCCTTTCCATTCCACTCCATTTCATTCCACTCCATTGCACTCCATTCATCTCCACTCCACTCCATTCCACTTCACTTCCTTCCACTCCATTCCATTCAACTCCGCTCCATTCCATTCCATTCCATTCCAATCCACTCCTCTCTGCTCCAATCCATTCTTCTCCTTTCCACTCAACTCCAATGCAGAGCATTCCATTGCATTCCACTCCACTCCACTCCATTCCATTCCGCTCCACTCTCATCCACTCGACTCCACTCCGTTTCAATCCACTCCATTTCATTCCACTCCATTACACTCCACTCGACTCCATCCCACACCACTGCATTCCACCCCATTCCACTCCACTCCGCTCTATTCCATTCCATTCTGCTCAATTCCACGGCAGAACATTCCATTCTATTATACTCCTATCCACTCCACTCCACTCCATTCCATTCCATTCCATTCTATTTATTTCAAATCCACTCCATTTCTGTCCATTCCACTCCACTGCTCTCCTTTCCAGTACACTCCACTCCCACTCCACTCTAATCCACTCCCCTTCACTCAAATCTATTCCATTCCGTTCCATTCCTCTCAGCTCTTCCATTCCATTCCACTCCATTTAATTCCATTCCATTCCACTCCACTCCACTCCACTGCACTCCATTCCACTCCATTCCATTCCATTCCATTGCACTCCACTTCACTCGACTCAGACTCACTCCATTCCTTTTCACACCATTCCACTCCTCTCCATTCCATTCCATTTCACTCCACTCCACTGCACTCCAGTCCATTCCCCTCTTTACCACTCCACTCCACTACATTCCATTACATTCCATTCCACTCCTCTCCACTCCACTCCAGCTCATTGCACTCCATTCCACTCCACTCCACTCCACTTCACTGCATTGTGTTCCACCCCTTTCCATTCCACTCCATTCCATTCCACTCCATTCCACTCCACTCTATTCCATTCCATTCCACTCCACTCCACTGAACTCCTTTCCATTCCGCTGCAATCCATTCCACTCCATTCCAGTCCATTCCATTCCACTCCACTCCACTCCTTTGCATTGCACTCCACTCTCCTCCACTCCATTCCACTCCACTCAACTCCAATCCATTCCATGCCATTCCATTCCACTCTACTCCTTTCCTTTCCATTCCAGTCGGATCCAGTCCACTCCCCACCACTACACTCCATTCCATTCCATTCCACTGCACTCCACTCCACTCCATTACACTCCAATCAACTCCACTACAGTCTACTCCACTCCACATGTTCCTTTCCATTCAACTCCACTGCACTCCATACCACTGCACTCCATTCCACTCCACTGTTCTGCATTCCATTCCATTCCATTCCATTCCATTCCATTCCATTCCTTTCCATTCCATTCTTTTCCACTTCTTTCCACTCCACTCTACTCCATTCCACTCCATTCTACTCCATTCCACTCTACTCAACTCCATTGCACTCCACTCCACTCCGTTCCATGCCATTCTAATCCATTCTCTCCACTCCATTCCATTCCTCTCCATTCCATTCCATTGCACTCCATTCCATTCCATTCCACTCCATTCCATTCCATTGCACTCCATTGCATTCCATTCCACTCCACTCCACTCAATTCCATTCCATTCCATTCCATCCCATTGCCTTCCATTCAATTCCACACTCCACTCCGCTCAATTCCACTCCATTCCATTCCATTCCATTACACTCCACCCAATTCCGTTCCACTCCATTCCTTTCTATTCCATTCCACTCCATTCCATTCCACTCCATTCCATTCTTTTCCACTCCTCTCCACTCCATTCCATTCCACTCCTCTCCACTCCATTTCCATTCCACTCCTCTCCACTCCATTCCACTCCAGTCAGTTCCACTCCACTCTACTAAGCTCCACTCCACTCCACTCCACTCCATTCCATTCCACTCTACTCTAATACATTCCAATCCATTCCTCTTCTTTCCACTCCACTCCATTTTACTTCATTCTATTCCTTTCCACTGCAATCCAGTCCATTCCACTCCAGACCACTCAATTCCTTTCCATTCGAAACCATTCCTTTCCTTTCCATTCCATTCCAGTCCATTCCACTCCATTCCAATCCACTCTGCTCAACTCCACTCCATTACATTCCACTACTTTCCACTCCACTCAATTCCATTCCATTTCATTCTTGTGCATTCCATTTTACTCCTTTTCATTCCATTCCATTCCACTCCACTCCATTTCATTGCACTCCACTCGACTACATTCCTTTCCATACCACTCCTTTCTTTCCATTCCATTCCACTCTATGCCATTGCATTCCAATCCATTCCACTTCATTCCATTGCACTCCATTCCACTTCATTCTACTCTATTACACTGTAATCCAGTCCATTCCACTCCACACCACTCAATTACATTCCATTCCATACCATTACTTTCCTTTCTATTCCATTCCACTCCGTTCCAGTGCATTCCACTCCATTCCAATCCACTCTGCTCAACTCCACTCCATTCCTTTCCGTTACATTCCACTACACTCAATTCCATAACACTCCATTCCTTTCCCTTCCATTTTACTCCATTCCATTCCATTCCAATCCACTCCACTGCATTCCATTCCACTCCACTGCTTTCCATTCCACTCCACTCCATTCCCCTCCACTCCACAGAGCTCTAGTCCAATCCAATTCACTCCATTCCATTCCAGTCTACTCAATTCCATTCCAATCCATTCCATTCCATTTCACTCCACTCCATTCCTTGCCACTGCACTCCACTCCACTATTCTCCATTCCAGTCCATTAGTTTCCATTTCATTTGACTCCACTTCAGTCCACTGCACTCCAGAATATTCCATTCCACTCCACTCCATTCCACTCCTTTCCACTCCACTCCACTCTATTCCATTCCACTCCATTCCTTTCCATCCAACTCTCCTCGACTCCATTCCACTCCAATCAATTCCACTCCCCTCCACTGCATTCCATTCCATTGCATTCCATGCCATACCATTCCATTCCACTCTACTCCATTCCAGTCCACTCCATTCCATTCCATTCCACTCCATTCCAGTCCATTCTACTCCACTCCACTCTATTCCATTCCATTCCATTCCATTCCATTCCATTCCATTCCATTCCATTCCATTCCAGTCTAGTCCATTCCACTCCACTCCACTCCATTCTACTCCAATCCCCTCATTCCACATCATTCCATTCCCCTCCATTCCAGTCAATTCTACTCCATTCCAGTTCATTCCACTCCATTCCACTCCAGTCCACTCCATTCCCCTGAATTCCACAAGATGCCATTCCACTCTATTCCAATCCACTCTATTCCATTCCATTAAACTCCACTCCACTCCACTCCATTACATTCCAGTGCTCTCAACTCTACTCCATTCCTTACCCCTCCCCTCCACTGCAATTCATTCCATTGTGGTCCATTGCATTCCTCTCCATTCCACTCCATTCCACTCCACTGGATTCCATTCCATTCCATCTCATTCCACTCCTCTCCACTACACTACACTACACATCACTCAGTTTCATTCATTTCCACTGCACTCCACTCCATTCCACTCCACTCCACATCAATCAACTCTATTCCCTTCCGTTCCATTCCTCTCCATTCCGTTCCATTCCAGTCCACTCCATTTAATTCCATTACATTCCACACCTCTCCAATCCACTCAATTCCACTCCATTCCATATCATTTCATTGCACTCCACTTCACTCGACTCATATACATTCCATTCCTTTCCACTCCATTCCACTCCACTCCATTCCTTTCCATTCCACTCCACTCCACTCCAGTCCATTCCACTCCTTTCCACTACACTCCACTATATTCCATTCCATTCCATTCCACCCCCTCCACTCCACTGCATTCCATTGCCCTCCATTCCACTCCACTCCACTCAACTCCACTCCGCTGCATTCCATTCCACTCCATTGCATTCCACTCGATTCCACTCCACTCCATTTTCTTCCAGTCCACTGCATTCCATTCCTTTCCAATCGACTCCACTCCACTCCATTCCAATCCACTCCATTCTTTCCATTCCACTCCATTCCACACCACTGCACTCCATTACACTCTATTCCACTCCATTCCATTCCACTGCACTCCATTCCATTCCATTGCAATACACTCAATACCAATGCTTTCCACTCCAGTTCACTCCATTCCACTCTATTCCATTCCACTCCATTCCACTCCACTGTATTTCACTCCATTCCAGTAAACTCCACTGCACTCCATTCCATTCCGCTCCATTGCATTCCACTCCATTACTTTCCATTCCACTCCATTGCACTACAGTCCATTCCTCTCCATTCCAGTCCACTGCACACCACTCTTCTCCATTCCATTCCATTCCACTCCACTGAACTCCTTTCCACTCCACTGCATTCCACTCCACTCCTCTCCATACCATTAAATTTCATCCTTATCCACTCCACTATATTCCAATCCATTCCACCCCATTCCACTCCACTCCACTGCATTGCATTCCATTCCTTTCCATTCCACTCCATTTCACTACAGTCCATTCCACTCCGTTCCAGTCCACTGCACACCACTCCTCTCCATTCCATTCCATTCCGTTGCACTCCAATGCATTCCATTGCAATCCATTCCACTGCACTCCATTCTATTCCACTCCACTCCACTCCATTCCACTCCACTCCACACCACTCCATTCCACTCCACTCCACTCCACTCTCTTTCATCCCACTCTACTGCATACATTTCCATGCCATTCCACTCCATTCCACTCCATTGCATTCCACAACATTCCATGCCATTCCACTGAATTCCAGTCCATTCCATTATTCTCCATTCCATTTCACTGCAGTCTACTCCATTCCATTCCATTCTATTCCACTCCAATCCGTTTCATTCCACTTCACTACACTCTGTTGCATTTAATAACAGTTCATTCCATTCCACTCCATTTCACTCCACTCCACTCCACTCCGCTACACTCCATTCCATTGCATTTCACTCCAATCAACTCCACTCCACTCTACTCCATTCCTTTCCATTCCATCACACTACATAGCACTCCACAGTACTCCAACCCACTCCACTCCCCTCCAATCCATTCCATTCTATTCCATTCCATTGCATTCCCTTCCATTCCATTGCATTCCATTCCATTCCATTCCTCTCCACTCCACTCCAATCCACTCCAATACATTTCATTGCATTCCATTCCATTCTGCTGCATTCCATTCCATTCCACTCCATTCCAGTCCACTACACTCCATTCCACTCCACTCCACTCCAATCCATTTCATGCCATTCCATTCCACTTCACTTCATTCCATTTCATTCCACTGCATTCCATTCCATTACATTCCACTCCACTCCACTCAATTCCACTCCATTCCATTCTATTCCACTCCACCACATTACATTCCGTTTCACTCCCCTCCACTCCATTGCACTCCATTCCACTACATTCTACCACACTCCATTCCATTCCATTCCATTCCACTCTAACCCACTCTGTTCCACTCTACTGTTCTCCATTCCATTCCATTCCATTTCATTCCTCTCCTTTCCATTCTAGTCCATTCCATTCCAGTCCAGTCCAATCCATTCCACTCCACTCAACTCCGTTCCACTCCATTCCATTCCATTCCATCCCATTTCATTCCATTCCATTCCATTCCACTCCTCTCTACTACACTGCATTCCATTTCACTCCATTCTACTCCACTCCATTCCATTACACAGCGTTCCTTTCCATTCCGTTTCACTCCATTCCATTCCTTGCCACTCAACTCCACTCCATTCCCTTCCACTCAAAACCATTCCACTCCATTCCACTCCACTCCACTCAACTCCACTCCCTTCCACTCCACTCCATTCCACTCAACAGCACTCAACTCCATTCCATTCCACTCTACTCCATTACATTCCTTTAAATTCCACATTTCATTCCAGTCCATTCCACTGCATTCCACTCCATTCCACACTATTCCAGTCCACTCCACTCCACTCCTCTCCATTCCATTCCACTGCACTCCACTCCACATCTTCCTATTCCAATCCATTCCACTCCTCTCCATTCTACGCGACTCCACTCCACTCCACTTCACTCCATTACATTCCTTTCCATTTCGTTCCACTCCATTCCACTCCACTCCACTCCATTTCACTCCACTCCGTTCCTTTCCATTCAACTCCATTCCATTCCATTCCAATCCACTCCATTCCACTCCACTCCTCTGCATTCCATTCCATTCCATTCCATTCCATTCCGTTCTATTCCACTCCTTTGCACTCCACCTCACTGCATTCCACTGCACTACACTCCATTCCATGCCATTCCATTCCATTACAATACATTCCATTCCTTTCCACTCCATTGCATTCCATTCCACGCCATTCCAGTCCATTCCATTCCACTCCACTTAATTCCTTTCCATTCCATTCCACAACAATACTCTCCACAGCACTCCACTCCACTGTATCCACTCCATTCCTTTCCACTCCACTTAACTCCATTCCATTCCATTCCATTCCATACCTCACCACTGCACTCCATTCCATTCCAATCCATTCCACACCACTTCATTTCTTTCCACTGAATTCCTTACCATTTCATTCCTCTCCATTCCATTATAATCCACTCCACTCCATTCCATTCCATTACATTCTTTTCCACTCCACTCCACTCCACTCCATTCCAATAAATTCCACTCCATTCAAGTTCACACCACTCCACTACACTCCATTCCATTCAATTCCATTCTACTTCTTTCTATTCCACTCCACTTCACTCCACTCCACTGCACTCAACTCCACTCCGCTGCAATCCATTCCACTCCATTCCACTCCACTCCATTCGGTTCCAGTCCACTCCATTCCATTCCTTTCCAATCCACTCCACTCCACTCCATTCCACTCCACTCAATTCCACACCACTCCACTCCATTCCACACCAGTCCACTCCATTACACTGCACTCCACTCCATTTCATTCCACTACACTCCATTCCATTCCATTCCAATCCACTCAGTTCCAATGCTTTCCACTACCTTCCACTTCATTCCACTCCATTCCATCCCACTCCATTCCACTCCACTGTATTTCATTCTATTCCACTATACTCCACTGCACTCCATTCCATTCCACTCCTTTGCATTCCACTCCATTCTATTCCACTCCTCTGCATTCTTCTCTATTCCTTTTCATTCTGTTCCACTCCAATCAACTTCATTCCACTTCACTCCATTCCCCTCCACTCCTCTCCATTCCACTAAATTCCATTCTACTCCAATCCACTCCATTCCAATCCATTCCCCTCCACTCCACTCCATTGCATTCCATTCCTTTCCATTCCACTCTATTTCACTCCACTCCATTCCACTCTATTCCATTCAACTCCACACCACTCCACTCCACTCAATTCCATTCCAGTCTATTGCACTGCACTCCATTGTATTCCACTCCACTCCATTCCATTTCACTCCACGCCTCACCAGTCCATTCCACTCCACTCCACTCCACTGCACTGTATTCCATTCCACTCTACTGCATACCTTTCCATACCATTCCACTCCATTCAGTTCCACACCATTCCACGCCAGTCCACTGAATTCCATTCCACTCCATTATTATCCATTCCATTTCACTGCACTCCACTCCATTCCATTCCAATCTATTCCACTCCTTTCCCTTCCTTTCCACTCCACTACACTCCATTCCATTTAATACCACTTCATTCAATTCCACTCCATTGCACTCTACTCTACTCCATTAAACTCCATTCCATTGCATTCCACTCCACTCAACTCCATGCCACTCCACTCTGCTCCATTCCATTCCATTCCTTTCCATTACACTACGTTCCACTGCACACTTCTCCATTCCACTCCACTCCACTCCATTCCACTCCATTCAATTCCATTCCATTCCATTCCATTCCACTCCACTCCATTCCATTACACTCCACTCCACACCACTCCATTCCACTCCACTCCACTCCACTCCACTCCACTCTATTCCATTCCACTCTACTGCCTACCTTTCCATACCATTCCACTCCATTCAGTTCCACACCATTCCACGCCAGTCCACTGAATTCCAGTCCACTCCATTATTATCCGTTCCATTTCACTGCACTCCACTCCATTCCATTCCAATCTATTCCACTCCAATCCGTTCCATTCCACTCCACTACACTCCATTCCATTTAATACCACATCATTCAATTCCACTCGATTCCACTCCACTCCACTCCACTCCATTACACTCCATTACATTGCATTCCACGCCACTCAACTCCACGCCACTCCACTCTGCTCCAATCCATTCCTTTCCATTACACTATGTTCCACTCCACACTTCTCCATTCCACTCCACTCCACTCCATTCTATTCCATTCCATTCCATTCCATTCCATTCCACTCCACTCCATTCCATTACACTCCACTCCTCTCCACACCACTCCACTCGAGTACATTCCATTCCATTCCATTCTGCTGCATTCCATTCCATTCCTCTCTATTCCAGTTCACTCCAATCCATTTCATGCCATTCCAATCCACTTCACTCCATTCCATTCCATTCCACTGCATTCTCTTCCATTCCATTACACTCCACTCCACTGAATTCCACTCCATTCTTTTCCATTCCATTCCACTCCACCCCATTCCATTCCATTCCATTTCACTCCCCTCCAGTCCATTGCACTCCACTACACTACATTCTACTATACTCCATTCCATTCCATTCCTTTCCATTCCATTCCATTCCACTCCATTCCATTCTTCTCCACTCCAATCCACTCCACTCGAATCCACTCCACTCCATTCCATTCCATCTCACTCAACACGATTATTACCCACTCCACTCCATTTAACTCCAGTCCACTCCATTCAATTCCATTCCTTTCCTCTCCCCTCCATTTCACTCCAATCCACTCCATTCCACTCTTCTCCATGCCATTCCATTACATTCCATTTCATTCCACTCCATTCAATTCTACCCCACCTCACTCAACACGATTATTACCCACTCCACTCCATTTAAGTCCAGTCCACTGCATTCCATTCCATTCCATTCCCCTCCCCTCCATTTCACTCCAATCCACTCCATTCCACTCTTCTCCACGCCATTCCATTGCATTCCATTTCATTCCACTCCATTGAATTCTACTCCACTCCATTCCAGGCCCGTCCAGTCCATTCCACTCCACTCCACTCCACTCGACTCAATTCCACTCCATTCCTTTCCACTCCTTTCCATTCCATTCCATTCCACTCCTCTCCATTTCACTCCATTCGTTTTCACTCCATTTCACTCCACTCCATTCCATTACAAAGCATTTCTTTCCATTCTTTTTCACTGCATTCCATTCCATTCCACTCAACTCTACTCCATTCCATTCCACTCGACTTCTCTCCACTCCATTCCACTCCACTCTACTCAACTCCACTCCATTCCATTCCACTCTACTCCATTCAATTCCATTCCATTAAATTCCACTACTTTTTGCTCCAGTCCATTCCATTGTATTCCACTCCATTTCACACTATTCCAGTCCACTCCACTCCATTCCACTCCATTCCATTCCACTGCATTCCACTCCACACCTTTCCATTCCATTCTCTTCCTTTCCATTCCACTCCACGCCACTGCACTCCAGTCCACTTCACTCCATTGTGTTCCAGTCCAGTCCAATCCATTCCACTCCACTCCACTCCACTCGATTCAATTCCACTCCATTCCATTCCACTATACTCCATTCCATTCCATTAAATTCCAATACATTTCACTGCAGTGCATTCCATTGTATTCCACTCCATTCTGCACTATTCCAGTCCACTCCACTCCACTCCATTCTATTCCACTGCACTCCACTCCACTCCTTTCCATTCCAATCTATTCCTCTCCACTCCTTTCCACTCTACTCCTCTGCATTCCATTCCATTCCATTCCATTCCATTCCATTCCATTCCATTCCACTCCTTTCCACTCCACCACACAGAATGCTTCTGTGTACTTTTTATGGGAAGAAATTTCCTTTTCTATCATCGGTAACAAAGGGCGCCAAAAAACCACTTTCAGATTCTACAAAAAGAGAAATTCAAAACTGCTCCATCAAAAGATATGTCCAATTCTGCGAGTTGAATGCACTCATCACAAAGAAGTTCCTCAGAATGCTTCTGGGTAATTTTTATGTGAAGATATTTCCTTTTGTACTCTAGGTCCCAATGTCCTCCAAATATCCACTTGTAGATTCTTCAAAAAGAGTGTTTCAAAACTCAAGAAAGTTTAAACTCTGTGAGATGAATGCATACAAAACAAGGAAGTTTCTGAGAATGCTTCTGTGTAGTTTTTATGTGAAGATATTTCCTTTTCCACCATAGGCCTCAAAGGGCTCCAAATATCCATTTGCAGATGTCATAAATGGAGTGTTTCAAAACTGCTCAATCAAATGAAATGTT
Organism: Pongo pygmaeus; assembly: GCF_028885625.2. Lineage (NCBI taxonomy): Eukaryota > Metazoa > Chordata > Mammalia > Primates > Hominidae > Pongo > Pongo pygmaeus. Next base: position 15,700,896 of record NC_085931.1, on the reverse strand, counting down.
CAACTCTGTGAGATGAATGCGCACATTATTTAGAAGTTTCTCAGAATGCTTCTCTGTAGTTCTTATATGAAGATATTTCCTTTTCCAAAATAGTCCTCCACGGGCTCCAAATGTACACTTACAGATTCTACTAAAAGAGTGTCTCCAAACTGCTCAATCAAGACAGAGTTTCAACTCTGTGTGATGAATGTACCCATCACAAAGGGGTATCTGAGAATGCTGCTGTGCAGTTTTTATGTGAAGATATTTCCTTTTCCAACATAGGCCTCAAATGCCCCCAAATGTCCACTAGCAGATTCTACAAAAGGAATGTTTCAAAACTGCTTCATCAAATGAAATGTTCAACTCCGTGAGATAAATGCACTCATCACAAAGAAGTTTCTCAGAATGCTTCTATGTAGTTTTTATGGGAAGATATTTCGTTTTCCACCATCGGCCACAAAGGGCTCCAAATAAGCATCTGCAGATTTCACAAAAAGAGAGTTTCAAAACTGCCCTTTCAGAAGATAGGTTCAGCTGTGCTAGTTGAATGCACACATCACAAACTAGTTTCTCAGAATGCTTCTGTGTGTTTTTTATGTGAAGATATTTCCTTTAACACAATACACCTCAATGCATCCCAGATTTGCAATTGCAGATTCTACAAAGAGTGTAGCAAAGCTGCTCAATCAAAAGAGAGGTTCAACTCAGTCAGATGAATGCACACATCACAAAGTAGCTTCTCAGAATGATTCTGTGCACTTTTTATGTGAAGGTATTTCCTTTTCCATCATAGGACTCAAAGGGATCCAAATATCCACTTGCAGATTCCACAAAAAGAGAGTTTCAAAACTGCTCAATCAAAAGCAAGGTTCAACTCTGTGAGATGAATGCACCTATCACCAAGGAGTTTCTCAGAATTCTTTTGTATAGTTTTTATGGTAAGATATTTCCTCTTTAATCATCAGCCATAAAGAGCTCCAAATAACCACTTGCAGATTCTACAAAAAGAGAGTTTCAAAACTGCTCTATGAAAACGTAGGTTCAACTATGTGAGGTGACTGCATACATCACAAAGAAGTTTCTCAGAATGCTTCTGTGCAGTTTTTATGTGAAGACATTTCCTTTTCCACCTTAGGCCTCAAAGTGCTCCAAATATCCACTTGCAGATACCAGAAAAAGAGTGTTTCAAAACTGCTCAATCAAAAGGACTGGTCAACTCTGTGAGATGAATGCACACATCACAAAGAGGTTTCTAAGAATGTTTTTGTGTAGTTTTTATGTGAAGATATTCCCTATTCCACCATAGGCCTCAAAGGGCTCCAAATATTAAATTGCAGATTCTACAAAAAGAGAGCTTCAAAACTGCTCTATCAAAAGATAGGTTCAACTCTGTGAGATGAATGAACTCATCACAAAGCAGTTTCTCAGAATGCTTTTGTGTAGTTTTTATGGGAAGATATTTCCTTTTCCAACATCGGCCACCAAGTGCTCCAAATAACCACTTGCAGATTCTACAAAAAGAGAGTTTCAAAACCGCTCTATCATCAGAAGATAGATTCAACTCTGTGAGTTGAATGCACACATCTCAAAGAAGTTTCTTAGAATGCTTCTGTGTACTTTTTATGTGAATATCCTTGCTTTTCCACCATAAGCCTAATGAGCTCCAAATATTCATTTGCAGATTCAACAAAAAGAGTGTTTCAAACCTGCTCAATCAAAGGAAAGGTTCAACTCTGTGAGATGAATGCAAACAAGACAAAGATGTTCCAGAATCCTTCTGTCTAGTTATTTTGTGAAGATATTTCTTTTTCCACCATATAACTCAAAGCCATCAAAATATCCACTTGCAAACTCTACAGAAAGAGTGTTTCAAAACTGCTCAATTGAAAGTAGGGTTCAACTCTGTGAGATAAATGCACACATCATGAAGAAGTTTGTCAGAATGTTTCCGTCTAGTATTTATGTGAAGATATTTTCTTTTCCAACATAGACCTCAAAGCGCTCCAAATGTCCACTTGCAGATTCTACAAAAGGAGTGTTTCCAAACTGTTCAATCAAAGAATGGTTCCACTCTGTCATTTGAATTCACACATCGCAAAGAAGTTTCTCAGAATGCTTCTGTTTACTTTTTATATGAAAGTATTTCTTTTCCCACCATAGGCCTCAAAGCGCTCCAAGTGTCCACTTGCAGATTCTACAAAAAGAGTGTTTCCAAACTGCTCAATCAAAACAAAGGTTCAACTCTGTGAGACGATTGAACACATCACAAAGTATCTTCTCAGAATGATTCCGTCTAGTTTTTATGTGAAGATATTTCCTTTTCCACCGTAGGCCTCAAAGCGCTGCAAATGTACAATTGCGGATTCTTCAAAAAGGGTGTTTCAAAACTGTTCATTGAAAAGAAAGGTTCAACTCTGTGAGATGAATGCACACATCACAGAGTGGTTTGTCAGAATGTTTCTGTATAGTTTTTATGAGAAGATATTTCCTTTTCCACCATAGTCCTCGAAGCACTCCAAATGTCTATTTGCAGAATCTACAAAAAGTGTGTTTCAAAGCTGCCAAATAAAAAGAAATTTTGAAATCTATGAGATGAATGCACACATCACAAAGTGGTATCTGATAATGCTGCTGTGCGGTTTTTATGTGAAGATATTTCCTTTTTCAACATAGGCCTCAAAGTGCTCCAAATATCCACTAGTAGATCCTACAAAAGGAGGGTTTCAAAACTGCTCCATCAAATGAAATGTTCAACTCCGTGAGTTAACTGCACTCATCACAAAGAAGTTTCTCAGAATGCTTCTGTGTAGTTTTTATGGGAAGATATTTCATTTTCCACCATCGGCCACAAAGGGCTCCAAATAAGCACTTGCAGATTCCACAAAAAGAGAGTTTCAAAACTGCCGTTTCAAAAGATAGGTTCAACTGCACGAGTTGAATGCACACATCACAAAGTAGTTTCTCAGAATGCTTCTGTGTAGTTTTTATGTGAAGATATTTCTTTTTACAACTTAGGCCACAAAGCTCTGCAGATGTCCACTTGCAGATCCTACAAAAAGAGGGTTTCAAAACTGCTCAATCAAAAGAAAAGTTTAACTCTGTGAAATGAATGCACACATCAAAATAATTTTCTCAGAATGATTCTTTCTAGTTTTTATGTGAAGATATTTCCTTTTCCACTATAGGCCTCAAAGTGCTCCAAATGTACAATTGCAGATTCTTCAAAAACGGTGTTTCAAAACTGTTCATTGAAAAGAAAGGTTCAACTCTGTAGATGAATTCAAACATCACAGAGTGGATTGTCAGGATGTTTCTGTATAGTTTTCAGACAAGATAATTACTTTTCCACCATAGTCCTCCAATCACTCCAAATATCCAATTGCAGATTCTACAAAAAGAATGTTTCAACCCTGCTCAATCAACATAAAGGTTCAACTCTGTGAGATGAATGCACACATCACAAAGAAGTTTCTCAGAATGCTTCTATCTAGTACGTAAGTGAAGATATCTCCTTTTCCACCACTAGCTTCAAAGCGCTCCTAATGTCCACATCCAGATTCTACAAAAAGAGAGTTTCCAAACTACTCACTTAAAAGAAAGGTTCAACTCTGTGAGATGAATGCACACATCACAAAGAAGTCTCAGAATGCTTCTGTCTAGTTCTATGTGAAGTTATTTACTTTTCCACCATAGGCCTCAAAGCCCTCCAAATGTACACTTGCAGATTCTACAAAAAGAGAGTTTCTGAACTACTCAGTCAAAAGAAAGGTTCATCTCTGTTAGACCAATGTACGCATCAATAAGAAATTTGTCAGAATGCTTCTGTCCTGTTTTTATATGAAGATATTTCCTTTGCCAAAATAGGCCTCAAAGCACTCCAAATGTCCACATGCAGATAGTACAAAACAGTGGTTCAAAACTGCTCAAAGAAAAGTAAGATTCAACACTGTGAGATGAATGCACATATCACAAAGGAGTTTGTCAGAATATTTCTGTCTAGTTTTTATGTGAAGATATTCCTTTCTCCACCATAGGCCACAAAGCACTGCAAATATACACTTGCAGATTCTATTAAAAGAGTGTTTCAAAATTTCTCAATCAAATGAATTGTCCAACTCTGTGAGATGAAAGCACACAGGCAAAGAAATTTCTTAGAATGCTTCTGTGTAGTTTTTATGGGAAGATAATTCCTTTTCCACCATTGGCCACAAAGGGCTCCAAATAACCACTGGCAGATTCTACTAAAAAAGTGTTTCAAAACTACTCAATCAAAAGAAAGTTTCAACTCTGTTAGATGAACGCACACATCACAAATAAGTTTCTCAGAATGCTTCGGTGTAGTTTTTGTGAAGATATATCCTCTTCCACAATAGGCCTCAAAGCGCTCAAAATATAAACTTGTAGATTCTACAAAAAGAGTATTTCAAGGCAGCTCAATGAAATGAAATGTTAAACTCTGTGAGATGAATGCACAAATCACAAAGAAGTTTGTCAGAATGCTTCTTTGTAGATTTTATGTGAAGATATTTCCTTTTCCATAATAGGCCTGAAAGCACTCCAAATATCCACTTACAGATTCTACAAAAAGGATGTTTCCAACCTGCTCCATCAAAAGAAATGTTCAACGCTGTGAGATGAGTGCACAAATAGCAAAGATTTTTCTCAGAGTGATTCTGTCTAGTTTTTATGTGAAGATATTTTCTTTTCCACTATAGGCCACAAAGCGCTCCAAATGTCCACTTGCAGATTCTACAAAAAGAGAGTTTCAACACTGCTCAATGAAAAGAAAGATTCAACTCTGTGAGATGAATGAACACATCACAGATAATTTTCTCAGAATGATTCTGTCTAGTTTTTATGTGAAGATATTTCCTTTTCCACCATAGGCCTGAAAGCACTCCAGATGTACACTTGCAGATTCTACAAAAAGACTGTTTCAAAACTACTGCATCGAAAGTAAGGTTCAACTCCGTGAGATGAATGCATACATCACAAAGAAGTTTGTTAGAATGCTTCTGTCTAGTTTTTATGTGAAGGTATTTCCTTTTCCACCATAGGCCACAAAGCGCTCCAAATGTCCAATTGCAGATTCTACAAAAAGAGTGTCTCAAAACAGCTCAGTAAAAACAAAATTTCAACTCTGTGTGATGAATGCACACATCACAAAAATTTCTCAGAATATTTCTGTCTAGTTCCTAAGTGAAGATATTTCTTTTTCCACCATAGGCCTCAAAGCGCTCCAAATGTCCACTTCCAGATTCTACAAAAAGTGAGTTTCCAAAATAACTACTCAATCAAAACAAAGCTGAAACTCTGTGAGATGAATGCACATATCACAAAAGAATTTGTAAGAATGCTTCTGTCTAGTTTTTATGTGAAGATATTTACTTTTCCACCATAGGAATCAAAGCACTCCCAATGTACTCTTGCAGATAGTAAATAAAGGGTGCTTCAATACTGCTCAATCAAAAGTAAGGTTCAACTCTATGAGATGAATGCACACAACAGAGAGAAGTTTCTCAGAATATTTCTCTCTAGTTCTTAAGTGAAGATATTTCCTTTTCCACCATAATCTCAAAGCGCTCCAAAAGTCCACTTCCAGATTGTTCAAAAATAGTTTCCAAGCTACTCAATCAAAAGAAAGCTGAAACTCTGTGAGATGAATGCAAACATCACAAAAGGAGTTGTAAGAATGCTTCTGTCTAGTTTTTATGTGAAGATATTTCCTTTACCACCATAGGAATCAAGGCACTTCCAATGTACACTTGCAGATAGTAAATAGAGTGTGCTTCCAAACTGCTCAATCAAAAGTAAGATTCAACTCTGTGAGATGAATGCACATATCACAAAGAGGTTTGTCAGAATGCTTCTGTCTATTTATTATGTGAAGATATTTCGTTTTACACAATAGGTCTCAAAGCCCTCCATATATTCACTTGCATGTACTACAAAAAGTGTGTTTAACTCAATGGAAAGTAATTTTCAACACTGTGAGATGAATGCACGTGCCACAAAGAAGTTTGTGAGAAGGCATCTGTCTAGTTTTTATGTGAAGGTATTTCGTTTTCCACCATAGGCCACAAAGCGCTCCAAATGTCCAATTGCAGATTCTACAAAAAGAGGGTTTGCAAGCTGATACATCAAAACAAAGTTTCATCTCTGTGAGATGAATGCAGACATCATTAAGAAGTTTCTTAGAATGTTTCTGTATAGTTATTTTTGAAGATATTTCGTCTTCCACCATAGAACCCAAAGCGCTTGAAATGTCCACTTGCAGAAACTACAAAAAGAGTGTTTCAAAACTGCTCAACCAAAAATAGATTCAACTCTATGAGATGAATGCACACGTCACAAAGAAGTTTCTCAGAAGGCTTCTGTCTAGTTTTTATGTGAAGATATTTCCTTTTCCAAAATAGACCTCAAAGCACTCCAAATGTCCACTTGCAGTTTCTACAAAAAGAGGGCTTCGAAACTCCTCAATGAAAAGAAATGTTCAACTCTGTGAGATGAATGCACACATCACAAAGCAGTTTGTCAGAATGTTTCTGTATAGTTTTTCTGTTAAGATACTTCCTTTTCCACAATAGGCCTCAAAGAGCTCCAAATGTACACTGGCAGATTCTACAAAAAGAGTGTTTCAAAGCTGCTAAATCAAAAGAAATGTTCAACTCTGTGAGATAAATGCACCCGTAACAAAGAAGTTTCCAGAATCCTTCTGTCTAGTTATTATGTGAAGATATTTCCTTTTCCACCATAGGCCGCAAAAGAGCTCCAATTTTCTACTTGCAGATTCTACAAAAAGAGTGTTTCCAAACTGCTCAATCAAAGAAAATTTCAACTCTCTCAGATGAATGCACACATCACAAAGAAGTTTCTGATAATGCTTCTGTCTAGTTTTTTTGTGAAGATATTTCCTTTTCCACCATAGGCCTCAAAGTGCTCCAAATGTCCCATTGCAGATTGTACAAAAAGAGTGTTTCAAAACTACTCAATCAAAAGAAATGTTCAACTCTGTGAGATGAATGAACACATCACAGAGAATTTTCTCAGAATGATTCTGTCTAGTTTTTATGTGAAGATATTTCCTTTTCCACCATAGGCCTCGAAGCACTCCAAATAACCAATTGCAGATTCTACAAAAAGTGTGTTTCAAAGCTGCTGAATCAGAAGAAATTTTCAACCCTGTGAGATGAATGCACACATCACAAATAAGTTTCCCAGAATCCTTCTGTCTAGTTATTATGTGAAGATACTTCCTTTTCCACCATAGGCCACAAAGCACTCCAAAAGTCCTCTTGCAAATTCTACAAAAAGTTTGTTTCAAAACTGTTCAATCAAAAGAAAAGTTCAACCCTGTGAGACAAATGCACACCTCACAAAGAAGTTTATGAGAATACTTCTGTCTAGTTCTTAAGTGAAGATATCTCCTTTTCCACAAAAGACCTCAAAGCTCTCCAAATGTCCACTTGCAGTTTCTACAAAAAGAGACTTTCCTAACTGCTCAATCAAAAGAAAGTTTCAACTCTTTGAGATGAATGCACACATCACAGTGAATTTTCTAAGAATGCTTCTGTCTAGTTTTCATTTGAAGATATTTCTTTTACTACCATAAGCCTCAAAGCACTCCTAATGTCCATTTTCAGATACTACAAAAAGGGTGTTTCAAAACTGCTCAAACAAAATAAGTTTCAACTCTCTGAGACGAATGAACATATCACAAAGAAATTTGTCAGAATTCTTCTGTCTAGTTTTTATGTGAAGATATTTCCTTTTCCACCATAGGCCACAAAGCCTTCAAAATGTCCACTTGCAGATAGTATAAAAAGGTTGTTTGAAAACTTCTCAATCAGAAGTAAGATTCAACTCTGTCAGATGAATGAATATATCACAAAGAAGTTTGTCAGAATGCTTCTGACTAGTTTTTATATGAAGATATTTCGTTTTCTACCGTTGGCCTCAAAGGGCTCCAAATGTCCATATGCAGATACTACAAAAGGAGTGTTTCCAAACTGTTCAATCAGAAGAAAGGTTCAACTCTGTGAGAGGAAAGGAAACATCACAAAGAAGTTTCTCAAAAAACTTCTGTCTAGTTTTTATGTGGAAATCTTTCTTTTTCCACCACAGGACTCTAAGCGTTCCAAATGTGCACTTGCAGATTCTACAAAAAGAGTGTTTCAAAGCTGCTTAATATAAGAAAGTTTCAACTCTGTGAGATGAAAGCACACATCACAGAGAAGTTTCTCAGAATGCTTCTGTTTAATTATTATGTGAAGATATTTTGATTTCCACCTTAGGCCTCAAAGCATTCCAAATGTCCACTTGCAGATTCTACAAAAAGAGGATTTCAAAACTGCTAAATCGAAAGTAAGCTTCAACTCTGTGAGATGAATAAACATATCACAAAGAAGTTTGTCAGAATGCTTCTGTCTAGTTTTTATGTGAAGATATTTCCTCTTCTACAATAGGCCGCAAAGAGCTCCAAATGTCCACTTCCAGATTCTTCAAAAAGAGTGTTTCAAAACTGCTTACAGAAAGAAAAGTTTCAACTCTGTGAGATGAATGAAGACATCACAAAGAATTTTCTCAGAAAGCTTCTGTCTAGTTTTTATGTGAACATATTTCCTTTTCCACCATAGGCCTCAAAACGCTCCAAATGTACACTTGCAGTTTCTACAAAAAGAGTGCTTCAAAATCGCTCAATCAAAGGAAAGTTTCAACTCCTTGAGATGAAAGCACACATCACAGAGAATTTTCTCGAATGATTCTGTCCAGTTTTTATGTGAAGATATTTCCTTTTCCACAGTAGGCCTCAAAACGCTCCAAACGTCCACTTGCAGATTCTACAAAGAGTGTTTCAAAACTGTTCAGTCGAAAGTAAGGTTGAACTCTATGAGATGAAGGCACATTTCACAGAGAATTGTGTCAGAATACTTTTGTCTAGTTTTTATGTGAAGATATTTCCTTTTCCAACATAGGCCACAAATTGCTCTGAATGTCCACATGCAGATTGTTCAAAAAGAGTGTTTCTAAAGTGCTCAATCAAAAGAAAGTTTCTAGTCTGAGAGATGAATGAACACATCACAAAGAAGTTTCTCAGAATGCTTCTGTCTTGTTCCTAAGTGAAGATATCTCTTTTCCACCATAGGCCGCAAAGCACTCCATATCTCTTCAGGCAGATTCTACAAAAACAGAGTTTCCAAACTAGTTTGTCAGAATGCTTCTGTCTATTTTTTATGTTAAGATATTTCATTTTCACCATAGGTCTCAAAGTGCTCCAAATGTCCACTTGCAGATTCTGCAAAAAGAGGGTTTCAAACTTCTCAATCGAAAGAAAGGTTCAACTCTGTAAGATGAATGCACAAATCACAAAGAAGTTTGTCAGAAATTTCTGTCAAGCTTTTATGTGAAGATATTTCGTTTTCAACCTAAGCCCCAAAGCTCTCCAATTGTCCACTTTCAGATTCTATAAAAAGAGTGTTTCAAAACAGTTTAATGAAAAGTAAAGTTCAACTCTGTGAGATAAATGCACACATCACAGAGAAGTTTCTCATAATTCTTCTGTCTACTTATTATATGAAGATATTTCTTTATCCACCACAGGCCTCAGAGTGCTCCAAATGTCCACTTGCAGATTCTACAAAAAGAGTGTTTCAAAAGTGCTCTATGGAAAGTAAGTTTCAAATCTGTGAGATGAATGCACATATCACAAGAATTTTGTGAGACTGCTTCTGTCTAGTTTTTATGTGAAGATATTTCCTTTTTCACCATAGGCCTCAAAGCGCTCCAAATGTCCACTTGCAGATTCTACAAAAAGAGTGTTTCAAAGCTGCTCAATCAAAGGAAACTGTGAACTCTGTGAGATAAATGCACACATCACAAAGTAGTCTGTCAGAATGCTTCTGTCTTGTTTTTATATGGAGATATTTCCTTTTCCATCATAGGCCTTAAAGCACTCCAAATGTCCACTTGCAGATTCTACAAAAAGAGTGTTTAAAACAGCTCAAGGAAAAGTAAGGTTCAACTGTGTGAGATGAATGCACACATCACAAAGCAGTTTGTCAGAATACTTCTGTCTAGTTTTTATGTGCATATATTTCCTTTTCCACCATAGGCCTCAAAGTGCTCCAAATGTCCAATTGCAGATTCTACAAAAAGAGTGTTTCCAAACTGCTCAATGAAATGTTAGTTTCAACTCTTTGAGTTGAATGCACACATCTCAAAGAAGTTTGTCAGAATGCTTTTGTCTAGTTTTCATGTGAAGATATTTATATTTCCAGCATAGGCCTCAAGTGCTCCAATTGTCCACTTGCTAATTCTATGAAAAGAGGGTTTCAAAGCTGCTCAATCGAAAGTAAGGCTCAACTCTGTGAGATGAATGCACACATCACAAGCAAATTTCTCAGAATGCTTCTGTCTAGTTCTTAAGTGAAGATACTTCCTTTTCCACCATTGGCCTCAAAGCACTCCAAATGTCCATTTGTGGATAGTACAAAAAGCGTGTTTCAAAACTTCTCAATCAAAAGTAAGGTTCAACTCTGTGAGATGAATGCACATATCACAAATATGTTGGTCAGAATTTTTCTATCTAGTTTTTTTTTCTTTTTTTTATTATACTTTAAGTTTTAGGGTACATATGTACAATGTGCAGGTTTGTTACATATGTATCCATGTGCCGTGCTGGTGTGCTGCACCCATTAACTCGTCATTTAACATTAGGTGTATCTCCTATTGCTGTCCCTTCCTCCTCCCCCCACATGACAGCAGTCCCCATAGTGTGATGTCCCCCTTCCTTTGTCCATGTGTTCTAATTGTTCAATTCCCACCTATGAGTGGGAACATGCGGTGTTTGGCTTTTTGTCCTTGCTATAGTTTACTGAGTATGATGGTTTCCAGTTTCATCCATGTCCCTGCAAAGGACATGAACTCATCATTTTTTATGGCTGCGTAGTATTCCATGGTGTACATGTGCAACATTTTCTTAATCCAGTCTCTCGTTGTTGGATATTTGGGTTGGTTTCAAGTCTCTGCTATTGTGAATAGTGTCGCAATAAACATACGTGTGCATGTGTCTTTATAGCAGCATGATTTATAGTCTTTTCGGTATATACCCAGTAATAGGATGGCTGGGTCAAATGCTATTTCTAGTTCGAGATCCCTGAGGAATCGCCACACTGACTTCCACAATGGCTTAACTAGTTTACAGTCCCACCAACAGTGTAAAAGTGTTCCTATTTCTTCATATCCTCTCCAGCACCTGTTGTTTCCTGACTTTTAAATGATTGCCATGCCATTCTAACTGGTGTGAGATGGTATCTTATTGTGGTTTTGATTTGCATTTCTCTGATGGCCAGTGATGAAGAGCATTTTTTCATGTGCCTTTTGGCTGCATAAATGTCTGCTTTGAAAATTGTCTGTTTATATTCTTCACCCACATTTTGATGGGGTTGTTTGTTTTTTTCTTGTAAATTTGTTGGTATTCATTGTAGATTCTGGATATTAGCCCTTTGTCAGATAAGTAGGTTGTGAAAACTTTCTCCCGTTTTGTAGGTTGCCTGTTCACTCTGATTGTAGTTTCTTTTGTTGTGCAGATCTTTAGTTTAATTAGATCCCATTTGTCAATTTTGGCTTTTGTTGCCATTGCTTTTGGTGTTTTAAACATGAAGTCCTTGCCCATGCCTATGTCCTGAATGGTATTGCCCAGGTTTTCTTCTAGGGTTTTCATGGTTTTAGGTCTAACATGTAAGTCTTTAATCCATCTTGAATTAATTTTGTATAAGGTGTAAGGAAGGGATCCAGTTTCAGCTTTCTACATATGGGTAGCCAGTTTTCAGTTTTCACAGCACCATTTATTAGGGTTTCATCCCTGGGATGCAAGGCTGTTTGAACGTACGCAAATAAATAAATGTAATCCTGCATATAAACAGAACCGAAAACAAAAACCACAAGATAATCTCAATAGATGCAGAAAAGGCCTTAGACAAAATTCAACAAAGCTTCATGCTAAAAACTCTCAATAAATTAGGTATTAATGGGACGTATCTCAAAATAATAAGAGCTATCAATGACAAACCCACAGCCATTTTCATACTGAATGGGCAAAAACCAGAAGCATGCCCTTTGAAAACTGGCACAAGGCAGGGATAACTTCTCCCACCACTCCCATTCAAAATAGTGTTGGAAGTTCTGGCTTCTGTCAAGTTTTTATGTGAAGATATTTCCTTTTCGACCATAAGCTTAAAAGCTCTACAAATGTCCACTTGCAGATTCTAGAAAAATAGTGTTTCCAAACTGCTCAATCAAAAGAAAGGTTCAACTCTGTGAGATGAATGCACACATCACAAAAAAGTTTTTCAGAATGCTTCTCTCTAGTTTTTATGTGAAGATAAGGCCTTTTCACTATAGGCCCTAAAGCACTCCAAATATCCACTTGCATATTCTACAAAAGGAGTGTTTCAAAGCTGCTCAATCAAAAGTCAGGTTCAAACCTGTGAGATGAATTCACCCATTACAAAGAAGTTTGTCAGAATTCTTCTGTCTCGTTTTCATATGAAGATATTTCCTTTTGAACCATAGGTCTCAAAGCGCTCCAAATTTCCAATTGCAGACACTACAAATAGAGTGTTTCAAAACTGCTCAATAAAAAGAAAGGTTAAACTCTGTGAGATGAATGCACACATCAAAGAGAAGTTTGTCAGATGCTTCTGTCTAGTTTTTAAGTGAAGATGTTTCCTTTTCCACCATAGGCCTCAAAGCGCTCCCAATGTCAACCTGCAGATACTATAAAAAGTGTTTTTCCAAACTTCTCAATGAAAAGCAAGGTTCAACTCTTTGAGACGAATGCACACATCACAATCATATTTGTCAGAATGCTTCTGTCTAGTTTTAAGTGAAGATATATCCTTTACCACTGTAGTCCTCAAAATGCTCCCAATGTCCACTTGCAAATACTACAAAAGGAGTGTTTCACAGCTGCTCAATGAAAAGTTCAACTCTGTAAGATGAATGCACACATCGCAAAGAAATTTTTCAGAAGGCTTCTGTCTAGGTTTTATGTGTAGATATTTCCTTTTCTGCCATAATCCTCAAAGTGCTCCAAATGTCCACTTGCAGATTCTACAAAAAGAGTGTTTCAAAACTGCTCAATGAAAAGTAAGGTTCAACTCTGTGAGATAAATGCACACATCACAAAGAAGTTTTTCAGATTGATTCTGTCTAGTTTTTATGTGAAGATATTTCCTTTTCCAGCATTGGCCTCAAGCTCTCCAAATATCCACTTGCAGATTCTATAAAAAGAGTTTTTCAAAACTGCTCAATCGAAAGTAAGCTTTAACTCTGTGAGATGAATGCACAAATCACAAGCAAATTTGTCAGAATGCTTCTGAATAGTTCTTAAATGAAGATATTTCATTTTCCACCATAGGCCTCAAAGCGCTCCAAATGTCCACTTTCAGATACTACAAAAAGAGTTTTTCCAAACCGCTCAATGAAAAGTAAGGTTCAACTCTATGAGATGAATGCACACATCACAAAGAAGTTTGTCACAATACTTCTGTCTCGTTTTTATGTGAAGATATTTCCTTTACGACCGTAGTCCTCAAAGCAATCAAAATGTCCACTTGCAAATATTACAAAAAGAGTGTTTCAAAGCTGCACAGTGAAAAGAAAAGTTCAAGTCTGTAAGATGAATGCCTTAATAACAAAGAAGTTTTTCAGAAGGCTTCCGTGTAGTACTTATGCGAAGATATTTCCTTTTCCACCTTAGGCCTCAAAGCGCTCCAATTTTCCAAATGCAGATTCTACAAAAAGAGTGTTTCAAAACTGCTTAGTGAAAAGCAAGGTTCAACTCTGTGAGATGAATGCACACATCACAAAAAGTTTGTCGGAATGTTTCTGTATAGTTTTTAAGTGAAGATATTTAGTTTTCCACAATAGGCCTCATTGCGCTCCTAATGTCCACTTGCAGATCCTACCAAAACAGTGTTTCAAAGCTGCTCAATCAAAACAAATTTTCAACTCTGTGACATGAATGTGCACATCACAAAGAAATTTCTCAGAATGCTTCTATTAATTATGTAAATATATTTCATTTTCCAACATAGGCTTCAAAGCCCTCCAGATGTCCACCTGCAGGTTCTACAAAAAGATTGTTTCAAAATTGCTCAACTGCAAGTAAGTTTCAACACTGTGAGATGAATGCACACATCACAAAGAAGTTTGTCAAATATCTTCTGTCTAGGTTTTATGTGAAGATATTTCTTTTTCCACCTCAGTCCGCAAAGCGCTCCAAATATCCAATTGCAGATTCCACAAAAAGAGTGTTTCAAAACAGCTCAATCAAAAGAAAAGTTCAATTCTGTCTTCAATTCGTTATGTACCCAGTAGTCATTCAGGAGGATGTTGTTGAATTTCCATGTAGTTGAGTGGTGTTGAATGAGTTTCTTAATCCTGAGTTCTAGCTTGATTGCATTGTGGTCTGAGAGACAGTTTGTTATAAATTCTGTTCTTTTACATTTGCAGAGGAGAGCTTTGTTTCCAACTATGTGGTCAGTTTTGGAATAGGTGTGGTGTGGTGCTGAAAAAAAATGTATATTCTGTTGAATTGAGGTGGAGAGTTCTGTTGATGTCTATTAGGTTCACTTGGTGCAGAGTTGAGTACAATTCCTGGGTATCATTGTTAACTTTCTGTGTCGTTGATCTGTCTAATGTTGACAGTGGGGTGTTAAAGTCTCCCATTATTATTGTGTGGGAGTCTAAGTCTCTTTGTAGGTCACTTAGGACTTACTTTATGAATCTGGGTGCTCTGTATTGGGTGCTTATATATTTAGGAGAGTTAGCTCTTCTTGTTGAATTGATCCCTGGAAATCCTAGGCATTACCATTCAGGACATAGGCATGGGCAAGGACTTCATGTCTAAAACACCAAAATCAATGGCAACAAAAGCCAAAGTTGACAAATGGGATCTAATTAAACTAAAGAGCTTCTGCACAGCAAAAGAAATTACCATCGGAGTGAACAGGCAACCTAAAAATAGGAGAAAATTTTTGCAACCTACTCATCTGACAAAGGGCTAATATCAAGAATCTACAATGAACACCAACAAATTTACAAGAAAAAAAACAAACAACCCCATCAAAAAGTGGATGAAGTATGTGAACCGACTCTTCTCAAAAGAAGACATTTATGCAGCCAAAAGACACATGAAAAAATGTTCATCATCACTGGCCATCAGAGAAATGTAAATCAAAACCATAACGAAATACCATCTCACACCAGTTAGAATGGCAATCATTAAAAAGTCAGGAAACAACAGGTGCTGGAGAGGATGTGGAGAAATAGGAACACTTTTACACTGTTGGTGAGACTGTAAACTAGTTCAACCATTCTGGAAGTCAGTGTGGCGATTCCTCAGGGATCTCGAACTAGAAATAGCATTTGACCCAGCCATCCCATTACTGGGTATATACCCAAAGGACTATAAATCATGCTGCTATAAAGACACATGCACACGTATGTTTATTGCGGCACTATTCACAATAGCAAAGACTTGGATCCAACACAAATGTCCAACAATGATTGAGTGGATTAAGAAAATGTGGCATATATACACCATGGAATACTATGCAGCAATAAAAAATGATGAGTCCATGTCCTTTGTAGGGACATGGATTAAACTGGAAATCATCATTCTCAGTAAACTATTGCAAGGACAAGAAACCAAACACTGCATGTTTTCACTCATAGATGGGAATTGAACAATTAGAACACATGGACACAGGAAGGGGAACATCACACTCTGGGGACAGTTGTAGGGTGGGGGAATGGGGGAGTGATAACATTAGGAGATATACCTAATGCTAAATGACGAGTTAATGGGTGCAGCACACCAGCATGGCACATGTATACATATGTATCTAGGCTGCACATTGTGCACATGTACCCTAAAACTTAAAGTATAATAATAATAATAAAAGAAAGTTTCAATTCTGTGAGATGCACAGAATTGTGCATCTCAAAATGCACACATCACAAAGAAGTTTCTCAGACTGCTTCTGTCTAGCTCTTAAGTGAAGATATTTCCTTTTCCACCATAGGCCTAAAAGCGCTCCAAATATCCTCTTGTAGATTCTACAAAAAGAGTGTTTCAAAATTGATCAATCAAAAGAAAGTTCCATCACTGTCAGTTGAATGCACAAATCCCAAAGTAGTTTGTCAGAAAAATTCTGTCTAGTTTATATGTTAATATGGTTCCTTTTACACCATAGCCCACAAAGTGCTCCAAATGTCCACTTGCAGATTCTAAAAAAAAAGTGTTTCAAAACTGCTCAATCGAAAGTAAGTTTCAACTCTGGGAGATGAATTCACACATCCAAAAGAAGTTTGTCAGAATGACTCTGTCTAGTTTTTATATGAACATACTTCCTTTTCCACACTAGGCCTCAAAGTGCTCGAAATGTCACTAGCAGATTCTACAAAAAGAGTGTTTCAAAACTGCTCAATGAAAAGAAAGTTTCAAATCTGTGAGATGAATGCACACATAACAAAGAAGTTTCTCATAATGTTTCAGTATAGTTTTTATGTGACGATACTTCCTTTTCCACCATAGGCTTCAAAATGCTCCAAATATCCACATGGAGATTGTACAAAGTGTTTCAAAGCTGTTCAATCAAATGAAAGGTTCAATCCTGTGAGACGAAAGCACACACCACAAAGAAATTTGTCAGAATGCTTCTGTATACTTGTTGGGAAGATATTTCCTTTTCCAAGATAGGCCTCAAACACTTCAAATGACCACTTGCAGATAGTACAAAAAGGGTGTTTCAAAACTGTTCAATCAAAAGTAAGGTTCAACTCTGTGAGATGAATGCATATATCACAAAGAATTTTGTCAGAATGCTTCTGTCTAGTTTTTATGTGAAGATATTTTTTTCACCATATGCCTCAAAACGCTCCAAATGTCCACTTGCAGATTGTACAGAAAGAGTGTTTCCAAAATGCTCAATAAAAAGGAAGGTTCAACTCTGTGAGGAGAACGTACACATCACAAATAAGTTTCTCAGAATGCTTCTGTCTAGGTTTTCTGTGAAGATATTTCCTTTTCCACCATAGGACAAAAAGCGCACCAAATGTCCACTTGTGGATTCTGGAAAAAGGGTGTTTCCAAACTACTCAAACAAAAGAAAGTTTCAACTCTTTGAGATGAATGCACACATCACCAAGAGTTTTCACAGACTAATTCTGTCTAGTATTTATGTAAAGATATCTCCTTTTCCACCATAGGCCATAAAGCACTCCAACTGTCCACTTGGAGCTAGTTCAAAAAGGGTGTTTCAAAACTGCTCAATAAAAAAGTAAGGTTTAACTCTGTGAGATGAATGAACATATCAAAAAGAAGTTTGTCAGAATGCTTCTGTCTAGTTTTTATGTGAAGATATTTCCTTTTCCAACATAGGACTCAAAGCGCTCCAAATGTCCACTTGCAGATTCTGGAAAAAGAGTATTTCCAAACTGCTCAACCAAAAGGAAGGTTCAACTCTGAGAGATGAATGCACACAACACCAAGAGTTTTCTCAAACTGATTCTGTCTAGTTTTTATGTTAAGATATCTCCTTTTCCACCATAGGCCAAAAAGCACTTCAAATGTCCACTTACACCTAATTCAAAGAGGGTGTTTCAAAACTGCTCAATCAAAAGTAAGGTTCAACTCTGTGAGATGAATGCACATATCACAGATAAGTTTGTCAGAATGCTTCTGTCTAGTTTTTATGTGAAGATATTTCCTTTTCTACCATGGGCGTCAAAGCGCTCCAAATGTCCACTTGCAGATTCTACAAAAAGAGTGTTTCCAAACGGCTCAGTCAAAAAAACGTTTCAACTCGGTGAGCTGAATGCAACCATCACAATGAAGTTTCTCAGAATTCCTCTGTCTCATTTTTATATGAAGATATTTCCTTTTCCGCTATATTCTTCAAAGTGTTCCTAATATCCAATTGCAGATTTTACAAAAAGAGTGTGTTAAAACTGCTGAATCAAAAGAAATGTTCAATTCTGTGAGATGAATGCACACATCACCAATAATTTTCTCAGAAAGATTCTGTCTTGTTTATATGTGAAGATATTTCCTTTTCCACCATAGGCCTCAAAGCGCTCCAAAAGTACACTTGCAGATTCTACAAAACGAGTGTTTCAAAACTGCTCAATGAAAAGAAAGGTTCATCTACGTGAGATGAATGTACACATTACAAAGAAGTTTGTCAGAATGTTTCTGTATAGTTTTTATGTGAAGATATTTCCTTTTCCACCTTAGGATTCAAAGCGCTCCAAACGTCCAATTGCAGATTATACAAAAAGAGTGTTTTAAAGCTGCTAAACCAAAAGAAAAGTTCAATTCTGTGAGATGGATGCACATATCAAAGAACTTTCTCAGATTGCTTTTGTCTAGTTATTAGGTGAAGATATTTCGTTTTCTACCATAGGCCTCAAAGTGCTCCAACTGTCCGCTTGGAGATTATACAAAAAGCCTGTTTCAAATCTGCTCAATCCAAAGCAAGGTTCAACTCTGTGTGATGGATGCACACTTCTGAAAGAAGTTTGTCAGAATGCTTCTGTACAGTTTTTATGTGAAGATATTTCCTTTCCACCATTGGCCTGAAAGTACCCCAAATGTCCACTTGCAGATTGCACAAAAAGGGTGTTTCAAAATTTCTGAATCAAAAGAAAGATTCAACACAGTGAGATGAATGCATGCATTACAAAGAAGTTTCTCAGAATGCTTCTGTCTAGTTCTTAAATTAATATATTTCCTTTTCCACGATAGGCCTCCAAGCACTCCAAATGTTCACTTGCAGATTCTGCAAAAAGTGAGTTTTGAAATTACTCAATCAAAAGAAATGTTCAACTCTGTGAGATGAATGCACACATCACAAAGGCTTTTGTCAGAATGCTTCTGTCTAGTTTTTCTTTGAAGATATTTCCTTTTGCACCATAGGCCTAAAAGCATTCCAAATGTGCACTTGCAGATAATACAAAAATGGTGTTTCAAAACTGCTCAATCAAAAGAAAGTTTCAACTAGGAGAGATGAAAGCACACATCACAAATAAATTTGTCAGAATGCTTCTGTCTAGTTTTTATTTGAATATATTTCCTCTTACACCATAGGCCTGAAAGTACTCGAAATGTCCATATTCAGATAGTACAAAAGGGTGTTTCAAAACTGCTCAATCAAAAGTAAGGTCCAACTCTTTGAGACGAATGCACATATCACAAAGAGGTTTGTCAGAATACTTCTGCCTAGTTTTTATGTGAAGATATTTCCTTTTCCACCACAGGCCTCAAATAACTCCAAATGTCCACGTGCAAATTCTACAAAAAGAGTGTTTCCAAACTGCTCCATCAATAGAAAGGTTCAAATCAGTGAGATAAATGCACACATTGGAAAGGAGTTGTAAGAATGCTTCTGTCTAGTTTTTATGTGAAGATATTTCCTTTTCCACCATTGGCCTCAAAACGTTCCAAATGTCCACTTGCTGATTCTACAAAAAAGAGTGTTTCCAAACTTCTTAATCAAAAGAAAGCCTCAATTATGTGAGATGACAGTGAACATCAGAAAGACGTTTCTCAGAATGCTTCTGTCTCGCTGTTATGTGAAGATATTTCCTTTTCAACCACGGGTCTCAAAGCGCTCCAAATGTCCAAATACAGATTCTACAAAAAGAGTGTTTCAAAACTGCTCAAATGAAAGAAAGTTTCAACTCTGTGAGATGAATACACACATCATAAAGTACTTTGTCAGAATGCTTCTGTCTAGGTTTTATGTGAAGATATTTCCTTATCCAAAATAGGCTGCAAATCTCTCAAAATGTCCACTTTCAGATTCAACAAAAAGAGTGTTTCAAAACTGCTCAATGAAAAGAAAGTTTCAACTCTGTGAGATCAATTCACAAATCAAGAAGTAGTTTGTCAGAATGCATCTGTCTACTTTTTATGTGATGATATTTCCTTTTCCATCATAGGACTCAAAACGCTCCAAATGTCCACTTGCAGATTCTACAAAATGAGTATTTCAAAGCTGCTCAATCAAAAGAAAAGTTCAGTTCCGTGAGATGAATGCAAACATCACAAAGTTGTTTCTCAGAATGCTTCTGTCTAGTTCTTAAGTGAAGATATTTTCTTTTCCACCATTGGCCTCAAAGCGCTCCAAATGTCCCCTTGCAGATTCTACAAAAAGAGAGTGTGAAAACTACTCAATCAAAATAGAGATTCAATCTGTGTGTTGAATGCACCCATCACAAAGTAATTAGTCAGATTGCTTCCGTCTAGTTTGTATGAGAAGATATTTTGTTTTCCACCATATTCCTCAAAGCAATCAAAATGTCCAGTAGCATATACTACAGAAAGGGTGTTTCAAATGTGCTCAATCAAAAATAAGGTTCAACTCTGTTAGATGAATGAACATATCACAAAGAAATTCTTCAGAATACTCCTATCTAGTTTTTATGTGAAGATAGTTCCTCTTCTAAATGTACCCTTGCAGATTCTACAAAAAGAGTGTTTCCAAATTGCTCAATCAAAAGAAAGTTTCAACTCTGTAAGGTGAATGCAGACATCAAAAAGAAGTTTCTCAGAAACCTTCTGTCTAGTTTTTCTGTGAAGGTATTTCCTTTCCCACCATAGGCCTCAAAGCACTCAAAATGTCCACTTGCAGATTCTTCAAAAAGAGTGTTTCAAAACTGCTGAATCAAAAGAAACATTCGTCTCTGTGAGATGAATGCATGCATCACAAAGTATATTCTCAGAGTTGTTCTGTCCACTTTTTTTGTGAAGATACTTCCTTTTCCAACACAGGCCTCAAAGCGCTCCAAATGTCCACTTGCAGATTCTACGAAAAGAGTATTTCAAAACTGCTGAATGAAAATAAAGGTTCAACTCTGTGAGATAAATGCACACATCACAAAGGAGTTTGTCGTAATGTTTCTGTCTAGTATTTATTTGAAGATATTTCCCTTTCCTCCATAGACCTCAAAGCACTCCAAATGTCCACTTGCAGATAGTACAAAAAAGGGGTTTCAAAACTGCCTAATCAAAAGAAAGGTTCAACTCTTTGAAATGAATGCACATATCACAAAGGAGTTTATCAAAATCTTTCTGTCCAGTTTTTTTGTGAAGATATCTCCTTTTCAACATAGGCCTCAAAGCACTCCAAATGTAGACTTGCAGATTCTACAAAAAGAGTGTTTCCAAACTGCTCAATTGAAAGTAAGGTTCAACTCTCTGAGAAGAATGCACACTTCACAAATAAGTCTGTCAGAATGTTTCTGTATTGTTTTTATGTGAAGATATTTCCTTTTCCACCATAGGCCTCAAAGCGTTCCAAATGTCCACTTGCCGATTCTACAAAAAGAGTGTTTCAAAGCTGCTCAATCAAAAACATATTTCAAATCTGTGAGATGGATGCACACATCACAAAGAAGTTTTACAGAATGTTTCTGTATTGTTTTTATGTGAAGATGTTTCCTTTTCCACCAAAGACCTCAAAGTGCTCCAAATGTCCAGTTGCTGATTCTACAAAAAGAGTGCTTCCAAACTGCTCAATAAAAAGAAACGTTCAACTCTGTGGGATGAATGCACACAATACAAAGAAGTTTCTCAGAATGCTTCTCTCTCACTTTTATGTGAAGATATTTCTTTTTCCACCATAGGTCTCAAAGCGCTACAAGTGTACACTTGCAGATTCTACAAAAAGAGTGTTTCAAAACTGCTCAATCGAAAGTACGTTTCAACTCTCTTTGATGAATACACACATCATAAAGTAACTTGTCAGAATGCTTCTGTCCAGTTTTTAGGTGAAGATATTTCCTTATTCACAAGAGACTGCCAAGCTCTCATTATGTCCACCTGCAGATTCTACAAAAAAAGAGTGTTTCAAAGATGCTCAATGAAAAGAAATATTAAACTCTCTGAGATGAATGCACACATCACAAAGAAGTTCGTCAGAATGCATCTGTCCAGTTTTTATGTGAAGATATTTCCTTTTCCATCATAGGCCTCAAAACGCTCCAAATGTCCACTTCCAGAATCTACAAAAAGAGTCTTTCAAAGCTTCTCAATCAAAAGAAAGTTTCAACTCTGTGAGATGAAAGCACACATCACAAAGAAGTTTCTCCGAATGCTTCTGTCTAGTTTTTATGTGTAGATGTTTCCTTTTCCATCAGAGGCCTCAAAGTGCTCCAAATGTCCACTTTCAGATTCTACAAAAAGAGTGTTTCGAAACTGCTCAATCAAAGGAAATGTCCAACCCTGTGAGATGAATGCACACATCACAAAATGTTTGTCAGAATGCTTCTGTCTGGTTTTTGTATGAAGATATCTCCCTTTCCAGCATAGGCCTCAAAGCGCTCCAAATGTCCACTTGTAGATTCTACAGAAAGAGTTTTTCAAAACCGCTCAATGAAAAGCAAGGTTCAGCTCTCTGAGATGAATATACACATGACAAAGAAGTTTTTCAGAATGCTTCTGTCTAGTTTTTATGAGAAGATATTTGCTTTTCCACCATAGGCCACAAAGCGCTCCAAATGTACAATTGAAGATTCTACAAAAAGAGTGATTCAAAGCTGCTCAATCAAAAGAAATGTTAAACTCTGTGAGATGAATACACCCATCACAAAGAATTTTCTCAGAATGCTTCTGCCTATTTATTATATGAAGATATTTCCTTTTCCACCGTAGGCCTCAAGGCGCTCCAAATGTCTAATTGCAGATTCTATAAAAAGAGTGTTTCAAAACTGCTTAATGAAAAGAAAGGTTCAACTCTGTGAGATGAAAGCACACATCACAAAGAAGTTTGTCAGAATGCTTCTGTCTAGTTTTTATGGGAAGATTTTTCCTTTTCCACCTTAGGCTCCAAAGCACTCCAAATGTCCACATGCAGATTCTAAAAAAAGAGTGTTTCTAGACTGCTCAATCAACAGAAAGGTTCGACTCTATGAGATGAATGCACACATCACAATGAAGTGTTTCAGAATGCTTCCGTCTAGTTTTCATATGAAGATATTTCCCTTTCCACCATAGGCCTCAAAGCACTTCAAAAGTCCACTTGCAGATTCTACAAAAAGAGTGTTTCAAAGCTGCTCAATCAACAGAAATGTTCAGCTCTGTGAGATGAATGCACTCATCACAAAAAAGTTTGTCAGAATGCTTCTGTCTAGTATTTATGTAAATATATTTCCTTTTCCAACACAGGTATGAAGCACTACAAATGTCCACTTGTAGATCCTACAAAAAGAGGGTTTCAAAACTGCTCAATGAAAACTAAGATTCAACTCTGTGAGTTGAATGAACACATCAGAAAGAAGTGTGTCAGAATGCTTCTGTCTAGTTTTTATGTGAAGATATTTCCTTTTCCACAATAGGCCTCAAAGCCCTCCAAATGACCATTTGCAGATTCAACAAATAGAGTGTTTCAAAACAGCTCAATGAAAAGTAAGATTCAACTCTGTGAGATGAATGCACACATCACAAAGAAGTGTGTCAGAATGCTTCTGTCTAGTTATTATTTGAAGATACTTCCTTTTCCACCATAGGCCTTAATGCGCTCCAAATGTCCACTTTCAGATTCTACAAAAATAGTGTTTCAAATGTGCTCAATCAAAAGAAAGGTTCAACTCCGTGAGATGAATGCACACATCACAAAGAACTTTGTCAGAATGCTTCTGGGTGGTTTTTAGGTGAAGATATTTCCTTTTACACCATAGGCTTCAAAGCGCTCCAAATGTCTGCTTGCAGATTCTACAAAAAGAGTGTTTCAAAATGCTCTATCAAAAGAAAGGTTCAACTCGGTGCAATGAATGCACACATCCCAAAGAAGTTTGTCAAAAGGCTTCTGTCTATTTTTTGTGTGAAGATATTTTCTTTTCCAACATAGGCCTCAAAGAGCACCAAAAGTCCACTTGTAGGCTTTCAAAACTGCTCAATGAAATGTAAGGTTCAACTCTGAGAGATGAATACATGCATCACAAAGAAGTGTGTCAGAATGCTTCTGTCTAGTTATTATGTGAAGATAGTTCCTTTTCCACTATAGGCCTAAATGTGCACCAAATGGTCACTTGCAGATTCTACAAAAAGAGTGTTTCAAAGCTGCTTAATAAAAAGAAAGGTTCAACTCTGTGAGGCGAATGCACACATCATGAAGAAGTTCATCAGAATGCTTCTGGCTGGTTTTTATGTGAAGATATTTCCTATCCCTCCATAGGCCTCAAAGCGCTCCAACTGTCCACTTGCAGATTCTACAAAAAGAGTGTTTCAAAGCTGCTCCATCAAAAGAAAGGTTCAACTACGTGAGATGAGTGAACCCATCATGAGGAAGTTTCTCAGAATGCTTTCGTCTAGTTATTATATGAAGATATTTTGTTATACACCGCAGGCCTCAAGACGCTCCAAATATCTACCTGCAGATTCCATAAAAAGAGTGTTTCAAAACTGTTCAATGACAACTGATGTTCAACTATGTGAGATGAATGCACACATCACAAAGAAGTTTGTGAGAATGCTTTTGTCTAGTTTTAATGTGAAGATATGTCCTTTTCCAATACAGGCCTCACAGAGCTCCAAATGTCCACTTGCAGATTCTACAAAAAGAAGGTTTCAAAACTGCCCAATGAAAAGTAAGGTTCACTTCTGTGAGATGAATGCACCCATCACAAAGAAGATTGTCAGAACGCTTCTGTCTAGTTTTTATATGAAGATATTTCCTTTTCCACCATAGGACACAAAGCTCTCCAAATGTCCCCTTGCTGATTCTACAAAAAGAGTGTTTCCAAGCTGCTCAATCAAAAGGAAGCTTCAACTCTGTGAGTTGAATGCACACATCACAAAGAAGTTTCTCAGGATGCTTCTGTCCAGTTTTTATGTGAATATACTACCTTTTACACCATAAGCTTAAGGCGCTCCAAATGTCCTCTTGCAGATTCTACAAAAAGTGTGTTTCAAAACTGTTAAAACAAAAAAAATGTTCAACTCTGGGAGATGAATGCACACATCAAAATAATTTTCTCAGAATTATTCTGGGCAATTTTTAGGTGCAGGTATTTACTTTTCCACCATTGGCCTCAAAGTGCTCCATATGTCCACTTGCAGATGTTACAAAAACAGTGTTTCAGAACCGCTCAATGAAAAGAAGGTTTCAACTCCATGAGATGAATGCATACATCACAAGGAAGTTTGTCATAATTTTTCTGTATACTTTTTATGTGAAAATATTTACTTTTCCACCATAGGCCTCATAGCGCTTCAAATGTGCACTTGCAGATTCTACAAAAAGAGTTTTTCAAACCTGCTCATTCAAAATAATGTTTAAAATCTATGAGATGAATGCACACATCACATGGAAGTTTCTCAGAATGCTTGTGTCTAGTTATTATGTGAAGATATTTCATTTTCCACCATAGGCCTCAAAGCGCTCCTGATTTCCACTTGCAGACTCTACAAAAGAGTGTTTCCAACCTACACAATCAAAAGAAAGGTCAAATGTGTGAGATGAATGCACACATCACAAAAAGTTTCCCAGAATTCTTCTGTCTAGTTCTTGATTGAAGATATTTCCTCTTCCACCATAGGCCTCCAGGCGCTCCAAATACCCACTTGCAGATCCTACAAAAAGAGTGTTTAAAACTGCTCAAAGGAGAGTTTCAACTCTGTGAGATGAATGCACCCATCACAAAGAAGTTTCTCAGATTGCTTCTGTCTAGGTTTATACGAACATATTTCCTTTTCCACCATAGGCCTCAAAGCACTCCAAATGTCCACTTGCAGACAGTACAAAAAGGGTGATTCAAAACTGCTCAATCAAAAGTAAGGTTCAACTCTGTGAGACGAATGCACATATCACAAAGAAGTTTGTCTGAATGCTTCTGTCTAGTTTTTATGTGAAGATATTTCCTTTTCCACCATAGGCCTCAAAACGCTTGGAATGTCCACTTCCAGATTCTACAAAAAGAGAGTTTTCAAACTACTCAAGCAAAAGAAAGTTCAAATCTGTGAAATGAATGCACACGTCACAAAGACGTTTCTCAGAATGCTTCTGTCTAGTTATTATGTGAAAATATTTCTTTTCCCACCATAGGCCTCAAACGCTCCAGATGTCCACTTGCAGATTCTACAAAAAGAGGGTTTCAAAAGTGCTCATTCATAAGTAAGGTTCAACTCTGTAAGATGAAAGCTCACAACACAAAGAAGTTTCTCAGAATGCTTCTGTTTACTTCTTAAGTGAAGATGTTTCCATTTCCACTATAGGCCTCAAAGCACTCCAAATGTCCACTTCCAGATTCTAGAAAAAGAGTATTTCAAAACTGCTCAATCAAAAGAAAGGTTCAACTCTGTGAGATAAATGCACACATCACAAAGTAGTTTCTCCGAATGCTTCTGTCTAATTTTTGTGTGAAGATATTTCCTTTTCCACCATAGGCCTCAAAGCACTCCAAATGTCCACTTGCAGATTCTACAAAAACAGTGTTTCAAAACAGCTCAATGAAAAGAAGGGTAAAACTCTGTGAGATAAATGCACACATCATAAAGAATTTTCTCAGAATGATTCTGTCTAGTTTTTATGTGAAGATATTTCGTTTTCCACCATAGGCCTCAAAGCGCTACAATTGTCCACTTGCAGATTCTACAAAAAGAGTGTTTCAAAATTGCTCAATCAAAACTAAGCTTCAATTCCATGAGATGAATCCACCCATCAAAACGAAGTTTGTCCGAATGTTTCCGTATAGTTTTTATGTGAAGATATTTCCTTTTCCTCCATAGGCCTCAAAGCGCTCCAAATGTTCGCTTGCAGATTCTACAAAAAGAGTGTTTCAAAGTTGCTCAATCAAAAGAAAATTTCAACTCCGTGAGATGAATGCACACTTCACAAAGAAGTTGCTCAGTATGCTTCTGTCTAGGTTTTATGAGTAGATATTTCCTTTTGCACCATAGGCCTCAAAGCACTCAAAATGTCCTATTGCAGATAGTACAAAAAGCGTGTTTCAAAGCTGCTCGATGCAAAGAAAGTTTCAACTCTGTGAGATGAATCCACACATCACAAAGGAGTTTGTCAGAATTTTTCTGTTTAGTTTTTATGTGAAGATATTTCCTTTTCCACCATAGGACTCAAAGTACTCCAAAAGTCCACTTGCAGATAGTACATAAAGGGTGTTTCAAAACTGGACAGAAACATTCTGACAAACTTCTTTGTGATATGTGCCTTCATCTCACAGAGTTGAACATTTCTTTTGATTGAGCGGTTTTAAAACACTTCTTTGGAGAATCTACAAGTGTACATTTGGAGCGCCTTGAGGCCTGTGGTGGAAAAGGAAATATCTTCACATACAAACTTGACAGAAGCATTCTGACAAACTATCTTGTGATGTGTGCATTCATCTCACAGCGTTGTACCTCACTATTGATTGAACAGTTTTGAAACACTCTTTTTGTAGAACCTGCATGTGGACATTTGGAGCGCTTTCAGACCTACGGTGGAAAAGGCAATATCTTCACATAAAAATTACACGGAAGCATTCTTAGAAACTTCTTTCTGATGTGTGTATTCATCTCACAGAGTTGAACTTTTCTTGGATTGAGGAGTTTGAAACACTCTTTTTGTAGAATATGCAAGTGGACATTTGGAACGCTTTGAGGCCTATGTTGGAAAACGAAATATCCTCACATAATAAGTAGACAGAAGCATTCTGAGAAACTTCTTTGTGATGTGTGCATTCATCTCAGAGATTTGAAATTTTCTTTTGATTGAGCAGTTTTGAAACATCCTTTTTGTACTATCTGCAAGTGGACATTTGTAGGGCTTTGAGGCCTGTGGTGGAAAAGGATATATCTTCACATAAAATCTTGACAGAAGCATTCTCACAGACTTCTTGGTGATATGTGGATTCAACTCACAGGGTTGAACTTACTTTTGCTTGTGCAGTTTTGAAACACCCTTTTTGTACTATCTGCAAGAGGATATTTGAGTGCTTTGACATCTATAGAGGAAAAGGAAATATCTTCAAAGGAAAACAAGACAGAAGTATTCTGACAAATTACTATGTGATGTGTGCATTCATCTCACAGAATTGAACCTTTCTTTTGATTGAGGAGTTTCGAAACTCTCTTTTTGTAGAATCTGCCGGTGGACATTTAGAGCGCTTTGAGGACTATAGAGGAAAAGAAAACATCTTCACTTAAAAACTAGACAGAAGCATTATGATAACCTTCTTTGTGATGTGTGTATTCATCACACAGATTTGAACCTTTCTTTTGCTTGAGGAGTTTTCAACACACTTTTTGTAGTATCTGCAACTGTTCATTTGGAGTGCTTTGGGGCCAATGGTGGAAAAGGAAATGTCTTCACATAAAAACTATACAGAATCATTCAGAGAAAATTATTTGTGATGTGTGCATTCGTCTGACACACTTGAAACTTTGTTTTGATTGAGCAGGTTTGAAACACTCTTTTTGTATAATCTGCAGGTGGACATTTGGAGTGCTTTGAGGCCTATGGTGGAAAAGGAAATATCTTCACATAAAAACTAGACACAAGCATTCTGCCAAATTTCCTTGTGATGTAAGCATTCATCTCATAGAGTTGAACCTTTCCCTTGATTGAGTAGTTGGAAAACTCACTTTTTGTAGAATCTGCAAGTGGTTATTTGGAGCGATTTGGCGCCTATGGTGGAAAAGAAAATATCTTCCCTTAAGAACCAGACAGCAGCATTCTGAGAAACTTATTTGTAAAGTGTGCATTCATCTCACAAACTTGAACATTTCTTTTAATTGAGCAGGTTTGAAACACACTTTTTGAAGAATCTGCCAGTGGACATTTGGAGCCCTATGTGGCCTATTGTGGAAAAGGAAATATCTTCACATAAAAACTAGACAGAATCATTCTCATAAACTTCTTGGTGATGTGTGCATTCATCTCACAGAGTTTAAACTTACTTTCTATTGATCAGATTTGAAACACCCTTTTTGTAGAATCTGCAAGTGGACATTTGAAATGCTTGGAGGCCCATGGTGGAAAACGAAATATCTTCACAAAAAAACTAGACAGAAGCATTCTGAGAAACTTCTTTGTGATGTGTGCACTCATCTCAGAGTTGAAATTTTCTTTTGATTGAGCAGCTTTGAAAGACTCTTTTTGTAGAATCTGCGAGTGGACATTTGGAGCACTTTGACATCTATTGTGGAAAAGTAAATATCTTCACATAAGATCTGGACAGAAGCATTCTGACAAACTTCTTTGTGATGTGTGCATTCATCTCCCAGAGTTGAACCTTACTTTTCATTGAGCAGTTTTGTAACACTTTTTATGTAGAATTTGCAAATGGCATTTGGAGTGCTTTGAGGCCTAGTGTGTAAATGGAAATATCTTCACATAAAAACTAGACAGCAGCATTCTGACAAACTTCTTGGTGAAGTGTGTATTCATCTCACAAAGTTGAAACTTTCTTTTGATTGAGCAGCTTTTAAACACTATTTTTGTAGAATCTGCAAGTGTACATTTCGAGTGCTTTGAGGCCAATGGTGGAAAAGGAAATAACTTCCCATAAAAACTAGACAGAAGCATTCTCACAAACTACTTTGTGACGTGTGCATTCATCTCCCAGAGTAGAACCTTAGTTTTCAATAAGCCGTTTTGAAAAACTCTTTTCATAGCATCTGCAAGTGGACATTTGGAGCGCTTTGAGGCCTATGGTGGAAAAGGAAATATCTTCAAATAAAAACTAGACAGAAGGATTCTCACAAACTTCTCTGTAACGTGTGCATTAATCTCACAGAGTTGAACCTTTCTTTTGACTGAGCAGCTTTGAAACATGCTTTTTGTAGAATCTGCGAGAGGACATTTGGAGCGCTTTAAAGCCTATTGTGGAAAAGGGAATATCTTCATATATAAACTAGTCAGAAGAATTCTGACAAACTTCTTCATGATTTGTGCATTCATCTCACAGAGTTGAACCTTACTTTTCATTGAGCAGCCTTGAAGCACTCTTTTTGTAGAATCTGCAAGTGGACATTTGGAGCGCTTTGAGGCCTATGATGGAAAAAGAAATATTTTCACATAAAATTAGAGAGAAGTATTCTGACAGACTTCTTTGTGATTTTTGCATTCACCTCACAGAGATGAACCTTACTTTTAATTGTGCAGTTTTGAAACACTCTTTTTGTAGTATCCGCAAGTGTACATTTGGAGCACTTTGATGCCAATGGTGGAAAAGGAAATATCTTCACATAAAAACTATACAGAAGCATGCTGACAAACTTCTTTGTGACGTTTGCATTCAGCTCACAGAGTTTGACCTTTCCTTTGCTTGAGCAGCTCTGAAACACCCTTTTTGTAGAATCTGCGAGAGGACATATGGAGGGCTTTGAGGCTTATGGTGGAAAAGCTAATATCTTCACATAAAAACTACAGAGAAGAATTCTGACATACTTCTTTGTGATGTGTGCATTCATCTCACAGAGTTGAACCTTAGTTCTCATTGAGCAGTTTTGAAACACTCTTTTTGTAGAATCTGCAAGTTCACATTAGGAGTGCTTTGAGGCCTATGGTGGAAAAGGAAATATCTTCACATTAAAAGTAGACGGAAGATTTCTTACAAAATTCTTTGTGATGTGTGCAATCATCTCACAGAGTTGAACCTTACCTTTGATGGAGCAGTTTGGAAAGACCTTTTTTGTACTACCTGCAAGTCAACGTTTGGAGTGATATGATGCCTATGGTGGAGAAGGAAGTAAATTGTCATAAGAACTAGAGAGAAGCATTACGAGAAATTTCTTTTCGATGTGTTCATTCATCTCACGGAGTTGAACCTTACTTTCGATTGAGCAGTTTTTAAACACGCTTTTTATAGAATTTGCACGTTGATCTTTGGGGCACTTTGAGCCCTATGGTGGAAAAGGAAATATTTTCACATAAAAACTAGACAGAAGCATTCTGACAAACTTCTTTGACATGTGTGCATTCATCTCACAGAGTTGAACCTTTATTTTGATTGACTAGCTTTGAAGCACTGTTTTTGTAGAATCTACGTGTGAACAATTGGAGTGCTTTCAGGCCTACGGTGGAAGAGGAAATATCGTCACATAAAAGCTAGACAGAAGCATTCTGAAAAACTTCTCTGTGACGTGTGCACTCATCTCACAGAGTTGAAACATTTTTTTGATTCAGCAGTCTGGAAACACTATTTTTGTAGAATCTTCAAGTATACATTTTGAGGGTCTTGAGGTCTATGGTGGATAATGAAATATCTTCATATAATAAATAGACAGAAGCATTCTGAGACACTTCTTTGTGATGTGTGCATTCGTCTCACAGAGTAGAACCTTTCTTTTGATTTGGCAGCTTTGAAACAGTCTTTCTGTAGAATCTGCAAGTGGACATTTGGAGCACTTTGGGGCCTGTGTTGGAAAACGAAATAACTTCGCATAAAAACTAGACAGAAGCATTCTGACAAACTTCTTTGTGTTGTGTACATTCATCTCACAGAGTAGAACCTTAGTTTTCAATGAGCAGTTTTGAAACACTCTTTTTGTAGAATCTGCAAGTGAACATTTGGAGCGCTTTGAGACCTATGGTGGAAAAGGAAATATCTTCACATAAAAACTATACAGAAGCATTCTGACAAACTTCTTTGTGACTTGTGTATTCATACCACAGAGCTGAACCTTTCTTTTGACTGAGCAGCTTTGAAACACTCTTTTTATAGAATCTGGTAGTAGACATTTGGTGCTCTTTGATGCCTTTGGTGGAAAAGAAAATATCTTGGCATAAAAACTATACAGAAGCATTCTGTGACACTTCTTTGTGATGTGTGTATTGATCTCAGAGATTTGAAGTTTTCTTTTTATTGAGCAGCTTTGAAACACCCTTTTTGTAGAATCTGCGAGTGGACATTTAGAGCACTTTGAAGCCTGTGGTGGAAAAGGAAGTATCTTCACATATAAACTAGACAGAAGAATTCTGACCAACTTCTTTTTGATTTATGCATTCATCTCACAGAGTTGAACCTTACTTGTGATTGAGCAGCTTTGAAACACTCTTTTTGTAGAATCTGTAAGTGGACATTTGGAGCGCTTTGAGGCCTATGGTGGAAAAGGAAATATCTTCACATAAAATTAGACAGAAGCATTCTGATGAACATCATTGTGATGTGTGCATTCATCTCACAGAGTTTAATCTTTCTTTTGTTTGAGCCACTCAGAAACACCCTTTTTATAGAATCTGCGAGTGGACATTTGGAGTGCTTTGAGGCCTATAGTGGAAAAGGAAATATATTCACTTAAAAACTAGACAGAAGAATTCTTACAAACTTCTTTGTGACGTGTGCATTCGTCTCACAGAGTTGAATCTTACTTTTCATTGAGCAGTTTTCCAACACTCTTTTTGTGGAAGCTGAAAGTGGATATTTGTTCCGCTTTGAGGCCTTTGGTGAAAAAGGAAATATCTTCACATAAAAAATAGACAGAAGCATTCTGACAACTTTCCTGGTGATATGTGCATTCAACTCACTGAGTTGAATCTTACTTTTGATTCAGCAGTTTTGGAAGACCCTTTTTGTCCTATCTGCAAGTGAACATTTGGAGTGATTTGATGCCTATGGTGGAAAAGGAAATATCTTCACAAAACAACTACACAGAAGCATTCTGGGAAACTTCTTTGTCATGTACGCATTCATCTCACAGATTTGAACCTTAATTTTAATTAAACTCCAGTAAATTCCAATCCTTTAAATTCCATTCAATTCCTCTCCACTCCACTCCTCTCCACCCCATTGCACTCCATTCCACTCCACTCCTGTCCAATCAACTCCATTCCACTCTATCCCACCCCCTTCCACTCCATTCCACTCCTATCCACTCCACTCCATTCCACTTCATTCCTCTACACTCCATTCCTTTCCATTCCATCCCATTCCATTCCACTACATTCCACTCCACTCCACTCTGCTGCACTCAATTCCATTCCATCCCATCCCTTTCGACTCCATTCCACTACACACCACTCCACTCCACCCCACCCCAGTCCACTTCATTCCATTCCGTTCCATTCCACTCCATTCCCTTCCATTTCTTTCTTTTGAGAGGATCTCACCCTGTCACCCAGGGTGGAGGGCAGTGGCACAATCTCAGTAAACATTTCATTTCGCCATTCCATTAAATTGCATTCCACTCCCTTCCATTCCGTTCCATTCCACTCCACTCGACTCCATTCCATTCCATCCCATTCCATTCTACTTCATTCCACTCCAATCCACTCCACTCCGCTCTGCTCCACTAAACTACAGTCCATTCCATCCCATTTCATTCCACTCCACTCCACTCAACTGAATTCCGTTCCATTCCATGCTATTCCATTCCATTCCATTCCATTCCATTCCATTCCATTCCACGCCAATCCATTCCATTCCATTTCTTACTTTTGAAAGGATCTCACTCTGTCACACAGGCTGGAGTGCAGTGGTGCAATCTGAGCTCACATTTCATTTCACCATTCAATTACATTCCATTCCACACAACTCCACTCCGCTCCATTCCATCCCACTCCATTCCATTCCACTCCATTACTTTCCATTTCTTTCTTTCGAAAGGATCTCACGCTTTCACGCAGGGTGGAGTGCAGTGGCACAATCACAGCTCACATTTCATTTAAGCATTCCTTTCCATTGCATTCCATTCCATCGCATTCTATTCCTTTCCACTCCAATCCATTCCACTCCATTCCATTCCATTTCGCTCCACTCCACTCCATTCAACACCATTAGGTTCCATCCCATCCCATTCCAATCTAATTCACCCTACTCAACTCCACTCCACTCAATTCCATTCAAATCCATCACATTCCATTCCACCTCAATCCAGTCCACTCCACACCACACCACTCCAATCCACTACACTCCAATCCCCTGCACTTCAATGCATTCCATTCCATTCCATTCCACTCCATTCCATTCCATTCCTTTCTTTCGACAGGATCTCACTCTATCACCCAGGCTGTAGTACAGTGGTACAATCTCAGCTCACATTTCAATTCACCATTCTATTTCATTGCATTCCATTCCATTCCATTCCACTCCATTCCACTCCACTCCATTCTATTCCATTCCACTGCACCCCACTCCACTCCATTCCACTGCACCCCACTCCACTCCATTCCACTCCTTTCCGTTCCATTCCATTGCACTCCACCCAACTCCACTCCACTCCATTACATCCCATTCCATTCCACTCCATTGCACTCCACTCCACTCCACCCCACTCCCCTCCACACCATTCCATTCCATCTCATTCCATTCCACTCCATTCCACTCCAGTCCACTCAACTCAACTTCACACCAATCCATTCGATTCGATTCTATTCCATTCCACTCCATTCCATTCAGTTCCTTTCTTTCAACAGGATATCACTCAGTCACCAAGGCTTGAGTGCAGTGGAACAATCTCAGCTCACATTTCATTTCACCATTCTGTTGCATTCCATTGCATTCCATTCTTTTCCATAACATTTGACTCGACTCCACTCCACCCCACTAAACTCCACTCAACTACATTCCATTCCAGTCCCTTCCAATCCAGTACAATCCACTCAATCCCATTGCATCCCATGCAATTCCACTCCACTCCACTCCATTCCATTCCATTCCATTCCCATCCGTCCCATCCCATTCCACTCCATTCCTCTCTACTCCAGTCCACTCCATTCCACTTCACTCCACTCCACTCCATTCCATTCCACTCGGCTCCACTACAGTACATTCAACTCCATTAGATTCAATCCCATTCCATTCCACTATATTCCACTCCACTACACTTCAATCCACTCCACTCTGCTCCACTCCATTCCATTCCTTTTACTCCATTCAACTCCATTCCACTCCGCACCTTTCTTTCGACAGGCTCTCACTCTGTCACAGAGTCTGGAGTGCAGTGACACAATCTCAGCTCACATTTCATTTCACCATTCCATTCCATTCCATTATAATTCATTCCATTGCAACCCACTCCACTCCACTCAACTCCACTCCACTCCACTCCATTCCATTACATCCAATTCCATTCCACTCCATTGCACTCCACCCACTCCCCTCCCTTACACACTATTCCATTCCATCCCATTCCATTCCACTCCATTCCACTCCACTCCACTCGTATCCATTCGATTACATTACATTCCACTCCATTCCAATACATTCCTTTCTTTTGACAGGATTTCATTTCACCATTCCATTCCATTCCATTATATTTCATTCCAATCCACTCCACTGCATTTCACTCCACTCCTCTACACTTCACTCCATTCCATTCCATTCTGCTCCATTCCTTTCCATTCCTTTCTTTCAAAAGGATCTCACTCTGTCACCGGGCTGGAGTATAGTAGCACAATCTCAGCTCACATTTCATTTCATCATTCCATTCCATTCCATTGCATTTCAAACAATTCCATTCGATTCCACTCCACTCCACTCCATTCCATTACCTTCCATTCCATTCCACTCCATTCCACCCCACTCCACTCCACTCCACTCCACTCCACTCCACTAAAGTCCGCTCCACTCCTTTAGATTCAATCCCATTCCATTCCACTCCATTCCATTCCACTCCACATCACTACACTCTAATCCACTCCAATCCACTCCATTCCATTCCATTACACCCCTTTCCATTCCATACATTTCTTTCGACAGGATATCACTCTGATCCGGAGTCCGGAGTGCAGTGGCACAATCTCAGCTCTCATTTCATTTCACCATTCCTTTCGATTCCATTCTATTTCATTCCATTCCAAGCTACTCCACTCCATCCACCCAACTCCAATCCACTCCAATATATTCCATTTCATTCCACTCTACTCGAGTCCACTCCACTCCAATCCACTCCATACAATCCCATTCCATTCCACTCCACTCGACTCCACCCTACTCCATTACATTCCATTACATCCTTTTCCATTAAACTCCATTACACTCCACTGCACTCCCCTCCATTCCACTCCACTTAACTCCATTCCATTCCATTCCATTCCACTCCATTCCATTCCATTCCTTTCTTCTGACAGAATCTCACTCTGTCTCACCCAGGCTGGCGTGTAGTACAACAATCACAGCTCACATTTCATTTCACCATTCCATTCCTTTACATTCCATTCCATTCCACTCCACTACAATCCGTTCCATTCCACTCCATTCCATTTTGTTCCAATCCATTCCACTCATCTCCATTCTACTCCTCTCCACTCCATCCAACTCAATCCCATTCCATTCCACTCCATTCCACTCCACTCCGTTCCACTCCACTCCATTCCATTCCATTCAACCCATTCCATTCCACGCCATTCCACTCTACTCCACTAAACTCCACTCCACTCCACTCCACTCGTTTCCACTCCATTCCATTCCAGTCCATTCCATTCCTTTCTTTCGACAGGATCTCACTCTGTGTCACAGGCTGAATTTCAGTGGCACAATCTCAGCTCCCATTTAATTTCACTATTCAATTCCATTGCAATTCCATTCATTCCTTTCCATTGCATTCCATTCCATTCCATACCATTCCACTCAATTCCATTCTATTATACTCCATTCCACTGCATTACTTTATTTTGACGAGATCTCACTCTGTCTCCAAGTTGGAGTGCAGTGGCCCAATCTCAGCTCAAAAGTCCTTTCACCATTCCTTTCCACTCCATTCCATTCCATTCCATTCATTTCAATTCGATTCCATTACACCACACTGCACTCCACTCCATTCAACTCAACTGAAATCCACCCAATTCTAATCTTTTAAATTCCTGTCCATTCCACTCCACTCCACTCCACACCACTCCATTCCACTCCATCCCATTCCATTCCACTACATTCCACTCCACTCCACTGCATACCACTCCAAACCACCCCTCTCCACTCCATTCCATTACATCCCATTCCACTAAATTCCTCTCCACTCCACTTCACTCATCTCCACTCCACTCCACTGCATTCCATTCCATTCAATTCCTTTCTTTTGACAGAATCTGACTCTGTCTCCCAGGATGAAGTGTAGTGGCACAATCTCAGGTCACATTTCATTTCACCATTCCATTCCATTCCATTCCTTTCCATTCCATTCCATTGCAGTCCATTCTATTCCATTCCATTCCAATCAATTACATTCCATTCCATTCCATTCCATTCCATTCCATTCCATTCCATTCCATTCCACTCCACTCCACTCCAGTCCAGTCCACTCCATTCCATCCCATTCCATACCACTCCATTCCACTCCAGTCCACTACATTCCACACCACTGCACTCCATTCCATCCATCCCACTCCATTCCATTCAACTCCACTCCACTCCACTCCATTCCATTCCACTCCATCCCATTCCATTCCACTCCCCTCCACTCCATTCCATTCCACTTCATTCCACTCTAACCCAATTCACTAAATTCCACTCCATTCCATTCCATCCCATTTCATACCACTCCACTCCACTGAATTCCGTTTCATTCCATCCCATTCCATTCCATTGCATTGCATTCCATTCCATTCCATTCCATTCCATTCCATTCCATTCCATTCCATTCCATTCCATTCCATTCCATTCCGTTCCATTTCATTCCAATCCTTTCCATTCCATTCCTTTCTTTTGACAGGATCTCACTCTGTCACACAGGGTGGAGTGCAGTGATGCAATCTCAGCTCACATTTCATTTCACCATTCAATTACACTCCATTCCACACAACTCCACTCCACTTCTCTCCACTCCATTCCATCCAACTCCATTCCTTTCCACTCCATTACTTTCCATTCCTTTCTTTCGAAAGGTTCTCACTCTTTCACGCAGGGTGGAGAGCAGTGGCACAATCACAGCTCACATTTCATTTAAGCATTCCTTTCCATTCTATTCCATTCGATCGCATTCCCTTCCTTTCCACTCCAATCCACTCCACTGCAATCCACTCCAATCGATTCCATTGCGTTTCGCTCCACTCCACTCCAATCAACACCATTCCATTCCATCCCATTCCGTTCCACTCTAATTCACCCTAATCCACTCCACTTCACTCCATTCCATTCCCACTCGTCATATTTCATTCCACCTCATTCCAGTCCACTCCACACCACTCCACTCCAATCCACTACACTCCAATGCAATCCACTTCACTCCATGAAATTCCGTTCCATACCATTGCACTCCATTCCATTCCATTCGTTTCTTTCTACAGGATCTCTCTTTCACCCAGGCTGGAGTGAAGTGGCACAATCTCAGCTCACATTTCAATTCACCATTCCATTTCGTTGCATTCCATTCCATTCCACTCCATACCATTAGATTCCACTCCACACCACTCCACTCCACTTCATTCCACTCCTTTCCATTCCATTCCATTCCACTCCACTCCACTCCACTCAACTCCACTACACTCCACTCCATTTCATCCCATTCCATTCCACTCCATTGCACACCACTCCACTCCACTCCCTTCCACACCATTCCATTCCATCCGATTCCATTCCACTCCATTCCACTCCACTCCACTCCACTTCACTCCACTCCATTCCATTACTTTCCATTCCATTCCACTCCATTCCATTCCATTCTATTCCACTCCATTCCATTCCATTCCTTTCTTTCGATAGGATATCACTCAGTCACCCAGGCTGGAGTGCAGTGGAACAAACTCAGCTCACATTTCATTTCACCATTCTGTTTCATTCCATTGCATTCCATTCTATTCCATATCATTCGACCCCACTCCACTCCACTAAAATACACTCTGCTACATTCCATTCCATTGTATTCCATTCCAGTCCATTCCACTCCACTCCACTCCAGTACAATGCACTCGATCCAATTCCATCCCATTCAATTCCACTCCATTCCTCTCCACTCCACTCCATTCGATTCCAATCAGTCCCATCCCATTCCTCTCCATTCCACTCTATTCCACTCCACTCCAATCCACTCCACTTCACTCTACTCCACTCCACTCCAATCCGTTCCATTTCATTCTTCCCCATTCCATTCCATTCCTTTCTTTCGACAGGATCCCAGTCTGTCAACCAAGCTGGAGTGCAGCGGCACAATCTCAGCTCACATTTCATTTCACCATTCCATTCCATTCCATTTCTTTCCACTCCACTCCACTCCACTAGACTCCATTCCATTCCATTCCATTCCACTCCATTACAGACCACTCCACTCCACTCCACTCAATTACAGTCCACTCCATTAGATTCAATCACATTCCTGTCCACTCCATTCCACACCACTCCACTCTCTTCCTCTCCACTCTACTCTTCTCCACGCCATTCCATTCCATTCAATCCCATTCCATTCCACTCCATTCCACTCCACTACACTACACTCCAGACCACTCCACTCCACTCCATTCCATTCAATCCCACTCCACTTCTTTCTATCCCACTCCACTCCACTCTATTCCACTACACTATAATCTACTCCATTCCACTCCGCTCTACTCCACTCCATTCCATTCCACACTATTGCTTTCCATTCCATACCATTCCACTCCATTCCATTCCATACCATTCCACTGAATTCCAGTACATTCCATTTCACTCTATTTCATTCCACTGCACTCCACTCCATTCCATTCCAATCCATTCCACTCCACTCCATTCCAATCCAATCCACTCCACTCCATTCCATTTAATACCACAACATTCCATTCCACTCCATTACAATCCACTCCACTCCATTCCACTCCCCTCCATTCCATTGCATTCCACTCCACTCCACTCCATTCCATTCCATTCCACACCACTCCACTCCACTCCATTCCACTCCATTCCATTCCATTCCATTCTACTCCACTCCACTCCACTCCACTCCATTCCACTCCACACCACTCCACTCCACTCCACACCACTCCACTCCACTGCATTCCACTCCACACCAGTCCACTCCATTCCATTCCACGCCACACCACTCCATTAAATTCCATGCCACTCCATTCCATTCCATTCCATTCCATTCCATTCCATTACACTCCACTCCATTACATTAAACTCCACTCCACTCCACTCCACTCCACTGCATTCTACTCCATTCCATTCCAATCCAATGCATTCCATTCCACTCCCCTCCATTCTAGTCCACTACACTCCATTCCACTTCAATCCACTCCACTCCACTACACTCCACTATATTCCATGCCATTCCATTCCACTTCTCTCCGTTCCATTCTATTCAACTGCATTCCTTTCCA
The DNA here is from genome assembly GCF_028885625.2 of Pongo pygmaeus. Taxonomy (NCBI): domain Eukaryota; kingdom Metazoa; phylum Chordata; class Mammalia; order Primates; family Hominidae; genus Pongo; species Pongo pygmaeus. Next base: position 15,660,676 of record NC_085931.1, on the reverse strand, counting down.
TTCCATTCCACTCCACCCCATTCCATTGCATTCCATTCCATTCCATTCCACTCCCCTCCATTCCAATCTGCACCACTCCACTAAATTCCACTCCACTCCATTCCATTCCATTCCATTACTTTCCATTCCACTCCATTCCATTCCATTCTTCTCTACTCCAGTCCAATCCACTCTACTCCAATCCACACCATTCCATTCCGTTCCATTCAACTTAATTCATATCCACTCCACTCCATTCAACTCCAATCCCCTCCATTCCATTCCATTCCACTCCACTCAATTCCATTCCATTCCACTCCACTCAGCTCTACTCCACTTCATTCCACCCCATTCCATTCCAATCTACTCCATTCCATTCCAATCCATTCCCCTCAGTTCCACTCCACTCTATTCCACTCCATTCTACTCCATTCCTCTCAACTCAACTCCACTCCACGCCATTCCTTTCATTCCACTGCACTCCACTCAATTCCATTCCAATCCATTCCATTACGTTCCACTCCACTCCATTCCATTCCAATCCATTCCATTACATTCCATTCCACTCCACTCTAATCCATTGCAATCCACTCCATGCCATCACACCCCATTACCCTTCCACTCCACTCCATTACATTCCACTCCATTCCTTTCCACTCATCTCAACTCCACTCCATTCCACTCCAATGAATTCCACTCCAATCCACTGCTTTCCACTCCATTACATTCCATGCCATACCATTCCATTCCACTCCACTCCTTTCCGATCCAGTCAATTCCATTCCATTCCATTCCAATCCATTCTACTCCACTCCACTCAATACCGTTCCATTTCATCCATTGCATTCCATTTCACTCCATTCCAGTACATTCCACTCCATTACACTCCACTCCACTCCATTCCCCTCCATTCCACACCATGACATTCCACTCCATTCCCTTCAACTCTATTCCATTCCATTACACTCCACAGCACTGCACTCCATTCCATTCCACTCCTTTCCATTCTACTCCGTTCCATAAAACTCCACTCCACTCCACTCCATTCTTTTCCTCTCCATTCTTTCCTCACCATTCCACTACGCTCAACTCCATTCCACTCCACTACATTCCATTCCATTTCATTTCATTCCACTCCACTCCACTCAATTTCATTCATCTCCACTGAACTCCACTCCACTCCATTCCAATCCATTCCACTACACTTCTTTCAATTCCACTCCACTCCACTCAATTCCACTCCACTCCACTCCAATCCACTGCATTCCACTGCACTCCACTCCAATCCATTCCACTCCACTCCAATCCACTCCACTTCATTCAATTACACTCTACTACATTCCATTCCATGCCATTCCACTCCATTCCACTCAATTCCATTCCACACCATTCCGCTCAATTCCACTGAATTCCACTATACTCCATTCCACTCCATTCCATTAAACTGCACTCCAAACCATTCCATTCCAATCCATTCCATTCCACTCCATTCCATTCCACTCCGCTCCACTCCATTCCTTTTAATACCACTGCATTCAATTCCACTGCATTCCAACACTCCACTCCATTACACTCCACTGTATTCCATGGCTTTCCAATCCATTCCACTCCAATCCACTCCACTCCATTCCATTCCGTTTCATTCCATTCCACTCCACTCCACTTCACTCAATTACACTCAACACCACTCCACTCCACTCCATTCCATTCCATTCCTTTCCTTTCCATTCCATTCCACTCCACTCCATTCCACTCCACACCACTCCACTCTACTCCATTCCACTTCATTCCATGCCTCTCCTATCCATTCCATTCCATTCCATTCGACTTCACTACGTTCCATTACACTCCACTCCACTCCACTCCACTCCATTCCATTCCATTCCATTCCACTGCATTCTATTCCATTACACTCCATTCCAGTCCACTACACTTAATTCCTCTCCAATCCACTTCACTCCACTACATTACATGCCATTCCATTCCACTTATCTCCATTCCATTCTATTCCACTACATTCCTTTCCATTCCATTCCACTCCAACGCATTCCATTCCATTCCATTCCACTCCCCTCAATTCCAATCCACTCCACTCCACTAAATTCCAATCCACACCATTCCATTCTTTTCCATTCCTTTCCACTCCATTCCATTCCATTCTTCTCTACTCCAGTCCATTCCACTCCACTCCAATCCACTCCACTTCATTCAATTACACTCTACTACATTCCATTCCATGCCATTCCACTCCATTCCACTCAATTCCATTCCACACCATTCCGCTCAATTCCACTGAATTCCACTATACTCCATTCCACTCTATTCCAATAAACTGCACTCCACACCATTCCATTCCAATCCATTCCATTCCACTCCATTCCATTCCACTCCACTCCACTCCATTCCTTTTAATACCACTATATTCAATTCCACTGCATTCCAACACTCCACTCCATTACACTCCACTGTATTCCATTGCATTCCAATCCATTCCACTCCAATCCATTCCACTCCATTCCATTCCGTTTCATTCCATTCCACTCCACTCCACTCAATTACACTCAACACAACTCCACTCCACTCCGCTCCACTCCATTCCATTTCATTCCTTTCCATTCCGTTCCATTCCACTCCACTCCACTCCATTCTACTCACACCACTCCACTCCACTCCATTCCACTCCATTCCATGCCTCTCCTTTCCATTCCATTCCATTCGACTTCACTACGTTCCATTACACTCTACTCCACTCCATTCCATTCCATTCCATTCCACTGCATTCCATTCCATTACACTCCATTCCAGTCCACTAAACTCCATTCCTCTCCAATACACTCCACTCCACTACATTACATGCCATTCCATTCCACTTCTCTCCATTCCATTCTATTCCACTACATTCCTTTCCATTCCATTCCACTCCAACGCATTCCATTCCATTCCATTCCACTCCCCTCCATTCCAATCCACTCCACTCCACTAAATTCCAATCCACACCATTCCATTCTTTTCCATTCCTTTCCACTCCATTCCATTCCATTCTTCTCTACTCCAGTCCATTCCACTCCACTCCAATCCACTCCATTCCATTCCGTTCCATTCAACTCAATTCCTATCCACTCCCCTCCAATCCACTCCATTCCATTCCATTGCACTCCACTCCATTTCATTCCACCCCACTCCACTCAGCTCTACTCCACTTCATTCCATTCCATTCCACTCTGCTACATTCCATTCCAATCCATTCCCCTCAGTTCCACTCCACTCTATTCCACTCCATTCCACTCCCTTCCACTCCATCCCAGTCAACTCAACTCCACTCCACGCCATTCCTTTCCATTCCACTGCACTCCACTCCATTCCATTCCAATCCATTCCATTACATTCCACTCCACTCCTTTCCACTCCAATCCATTTCAATTCACTCCATGCCATTGCACCCCCTTCCACTTCCACTCCACTACATTCCATTTCACTGCATTCCTTTCCATTTATCTCCACTCCACTCCATTCCACTCCACTCAATTCCACTCCACTCCACTACATTCCACTCCATTCCTTTCCATGCCATACCATTCCATTCCATTCCTCTCCTTTCCGTTCCACTCCATTGCATTTCATTCCACTCCATTCCATTCCATTCCAATCCACTCCGCTCAATAGCGTTCCATTCCATCCATTCCACTCCATTCCAGTACATCCCACTCCATTCCACTCCATTTAACTCCATTCCACTCCATTCCCCTCCATTCCACACCATGCCATTCCACTCCATTCTCATCCACTCTATTTCATTCCATTACACTCCACACCACTCCACTCCATTCCATTCCACGAATTTCCATTCTACTCCATTCCATACCACTCCACTCCACACCACTCCATTCCATTCATCTCCGTTACACTACACTCAACTCCATTCCACTCCACTCCATTCCAATCCATTTGATTTCATTCCACTGCACTCCATTCCACTCCACTCCACTCAATTTCATTCTACTCCACTTCTTTCCATTCCACTCCACTCCACTCCATTCCACTCCACTCCACTCCAATCCACTCCATTCCACTCCACTCCAATCCACTCCATTCCACTCCAATCCAATCCACTCCACTCCATTCGATTACTCTCTACTACATTACATTCCATGCGATTCCACTACATTCCACTCCATTCCATTCAACACCATTCCGCTCCATTCCACTGAACTCCAGTTCACTCCATTCCATTCCATCCCATTAAAATGCACTCCACTCCATTCAATTCCAATCCATTCCACTCCACTGCTTTCCCTTCCACTCCACTCCTCTCCATTCCTTTTAATACCACTGCATTCCATTCCACTGCTTTCCAATACACTCCACTCCATTCCACTCCATTATATTCCATTGCATTCCACTCTATTTCACTCCATTCCACTCCACTCCATTCCAAACCATTCCATTCCACTCCACTCCACTCCATTCAGTTCCACTCCACTCCACTCCACACCACTCCACTCCACTCCACTCGACTCCAGTCCATTCCGTTGCATTCCATTCCATTTTACTCCACTCCACTCCAATCCACTCCAGTCCTCTCCATTTCTCGCCACGCCATTCTATTCCATTCCATTCCATTTCTCTCCACTCCATTCCATTAAACTCCATTACACTCCACTCCATACAATTCCATTCCATTCCATTCCATTCACTGCATTCCCTTCCATTCCATTCCATTCACTGCATTCCATTCCATTCCACTCCATTCCTTTACACTCCATTACACTCCACTCCATACAATTCCATTCCATTCCATTCCATTCACTGCATTCCATTCCATTCCACTCCATTCCAGTCCACTGCACTCAATTCCACTCCAGTCCATACCACTCTACTACACTCCACTATATTCCATGCCATTCCATTACACTTCTCTCCACTCAATTGCACTCCATTCCATTCCTTTCCATTCCATTCCATTCCACTACCCTCCACTCCTACCCACTCCACTCCACTACATTCCACTCCACTAAATTCCATACCCTACCATTCAACTCCATTCCTATCCACTCCACTGCATTCAACTCCAATCCACTCCAACCCATTCCATTCCATTCCTCTCCACTCCATTCCTCTCCACTCAGTTCCATTCCATTACATTCCATTCCATTCCACTTCATTGCATTCTACTCCACTCCATTCCAGTCCACTCCAATTCATTCCACTCCAATCTACTCCACTCAATTCCATTCCACACCATTCCATTCCATTCCACTAATCTCCACTCATCTCCACTCCACTGCATTCCATTCCACTCTACTCCGTTCCAATGAATTCCATTCCACTCCAATCCACTCCACTCCATTCTACTCCATTCCACTCCATTCCAGTCCACTTCACTCCACTCCACTCCACTCCATTCCATTCCACTGCACTCCACTCCACTCCATTCCATTCCAATCCATTCCACTTCAAGCCATTACATTCCACTCATCTCCATTCCATTCCATTCCATTCCATTCCAGTCCTTTCCACCTCACTCCCCTAAATTCCACTCCACTTCGTTACTTGCCATTCAACTACTCTCCACTCCATTCCACTGCAATCCATTCCAATCCACTCCTCTGCATTCCATTACATTCCACTCCATTCCATGCCATTCCCCTCCCTTCCACTCCACTCTACTCCATTCCACTCTACTCTTCTCCATTCCACTCCACTCAACTCCATTCCACTGCACTCCACTGCATTCTATGCCATTCCATTGCTTTCCAATACATTTCATTCAATTCCCCTCCATTCTATTCCATTCCACTCCACTCCACTCAATTTCATTCCATTCCATTCCAATCCACTCCTCTGCATTCCATTACATTCCACTCCATTCCATGCCATTCCACTCCTTTCCACTCCACTCTACTCCATTCCACTCAACTCTACTCCGTTCCACTCCACTCAACTCGATTCCACCCCACTCTACTCCATTCCACTCCACTCAACTCCCATTCCACTCAACTCTACTCCTTTCCACTCCACTCAACTCGATTCCACCCCACTCTACTCCATTCCACTCCACTCAACTCCCATTCCACTGCACTCCATTCCATTCCATGCCATTTCATTGCTTTCCAATACATTCCATTCCATTCCCCTCCATTCCATTCCATTCCAATCCATTCCAGTCCATTCCACTCCACTCCACTGAATTTCATTCCATTCCTTTCCATTCCGTTGCACTCGATTCTAGTCCATTCCACTCCATTCCACTCCTCTCCGCTCAACTACACTCCATTCCATTCCTCTACATGCCACTCCACTCAATTCCATTCCACTGCATTCCTTTCCTTTCCATTCCACTCCATTCTATTCCATTCCACTACACTCAACTCCATTGCCTTCCACTCCACTCCACTACATTCCACTTCACTCCACTTGGCTCCACTACACTCCACTCCATTCCATTCCACTCTACTCAATTATATTCCAATCCATTCCACTCCTTTTCTTTCCATTCCATTACACACCACTCCACTCCCCTCCATTCCAATCCATTCCATTCCACTCTATTCCATTCCACTCAGCTCCACTCCACTCCACTACACTCCATTCCATTCCACTCTACTCCATTCCATTCCAATCCATTTCACTCCATTATACCCCATTCCATTCCACACTTCTCCACTCCACTCCAATCCAATCCATGCCATTCCAGTCCTTTCCATTACACTAAATTCCATTCCATTCCACTTCATTCCATTCCCCTCCATTCCTTTCCTTTCAACTCCACTCCACTCCATTAGACTCCTCTGAATTCCATTCCAATCCACTGCATTCCATTCCATTCCATTCCATTCCCCACCATTCCATTCCACTCCACACCATTCCATTCTTCTCCAATACATTTCATTCCTCTCCATTATTGTCCATTCTACTCCACTCCTCTCCACTCCATTCCACTCCATTCCACTCCATTCTACTCCATGCCATTCCACTCCATTCCACTCCACTCCATTACACTCCACTGCACTACACTCCATTCCATTCCTCTAAATTCCATTCCTCTCCATTCCACCTCACTCCACTCCATTCCATTTTCATTCCACTTCACTCCACTGAACTCCACTCCATTCTAATCCTTTCCATTCATCTCCGCTGTACTCCACTCCACTCCATTCCACTCCACTCCATTCCAATCCACTCCATTCATCTCCACTGTACTCCACTCCACTCCATTCCACTCCACTCCATTCCAATCCACTCCATTCATCTCCACTGTACTCCATTCCACTCCATTCCACTCCACTCCATTCCAATCCACTCCATTCCATTGCATTCCTCTCCACTCCAATTCATTCCATTCCACTCCAATCCATTCCACTTCACTCCTCTCCATTCCATTCCATTCCAATCCAATCCATGTCATTCCATTCATCTCCATTCCATTCCATTCCCCTCTACTTCATTCGACTCCATTCCATTCCACTTCACTCCACTCCATTCCATTCCATTCCATTCTTATCCATCCCATTCCATTCCACTCTACTTTATTCCAGTCCACTCCGCACCACTCCACTCAATTCCATTCCATTCTACTCCACTCCATTTCATTCCACTCCACACCACTGCATTACATTCCACTGCACTCCACTCCATTGAACTCACTGCACTCTCTTAAACTCCACCGCCTCCCAGTCCATTCCACTCCACTTAATTCAATTCCATTCCACTCCACTCACTTCCCCTCCATTCAATTGCACTCCATTCCATTGCACTCCTTTCCATTACACTCCATTCCATTACACTCCAATCCATTTCATTACACTCCAATCCACTTCATTCCATTTCACTCCACTCCACTACATTCCTTTCCACTCCATTCCACCACACTCCATTCCTTTCCACTGAACTCCACTCCACTCCAGTCCATTCCATTGTAATCCATTCCACTCCACTGCAAGCCACTCCACTCCAATCCATTCCATTGCACTCCATTCCACTCAACTCCACTCCATTCCACTCCATTCCATTCCATTCCATTCTGTTACACTCCATTCCGTTCTATTCCTTGCTTTCGACAGTATCTCACTCTGTCATCCTGGCTGGAGTGCAGTGGCACAATCTCAGCTCATATTTCGTTTTACCATTCTCTTCCATTCCCTTCCCTTCCCTTCCATTCCATTCCATTCCATTCCATTCCATTCCTTTCCATTCCATTCGACTCCACTCCCCTCCACTGCATTCCACTCCACTCCAATACACTCCATTCCACTCTTTTCATTTCCATGCCTTTCCCCTCCACTCCACTCTACTCCATTCCATTCTACTACATTCAACACCACTCCCCTACACACCACTCCACACAACTCCACTCCACTCCATTCCATTCCATCTCATTCCATTCCACTCCATTCCACTAAACTCTACTCCACTGAATTCCACTCCACTCTACCGCACTCCATTCCTTTCCATTCTCTTCCATTCCACTTCATTCCATTCAATTCCTTTTTTTTGAGCGGATCTAACTGTGTCTCCCAGGCTGGAGTGATGTGACACAATCTCAGGTCACATTTCATTGCACCATTCCATTCTATTCCATTCCATTCCATTCCATTCCTTTCCATTCAATTCCATTGCATTCCATTCCACTCCATTCCACTCCATTCCAGTCCACTCCACTCCAATCCAGTCCATTCCGTCTGATTCCATTCCACTCCATTCCACTCCATTCCACTCCACTTCAATCCAGTCCATTCTGTCCCATTCCATTCCACTCCATTCCACTCCAGTCAACTCCACTCCACACCACTCCAGTCCATTTGATCCAACCCATTCCATTCCACTCCCTTCCACTCCACTTCACTCCATTCCATTCCACTCCATCACATTCCATTCCACTCCAGAACACTCAAATCCACTTCTCTCCCCTCCATTCCATTCCATTCAATTCCACTCCATCCCACTCCACTCCACTCCACTCCATTCCATTCCATTCCATCCCATTCCATTCCTTTCTCTTCCACTCCACTCCACTCCACTCAACTCCATTCAATTCCATTCAATCCCATTCCACTCCACTCCACTCCATTCAACTCCACTCCACTCTACTCCACTGCAGTCCACTCCATTCAATTCCATTCCATTTCTTCCACTCCATTCCATTCCATTCCTTTCTTTGGACAGGATCTCACTCTGTCACACATGCTGGAGTGCATTGGCACAATCTCATCTCTCATTTCATTTTACCATTCCATTGCATTTCATACCACTCCACCTCACTCTCCTCCACTCCATTCCATTCCTTTCAACCGCACTCCACTCCACTCCTGTCCATTCCACTCCATTCCATTCCAATCTTTTCCACTCCACTACACTCCACTCTACTCCACTGAACTCCATTCCACTTCATTACATCAAATTCCACTCCACATCATTCCACTTCACTGCACTCCAATCCACTCCACTGCTCTCCACTACACTTCATTCTATTCCATTCCATTCCAGTACACTCCATTCCATTCAATTTCTTTCTTTCCACACGATCTGACTCTGTCACACAGGCTGGAGTGCAGTTGCAAAATCTCAGCTCACATTTAATTTCACCTTTCCAATCCATTCCATTTGATTACATTTCATTCCATTCCACTCCATTCCATTCCATTCTCTTCTTTCGACAGGATCTCACTCTATCACACAGGCTGGAGTGCCGCAGCACAATCTCATCTCATATTACATTTTACCATTCCTTTCCACTCCATTCCACTCCACTCCACTCCGTTTCACTCCACTCCGTTCCTTTCCATTCAACTCCACTCCACTCCACTCCATTCCACTCCACTCATCTGCATTCCATTCCATTCCATTCCATTCCATTCCATTCCACTCCAGTCCACTCCACCTCACTCCATTCCAATCCACTACACCCCATTCCATGCCATTCCATTCCATTCCAATACATTCCATTCCTTTCCGCCACACTGCATTCCATTCCACTCCATTCCAGTCTTTTCCATTCCACTCCACTTAATTCCATTCCATTCCATTCCACTTCAATCCTCTCCCCAGCATTCTACTCGACTCTCTTCCACTCCATTCCATTTCACTCCACTTAACTCCATTCCATTCCATTCCATTCCATACCATTACACAACAATCCATTCCATTCCACTCCATTCCACTGCATTCCATTTCATTTCACTTCATTCCGTACCATTCCATTCCTCTGCATTCCATTCCAATCCACTCCACTTAATTCAATTCCATTCCACTCCATCCCACTCCAGTCAATTCCAATCCATTCCACTCCATTCCAGTTCACTCCACTCCACTCCATTCCATTCAATCCCACTCCACTTCTTTCTATTCCACTCCACTCCACTCCATTCCACTCCACTATACTCCACTCCATTCCACTCCTCTCCAATCCACTCCACTCCATTCCATTCCACTCTACTGCATTCCATTCTATACAATTCCACTCCATTCCACTGAATACCAGTACATTCCATTGCACTCCATTCCATTCCACTGCACTCCACTCCATTCCAATCCATTCCACTCCACTCTATTCCAATCCAATCCACTCCACTCCATTCCATTTAATACCACTGCATTCCATTCCACTCCATTCCAATCCACTCCATTCCATTCCACCCCCCTCCATTCCATTGCATTCCACTCCACTCCCCTCCGTTCCAATCCACTCCACACCACTCCACTCCACTCCACTCCATTTCATTCCATTCTGCTCCACTCCACTCCATTGCACTCCACACCACTCCTCTCCACTCCATTCCACTCCATTCCAAGCCACTCCATTCCATTCCATTCCATTCCATTCCATTCCATTCCATTCCACTCCACTCCATTCCATTACACTCCACTCCACTCCACTCCATTCAATTCCATTCCATTCCATTCCACTGCATTCCATTCCATTCCACTCCATTCCAGTCCACTATGCGCCATTCCTCTCCAATCCACTCCACTCCACTCCACTATATTCCATGCTATTCCATTCCGCTTCTCTCCATTCCATTCTATTCCACTGCGTTCCTTTCCATTCCATTCCACTCCACCCCATTCCATTCCATTCCATTCCACTCCCCTCCATTCCAATCCACTCCACTCCACTAAATTCCACTGCACGCCATTCCATTCCGTTCCATTCCGTTTCATTCCACTCCATTCCTTTCCATTATTCTCTACTCCAGTCCACTCCACTCCAATCCACTCCATTCCATTCCGTTCCATTCAACTCAATTCCTATCCACTCCACTCCATTCAACTCCAATCCACTCCATTCCATTCCATTCCATTCCATTCCACTCCACTCCATTCCATTCCACTCCATTCCACTCCACTCACCTCTACTCCACTTCATTCCACTCCATTCCATTCCACTCTACTCCATTCCATTCCAATCCATTCACCTCAGTTCCACTCCACTCTATTCCACTCCATTCCACTCCCTTCCACTCCATTCCAGTCAACTCAACTCCTCTCCACGCCATTCCTTTCCATTCTACTGCACTCCACTCCATTCCATTCCAATCCATTCCATTACTTTCCGCTCCACTCCCCTCCACTCCAATCCATTCCAATCCATTCCATGCCATTACAACCCATTCCACTTCCACTCCACTCCATTCCATGCCACTCCATTCCTTTCCATTCATCTCCACTCCACCCCATTCCCCTCCCCTGAATTCCACTCCACTCCACTGCATTCCACTCCATTCTATTCCATGCCATACCATTCCATTCCACTCGTTTCATTTCTGTGCCACTCCATTCCATTCCATTCCATTCCACTCCATTCCAGTCCATTCCACTCCACTCCACTCAATACCCTTCCATTCCATCCATTCCATTCCACTCCATTCCAGTACATTCCATTCCATTACACTCCACTCCCCTCGATTCCACTCCATTCCACACCATGCCTTTCCACTCCATTCCCTTCCACTCCATTCCATTCCATTACACTCCATACCATTCCACTTCCTTCCATTTCACTCCTTTCCATTTTACACCATTCCATACAACTCCACTCCACTCCATTCCTTTCCTCTCCTTTCATTCCTCTCCATTCCACGACACTCAACTACATTCCACTTCACTCCATTCCATTCCATTTCATTTCACTCCATTCCACTCCACTTCACTTCACTGAATTTCATTCATCTCCGCTGAACTCCACTCCACTCCATTCCAATCCATTCTACTACAATTCTTTCTATTCCACACCACTCCACTCAATTCCACTTCACTCCATTCCAATCCACTCCATTCCACTGCACTCCACTCCATTCCACTCCACTCCCCTCCGTTCCACTCCATTCCACACGATGCCTTTCCACTCCATTCCTTTCCACTCTATTCCATTCCATTACACTCCATACCAGTCCACTTCACTCCATTCCACTCCTTTCCATTCTACATCATTCCATTCCACTGCACTCCACTCCATTCCACTCCACTCCCCTCCGTTCCACTCCATTCCACACCATGCCTTTCCACTCCATTCCCTTCCACTCTATTCCATTCCATTACACTCCATACCAGTCCACTTCACTCCATTCCACTCCTTTCCATTCTACATCATTCCATACAACTCCACTCCACTCCATTCCTTTCCTCTCCATTCATTCCTCTCCATTCCACGACACTCAACTACATTCCACTTCACTCCATTCCATTCCATTCCATTTCATTACACTCCATTCCATTCCACTCCTCTTCACTTCACTCAATTTCATTCATCTCCACTGAATTCCACTCCACTACACTCCATTCCAATCCATTCTACTACACTTCTTTCCATTCCACTCCACTCCACTCAATTCCACTCCACTCCATTCCAATCCACTCCATTCCACTGCACTCCACTCCACTCCACTCCAATCCACTCCACTCCATTCAATTACACTCTACTACATTCCTTTCCATGCCATTCCACTCTATTTCACTCAATTCCATTCCACAGCATTCTGCTCCATTCCACTGAATTCCAGTAGACTCCATTCCACTCCATTCCATTAAACAGCACTCCACTCCAATCCATTCCAATCCATTCCACTCCACTCCGTTCCATTCCACTCCACTCCACTAAATTCCTTTTAATACCACTGCATTCTTTTCAACTGCATTCCAATACACTCCACTCCATTTCATTCCACTACATTCCATTGCATTCCACTCCATTCCATTCCATTCCACTCCATTCTGTTCCATTCCATTTCGTTCCATTCCACTGCACTCTACTACATTCCACTCAATTCCACTCGACACCTCTCCACTCCACTGCACTCCACTCTACTCCACTCCATTCCATTCCATTCCATTCCACTCCACTCCACTCCATTCCACTCCACTCCACTCCATTCCACTCCACACCGCACCACTCCACTCCATTCCACTCCAATGCACGCCACTCCATTCCATTCCATTCCCCTCCACTCCATTCCATTACACTCCACTCCACTCCACTCCATTCCATTCCATTCCACTGCATTCCTTTCCATTCCTCTCCATTCCAGTCCACTACACTCCATTCCTCTCCAATCCACTCCACTCCACTACTATCTACAATATTACATGCCATTCCATTCCACTTCTCTCCATTCCATTCTATTCCACTACATTCTTTTCCTCTCCATTCCACTCCAACCCAGTCCATTCCATTCAGTTCCATTCCACTCCCCTCCATTCCAGTCCATTCCTCTCCACTCCACTAAATTCCACTCCACTCCATTCCATTCCGTTCCATTCCATTCCATTCCCCACAATTCCATTCCATTCTTCTCTACTGGAATCCACTCCACTGGAATCCACTCCAATCCAATCCATTGCATTTCATTCAACTCCATAACTACTCACTCCACTCCATTCAAATCCAATTCACTCCATTTAATTCCATTGCATTCCCCTCCACTCCATTCCATTCCAATCCACTTCATTCCACTCCACTCCACTCCATTCCATTTTACTCAATTCCATTCCACTCCATTCCATTCCACTACACTCCATTCCAATCCACTCCAACCCATTCCACTCCACTCCACTCAAGTCCACTCCATTATACTCTATTTCATTCTACTCCATCCCTCTCCATTCCATTTCATTCCACTCCACTCCACTCAACTCCATTCCATTCCACTGCATTCCTCTCCATTCCATTTGACTCCATTCCATTCCATTCCACTCAACTCTACTCCATTCTATTCCATTACACTTCACTCCTCTCCATTAATTTCCACTCCACTCAACTCCACTGCACTTCACTCCACTCCACTCCATTCCATTCCACTCTATTCCATTCCATCCACTACATTACTGTCCAGTCCATTCCACTCCGTTCCACTCTATTCCAGTCCACTCCACTCCATTCTATTCCATTGCACTACACGCGACTCCACTCCTTTCCTTTCCAATCCATTCCACTCCACTCCATTACACGCCACTCCAGTCCACTCCACTCCACTCCATTACATTCCACTCCACTCCACTCCATTCCACTCCACTCTGTTCCAATCAATTCAACTCCACTCCACTTCATTCATCTCCACGCCATTCCACTCCACTCCTTTGCATTCCATTCCATTCCATGCCACTGCCTTCCATTCCATTCCATTCCATTCCATTCCACTACTTTACTCTGCACTCCACTCCATTCCACTCCACTCCACTCCATTCTATGCCATTCCACTCCATCCCAATACGTTCCATTCCATTCCACTCCATTGAGTTCCATTCCATTCAATTTCACTGCACTCCACTCTATTCCATTGCATTTTATTCCACTGCAATCCTCTCCACTGCAGTCAACTCCAATGCACTCCATTCCACTCCATTCTATTCCACTACATTTAACTCCATTTCATTCCATTCCACTCCACTACACTCCATTCCATTACACTCCACTCCACTCCATTCCATTACACTCCGCTCCACTCCACTCCATTCCATTCCTCTCCATTCCACTCCACTCCATTCCATTCCACTCCATTCCACTCCACTCCATTCCATTTCACTACATTCCTTTCCATTGCGTTTCACTCCAATCCATTCCATTCCACTCCACTCCACTCCACTGCATTCCATTCCAATCCACTGCACTCCATTCCACTCCACTCCACTCAATTCCAGTCCACACCACTCCATTCCTCTCCACTCTACTCTTTTCCATTCCATTCCACTACATTCCACTCCAGTCCATTCCACCCCAATCCACTCCATTCCACTTCATTCAAGTCCACTCCACTCCACTCCATTCCATTCCACTGCACTCCACTCAACTCCATTGTATGCTAATCCATTCCACTCCACTCCATTCCACTTCTTTCCACCCCACTTCACTCCACTCCATGACAATACATTACACTCCACTCCTTCCCACTCCATTCCACTCCACTCCACTCCATTCCACTCCACCTCGTTCCTTACCATTCAACTTGACTCCACTTCTTTCCACTCCACTCCATTCCATTTCAATCCTCTGCATTCCATTCCATTCCATTCCATTCCATTCCATTCCTTTCCATTCCACTCCTTTCCATTCCACTCCAGTCCATTCCGTGCTACTCCATTCCATTCCACTACATTCCATTCCATTCCACCCCATTTCATTCCATTCCACTCCATTCCAGTCCATTCCAATCCACTCCACTCAATTCCATTCCATTCCCTTCCATTCGTCTGCAATCCTTTCCACTGTACTCCTCTCCACTCCACCCCATTCCACTCCATTCCATTCCACTCCATTTAACTTCATTCCATTCCATTGTATTCCACTACACTCCTCTAACCTCCATTCCATTCCACTCCATTCCACTCAAATCCACTCCACTCCACTCCATTCTACTGCATTCCTTTCCATTCCATTCCTCTCCATTCTATTCCACTACATTCCACTCCAATCCATTCCATTGCATTCCATTCCATTCCACTCCACTCTATTCTTCTCCATTCCACTCCATTCCAGTCCACTCCACTCCACTCCACTACTTTCCATTCCATTCCACTGCACTCCACTGCATTCCATTCCAATCACTTCCACTCCTCTTCTTTCCATTCGACTTCACTACACTCCATTCCACTCCACTCCCTTCCACTGCAAACCACTCTACTCCACTCCATTCCATTCCGCTTCACTCCACTACATTCCATTCCATTCCTGTCTACTCCATTCCATTCCATACCATTCCACTCCATTCCACTCGACACCATTCCACTCCATTCCACTGAATTCCAGTACACTCCATTCGACTCTATTCCATTCCACTGCACTCCACTCCATTCCATTGCAATCCATTCCACTCCACTCCTTTAAGTTCCACTCAACTCCACTCCATTTCATTTAGTACCACTCCGTTCCTTTACACCCGATTCCAATCCACTCCATTCCATTCCACTCCATTCCATTCCATTCCACTACATTCCTTTCCATTCCATTTCACTCCATTCCATTCCATTCCACTGAACTGTACTCCATTCCCTTCCACTCCACTCCACTCCAATCCATTCCACTCCACTAAACTCCACTCTTTCCACTCGATTCCTTTCCATTCTACTCCTTTCCATTCCTTTCCATTCCATTCCACTACATTCCACTCCAGTCCATTCCACTCCAATCCACTCCATTCCACTTCATTCCAGTCGACTCCACTCCACTCCATTCCACTGCATCCACTCCAGCCCATTGTATTCCATTCCATTTCATTCCACCCCGTTGCATACCATTCCACCCCACTCCACTCCACCCCATTCCATTCCATTCCATTCCATCCCACTCCTTTTCACTCTCCTCCACACCATTCTACTTCACCCCTTTCTTTCCATTCAACAAGATTCCACTCCTTTCCACTCCACTCCATTCCACTCCACTCCTCTGCATTCCATTCCTTTCCATTCCATTCCATTCCTTTCCATTGCATTCCTTTGCATTCCACTCCTTTCCACTCCATTCCATCATATTCAGTTCCATTCCACTACATTCCATTCCACTCCGTTCCATTTCAATCCATTCCACTCCATTCCATTCCATTCTTCTGCAATCTTTTTCCACTGCACTCAACTCCATTCCATTCCATTCCACTGCATTCCATTCCACTCCATTTTTCTCCATTCCATTCCATTGTATTCCACTCCACTCCTCTCGCCTCCATTCCATTCGACTCCATTCCACTCCATTCCACTGCATTCCATTCCACTCCATTTTTCTCCATTCCATTCCATTGTATTCCACTCCACTCCTCTCGCCTCCATTCCATTCAACTCCACTCCACTCCATTCCATCCTACTTCATTCCTTTCCATTCCATTCCTCTCCATTCTATTCCACTTCACTCCACTCCATTCCATTACATTTCATTCCATTCCACTCCATTCCACTCCACTCTATTCCACTTCATTCCACTCCATTCCAGTCCACTCCACTCCACTGCTTTCTATTCCATTCTACTGCACTCCACTGCATTCCATTCCAATCCATTCCACTCCCCTTCTTCCCATTTCACTCCACTCCACTCCATTCCACTCCACTCCATTCCACTTCACAACACTCCACTCCTCCCCATTCCATTGCACTCCACCCCACTCAATTCCATTCCTATCTACTCCATTCCATTCCATACCATTCCCCTCCATTCCATTCCCCACCATGTACCTCCATTCCACTGAATTCCAGTACACTCCATTCCACTCTGTTCCATTCCACTGCACACAACTCCTTTCCATTCCAATCCTTTCGACTCCACTCCGTTCCTTTCCACTCAACTCCACTCCATTCCATATAATACCACTCCATTCCTTTCCACAGGAATCCAGTCCACTCCACTCCTTTCCTCTCCACTCCTTTCCATTGCATTACACTCCGTTCCACTCCTCTAAACTCCATTACTTTCCTTTCCATTACACTCCACTCCACTCTATTCCACTCCACACCAAAACACTCCACTCCACTCCATTCCATTACATTCCACTCCATTTCTTTCCATTCCACTACAATCCATTCAAATACATTCCACTCCACACTACTCCACTCCACTACACTCCAAGCCACTCCATTCCATTCCCTTCCTTTTCGCTGTATTGCATTCCATTCCACTCCACTCCATTCCATTACACTCCAACCAACTCCATTCCATTCCATTCCACTCCATCCCAGTACACTGCACTCCATTCCACTCCAATTCACTCCACTACACTACACTCAACTATATTCCATGTCATTCCATACCACTTCTCTCCATTCTATTCCACTGCATTCCATTCCATTCCATTCCACTCCACTCCACTCAATTCCACTCCATTCCTTTCCATTCCATTCCACTCCACAATATTCCATTCCCTTCCATTCCATTCCACTCCCTTACACTCCATTCCACTCAACTCCACTACATTCCACTCAACTCCACTACATTCCACTCCACTACATTCCATTCTTATCTATTCCAAACCACTCCACTCCAGTCCACTCCACTGCATTCCATTCCCTTCAATTCAACTCCATTCCTATCCACTCCAAACCATTCAACTCCAATCCACTCCAATCCTTTCTATTCCATTCCAGTCACCTCCATTACATTCCATTCCAATCCACTGCAGTCCTCTCCACTGCACTGCACTCCACTCCATTCCACTCCATTCCATTCCTTTGCATCCCTCTCCATTCCACTCCATTCCATTCCACTCTTCTCAACTCCACTCTTTACCATTCCACTCCTTTTCACTCCACTCCATTCCATTCCACTACATTCTATTCCGTTCCATTTCACTCCATTCCATTCCTATCCACTCCACTCCACTCCACTCCATTCCATTCCACTCTACTCCACTCCACTCCATTCCACTCCACTCCACTGAACTCCACTTCACTCCACTGCACTGCTTTCCATTGCACTCTACTCCATTCCACTCCATTCAATTCCACTACATTCCACTCCAGTCCATTCCACTCCATTAAACTTCATTGCACTCCATTCCAGTACTCTCCACTCCACTCCACTCCATTCCATTCCATTCCCCTGCACGCCACTCCACTCCATTGTATTTCAATCCATTCCAGTCAACTCAATTCCACTTCACTCCACTATACTCCACTCCACTCCACTCCATTCCTTGCCACTCCATTCCATTCCCCTCCACTCCACTCCATGCCATTCCACTCCTCTCCATTTCTTTCCATTCAACTCCACTCCACTCCATTACATTCCATGTCATTCCATTCCATTCCGCTCCACTCCACTCCAATCAACTACATTCCATTCCATTCCTTTCCATTCCACTCCATTCCATTCCACTCCACTCCATTCCTTTCCATTCCATTCCACTCCACTCCATTCCTTTCCATTCCATTCCACAGCACTCCGCTCCATTCCACTCCAATCCACTCCATTCCACTCCTTTGCATTCCACTCCATTCCACTCCATTCTACTCCATTCAATTCCACTCCTCTCCACTACATTACGTTCCATTCCACTCCATTCATCTCCAATACATTCCATTCCACTCCATTGCTTTCCATTCCATTCCACTCCACTCCACTCCAGTCCAATCCATTCCACTCCACTCCACTCCACTGCATTCCAATCCTTTCCACTCCATTCCATTCCATTCCATTCCACTCCTTTCCATTCCGTTCCACTTCATTCCAGTCAATTCCAATCACTTCCACTCTACTCCAGTGCATTTCATTCCACTCCATTCCACTCCATGCCTTTCCACTAAATTCCAGTCCACACCATTCCATTCCATTCTGCTCCACTACACAACACTCCACTCCAATACATTCCATTCCATTGCATTCCACTCCATTCTACTCGAATCCACTCCATTCTACTCCACTTTATTCCATTCCATTCCATTCAATTCCAGTCCACTTCACTCCAATCCACTCCCTTCCACTGCATTCCACTCAATTCCATTCCACTCCATTCGACTCCAATATATTCCATTCCTTTCCATTCTATTCCAATCCACTCCATTCTATTCCACCGCACTCCATTCCATTCTACTGCACTCCACTCGATTCCCTTACATTCTATTCCATTTTACTCCATTCCATTGCACTCCAATCCCCGCCATTCCACTCCATTCCATTCCACTCCATACCATTCCAGTACATTCCTCTCCACTCCAATCCATTCCATTACATACCACTGCTTTCCATTCCATTCCATTCCACTCCACTCCACTCAATTCTACTGCATGATGTTGCATTCCATTACATTTCATTCCACTCCACTCCACTTGACTCCACTCCACTCCATTCCATTGCCCTCCACTGCACTCCACTCCATTCCACTTCACTTCATTAGAATCCACTCCATTCCATTCCATGCTATTCCATTCCATTCCTCTCCACTCCATTCCATTCCACTCCACTGCACTGCTTTCCACTCCATTCCACTCTATTACAATACATTCCACACCATTCCATTCCACTACACTCCATTCCACTACACTCCACTCAATTCCACTCCATTCCATTCCATTCCTTTCCACCCCAATCCATTCCATTCCATTCAACTTCATTCCACTCCTTTCCACTCCATTCCACTCCACTCCACTCCATTCCACTCCACTCCTCTCAATTCCACTCCATTCCATTCGATTCCATTCCACTCCACTCCATTCCATTCCATTAAAGTCAACTCCTTTCCTCTCCACTCACTCCATTCCACTCCAATCCAATCCATTCCACTCCACTCCACTCCATTGCATTCCACTCTTCTCCATTCCATGCCATATCATTCCACTGCATTCCATTCCACACCATTCCACTCTGTTCCACTGAATTCCATTCCACTCCATTCCACTCCATTCCATTCCACTGCACTCTACTCCAATACTTTCCAGTCCATGCCTGTACACTCCGTTCCATTCTACTCCACTCCTTTCCTTTCCATTTAATACAACTCCATTACATTCCACTCCACTCCTCTCCATTTCACTAAACCCCATTCCAATGCATTCCACTCCAATCTATTCCACTCCACTCCACTCCACTCCATTCCATTTCATTCCACTCCACACCACTCGATTTCAATCCATTCCATTTCATTCTACTCCATTCAAGTCCTCTCCATTCCACTCTACTCCTTTCCAGTCCACTCCATGCCATTCCATTCCATACCATTTAATTCCACTGCACTCCCCTCCATTCCATTCCATTCCATTCCACTCCTCTCCATTCCACTCAACTCCACACCATTCCACTCTACTCCATTCCACTCCACTCCATTCCACTCCCCTCCATTCTATTTCTTTCCATTCAACTCCGTTCCACTCCACTCCACTCCAATCCACTTCACTCGGCTTTGTTCCATTCCATTCAGTTTAACTCAACTCATTCCACTCCACTCCATTCCAGACCACTCCCCTCCATTCCACTCCATTCCCTTTCACTCCATTCCACTGCACTCCATTACATACTATTGCACTACACTCAACTGCATTCCTCTCCACTCCATTCCACTCCACTCTGCTCCATTCTATTCCATTCAATTAAACGCCACTCCATTCCATTCCATTCCACTCTACTCCTTTCCACACCACTCTGCTCCATTCTATTCCGTTCCATTCGACTCCACTCCAATTCAATCTATCAATTCCATTCAATTCCAATCCACTCCATTCCTTTCCATTCCACTCTACTCCATTCTACTCCACTCTGCACCACTCCATTCCATTCCATTACACTCCACTCCACTTCATTCCAATCCATTCCTCTCAATTCCTCTCCAGTCCACTTCACTGCATTCCATTCCAGTCCACTCCACTCCATTTCATTCCAATCCATTCCACTCAATTCCAGGCCACTCCACTTCACTCTGTTCCATTCCATTCCATTCCATTCCACTCCATTCCATTCCATTCCACTCTAATCTATTCCACTCCACTCCATTGAACTCCACTCCTTTCCATTACTTTCCTTTCCACTGCATTCCATTAGTCTCCACTCCATTCCAGTACACTTCACTGCATTCCACTCCACTCCACTCAACTCTGCTCCTTTCCACTCCACTCCATTACATTACCCTTCACTCCATTCTCTTCCATTCCATTCCACTGCACTCCACCCCACTCCACTACATTCCACTCAATTACACTATATTCCATTCCACTCCATTATACTCCAATCCATTCCATTCCATTCCGCTCCACTCCACTCCATTTCATTGCACTCCATTTCACTCCACTCCATTCCATTCCATGACATTCTATTCCATTGCATTGCACACCATTCCATTCCATTCCACTCCACTCTACTCCATTCCATTCCAATCCACTCCACTGCTTTCCACTCCTGTTCACTCCACTTCTCTCCATCCGACTCCATTCCATTCCGCTGTACTCCATTCCTTTCCATTCCATTCCATTCCATTCCACTTCATTTCCCTCCCCTCAATTCCACTCCATTTCATTCAACTCCATTCTATTCCAGTCCTTTCCAATACATTCCACTCCACTCATTCTATTACACTTCATTGCACTCTAATCCACTCCATTCCATTTAATTCCACTCCATTCCATTCCTCTCAATTCCACTCCACACACCTCCATTCCACTCCACTCCATTTCTTTCCATTCCATTCTGCTCAAATCCATTACTCTTCACCCCACTCCACTATACTTCATTCCCTTCCATTCCATTCTATTCTTCTCCACTCCATTCCACTTCATTCCACTCCAATCCAGTCCACTCCAGTCCACTCCACTCCCTTCCATTCCATTCTATTTCTCTGCACTCCACTCCATTCCATTCCAATGCTTTCTGATCCACTCCATTCCATTCCACTAATCTCCACTGCACTCCACTCCACTCCACTCCGTTCCATTCCACACTACTGTATTCCATTCCATACCATTCCACTCCATTCCACTCCACTCTATTCAACTCCTTTCCCCTCTATTCCACTGCTTTCCCGTCCACTTCTCTCCCCGCCATTCCATTCATTTCCACTGCACTCCACTCCATTCCATTCCAATCCATTCCTCTCCACTCCATTCCATTTAATACTACCCCATTTCATTCCACTCCATTCCACTCCATTCCACTCCACTCCACTCCATTCCACTCCACTCCATTCCATTCCATTCTACTCCATTCCCCTCCAATCCACTGTACTTCATTTCATTCCATTCCATTCCACTACAATTCACTCAACTCCACTACATTTTATTCCACTCCATTCCATTCCTCTATTTTCCACTCCACTCCACTCCACCCCACTCCATCCCATTCCATTTGATTCCACTCCAATCCACTCCAATCCATTCCATTCCATTCTTCTCCCCTGCACTCCACTGCACTCTATTCCACTGCACTCCATTCCACTCTACTCCTTTCCTTTCCACTCCTTTCAATTCAATTCCTCTCAATTCCACTCCACTCCGTTCCACTCCACTGCACTCCATTCCACTCCATTCCATTCCATTGCATTCCATTCCATTCCATTCCATTCCTCTTCATTCCTCTCCATTCCGCTCCATTCGACTGCGTTCCTTTCCATTCCACTCTACTCCTTTCCACTCCACTCCATTCCACTCCACTCCATTCCATTGCTTTCATTTCAACTCTATTTCACTCCACTCTGCTCCACTCCATTCCATTGCTTTCATTTCAACTCTATTCCACTCCACTGTACTCCGTGCCACTCCACTCCACTCAGTTTCATTCCATTCCATCCCAATCCATACCATTCCACTCCATTCCACTCCATTCGACTCAACTCCACTCCATCTGACTCCATTCCACTACATTGCATTCCATTCCATTCATTTCCACTCCATTCCTTCCACTTCACTACATTCCAGTCAACTCCACTCCATTCTTCTCTACTCCACTCCATTGCATTCCATTCCACTGCACTCCACTGCACTCCACTCCACTCCACTCCATTCCTCTCCATTCCATCACACTCCATTCAACTCTACTCTATTCCGTTCCATACCATACCACTCCGTTCCATTCCATTCTACTCCATTCCTCTCCACTCAACTCCATGCCACTCTACTCCATTCTATTCAATTCCATACCATTCCACACATATCCACCCCACTCTTCTCCATTCCACCACCCTGCATTCCATTCAATACCTGTCAATTCCACTCCACTCCACTCCACTCCTCTCCATTTCATTCCACTCCATGCCACTCCAATACATTCCATTGCACTCTACTCCATTCCATTCTGCTCCACTCCATTCCATACCACTCCATTCCATTCCATTCCATTCCAATGCACTCAACTCCACTCCAGTCCATTCCAGTCCACTCCACTCCACTCCATTCCACTCCAGTCCATTACACAGCATTGCACTCCATTGTATTCTATTCCATTAAACTCCACTCCAGTCCATTACAATTTATTCCTCTCCATTCCACTCCACTCCACTCCATTCCTTTCCATTCTGTTCCATCCCACTAGATTCCACTCCACTCCATTCAAGTCCATTCCACTCCATTCCAGTCCACTCCACTCCACTCAACTCCATTCCAATCCGTTCCACTGCATTCCACTACATTTGATTCCAATTCATTCCACAATACTCCATTCATTCTACTCCATCTACTCCACTTCATTCCGTTTAATTCCACTCTATTCCCTTCCACAACATTCCACTCCACTAAAGTCCGTTTCACTCCACTCCATTCCATTCCATTCCACTGGACTCCACTCCTTTCGATTCCACTTCATTCCACTCCAATGCATTCCACTCCACTCCTTTCCACTCCACTCAGCTCCATTCCATTCCTTTCCATTCCACTCCACTCAGTTCCATTCCATTTCACTCTACTACATTCCAGTCCACTCCGCTACCTTCCATTCCATTCGATTCCTCTCCACTCCACTCCATTCCAATCCATTCCACTCCATTCCACTAAACTTCATTCCATTCCTCGCCACTCCATTCCATTCCAGTTCACTCCATTCCACTCCACTCCATTCCATTCCTTTCCATTCCACTCCATTCCTTTCCCTTCCATTCCACTCCATTCCAATCCACTTCATTCCAGTCACCTCCACTTCATTCCACTCCACTCTACACAATTCAACTCCATTTCATTACACTCCTCGCCATTCCATTCCACTGCATTACATTCCACTCCATTCCACTCCACTACATTCAATCCCATTCCGCTACACTCCACTCCACTCCATTCCATTACCCTCCGTTCAGCTCCACTCCATTCCATTCCACTACAATCCTTGCCATTCCACTCCATTCCATTCCATTCCATTCCACTCTACTCCACTCCAATCCATTCCCTTCCTATCCACTCCACTCCTTTCCACTCTTCTCCACTCCACTGCTCACCACCCCACTCCATTCCATTCCATTGTATTCCATTCCATTCCATTCCATACCATTCCACTGCATACCCCTCCAAGCCATTCTACTCCATTTCATTCCACTCCATTCTGCTCCTCTCCATTCCACTCCACTACACTCCGTTCCATTCCAATCCACTCCATTCCATTCCATTTAATTCCACTCCGTTTCATTCCACTCCATTCCACTCCACTCTGCTCCACTCCATTCCATTACAAATCCACTCCACTCCACTCCATTCCATTCAATTTCATTCCACTGCACTCCACTCCACTCCACTAAACTCCACTCTACTCCACTCTGTTTCATTCCACTCCACTCCACTCTGTTTCATTCCACTCCACTCCACTCCATTCCTTTCCATTCCATTCCAATCCACTCAACTCCATTCCACTCCATTCCACTCCACTTCACTTCATTCGATTCCACTCCATTCCACTCCACTCCCTTCCACTTCATTCCACTCCATTCCTCTCCATTCCAGTCCACTCCACTCCGCTCCATTCCACTTCACTACACTGCACTCCACTCCATTCCATTCCATTCTATTCCACTTCATTCCACTGCATTCCAGTCTACTCCACTCCACTCGTCTCCACTCCCTTCCATTCCACTCCACTCTAATCCATTCCATTCCATTCTATTCCAATCCATCCCACTCCACTCCATACCACTCTATTCCACTGCATTTCAGTCCTCTCCAATCCACTCCTCTCCAGTCCACTCCATTCCATTTCACTCTACTCCATTCCAATCCATTATATTCCACCCCATTCCACTCCACTACATTCTACTCCATTCCTCTGCATTCCAGTCTAATCCACTCCACTCCTGGCCATTCCATTCCATTCCATTACAGTCCACTGCATTCCATTCCAATCCTTTCCACTCCAATCTCTTCCATTCCGTTCCACTCCACTCCACTCCATTTTATTTAAAACCAATCTATTTCATTCTACTCCACTCCATTTTATTTAAAACCAATCCATTTCATTCTACTCCATTCCAGTCCACTCCACTCGATTCCAAACCATTCAACTCCTTTCCACTACACTCCACTATATTCCACTACATTCCTTTCCAGTCGCCTCCATTCCACTCCACTCCATTCCACTCCATTCCAGTGCATTCCACTCCTTTCCATTCCAGTCCACTCCACTCCACTCCATTCCTTTCCTTTCCACTGCACTAATCTCCATTCATTTCCAATCCATTCCACTTGACTCCGTTCTATTCCACTCCAATTCACTCCATTCCACTGAATTCCACTCCTTTCCATTCCACTCCATTCCACTCCATTCCATTGCATTCCATTCCACTCCACTCCACTCTATTTCACTTCACTCCATTCCACTCCACTCCACTCCATTTCATCCCATTGCACTGCACTCCATTCCATTCTATTCCAATCCATTCCACTCCACTCCATTCCATTCCACTCCACGACACTCTTTTCCACTCCATTCCACTGAATTCCACTCGATTCCATTTCACTCCATTCCACTCCTTTCCATTCCATTCCATTCCATTGAACTCCACTCCACTCCGTTTCACTTCACTCCATTCCACTCCACTCCATTCCCTTCCATTCCTTTCCATTCCATTCCATTCCCTTCCAATCTTTTCCACTCCACTCTACTCCATTCGACTCCACTCCATTCCATTACACTCCATTTTTTTCCACTCTATTCCACTCCATTACACTCTATTTCATTCCATTCCACTCTATTCCATTCCACTCCACTCCATTCCTCTCTATTCCATTCCACTCCACTCCATTCCTCTCCACTCCACTACACTCCACTACTTCCATTCCACTCCAATCCATTTATTTCCACTAAACTCCATTCCGTTCCATTCCACTGCACTTTACTCCATCCACTCCACTCCGTTCCACTCCACTCTATTCCATTCCATTCCACTCCAATCCACTGCATTCCACTCCACTCCACTTCATTCCGCTCCTTTCCATTCCATTCCAATCCTCTCCATTCCATTCCAGTCCATTCCACTCTTCTCTATTCCACTGCACTCCAATCCATTTGATTCCAATCTTTTCCTCTCCGCTCATTTCCAACCCACTCCACTCCACTCCACTCCATTCCATTTAATACCACTCCATTCCAATCCAATTCATTCCACTCCACTCCATTTCATTCCATTCCTCTCCAATCCACTCCATTCCTCTCCACTCAATTTCACTCCACTTTAATCCATTCCTTTCCATTCCATTCGAATCCATTGCTTTCCAATCCATTCCATTCCACTCCACTCAACTCCATTGCACTTCACTCCATACCACTCCACTCCACTCCTTTCTATTCCGTTCCATTCCATTTCAATCCTTTCTACTCCACTCCAGTCCACTCCGCTCCATTCCATTACATTCCATTACGTTCCACTCCATTCCATTCCACTCCACTCCATTCCAGTCCACTCCACCCCATTAGATTCCACTGCACTCCGTTTAATTCCACTGCATTCCGTTCCTCTCCATTGCACTCCACTCCACTCCATTCCACTCCATCCCATTCCATTCTATTCCATTTCATGCCACTCCACTCCACTCCATTCTACTTCATTGCATTCCACTATTCTCCTTACCACTCCACTCCAACCCATTCCACTCTAATCCATTCCAATATACTTCTTTTCACTCTACTCCTTTCTATTCCTTTCCATTCATCTCTATTACACTCCAATCCACTCTGTTCCATTCCATTACATTTAACTCCACTCATTCCACTCCAGTCCATTCCATTCCACTCCACTCCATTCCATTCCACTCCACTCCTTTCCATTAGATTCCATTCAATTCCACTCCATTCCAGTCCTCTCCACTCCACTCCTCTCCTCTCCACTCCATTCCACTCCATTTAACTCCACTCTATTCCACTCCATTCAATTCCAATTGATTCCACTCCACTCCGCTGCCTTCCAATCCACTCCATTCCACTCCACTCAGTGTCATTCCATTCCTTTCAATTCCAATCCACTCCATTCCTTTCCATTCCACTCTCCCCCATTTCACTCCAGTCCACTCCATTCCTATCCATTCCATTCCATTCCACTCCACTTCATTCCAATCCGTTCCATTCCTTTCCATTCCACTCCACTCCATTGCAGACCACTCCACTCCTTTCCACTCCACTTCTCTCAACTCCATTCTATTCCACTCCAATCCTTTCCATTCCACCCCACTCCAATACGTTCCACTCCATTCCTCTGTACTCCACCAAACTCCACTCCACTCAAATCAATTCCATTACATTCCATTCCACTCCATTCCTTTGCATTCTGATCCCCTACACTCCAATCCATTCCATTGCACTCCACTCCACTCCACTCCATTCCATTCCACTACATTCCATTCCATTCCATTCCAATCCATTCCATTGCTTTCCTCTCCACTCCTGTCCATTGCTTTCCAATGCAGTCCATTCCTTTCCACTCCTCTCCACTCCGCTCCTGTCTCCCAACTTCATTGCATTCCACTCTACTCTATTCCATTCCATTCCATTCCATTCCTTTACATTCCACTCCATTCCATTCCACTCCATTTCACTCCATTTCACTATATCCCATTCAAATCGAATCTATTCCAATCCATTCCACTCCATTCCATACCATTCCACTACACTGCACTCCATTCCATTTAATTTCACTCCATTCCATTCTAATGCATTTCCCTTCACTCCTCTCCATTCCACACCAATCCATTCCATTCCATTCAAATCCACTCCATTCCACTCCACTCCACTCCATTCCTTTCCATTCCATTCCACCATGCTCAACTCCATTCCACTTCAATCCACTCCATTCCAATTCATTCCATTCCATTCCACTCCATTCCATTTCACTCCATTCCACTTCATTCCAATCAATTCCACTCCATTCCAGTCCACTCCACTCGATGCCACACCATTCCACTCCATTCCTCTGCATTAGATTCAATTCCATTCCAATGAATTCCAATCTACTCCACTCCATTCCGCTAAACACTACTCCATTCCACTCCACTCCACTCCTCTCCATTCCATTTCATTCCACTCCACTCCTTTACATTCCAGTCCATTCCACTCCATTCCACTCCACACCATTCCACTCCATTCCACTGCTTTCCAGTAAACTCCACTGCACTCCCCGTCATTCCATTCCACTCCACTGCACTCCACTCCATTCCAATACAATCCTTTCCACTCCATTCCACTCCTCTCCACTCCATTCCATGTAATACCTCTCTATTTCATTCCACTCCATTTCACTACAATCCACTCTATTCCATTCCACTCCTGTCCACTCCACTCCAATCTACTCCATTCCATTCCATTTCACTCCACTCCACTCCATTCCATTCCATTCCTTTTGTCTTCATTCCAATCCACTCCACTGCATTGCACTCCATGCCATTCTGTTCCATTCCATTTAATTCCACTCCCATTCACTCTGCTCCATTGCATTACATTCCACTCCATTGTACTCCACTCCACATCATTGCATTCTATTCCATTATATTCCATTCCATTCCACTGCACTCCATTTAACTCCACTGCACTCTGCTCCACTCCACTCCACCCTACTCCATTCCATTCCTTTCGATTCCATTCCATTCCACTGCTTTCCATTCCATTCCATTCCATTCCGTTCCATTCCACTCCACTCCATTCTTTTCCATTCCATTCAACTCTGTTCCCCTCCACTCCACTCCTTTCCTCTTCACTCCACTCCGTTCCATTCCATTCCATTTCACTCCATTGCATTCCACTGCAGTTCACTCCATTCCACTCTACTCCACTCCATTCCACTCCACTCCACTCCATTTCATTCCATTCCGTTCCATTGCGCTCCATTCCTTCCACTTCACTCCTTTCCAGTCCACTCCACTCAACTACATTCCATTCTACTCCACTCCATTTGATTCCATTCCATTCCCTTCCACTGCACTCCACTCCACTACAATGCACTCCACTACAATCCACTCCGCTCTATTCCACTCCATTCCATCACACTTCATTCCACTCCACTAAATTCCATTCCATTCCATTCCATTCCAATCCATTCCACTCCACTCCATTCCAATCCAATACAGTCTATTCCACTCCATTCAATTCGAATCCATTCCACTCCACCCCATTCCATTCCACTCCACTTCACTGCACTCCATTCCACTGAATTCCACTCCATTCCATTCCACTCCATTCCACTCCATTCCACTCCACTCCATTCCATTAAATTCCATTCAACTCCACACCACTCCATTCCACTTCACTCCATTCTACACCACTCCACTCCATTCCAGTCCATTCCATTCCATTCCACTCCACTCCATTTCAATCCATTCCATTCCATTCCAGTCCACTCCTATCCACTCAATTCCATTCAAATCCAGTGCACTCCATTCCATTCGATTACAATCCATTCCATTCAACTCAATTCTACTCCACTGCATTGAATTCCATTCAACTCCTCTCCACTGCATTCCACTCCACTCCACTCCACTCCATTCCATTTGACTCCCCTCCATTCGATTCCATTCCACTTCATACCACTGCACTCCTCTCCATTCCATTATGTTCCATTCCATTCCTCTCCATTCTATTCCACTTCACTTCATTTCAGTCCACTCCACTCAATTCCACTCCACTCCACTACACTACACTCCATTCCATTCCAATCCATTCCATTCCACTCTACTCCATTGCATTCCACTGCACTGCATTCCATTACACTACTCTCCACCAAAGTCCTCTCCACTCAACTCCATTCCATTCTATTCCAGTGCACTCCACATCATTTCATTCCAATCCATTCAACTCCACTCCATTTCATTCATCTCCACTCCACTCCACTCCATTCCATTTAATTACATTCGATTCCATTCCACTTCATTCCACTCCACTCCACTGCATTCCATTCCAATCCATTCCACTCCACTCCATTGCATTCCACTCCACTCCACTCCATTCCACTCCACTCTACTGCATTCCAGTCCACTCCATTACATTCCTTTCTACTCAACTCCCGTCCTTTCGACTCCACTCCATTACACTCCACTCCACTCCATTCCATTCCATTCCTCTCCACTCAGTCCAATCCATTCCACTCCATTCCACTATACTCCACCCCATTCCATTCAATTCCATTCCAATCCCTTCTGTTCCACTCCACTCCATTCCACTCCACTCCACTGCACTCCATGCCATTCCATTCCATTGAAATCCATTCCTTTTCATTCCAGTCCATTGCTTTCCTTTCGACTCCATTCCAGTCATTCCACTCCAATCCACTCCATATCATTCCATTCCGTTCCATTCCATTCCATTCCGTTCCACTCCATTTCAATCCCTTCCACTCCTTTCCACTCTACTACAATACTTTCCACTCCATTCCACTCCATTCCACTCCATTCCCCTCCACTCAACTCCGTTTGGTTACAGTCCACTCCACTCCACTCCATTGCATTCCACTCCATTCAACCCTTCCGTATTCCTTTCCATTCCAGTCTGCTCCACCCCACTCCATTCCTTTCTAATCCTTTCTATTCCTTTGCATTCCAATCCACTCCACTCCAATCCACTCCATCCCTTTCCATTCCATGCCATTTCATTCGAATTCACTTCACTTCACTACAGTCCACTCTATTCCATTAGACTCCACTGCATTCAAATCCACTCCATTCCACTACACTCCATTCCACTACACCCAATTCCATTCCATTCCATTTAATTCCACTCCACTCCACTACACTAAACTACATTCCATTCCATTCCATTCCATTGCACTCCACACTACTCCATTGCACGCCACTCCCTTCGACTCCAATACATTCCATTACATTTCATTCAAATTCATTCCACTCCACTCCATTCAATTCCATTTCACTCCACTCCACTCCACACTATTCCATTCCACTGCATTCCACACTACCCCATTGCATTCCACTCCACTACACTCAACTCCATTCCATTCCACTGCACTCCACTCCATTCCATTCCAATCCATTCCACTCCACTGCATTCCATTCCACTACATTCTACTCCACTACACTTCACTCCCCTCCATTCCATTGGACCCCTTCCCACTCCACTCCTCTCCATGCCACTCCACTCCATTCCATACCACTGCACTACAATCCATTCCATTCCATTCCACGCCTGTCAACTCCACTCCATTCCACCCCATTCCACTCCATTGCTGTCAACTCAACTACACTCCCTTCCATTCCATTCCAGTGCAATCCAGTTCACTCCATTCCATTCCTTTCCAATCCGTTCCCCTCCACTAGATTCCATCCACTCCACTCTACTCTCCTCCACCTCACTGTATTCCATTCCACTCAACACCATTCCTCTCCATTCCTCTCCACTCCACTTCATTCCACTCCACTACATTCCATTCATTTCCACTCCACTCCAATCCTTTCCACTCCACTCTATTACACTCCAATCCGTTCCATT
The DNA here is from genome assembly GCF_028885625.2 of Pongo pygmaeus. Classification (NCBI taxonomy): domain Eukaryota; kingdom Metazoa; phylum Chordata; class Mammalia; order Primates; family Hominidae; genus Pongo; species Pongo pygmaeus. Next base: position 15,627,918 of record NC_085931.1, on the reverse strand, counting down.
CCATTCCATTCCACTCCACTCCATTCCATTCCACTCGAATCCACTCCATTCTACAACACTCTACTCCATTCCATTCCATTCCACTCCATTCTATTCCATTCCATAACACTCCATTCCACTCCACCCCATTCCACTCCACTCCATTCCATTGCATTGCATTCAATTCAATTCCACTCCACTCCACTGCATTCCACTCCACTCCACTCTTTTCCATTCCTTTACATTATATTCCATTCCACTCTTTTGCAATCCACTAAACTCAATTCCACTCCACTCCACTCCATTTCATGCCATTCCATTCCTTTCCAATCCATTCCTTTTCATTCCATTCCATTCCACTCCATTCCATTCTATTGCATTCCATTCCCTTCCATTCCAATCCATTACACTCCACTTCATTCCATTTCACTCCATTCCCCTCCATTTAATTCCATTCCATTCCACTCCATTCCACTCCATATCATTCCATTCCATTCCAGTACATTCCTCTCCATTTCACTCCACTTCATTCCGTTCCACTCCATTTGCCACCATTCCACTCCATTCATTTTCACTCCATTCCACTCCACTCCATTCCATTCCATTACACTCCACTCCACTCCATTCCATTCCACAGTACTCCATTCCATTCCACTGCACTATACACCACTCCTGTCAACTACATTCCATTCCACTCCATTCCATTCCTCTCCATTCCACTCCAAACCACTCCATTACACTCCCATCCATTTCATTCCATTCCATTCCATTCCACTCCACTCCACTCCACTACAATCCATTACATTCCACTCCAATGTACTCTATTCCACTCCACTGCATTCCACTGCACTGCATTCCATTCCATTCCACTCCACCCCACTCAGCTCCATTCCACTCCAACCCTGTCCATTCCACTACACTCCACTCCATTCCATTCCTTGCCATTCCAATACATTCCATTCCATTCCAGTCTGCTCCATTCCACTCCATTCCATTCCTCTCCACTCCATTGCATTCCATTCCATTCAACTCCATTTCGCTCCACTCCACTACATTCCACTCCACTCCACTCCATTCCATTCCACTGCACTGCTTTCCATTCCATTCCATTCCATTCCATTCCACTCCACTCCATTCCACTCCATTCCAATACTGTCCACTCCACTCCCCAACTTTCCATTGCATTCCATTCTACTCCACTCCATTCCATTCCATTCTACTACACTACATTCCGTTCCATCCCATTCCACTGCACTCTCCTCCAATCTACACCCTCATGTCCATTCCACTCCGTTCCATTCCACTCCATTCCACTCCTCTCTATTCCATGTCATTCCAGTCGACACCACTCCTCTCCATTCCATTGAACACTATTCCACTCCACTCATTTCCATTCCATTCCACTCCATTCCTTTCCATTCAATTCCACTCCATTCCATTCCTCTCCATTACACTCCACTCCATTACACTCCAATCCATTTCATTCCATTCTGCTCCACTCCTCTCCTCTCCAATCCATTCCATTCCACTCCAATGCACTCCATTCCACTGCAGTGCATTCCACTCCACTCCATTCCATTCCATTCCATTCCACTCCTCTCAACTCAATTCCACTCCAACCCACTCCATTCCACTCCACTCTACTCCATTCCATTCCATGCCATTCCACTCCATTCCATTCCATTCCACTCTACTCCATTCCACCCCACTCCATTCCTCTCCACTCCATTCAATTCCGTTCCACTCAACTCCATTCTTCTCCACTCCAGTACATTCCACTCCACTCCACTCCAGTCCATTCCATTCTATTCCACTACACTCCATTCCACTCCACTACACTCCTTTCCACTCCACTCCCCAACATTCGGTTGCATTCCATTCCTCTCCACTCCATTACATTCCACTCCACTTCATTCCATTCCATTCCAATCCATTACCCTCCACTACATTCCATTCCACTCCACTCTACTCCCCTCTGCCACACTCTATTCCATTCCACACCATTCCACTTCACTCTACTCTGCTCCACCAAACTCTATTCCATTCCACACCATTCCACTCCTCTCCATTCTATGTCATTCCACTCGACATCACTCCATTACATTGCATCCCATTACTCTCCACTCCGTTCCATTCCACTCCATTCCTTACCATTCCAATTCACTCCACTCCACGTCATTCCAAATGAATCCATTCCATCTATTCCACTGCAGTACACTCCACTTCACTCCATTAAATTTAATGCCACTCCATTCCATTCCACTCCATTCCCGCCCATTACATTACCCTCCATTCCATTCCATTTTACTCCACTCCACTCCATTCCACTCCTCTCCATTGCATTCCACTACACTTCACTCCATTCCATTCCACTCCACTCCACTCCTCTCCATTGCATTCCACTCCACTCCACTCCTCTCCATTCCAATACTTTACTCCCCATTCAACTCCACTCCACTCCTTTCCATTTCATTCCATTCCACTCCTTTCCACTCCACTCCACTCCACTCCTCTTCACTCCATTCCATGCCATTCCATTCCAGTCTAGTCCATTCCTTTTCATTCCACTCCATTCCGTTCCATTCCACTCCATTCCATTCCATTTCACTCTAATCGACTCCATTCTATTCCATTCCTTTCCATTCCATTCCATTCCATTCCCTTCCACTCCATTCCATTCCATTCCACTACACTCTTCTCCATTCCACTCCCTTCAACTCCATTCCATTCTGTTCCATTCCACTCCATTCCACCTCTTTACATTCCATGTCATTCCACTCCACACCGTTCCTCTCCATTCTATTGCACTCCATTCCACTCCACTCTGCTAAACTCCACCCCACTCCACTCCATTTAATTCCACTCCATTCTATTCCTCAGCATTCCAAACCACATCGCTCTATTCCACACCATCCCATTCCATTCCATTGCATTTCATGTCACTCCACTCGACTCCATTCCACTACACTCCATTCTACTAAACTGCATGCCACTCTAGCCCATTCCATTCCATTCCATTTCTTTCCACCCCACTCCACTCCCTTCCACTCCACTGCACTCCACTCTACTCCATTCCACTCCAATACATTCCACTCCACTACATTCCATTCCATTCCGTTCCACTGCACTGCATTACACTCCACACCACGCCATTCTATTCCATTCCACTACATTCCATTCCATTCCACTCCACTGCATTCCACTCCATTCCATTGCTGTCCACTCCATTCCATTCCATTCCATTCAACTCCGTGCCACTGCATTCCACTGCTTTCAGCTCCACTCCACTCCATTCCATTCCATTCCTTTCCCTTCCTCTCCTTCCAATCCACTCCACTCCATGAAATGCCATTCCACTCCTTTGCAATCCATTTCATTAAATTCCATTCCATTCCTTTCCATTCCACTCCATTCCATTCCATTCCACTGCATTCCAGTCCATTCCACTCCACTCCACTCTATTCCTCTCGATTCCATTTCACTCCATTCCTGTCTAATCCTCTCCATTCCACTCCACTTCACTCCATTCCCTTCCATTCACTTCCATTCCACTCCATTCACCTCCATTCCACTCCATTCCATTTCACTCCACTTCACTCCTCTCCATTCCATTCCATTAAACTCCACTACACACCATTCCATTCCTATCCATTCCACTGTTCTCCATTCCATTACACTCCACTGTACACCACTAATCTAAATTCCATTCCATTCCACTATGTTCCATTAATCTCCATTCCACTCCACACCACTCCATTACACTCCATTCCACTCCACACCACTCCATTACACTCCAATCCATTCCATTCCATTTCATTCCACACCACTCCAATGCATTACACTCCATTCCATTCCACTCCAAAGCACTCCACTCCACTCCTTTCCACCCCTCTCCATTCCACTCCACTCCTTTAAATTCCATTGCATTCCACTCCACTCCACTCCACTGCATTCCACTCTAATATACTCCATTCCACTCCACTCAACTCCATTCCCTTCCATTCCAATCTACTCCGTTCCACTACACTTCATTCCACTCCACTCCATTCCATTCCATACAATTCAACTCCATTCCGCTTCACTCCATTACTTTCCACTCCTCTCCACTCCATTTAACTCCACTGCACTCATCTCCACTCCACTTGATTCCATTCCGCTGTACTCCATCCCATTCCATTCCACTCCACTCCATTCCACTCCACTCTATTCCACTCCATTCCTCTGTATTTCATTGAATTCCACTCTATTCCAGTTCTTTCCTCTCCTATCCACTCCACTCTATTCCATTCCATTCCATTGCATTCCATTACAATCCATTCCAGTATATTCCAATTCATTCCACTCCACTCCAATCCATTCCACTCCATTCCATTCCTTTCCACTCCATTCTAGTCCATTCCACTCCTATCCACTCCGTTCTATTCCATTTAATTTCTTTCTATTCCATTCCATTGCATTTCATTCCATTCCGTTCCACTCCATTCCTGTCCGCTACTCTCTTTCCACTCCACTCCATTCCACTCCATTCCCCTCCACTCCACTCAGTTCTATTACAGTCCACAACATTCAATTCCACTCCGTTCCACTCTAATGCCTTCCGTTGCAATGCACTCCACTCAACTCCTCTGAACTCCACTCCATTCCATTCCTCTCTATTTTATTCCTCTGCATTCCAACAGTCTCCACTCCATTTCACTCCATCCCGTTCCATTCCATTCCCTTTCATTCACTCCACTTCACTCCACTCCACTCCCCTCCATTGTATTCCACTCCACTGGAATCCACTCTACTCCATTCCACTCCACTCCAATCCACTCCACTCCATTCCATTCTAATCCACTCATGTCCACTCCTTTCCACTAAACTCCACTCCATTCCATTACTCTCCACTCCAATCCACTCCATTCCATTCCACTCCATTCCACTCTACTCCATTCCATTAAACTCCACTCCACTCCATTAAACTCCACTCCACTCCACTGCACTACACTCCATTCCATTTGAATCCATTCTATTCCTCTGCATTCCACTCTGCTCTACACCATTCCACTCCATCCCATTCCATTCCATTCAATTTCATTCCACTGTATTCCACTCCACTCCACTCCATTCCATTCCACTCCACTGCACTCCACTCCATTGTACTCCATTGCACTCCACCCATTTCCACTCCACTACATTCCATTTCATTCCATTCAAATCCACTCACTCTACTCCACTCAATTCCATTTCACTCCACTCCACTCCACTCCAATCCAATGCATTCCATTGCACTCCTGTCCACTCAATTCCACTCCACTCTACTCCATTCCATTACACTACACTACACTCTGCTCCATTACATTCCACTCTATTCCACTGTACTCCATTCCATTAAACTCCACTCCACTCCACTACTCTCCACTCCATTCCACTCCAGTTCATTCTATTCCTCTGCATTCCACTCCACTCTACACCATTCCACTCCATCCCATTCCATTTCACGACACTCCAATCCACTCCCCTCCACTCCACTCTGCTCCATTCCATTCCATTGCATGCATCCCATTCCATTCCGTTACACTGCATTTCACTCCACTCCACTCCACTCAACTCCATTGCATTCCATCTCTTTCCATTCCACCTCTTTCCATTCCACTCCATTCCACTCCACTCATCTCCACTCAACTCGACTACACTCCAGTCCACTCCACTCCATTCCATTCCATTCCATGACATTCCATTCCACTCCATTCTACTCCAATCCACTACACTCCTCTCCACTCCATTAAACTCCACTCGTTTCCCTTCCGTTCCATTCCACTCAATTTCATTCCATTCATTTTTTTGACAGTATCTCACGCTGTCACGCAGGCTGGAGTGCAGTGGTACAATCTCAGCTCACCTTTCATATAACCATTCCATTCCATTCCACTCCACTCCACTCTAATACCCTTCAGGTCACTCCACTCCATTCCTCTCCATTCTTACCCATTCCATTCCACTGCATTCTTCTCCACACCACTCCAGTCCACTCCACTCTACTCCATTTTATTCCTTTCCATTCCATTCCACTCCTCTCCACTCCATTCCACTCCATTCCGTTGCATTGCACTCCAATCCATTACATTCCTTTCTTTTGACCGGATCTCACTGTATGACCCAGGCTGGAGTGCAGTGGCAAAATCTCAGCTCACATTTAATTTCACCATTCCATTCCATTCCACTCCACTCATTTCCATCCCATTCCATTCCATTCCACTCCACTCCACTCCACTCCACTCCATTCCATTCCATTCCATTCCATTCCATTCCATTCCATTCCATTCCATTCCATTCCATTCCATTCCATTCCTTTCCATTCCTTTCCATTTCACTTTATTCCATTCCCTTCCTTTCTTCTGACATGATCTCACTCTGTCACCCAGGCTGGAGTGCAGTGCCACAATTTCCGCTAAGATTTCATTTCACCATTCCATTCCATTCTATTCCTTTCCCTGCCATTCCTTTCCATTCCATTCCCCTACACTCCAATTCACTCCACTCCACTGAATTCCATTCCAATCCTTTCCACTCCAATCCACTCCATACCTCTCACGTCAAATCCATTCCATTCCATTCCATCCCATTTCATTCTACTCAATTCCACTCCACACGACTCCACTCCACTGCAATCCACTCCACTGAACTCCATTCCACTCCAGTCCATTCCATTCCATTCCACTCCATTCCATTCCATTTTTTCTTTCCGCAGGATCTCACTCTGTACCCAGGCTGGAAGGAAGTGGCACAACCTCAGCTCACATTTCATTTCACCATTCCTTTGCATTCCATTCCACTCCACTCCACTCCACTCCATTCCATTTCATTCCTTCCCATTCCACTCCACTCTACTGCACTCCATTCCACTCCACTGAACTCCACTGAACTCCACTCCGTTCCACTACACTCTATTCCATTCCATCCCATTCCTTTCCACTCCATTCCATTCCACCCCACTCCACTCTACTCCCCTCTACTCCACTGCATTCCATACCATTCCACTACATTCCACTCCACTCAACTCTTTTACATTCCATTCTATTCCATTCCATTCCTTTCCACTCCACTCCACTATACTAAATTCCACTCCACTCCACTATACTAAATTCCACTCCACTCCACTCCATTCCACTCTATTCCACTCCACTCCATTCCACTCCTCTCCATTCCAGTCCATTCAATTCCATCTCTTTCAATTCCATTCCATTCTTTCGACGTGATTTCACTCTGTCACCCAGGCTGAAGTGCATTGGCACAATCTCAGCTCACATTGCACTTCACCATTCCATTCCATTCCATTCCATTCCATTCCATTCCACTCCAGTCCACTCCATTCATCTCCATTCCACTCCACACCATTATACTGCATTCCATTCCATCCCAACCAATTCCAATCCTCTCTACCTCACTCACCTCCATTCCACTACATTCCATTCCATTCCATCCCTTTCCAATCCACTGCATTCCGTTCCACTCCACTCCACTCCACTCCACTCTGCTCCATTCCATTCCACTCCTTTCCATTCTTTCGATAGGATCTCCCTCTGTCACACCAGCTGCAGCGCTGTGGCACAATCTCAAGTCAGATTTCATTTCATCATTCCATTCCAGTCCTTTCCATTCCGTTACATCCATTCCACTAAACTCCACTCCACTCCACTCCATTCTACTCCAATCCATTCCATTCGATTCAACTCTGCTCCACTACACTACACTACACTCTATTCCATTCCATCCCTTTCCATTAAACTCCTTTCAACTCCACTTCACTCTACTCCACTCCTCTCTACTCCATTCCACTCCATCCCTTTCCACTCCACTCCATTAAAGTCCACTCCACTCCACTCCCCTCCACTCCTCCCCACTCCACTCCATTCCATTCTGTTCCATTCCTCTCTTTCGACAGGATTTCACTGTGTTACCCAGGCCGGAATGCAGTGGCACAATCTCAGCTCACATTTCAATTCACCATTCCATTCCGTTGCATTTCGTTGCATTCCATTCCATTGCATTCCATTCCTTTACTGTCCATTCCATTCCATTCCATTCCACTCGATTCCACTCCAATACACTCAACTCTACTATATTCCTTTCGATTCCAATCCATTCCACCGCACTCCACTCCACTCGACCCCATTCCATGCCATTCCATTCTATTCCTTTGCACTCCACTCCACTCCACTCTACTCCACTCCATTCCATTCTATTCCATTCCAGTCCACTCCACTCCACTCCACTCCATTCCACTGTACTCCACTCCACTCTACTCCATTCCATTCCATTCCATCCTTTTCAATTCCACTCCACTCCACTCCATTGCACTCCCTTCCATTCCGTTACACTCCATCCCATTCGATTCCAGTCAATTCCAATCCAATCCACTCCACTCTACTGAACTCCACTCCACTCCACTGCACTCCACTCCATTCCTTTCCATTCAATTCCACTCCAGTCCATTTCATTGCATCCCATTCCATTCCACTCCATTCTAATCCACTACACTCCACTCCAATCCAATCCACTCCATTTCATTCCACTATATCCCATTCCATTCTACTATATTCCACTCCAATCCACTCCACTCTACTCCACTCCTTTCCCTTCCATTCCACTCCTTTCTTTCGACAGGATCCCACTCTGTCACACAGGCTGGATTACAGAGACACAATCTCCGATCACATTTCATTTCACCATTCCATTGCATTCCATTTCATTCCATTCCATTCCACTCCAGTCCACTCCTCTCCACTCAACTCCACTCTATTCCATTCCGTTCCATCCCATTCGTTTCCACTCCATTCTATCAACTCCACTCATCTCCACTCCATTCCACTCCTCTCCATTCCATTCCATTTCAATCCATTCCACTCCACTCCTTTCCATTCCACTCCTTTCTTTCGACAGCATCTCTCTCTGTCACCCAGGCTGGAGTGCGGTGGCACAATATCAGCTCACATTTCATATAACCATTCCATTCCATTCCTTTCCATTCTATTTCACTCCACTCCACTGCACTCCAATACATTCCATTCCCCTCCACTCCACTACAGTCCACTCCACTCCATTCCACTTAATCCCATTCCATTCAACTCCATTCCACATCACTCCCCTCCACTCCAATTCACACCACTCCATTCCTTTCCATTCTATCCCATTCCATTCCATTCCATTCCACTCCAATCCATTTCACTCCACTCCAATCCACTCCACTCCACTCCATTCCACTCCACTTCACTCCACTCCACTCCACTCCACTCCTTTCCATTCCATTCCATTCCCATTCCACTCCATTCCACTCCACTCCACTCCAATAAACTCCACTTCACTCTACACAACTCCACTCCATTCCATTAAATTCCACAACATTCCATTCCACTCTTTCAATCGGATCTCACTCTGTCACCCAAGTTGCAGTGCAATGGCACAATCTCACCTCACATTTCATTTCACCATTCCATTCAATTCGAATCCATTCAGTTCCACTCCATTCCATTCCATTCCACTCCACTCCACTCCACTCCATTACATTCCACACCATCCCATTCCATTTCATTCAACTTCATTCCATTCCGTTCCTTTCTTCCAACAGGACCCATTTAATTCCACTTGATTCTACTCCACGCCATTCCATTCCTTTCTTTCAACAGAATGTCACTCTGTCCATTCCACTCCACTCCACTCCATCACATTCCGTCCCATTCCATTCGACTCCACTCCACTCCACTCCATTCCCATCCACTCCACTACACTCCACTTCATTCCATTCCATTAAATCCCATTGTATTGCAATCCATCCACTCCAATCCACTCCACTCCTCTCCAATCTTCTCCACTTCATTCCATTCCACTCCATTCCATTCCATTCCATTCCATTCCATTCCAGTGCATTCCTTTTCATTCCATTCCACCTCATTCCTTTCCTTTCCTTTCTTTCGACAGGATTTCACACTCTTACGTGGCTGGAATGCAGTGGCACAATCTCACCTCAAATTTCATTTCACCATTCTATTCCATTCCAATAAATTCCACTCCACCCCAATCCACTCCACTCCACTCCATTCCATTCCTTTACATTCCATTGCCTTCCATTCCATTCCATTCCATTCCATTCCACCCCAATAGACTCCAACCCCCTCCACTCCACCCGATTCCATTTAATTCTATTCCTTTCCATTCCACTCCATTCCACTCCACTCCACGCCAGTCAACTCCACGCCACTCCCATCCACTGCACTCTACTCCTCTCAACTCTATTCCTTTCCATTTCATTCCATTCCACTCTATTCCTTTCCATTCCTTTCTTTCAAAAGGATCTCACTCTGTCACCCAGGCTGGAGTGCAGTGGCACAATCTCAGCTGACACTTCATTTCACCATTCCATTACATTCTATTCCATTCCATTCCATTCCACTCCACTCTGCTCCACTTCATTCCATTCCATCCCATTCCATTCCACTTCATTCCACTCCACACCGTCCCCTCCATTCCACCCCACCCCCTCCACTCCATTCCACCCCATTCCACTATATTACATTACACTTCATTACGTTCCATTCCACTCCCTTCCACTCCACTTCATTCCACTCCACTTCTGCCCCCTCCACTCCACTCCAATCCACTCCATTCCATTCCAATCCATTTCATGCCATTTTGTCTTTCAACACGATCTCACTCTGTCACCTGGGCTAGAGTGCTGTGGCACAATCTCAGCTCACATTTAATTTCACCATTCCAATCCATGCATTCCATTTCATTCCATTCCATTGCATTCCATTCCATTCATTCCATTCCATTCCTTTCCACTTCACTCCAATCCACTCCACTCCGCTCAGCTACACTGCATTCCATTCCATAACATTCCATTCTACTCCATTCCACTCCACTCCAATTCCCTCCACTCCACTCCATTCCATTCCATTCCCTTCCATTCCATTCCAGTCCATTCGCTTCCATTTCATTCTTTCGACATGATTTCACTCTTTCACCCAGGCTTGACTGCAGTGGCACAATCTCACCTCACATTTCATTTCACCATTCCATTCCATTCCATTCCATTCCATTCCATTCCATTCCATTCCATTCCATTAAATTCCATTCCTTTCCACTCCACTCTACTCCTTTCCACTCCACCCAACTCCATTCCATTCAATTCCTTTACACTCCTTTCCATTCCACTCCACTCCACTTCAACCTCTTCCATCACTTTCCATTCCACTCCATTCCTCTCCACTCCATGCCATTCCACTCTATTCCACTCTGTTCTATTTCATTCCATCCCATTTCATTCCACTCCATTTCACTCCACTCCACTCCACTCTCTCCATTCCATTCTATTGCATTCCACTCCATTCCTTTCGAATTTTTTGTTTCAACAGGATCTGACTATGTCAACCAGGCTGGAGTGCAGTGACACAATCTCAGCTCAAATTTCTTTTCAGCATTCCATTCCATTCCATTCCATTTCAATCCATTGAATTCCATTCCATTCCATTCCACTCCATTCCATTCTATTCTATTCCATTAAATTCCATTCCATTGCATTCCATTCTACTGCACTCAACTCCTCTCAACTCCATTCCATTCCACTACATTCCACTCGACTACACTCCACTCCATCCCATTGCATTCCACACAATTCCACTCCACTCCAGTCGTCTCCACCCCACTCCATTCCACTCCATTCCATTCCATTAAATCCTACTCCAGTCTACTCCTTTACACACCATTCCAGTCCACTCCACTCCACTCTACTCCACTCCATTCCATTCCATTCCATTCCATTCCACTCCATTCCATTCCATTCCTTTCTTTCAACAGGATCTCACTCTCTCACTCAGGCTGGAGTGTAGTTGCGCAACTCAGCTCACATTTCATTCCACCATTCCATTCCATTCCAATCCATTCTATTCCATTCCACTTGACTCCATTCCATTCCTTTCCATTCATTTCCAATCCACTCTCCTCCACTATACTACACTCTGTTCCATTCCATTCCGTTCCATTCCTTTCCATTCCACTCCCCTCCACTCTGCTCTGTTTGATTCCTTCCTATTCCATTCCACTCCATTCCACTCCACGCCACTGCACTGCACTCTATTCCATTCCATTCCATCCCTTTCAATTCCACTCCTTTCCACTCCACTCCACTCCACTCCCCTCCACTCCACTCCACTCCCCTCCACTCCACTCCACTCCATTCCACTCCATTGCATTCTATTCCATTACGTCCTATTCCTTTCCACTCCATTACACTCCACTCAACTCCACTGCACTCCACTCCACTCCATTCCATTCCATTCCATTCCATTCTACTGCATTCCATTCCATTCCTTTCTTCTGCATTCCATTCCATTCCTTTCTTCCGACAGGAACTCACTCTGTCATCCAGGATGGAGTGCAGTGGCACAATATCAGTTCACATTTTATTTCACCATTCCTTTCCATTCCATTCCATTCCATTCCATCCCATCCCATTCTATTCCACTCCATTCTACTCTGCTCCACTCCATTCCACTCCACCCCATTTCTTTGCTTCCCATGCTATTCCACACCATTCCACTCCTTTCCTCTCCACTCCACTGCATCCCACTCCACTCCATTCCATTACACTCCATTCTTTTCCATTCCCCTCCCTTCCACTCCACTTCACTCCACTCCACTCCTGCCCATTCCACTGCACTCCAGTCCATTTCATTCCATTCCATTCAATTGCCATCCATTCCATGCCATTTTTTCTTTTGAAAGGATCTCACTCTGGCAACAAGGCTGGAGTGCTGTGGCACAATCTCAGCTCACATTTAATTTCACCATTCCAATACATGGAATCCATGTTATTCCATTCCATTCATTCCATTCCGTTCCGTTACACTTCACTCGAATCCACTCCACTCCACGTGGCTGCACTCCATTTCATCCCATTGCATTCCACTCCATTCCACTGCACTCCACTCCACTCCATTCCACTCCATCCCATTCGTTTCCTCTCCACTTACTCCCGTCTGCTCCACTGCACTACATTCCATTCCATTCCACTCCTTTCTTTTGACAGGATCTCACTCTGTCACACAGGCTGGAGTGCAGTGGCACAATCTCAGCTCATATTTCATTTCACGATTCCATTCTATTTCATTCCATTCCACTGCATTCCATTGAATTGCATTCCATTCTATTCCATGCCATTCCACTCCACTCCACTCCATTCCACTCTACTCCAGTGCACACCACTCGACTTCTTTCCATTCTATTCAATTTCATTCCATTCCATTCCACTCCACTATGTTGCACTCCACTCCACTCCACTCCATTGCACTCCACTCCCCTGAACTCCACTCCACTCCACGCCATTCAATTGTATTCCATTCCATTCCATTCCTTTCTTTCAACAGGGTCCCACTCTGTCATCCAGGCTGGAGTGCAGTGGCACAATCACAGCTCACATTACATTGCATCTTCCCATTCCATTGCATTCCACTCCACTCCATTCCTCTCCATTCAACTCCACTCCACTCCACAACATTCCATTCCACTCCACTCCATTCCACTCCATTCACCTCCATTCCATACCATTTCTTTCCATTCCACTTCATTCCATTCCATTTGTTTCTCTCTATAGGATTTCACTGTATCACCCAGGCTGAAGTGCAGTGGCACAATCTCAGGCATATTTCGTTTCAACATTCTATTCCATTCCATTCCATTCTATTACGTTCTGTTCCATTCCGTTCTATTCCATTCCATTCCATTCCATTCCTTTCTACTCCATTCAATTCCAATCCATTACACTCCATTCCACTCCACTCCACTCCTCTCCATCCCTTTCCATTCCACTCCATTCCATTCCATTCCTTTCTTTCGAAAGGCTCTCACTCTGTCACCCAGGCTGTGGGGAATCCCATATTTCATTTCAACATTCCTTTCCATTCCCTTCCATTCCATTGCATTCCATTCCATTCCACGCCACTCCACGCCATTCCATTCCATTCCATTCCACTCCATTCCTTTACACTCCAATCTACTCCACTCCACTCAGCTCCATTCCGTTCCAAATCTTTCCATTCCACTCCATTCCACTCCACTCATCTCCACTCAACTCGACTACACTCCAGTCCACTCCACTTCATTCCATTCAAGTCCATGACATTCCATTCCACTCCAATCCACTCCAATACACTCCACTCCACTCCCCTCCATTCAACTCCACTCGTTTCCATTCCATTCTATTCCACTCAATTTCATTCTATTCATTTCTTTCGACAGTATCTCACTCTGTCACCCAGGCTGGAGTGCAGTGGCACAATCTCAGCTCACACTTCATTTAACCATTCCATTCCATTCCATTCTATTCCTCTGCACTCCACTCCAATCCACTCCACTGCACTCCACTCCAATGCACTCCACTCCACTCCACTCCTTTCAAATCCACTCCTTTCCATTCCATTGCATTCCACTCAATTTCTTTCCATTCATTTCTTTCGACAGTATCTCTCTCAGTCACTCGGGCTGGATTACAGTGCACAATCTCAGATCACATTTCATTCCACCATTCCACTCTATTCCACTCCACTCCACGCCATTCCACTCCACTCCATTCCATTCCATCCCATTCCTTTCCTCTCCATTCCACTCCACTCCACTCCACTACATTCCATTACATCCCATTCTATTCCACTCCACTCCACTCCACTCCATTCCATTCCACTCCATTCCATGCCATTCCATTGCACTCTATTCCACTCCAATCCACTCCACTGCACTCCACCCCACTCTATTCCATTCCATTCCATTCCGTTCCACTCCATTCCATTGCATTCATTTCTTTCAACAGGATCTCACACTGTCACCCTTGCTGGAGTGCAGTGGCACAATCTCAGCTCACATTTCATTTCACTACTCAATTCCATTCTATTCCGTTCCATTCCATTCCATTCCATTCCATTCCATTTCCTTCCACTCCACTCCACTCCACTATACCCCACTGCACTCCATTCCATTTATTTCCATTCCATTCCATTCCATTCCACTCCACACCACACCAATCATCTCCATTCCATTCCATCTCATTCCATTCCACCCTTTTCCACTCCACTCCACTCCACTCCACTCTACTCCACTCCACTCCATTCCCTTCCATTCCCTTCCATTCAATTCCATTTCTTTGCACTCCATTCCATTCCCGTCCTTGCTTTTGACAGGATTTCACTCTGTCACCCAGGCTGGAGTTCAAGGGCACAATCTCAGCTCATATTTCTTTTCACCATTCCATTTCACTGCATTCCACTGCACCCAATTCCATTGCATTACATTCCATTGCATTCAATTCCATTTCATTACATTCCATTGCATTCGATTCTATTCTATTCCATTGTATTCCATTCCACTCCACTCCACTGCAGTACACTCCATTCTATTCCTTTCCATTCCATTTCCATCCACTCCAATCCACTCCATTCCATTCCATCCCATTCCAATCCACTCCACTCCATTCCACTCCACTCCAATCCTATCCACTCCACTCCACTCCACTCCAATACACTACATTCCATTCCATTCCATTCTATCCGACTCCAATCCACACACCTCACAAATTTCTTTCTCAGCTTGCTTCTGTTTAGTTTTTATGATAGGATGTTTCCTTTTCCACAGGAGGTCGCAATGCACTCCATGTATCACTCTGCAGATTCTATAGAGAATTTCCAAACTATTCAATGAATGAATCTTTCAACCATGTGGAATGAATGCACACATCACAAAGAATTTTCTCAGAATGGTTTTGTCTGGTTATTATGTGAAGATTCTTCCCTTTCCACATTAGGTCTCAAAGAGCTCCAAATATCCACTTGCAGATTCTGCAAAAAGAGTGTTTCAAAACTGCTCAATCAAAAGAAATTTCAACTGTGTGAGATGTGAAGATATTTCTTTTTCCACAATAGGCCTCAAAGTGCTCCAAATGTCCACTTGCAGATAATACAAAAAGATTGTTTTCAAATGCTCAATCAAAAGAAACGTTCTTCTCTGTCAGATAAATGCACACAGCACAAAGAAGATTCTCCGAATGCTTCTGTCTAGTTTTTGTGTGAAGGTATTTCCTTTTCCAACATACGACTGTATGCGCTCCAAATTTCCACATGCAGTTGCAAAAAAAAAGAGTGTTTCAAAACTACTCAATCAAAAGGAAGGTTCATCTCTGTGAGATGAGTGCACCCAACACAAAGAACTTTCTCAGAATGCTTCCGCGTTATTTTTATGTGAAGATGTTTCCTTTTCCCACATAGGTCATAAAGCACACGAAATGTAGTCTTGAGGACTCTTCAAAAAGAATATTTCAAAACTGGTCAATCAATACAAACTTTCAAATCAGTGAGATTAATGCACACATCAAAAAGAATTTGCTCTCAATGCTTCGGTATATGTTTTATATGAAGATACTTCCTTTTCCACCATAGGCCTGAAAACACTCCAAATGTCCACTTGCAGATGCTACAAAAACAGTGTTTCAAAACTGCTTGATCAAAAGAAAAGTTCAACTCTGTGAGATGAATGCACACATCACAAAGAATTTTCTGAGAATGCTTCTGCCTAGATTTTCTGTGAAGATGTTTCCTTTTCCACGATAGGCCTCAAAGCGCTTCAAATATCCACTTGCAAATGCTACAAAAAGATTGTTTCAAAACTGTTCAATGAAAAGAAAGGTTCAACTCTGTGAAATGAATTCACGCATCACAAGGACGTTTCTCAGAATGCTTCTGTCTTCTTTTTATATGAAGATATTTGCTTTTCCACCATAGGCCTCAAAGCATTTCAAATGTCCACATGCAGATACTACAAAAAGAGTGATTCAAAACTGCTGAATCAAAAGAAAGTTTCAACTCTATGAGATGAATACACACATAAGAAAGATTTCTCAGAATGCTTCTGTCTAGTTTTTATGTGAAAATATTTCCTTTTATACCATAGGCCCCAAAGTGCTCCAAATATCCACTTGCAGATTCTACATAAAGAGTGTTTCAAAACGGCTCAATACAAAGAAAGATTCAACTCTGTGAGATGAATGCACACATCACAAAGAAGTTTCTCAGAATGCTTATGTCTAGTTTTTATGTGAAGATATTTCCTTTTCCACCATACACTTCGAAGTTCTCCAATTGTCCACTTGCAGATTCTACAAAAATAGAGTTTCAAAACTGCTCAAACAAAAGAAAGGTTCAACTCTGTGAGATGAATACACCCATAACAAAGAGGTTTGGCAGAATGCTTCCGTCTAGTTTTTATCTAAAGGTATTTCCTTTTCCACCATAATCCCCAAAGCACTCCCAATGTCTACTTGTGCATTCTACAAAGGAGGGTTTCTAAACTTCTCAATCAAAAGAAAGGCTCAACTCTGTGAGAGGAATTCACACATCACAAAGAAGACTCCCACATTGGTTCTGTGAAGATTTTATGTGAGGGTATTTCCTTTTCCACCATAGGCCATAAAGTGCTCCAAATATCCTCTTGCAGATTCTTCAATAAGGGTATTTCAAAACTGTTCAGTCAAAAGAAAGGTTCAACTCAGTGAGAAGAATACACACATCACAGAGTATTTTCTAAAAATGCTTCTGTCTAGTTTTTATATGAAGATACTTCCTTTTCCACCATAGGCCTCAAAGCGCTCCAAATGTCCACTTGCAGATACTACAAAAAGAGTGTTTAAAAACTGCACAATCAGAAAAAAGGTTCAACTCTGTGAGACTAATGCACACATCACAAAGAAGTTTGTCAGAATGCTTCTGTCTAGTTTTTATGTGATGATATTTCCTTTTCCACCATAGGCAAAAAAGCGCTCCAAATGTCCACTTTCAGATTCTAGAAAAAGAGTGTTTCAAAACTACTCAATCAGAAGGAAGGTTCAACTCCGTGAGATGAGTGCACACATCACAAAGTAGTTTCTCAGAATGCTTCCGTCTAGTTATTGTGAGAGTATATTTTGTTTTCTACCAGAGGCTGCAAAGTGATCCAAAGATCCCTTTGCAGATTCTATAAAAAGACAGTTTCCGAACTCCTCATTCAAATGAAAGTTTCAACTCTGTGAGGTGAATACACAGATACTGAAGGGTTTTCTCTGAATGCTTCTGCTTAGTTTCACGTGAAGTTATTTCCTTTCCCACCATAGGATGCAAAGCGCTCCAAATGTCCCTTGCAGATTCTACAAAAAGAGTGTTTCTAAACAGCTCCATCCAAAGAAACGAGAAACTCTGTGAGATGAATGCACACATCACAAAAAAGTTTCTCAGAATGCTTCTGTCTAGTTTTTATGTGAAGATATTTCCTTTTCCAACATAGGCTTCAAAGCATTCCAAATGTCCACTTGCAGATTCTACAAAAAGAGGGTTTCAAAACAGCTCAATCAAAAGAAAGGTTCAACTCTGTGAGATGAATGCACACATAACAAAGTAGTTTCTCAGAAGGCTTCTGTCTAGTTTTTATGTGAAGATATTTCCTTTTCCACCGTAGGCCAAAAATTGCCTCAAACGTCCACTTGCAGATCCTACAAAAACAGTGTTTCAAAACTGCTCAATCAAAAGAAAATTTCAACTCTGTGAAATGAATGCACACATCACAAAGGAATTTCTCAGAATGGTTCTGTCAAGTTTTTCTGTGAAGGTATTTCCTTTACCAACATTGGCCGTAAAGCGCTCCAAATGTTCTCTTGCAGATCCTTAAAGAAGAGTATTTCAAAACTGCTGAATCAAAACAAATGTTCAACTAAGTGAGATGAATGCACACATCACAAATTAGTTTCTCAGAATGATTCTGTCTAGTTTTCATTTGAACATACTTCCTTTTCCAACATAGCTCTCAAAGCGCTCCAATTATCCACATTCACATCCTACAAAAAGAGTGTTTCAAAACTGCTCAATCAAAAGAAATGTTCAACTCTGTGAGATGAATGCACACATCTCAAAAAAGTTTCTGAGAATGCTTCTGTCTGGATTTTATGTGAAGATATTTCCTTTTCCACCTTAGGCGCCAAAGTGCTACGAGCGTCCACTTGCAGATTCTACAAAAAGAGTGTTTCAAAACTGCCGAAACTGAAGAAAGGTTCAACACTTTGAGAAGAATGCACACATCCAAACTAGTTTCTGAGAATGCTTCTGTGTAATTTTTATATGAAGATATTTCCTTTTCCACCATAGGCCCCAAAGCACTACAAATGTCCACTTGCAGATGCTACAAAAGGAGTGTTTCAAAACTGCTCAATCAAAAGAAAGGTTGAACTCTGTGAGTTGAATGCACTAATCAAAGAAGTTTCTCAGAATGCTTCTGTGTAGTTTTCACATCAGGATATTTCTCTTTACACCATGGGCCAGGAAGGCCTCTAAATATCCAATTGCAGATTCTACAAAAAGATTGTTTCAAAACTGCTCAATCGAAAGAAAATTTCAACTCTGAGAGATGAATGCACACATCTCAAGGAAGTTTCTCAGAATGCTTCTGTCTAGTTTCTATGTGAAGATATTTCCTTTTCCTCAATAGGCCACAAAGCCCTTTAAATATTCTCTTGCTGATTTTACAAAAAGTGTGTTTCAAAGCTGCTCAATCAAAAGAAATGTTCAAGTCTGAGAGATAAATGTACACATCACAAAGAAGTTTATCAGAATGCTTTTGTCTAATTTTTATGTGAAGATATTTCCTTTTCCAGCATAGGCGTCAAATGCTGCAAATATCCACTTGCAGATTCTATAAAAAGAGGGTTTCAAAACTGCTCAGCCAAGAGAAAGGATCAACTCCGTGAGTTGAGTGCACACATCACTAAGAAGTTGCTCATAATGCTTCTGTCTAGATTTTATGTGAAGATATTTCCTTTACCGGCATAGGACACAATTCGTTCCAAATATCCTCTTACACATTCTACAAAAAGAGTCTTTCAGAACTACTCAATCAAAAGAAAGATTCAATGCAGTGATATGAATGCACACATCACAAACAAGTTTTTCAGAATGCTTCCGTCTAGTTTTAATGTGAAGCTATTACCTTTTCCACAATAGACCTCAAAGCGCTCCAAATGTACACTTGCAGATTCTACAAAAAGTATGTTTCAAAACTGCTCAATGAAAGGAAGGTTCTACTCGGTGAGATGAATGCACACATTACAAAGGAGTTTGATGGAATGTTTCTGTATACTTTTTAAGTGAAGATATTCCCTTTTCCCCCATAGGCCTCAAAGTGCTCCAAATGTCCACTTGCAGATTCTACAAAAACTGTGTTTCCAAGCTGCTCAATCAAAAGAAATGCTCAACACTTTGAGATGAATGCAAATATCACAAAGAAGTTCGTCAGAACGCTTCTGTCTAGTTATTATGTGAAGATATTACCTTATCCAACATAGACGTCTAAGCGCTCCAAATGTCCACTTGCAGATTCTACAAAAAGAGTGTTTCAAAACCGCTCAATGGAAAGTAAGATTCAACTCTGTGAGATGAATGCATACATCACAAAAAAGTTTGTCAGAATGCTTCTGTCTAGTTTTAATGTGAAGATATTTCCTTTTCCACCACAGGCTGCAAAGCACTCCAAATGTCCATTTGCAGATTCTACAAAAAGAGTGCTTCAAAACTGCTCAATGGAAAGTAAGATTCAACTGTGTGAGATTAATGCACACATGACAAAATGTTTGTCAGAATGCTTCTGTCTAGTTTTAATTTGAAGATATTTCCTTTTCCACCAAAGGCCACAAAGCTCTCGAAATGTCCACATGCAGATTCTAGAAAAACAGTGTTTCAAAGCTGCTCCTTCAAAAGAATGCTTCAAATCTGTGAGATGAATGCACACATCACTAAGAAGTTTCTCAGAATGCTTCTGTCTAGTTTTTATATGAACATATTTCCTTTTCCACCATAGGCCTCAAAGCGCACTAATTGTACAGTTGCAGATTCTACAAAAAGAGTGTTTCAAAACTGCTCAGTGAAAAGAAAGGTTCAACACAGTGAGATGAATGCACACAGAACAAAGAAGTTTCTCAGAATGCTTCTGTATAGTTGTTAGGTGAAAATATTTGGTTTTCCACCATAGGCCTCAAAGTGCTCAAAATGTCCACTTGCAGATTCTACAAAGAGTGTGTTTCAAAACTGCTGAATGGAAAGTAAGGTTCAACTCTGTCAGATGAATGCACACATCACAGAGAAGTTTTTCAGAATGCTTCCTTCTAGTTTTTATATGAAGATATTTCCTTTTCCACCATAGGCCACAGAGAGCTCAAAATGTCCACTTGCAGATTCTACAAAAAGAGTGTTTCAAAACTGCTCAATCAAAAGAAATTTTCAACTCTGTGAGATGAATGCACACATCACAAAGTAGTTTTTCAGAATGCTTCTGTATAGTTACTATGTGAAGATAATTCCTTTTCCACCATAGGCCCCAAAGCGCTCCAAATGTACAATTCCAGATTTTACAAAAAGAGAGTTTCCAAACTGCCTAAACAACAGAAAGGTTCAACTTTGTGAGATTAATGCACACACCACAAAGCAATTTTCCATAATGTTTCTGTCTAGTTTTTATGTGAAGTTATTTCCTTTTGCACCATAGTCCTCAAAGCACTCCAAATATCCACTTGCAGATAGTAAAAAAAGGGTGTTTCAAAACTGCTCAAACAAAAGTAAGGTTCAACTCTGTGAGATGAGTGCATATATCACAAAGAAGTTTGTCAGAATGCTTCTGTCTAGTTTTTATGTGAAGATATTTCCTTTTCCACCATAGCCCTCCAAGCGCTCCAATCGTCCACTTGCAGATTCCTCAAAAAGAGTGTTTCAAGGCTGCTCAATCAAAAGAAAGTTTCAACTCTGTGAGATGAATGCAAACATCACAACGAAGTTTCTCAGAATGCTTCTGTCTATTTTTTATGTGAAGATACTTGTTTTTACACCATAGGTCTCAAAGAACTCCATGTGTTCACCTGCATATTCTACAAAAAGTGTGTTTCATAACAGATCAATGGAAAGTAAGATTCAACTCTGTGAGATTAATGCGTGTTTCACAAAGAAGTTTGTCAGAATGCTTCTGTCTAGTTTTTATGTGAAGATATTTCCTTTTCCTCCGTAGACCTCAAAGCACTCCAAATGTCCACTTGCAGGTTCTACAAAAAGAGTGTTCCAAACTGCTAAATCAGAAAAAAATTTCATTTCTGTGAGATGAATGCACACATCACAAAGAAGTTTCTCTGAATGCTTCTGTCTAGTTTTTATATGAATGTATTTCCTCTTCCTCCATAGGCCTCAAAGACCTCCAAATATCCAGTTACAGATAGTACAAAAAGGGTATTTCAAACTGATCAATCAAAAGTAAGGTTCAACTCTGTGAGATTAATGAACACATCAAAAAGTATTTTCTCAAAATGATTCTCTGATTTTTATGTGAACGATATTTCCCTTTCCACCGTAAGCTTCAAAGCACTGTAAATGTCCACTTTCAGATTCTACGGAAAGAGATTTTCCAAACTACTCAATCAAAAGAAAGGTTCAACTCTGTGAGATAAATGTACACATCACAAAGAAATTTGTCAGAAAGCTTCTGTCTAATTATTATGTGAAGTTATTTCCTTTTGCAGCATAGGCCTCAAAGCACTCCAAATGTCGACTGGCAGATAGTAAAAAAAGGGTATTTCAAAACTGCTCAAACAAAATTAAGGTTCAAGTCTGTGAGATGAATGCATATATCATAAAGAAGTTTGTCAGAATGCTTCTGTCTAGTTTTTATGTGAAGATATTTCCTTTTCCATCATTGGCTCAAAGCGCTCCAAACGTCCACTTGTAGATTCCACAAAAAGTGTGTTTCAACGCTGCTCAATCAAAAGAAAGTTTCAACTCTGTGAGTTGAATGTGCAAATCACAAGGTAGTTTTTCAGAATGCTTCTGTCTATTTATTATGTGAAGATATTTCGTTTCACAACATAGACCTCAAATAACTTCATATGGTCACTTGCATATTCTACAAAAAGTGTGTTTCAAAGCAGCTCAATGGAAAGTAATTTTCAACTCTCTGAGATGAATGCACATACCACAAAGACGTTTGTCAGAATGCTTCTGTCTAGTTTTTATGTGAAGATATTTCTTTTTCATCCGTAGACCTCAAAGTGCTCCAAATGTCCAGTTGCAGATTCCACAAAAAGAGTGTTTACACACTGTTAAATCAAAAGAAAGATTCAACTCTGTGAGATGAATCCACACATCACAAAGAAATTTCTGAGAATGCTTCTATCTAGTTTTTATGTGAAGATATTTCCTTTTCCACCTTAGGCCTAAAAGCACTCCAAATGTCCACTTGCAGATTCTACAAAAAGACTGTTTCAAAATGCTAAAACCAAAGAAAGATTCAGCTCTGTGAGATGAATGCACATATAACAAAGAAGTTTGTCAGAATGCTTCCATGTAGCTTTTATATGAATATATTTCCTTTTCCACTATAGGCCTCAAAGCTCTCCAAATGTCCACTTGCAGGTTCTACAAAAAGAGTGTTTCAAAGCTGCACAATCAAAAGAAAGGTTCAACACTGTGAGATAAATGTGTATATCACAAATAATTTTCTCAGAATGCTTCGGACTAATTATTATATGAACATATTTTGTTTTCTACTATTAACCTCAAAGCGCTCCAAAAGTCCACTTGCAGATTCTGCAAAGAGTGTTTCAAAGCTGCTCCATCTAAAGAAAGGTTCAACTCTGAGGGATGAATGCACACATCACAAAGAAGTTTCTCAGAATGCTTCTGTCTAGTTATTATATGAAGATATTTCGTTACCCACCATTGACCTCAAAGCGCTCTATATGTCCCCTTGCAGATTCTACAAAAAGAGTGTTTCAAAACTGCTCAATGGAAAATAAGGATCAACTATGTGAAATGAATGCATGCGTCACTAAGAAGTTTGTCAGAATGCTACTGTCTAGTTCTTATGTGAACATATTTCCTTTTCCACCATAGGCCACAAAGCACTCCAAATGTCCACTTGCATATAGCACAGAAAGGGTGTTTCAAATCTGCGCAATTAGAGGTAAATTTCAACTCTCTGAGATGAATGCACATATCACAATGAAGATTGTCAGAATCCTTCTGTCCGGTTTTTATGTGAAGATATTTCCTTTGACCCCATGGGCCTAAAGCGCTCCAAATGTCCACTTGCAGATTCTACAAAGAGAGTGTTTCCAAACTGTTCAATCAAAAGAAAGATTCATCTCAGTGAGATTAATGCACACATCACAAAGAAGTTTCTGAGAATGCTTCTGTCTAGTTTTTATATGAAGATTTTTTTTTCCACCATAGCCTTAAAGCACTCCTAATGTCCACTTACAGAGTCTACAAAGAGTGTTTCAGAACTGCTCAATGAAAAGTGAGGTCCAACTTTGGAAGATGAATGCACACATCAAAAATAAATGGGTCAGAATGCTGCTGTCTAGTTTTTATATGAAGATACTTCCTTTTCCACCATGGGCCTCAAAGCGTTCCAAATGTCCACATGCAGATACTACAAAACGAGTGTCTCAAATCTGTTCAATCAAAATAAAGTTTCAACTCTGTAAGGTGAATGCACACATCACAAAGAAGTTTGCCAGAATGCTTCTGTCTAGTTTTTATGTGAAGATATTTCCAATTCCACCATAGGTCTCAAAGCACTCCAAATGTCCACTAGCAGATTCTACAAAAAGTGTTTTTCAAAACTGCTCAACGAAAAGTAAGGTTCAACTATGTGAGATGAATGCACACATTACAAAGAAGTTTGTCAGAATATTTCTGTCTAGTTTTTATGTGAAGATATTTCCTTTTCCAGCATAGGCCTCAGAGTGCTACAAATGTCCACTTGCAAATTCTGCAAAAAGTGTGTTTCAAAGCTGGTCATTAAAAAGAAGATTTCAACTCTGTGTGAGACGAATGCACACATCTCAAAGAAGTTTCTCATAATGCTTCTGTCTTGTTATTATAGGAAGATATTTTGGTAGCCACCATGGGCCTCACGAGCTCCAAATGTCAACTTGCAGATTCTACAAAAAGAGTGATTCAGTCTGTTCATACTAAAGAAAGATTGAACTTTGTGAGATGAATGCACAATCACAAAGAAATTTCTCAGAATGCTTCTGTCTAATTCTTATGTGAAGATATTTCCTTTTACACCATAGGCCACAAAGTACTCCAAATGTCCACTTGCAGATAGTACAAAAAGGGTGTTTCAAAACTGCTCAATGAAAAGTAAGGTTCAACTTTGTGAGATGAATGCGCACATCAAAAAGAAGTGGGTCAAAATCCTTCTGTCTAGTTTTTATATGAAGATATTTCCTTTTCCACCATAGGCCTCACAGCGCTCCAAATGTCATCTTGCAGATTCAACAAAAAGAGTGTTTCAAAGCTGCTCAATTCAAAGAAAGGTTCAACTCTGTGAGATGAATGCAGACATAAAAAAGGAGTTTGTCAAAATGCTTCTGTCTAGTTTTTATGTGAAGATATTTCCATTACCACCATTGGTCTCAAAGCACTCCAAATGTCTTCTTGCAGATAGTGCAAAAAGGATGTTTCAAAACTGCTCAATAAAAAGTAAGGTTCAACACTATGAGATGAATGCACATGTCACAATGAAGGTTGTCAGAATGTTTCTATGTAGTTTTTATGTGAAGTTATTTCCTTTTCCCCCACAGGCGTAAAAGCGCTCCAAATATCCAATTGAAGATTCTGCAAAAAAGAGTGTTTCCAAACTGCACAATCAAAAGAAAGGTTCAACTCTGTGAGATGAATGCACACATCACACAGAAGTTTCCCAGAATTCATCTGTATAGTTGTTTTGTGAAGATATTTCCTTTTCCACCAAAGATCACAACACTATCCAAATGTCCACTTGCAGATTCTTCAAAAAGATTGTTTCCAAACTACTCAAGCAAAATAAAGGTTCAACTCTCTGAGATGAATGCACACATCAGATATAAGTTTCTCAGAATTCTTCTGTCTTGTTTTTATATGAAAATATTTCCTTTTCCACCATAGGCCTTGAAACACACCCAATGTCCATTTGCAGATTCTACCAAAAGAGAGTTCCAAAATTGCTCTATCAAAAGAAAGGTTTAACTCTGTGAGATGAATGCACACATCACAAAGAAGTTTCTCAAATTTCTTCTGTCTAGATTTTATGTGAACATACTTCCTTTTATACCATAGGCCACAAAGCGATCCAAATCTCCACTTACAGATTTTACAAACAGAGTGTTTCCAACCTGCTCAATCAAAGCAAAGGTTCAACTCTGTGTGATTAAGGCACACATCAAAAAGTAGTTTCTCAGAATTCTTCTGTCTAGTTTTTATGGGAGATATTACCTTTTACACCATAGGCCTCAAAGTGCTCCAAATGTCCACTTGCAGATTCTACAAGAAGAAAGTTTCAAAACTGCCCTATCAAAACATAAGCTTAACTCTGTGAGATGAATGCACACATCACAAAGAAGTTTCTCAGATTGCTTCTGTCTAGATTTTATATGAAGATATTTCCTTTTCCACCCTAGGCCTCAATGTGCTCCAAATGTCCATTTGCAGTTTCAACAAAAAGAGAGCTTCGAAACTGCTCTATCAAAAGAAAGGTTTAACTCTGTGAGATGAATGCACATATCATAGAGAAGTTTCTCAGGTTGCTTCTGTCCAGATTTTATGTGAAGTTATTTCCTTTTTTACCATAGGCCAAAAAGTGCTCCAAATCTCCACTTGCAGATTCTACAGAGTTTTTCCAAACTGCTCAATTAAAAGAAAGGTTCAACTGCATGAGGTGAAAGCACGTGTCATAAAGAAGTTTCTCAGAATTTTCCTGTCTGGTTTTTATGTGAATATATTTCGTTTTCCATCCTAGGTCTCAAAGCGCTCCAAATGTCCACTTCCAGGTACTACAAAAAGAGGGTTTCAAAACTGCTGTATGAAAAGAAAGGTTTAACTCTCTGAGATGATTGCACACACCACAAAGAAGATTCTAAGATTGCTTCTGTCTAGATTTAATGTGAAGATATTTCCTTTTCTACCATAGGCCATAAAGCACTCCAAATCTCCCTTGCAGATTCTACAAATAGAGTTTTTCTAAACTGCTCAATCAAAAGAGAGATTCAACTCTGTGAGGTAAATGCACAAATCACAAAGAAGTTTCTCAGAGTGCTTCTATATAGTTCTTATGTGAAGATATTTACTTTTCCACCATAAGCCTCAAAGCGCTCCTAATGTCCACTTGTAGATACTACAAAAACAGAGTTTCAAAACTCCTCAATCAAAAGAAAGTTTTAACTATTTGAGATGAATGCACACATCACAAAGAAGTTTCTCAGATTGCTTCTGTCAAGATTTTATGTGAAGATATTTCCTGTTCTGCCAGAGGCTGCAAAGTGCTCCAAATGTCCACTTGCAGATTCTACAAAAAGAGTGTTTCCAACTGCTCAATGAAAAAAAAGGTTCAACTCTGTGAGATGAATGCACAGATCAAAAAGCAGTTTCTCAGAATTCTTCTGTCTAGTTTTTATTTGAAGATATTACCTTTTCCACCATAGGCCTCAAATCGCTCTAAATGTCTACTTGCAGATTCTACAAGAAAAGAGTTTGAAAACTGCTGTATTAAAAGAAAGGTTTAAGTCTGTAAGATGAATGCACACATCACAAGAACTTTCTCAGATTGCTTCTGTCTAGATTTTATGTGAAGATATTTCCTTTTCTACCATAAGCCGCAAAGCACTCCAAATGTCCACTTGCAGATTCTACAAATTGAGTGTTTTGAAACTGCTCAATCAAAAGAAAGTTTCAACTCTGTGAGATGAATGCACAGATCACAAAGAAGATTCTCAGAATTCTTCTGTCTAGTTTTTATGTGAAGAAATTTTCTTTTCCACCATAGGCCTCAAAGTGCTGCAAATGTCCAGTTGTAGATTTTACAAAAAGAGAGTTTCAAAACTACTCCAGCAAAAGAAAGCTTTAACTCTGTGAGATGAATGCACACATCACAAATAAGTTTCTCAGATTGCTTCTGTCGAGATTTTATGTGAAGATATTTCCTTTTCTACCATAGGCAGCAAAGCATTCCAAATGTACATTTGCAGATTCTACAAATAGAGGGTTTCCAAAAAGCTCAATCAAAAGAACAGTTCAACTCTTTGAGATGAACACACACATCACAAAGAAGTTTGTCAGAATTCTTCTGTCTAGTTTTTATGTGAAGATATATCCTTTTAAACCATAGGCCTCAAGGCGCTACAAATGTCCATTTGCAGATTCTACAACAAGAGAGTTTCAAAACTGCTCTATCAAAAGAAAGGTTTAACTCTGTGAGATGAATGCACACATGACAAAGAAGTTTCTCAGATTGCTTCTGTCTAGATTTTATTTGAAGATATTTCCTTTTCTACCATAGGCCGCAAAGCGCTCCTAATCTCCACTTGTAGACTCTACAAATACGGTGTTTACAAAAAGCTCAATCAAAAGAACGGTTTAACTCTGTGAGTTCAGTGCATAAATTACAAAGAAGGTTCCCAGAATTCTTCTATCTAGGTTTATGTGGAGATATTTGCTTTTCACCCAAAGGCCTCCAAGCACTCCAAATGTCCAGTTGCAGATTCTACAACAACAGAGTTTCAAAACTTCTCAATCAAAAGAAAGTTTTAAGTCTGTGACATGAATTCCCACATCACAAAGAATTTTCTCAGATTGTTATTTCCAGATTTTATGTGAAGTTACTTCCCTTTCTACCATAGGCTGTAAAGCACTCCAAATCTCCACTTGCACATTCTACACGTAGAGTGTTTCCAAACTGCTCAATCAAAAGAAAGTTTCAACTCTGTCAGATGAACGTGCAAATCACAAAGAAGTTTCTCAGAATTCTTCCATCTAGTTTTTATGTGAAGATATATTATTTTACCCCATGGGCCTAAAAGTGCTCCAAATATTTACTGCCAATTCTAAAAAAAGAGCGTTTCAAAACTGCTCAAACCAAGGAAAGTTTGAACTGGGTGAGATGAATGCACACATCACAAAGAAGTTTCTCAGATTGCTTCTGTCAAAATTTTATGTGAAGATATTTCCTGTTCTGCCAGAGGCTGCAAAGTGCTGCAAATGTCCACTTGCAGATTCTACAAAAAGAGTGTTTCCAACTGCTCAATGAAAAGAAAGTTTCAACTCTGTGAGATGAACGCACAGTTCAAAAAGAAGTTTCTCAGAATTCTTCTGTCTAGTTTTTATTTGAAGATATTACCTTTTCCACCATAGGCCTCAAATCGCTCTAAATGTCTACTTGCAGATTCTACAAGAAGAGAGTTTGAAAACTGCTGTATTAAAAGAAAGGTTTAAGTCTGTAAGATGAATGCACACATCACAAGAACTTTCTCAGATTGCTTCTGTCTAGATTTTATGTGAAGATATTTCCTTTTCTACTATAAGCCGCAAAGCGCTCCAAATGTCCACTTGCAGATCCTACAAATAGAGTGTTTCCAAACTGCTCAATCAAAGGAAAGGTTGAACTCTGTGAGATGAAAGCACAGATCACAAAGATGTTTCTCAGAATTCTTCTGTCTTGTTTTTGTGTGAAGATATTTCCTTTTCCACCATAGGCCTCAAAGCCCTCCAAATGTCCACTTGCAGATTCTACAAAAAGAGTTACAAAACTGCTCAACCAAAAGAAAGGTTTAACTCTGTGAGTTGAATTCACACATCACAAAGAAGTTTCTCAGATTGCTTCTCTCTAGATTTTATATGAAGATGTTTCGTTTTCTACCATAGGCAGCAAAGCCTTCCAAATCTCCACTTGCAGGTTCTACAAATACAGTGTTTCCAAAAAGGTCAATCAAAAGAACGGTTCAACTCTGTGAGGTGAATGCACACATCACAAAGAAGTTTCTCAGAATACGTCTATTTTTTATGTGAAGATATTTCCTTTTCCACCATAGGCCTCAAAGCACTCCAAATGTCCACTTGCAGATTCTACAACAAGACAGTTTCAAAACTGCTCTATCAAAAGAAATGTTTAACTCTATGAGATGAATGCACACATCACAAAGAAGTTTCACAGATTGCTTCTTTCTAGATTTTATATGAAGTTATTTACTTTTCTACCATAGGCTGCAAAGCGCTCCAAAACTCCACGTGCAGATTCTTCAAATAGAGTGTTTCAAAACTGCTCTATCAAAAGAAAAGTTCAACTCTGTGAGATGAATGCACACATCACAAATAAGTTTCTCAGATTGCTTCTGTCGAGATTTTATGTTAAGGTATTTCCTTTTCTTTCATTAGGCCACAAAGCGCTCCAAATGTCCACTTGTAGATTTTACAAACAGAGTGTTTCCAAACTGCTCAATCCAAAGAAAGGTTCAACTCTGAGAGATGAACACGCACATCACAAATGAGATTCTCATAATTCTTCAGTCAAGTTTTTATGTGAAGATATTACCTTTTCCACCCTAGGCCTCAAAGCGCTACAAATGTCAACTTGCAGATTCTACAAAAAGAGAGTTTCAAAACTGTGATATCAAAAGACAGGTTTAACTCTGTGAGGTGAATGCACATATCACAAAGAAGTTTCTCAGATTGCTTCTGTCTAGATTTTATGAGAAGATATTTCCTTTTCTACCATAGGCTGCAAAGCGGTCCAAATGTCCACTTGCAGATTCTACAAAAGAAGATTTTCAAAACTGCTCTATCAAAAGAGATGTTTAACTCTGTGAAATGAACGCAGACATCACAAAGAAGTTTCTCAGCTTGCTTCTTTATAGATTTTATGTGAAGTTATTTCCTTTTCTACCGTAGGTGGCAAAGCGCTCCAAAACTCCACTTGCAGATTCTACAAATACAGTTTTTCAAAACTGCTCTATCAAAAGAAAAATTCAACTCTGTGAGATGAATGCACACATCACAAAGAAGTTTCTCAGATTGCTTCTGTCTAGATTTTATGTTAAGATGTTTCTTTTTCTTTCACAGGCCACAAAGCACTCCAAATGTCCACTTGCCGATTCTACAAATAGAGTGTTTCCAAACTGCTCAATCAGAAGAAAGGTTCAACTCTGCGAGATGAATGCACACAACACAAAGAAGTTTCTCAGGTTGTTTCTGTCTATATTTTATGTGAAGATATTCTCTTTTCTACCATAGGCCACAAAGCACTCCAAACGTCCACTTGCAGATTCTACAAAAGGTGTGTTTCCAAAGTACTGAATCCAAAGAAAGGTTTCACTCTGAGAGATGAACGCACACATCACAAAGGAGTTTCTCAGAATTCTTCAGTCAAGTTTTCATGTGAAGATATTACTTTTTCCACCCTAGGCCCCAAAGCATTACAAATGTCCACTTGCAGATTCTACAAAAAGAGAGTTTCAAAACTGTTCTATCAAAAGAAAGTTTTAACTCTGTGAGATGAATGCACACATCACAAACAAGTTTCTCAGATTGCTTCTGTCTAGATTTTGTGTGAAGATATTACCTTTTCCACCCTAGGCCTCAAAGCGCTCCAAATATCCAAAGTGCTCAATCAAAAGAAAGGTTCAAGCCTGTGAGATGATCGCGCAAGTCACAAAGATATTTCTCAGAATTCTTCTGTCTAGTTTTTATGGGAAGATACTTCCTTTTCCACCATAGGCCTCTGAGTGCTCAAAATGTCCACTGGCAGATCCTACAAAAAGAGAGTTTCAAAACTGCTCAATAAAAAGAATGGCTTATCTCTGAGATGAATGCACACATCACAAAGAATTTTCTCAGAATTCTTCTGTCTAGTTTTTATGTGAAGAAATTTACTTTTCTACGTTAGGCCGCAAAACGCTCCAAATGTCCACTTGCAGACTCTACAAAAAGAGTGTTTCCAAACTGATCAATCAAAAGAATTGTCCAACTCTGTGAGATGAATACACACATCACCAAGAAGTTTCTCGGAATTCTTCTGTCTAGTTTTTATGTGAAGATATTACCTTTTCCACAATAGGAATCAAAACGCTCCAAATGTACACTTCCAGATTCTACTAGAAGAGAGTTTCAAATCTGCTCTATCAAAAGAAAGGTTTAACTCTGTGAGATGAATGCACACATCACAAAGAAGTTTCTCAGATTGCTTCTGTCTAGATTTTATGTGAAGATATTTCCTTTTCTACCATAGGCTGCAAGGTGCTCCAAGTGTCCACTTGCAGATCCTACAAATAGAGTGTTTCCAAACTGCTCAATCAAGAGAAAGGTTCAAGTCTGTTAGTTGAATGCACACATAACAAAGAAGTTTTTCAGAATTCTTCTGTCTAGTTTTTATTTGAAGATATTACCTTTTCCACCTTAGGCCTCCAAGCACTTCAAATGTACACTTGCAGATTCCACAAGAGGAGAATGTCAAAACTGATGTATCAAAATAAAATTTTATCTCTTTGAGATGAATGCACACGTCAAAAAGAAGTTTCTCAGATTGCTACTGTCTAGATGTTATGTGAAGATATTTCCTTTTCTACTATAGGCCAAAAAATTCTCCAGATCTCCACTTGCAGATTTTACAAATTGAGCGTTTTGAAACTGCTCATTCAAAAGAAGCATCGAACTCTGTGAGTTGAATGCACACACCACAAAGAAGTTTCTCAGAATTCTTCTTTATTGTTTTTATTGGAAGACATTTCGTTTTCCACCATAGGCCTCAAAGCGCTCCAAATATCCACTTGAAGATTTTACAAAAACAGATTCAAAAGACCTCAATCAAAAGAAATATTTTATTCCATGAGATGAATGCACACATCACAAAGGAGTTTCACAGATTTATTCTGTCTAGATTTTATGTGAAGATATTTCCTTTTTTACCATAGGCCGCAAGTGCTTAAAATGTCCTCTTGCAAATACAATAAAAGGAGGGTTTCCAAACTGCTCAATCAAAAAAAGCTTCAACTCTATTAGATGAATGCACACATCACAAAGAAGTTTCTCAGAATTCTTCCATCTAGTTTTTATGGGATGATATTTTTTTTCCACCATAGGCCTCAAAGCGCTCCAAATGTCCACTTGCAGATTCTACAAAAACAGTTTCAAGACTCCTCATTCAAAAGAAAGGTTTAGCTCTGTGAGATGAATGCAAATATCATAAAGAAGTTTCTCATATTGCTTCTGTCTAGATTTTGTGTGAAGATGTATCCTTTTCTACCATAGGCTGCAAAGTGCTCCAAATGCCCACTTGCAGATTCTACAAAATGAGTGTTTCCAAACTGCTCAAGCAAAAGAAAGGTTAAACTCTCAGAGATGAATGCACATATCAGAAAATAGTTTCTGAGAATTCTTCTGTCGAGTTTTTATGTGAAGATATTACCTTTTCCACCATTGGCCTCAAAGTGCAACAAATGTCCACTTGCAGATTCTACAAGAAGAGAGTTTCAAAACTGCTCTATCAAAAGAAAGGTTTAACTCTGTGAGATGAATGCACACATCACAGAGAGGTTTCTCAGATTGCTTTTGTCTAGATTTTGTGTGAAGATATTTCCTTTTCTACTTTAGCCCGTAAAGCATGCCAAATGTCCACTTGCAGAATCTACAAATATAGTGTTTACAAACTGCTCAATCAAAGGAAAGTTTCAACTCTGTGAGATGAACGCACACATCACAAAGAAGTTTCTCATAATTCTTCTCTCTAGTTTTTATGGTAAGATATTTCCTTTCCACTATAGGCTTCAAAGCACTCAAAATGTCCACTTGCAGATTCTACAAAAACAGAGATTCAAAACTCCTCAATCAAAAGAAAGTTTTAAATCTGTGAGATGAAAGCACACATCACAAAGAAGTTTCTCAGATTGCTTCTGTTTAGATTTTATTTGAAGCTATTTCCTTTTATAATACATGCCGCAAAGCGCTGTAAATGTCCACTTGCAGATTCTACAAATAGAATGTTTCCAAACTGCTCAATCAAGAGGAAAATTCATCTCTGTGAGATGAATGCACACATCACAAAGAAGTTTATCAGAATTCTTCTGTCTAGTTTTTATGTGAACATATTTCATTTTCCATCATAGGCCTCAAAGCAGTCCAAATGTCCAATTGCAGATTCTACAAAAACAGAGTCTCAATACTGCTCCATTGAATGAAAGGTTTAACTCTGTAAGACGAATGCACACATCACAAAGACGTTTCTCAGGTTGATTCTGTCTAGTTTTTATGTGAAGATATTTCCTTTTCTACCTTAGGCAGCAAAGTGCTCCAAATGTCCACTTGCAGATTCTACAAAAGGAGGGTTTCCAACCTGCTCAATGAAAAGAAAGATTCAACTCGGGGAGATAAATGCACACATCACAAAGAAGTTTCTCAGAATTCTTCTGGCTAGTTTTTATGGGAAGATATTTCCTTTTCCACCATAGGCATCAAAGCACTCATATTGTCCACTTGCAGATTCTACAAAAAACAGAGTTTCAAAACTCCTCAATCAAAAGAAAGGTTTACATCTGTGAGATGAATGCACATATCACAAAGAAGTTTCACAGATTGCTTCTGTCTACATTATGTGTGAAGATATTTCCTTTTCTACCATTGTCTGCAAAGCGCTCCAAATGTCCACTTGCAGATTCTACAACAAGAGTGTTTCCAGTCTACTCAATCAAAAGAAAGGTTCAACTCTGTGAGATGAATGCACACATCCAAAGAAGTTTCTCATAATTTTTCAGTCTAGTTTTTATGAGAAGATATTACCTTTT
Organism: Pongo pygmaeus; assembly: GCF_028885625.2. Classification (NCBI taxonomy): domain Eukaryota; kingdom Metazoa; phylum Chordata; class Mammalia; order Primates; family Hominidae; genus Pongo; species Pongo pygmaeus. The sequence continues at coordinate 15,593,270 of NC_085931.1, read as the reverse complement.
CAACCACATGCCTTAAAACACTCAAAATGTCTACTTCCAGATTCTACAAGAAGAGGGTTTCAAAACTGCTCTATCAGAAGAGATGTTCATCTCTCTTAGATGAACACACATATCACAAAGAAGTTTCTCAGAATTCTTCTTTCCAATTTTTAGGTGAGGATATCTCCTTTTCAACCATAGGCCCCAAAGTGCTCCAAATGTCCACTTGCAGAATCTACAAAAAGAGAGTTTCAGAACTGATCAATCAAAGGAAAGGTTTAACTTTCCGAGATGAATGCACACATCACAAAGAAGTTTCTCAAATAGCTTCTTTCTAGATTTTATGTGAAGATATTTCTTTTTCTACCATTGGCCACAAAGCACTCCAAATACCCACTTGCAGATTCTACAAAAGGAGGGTTTCCAAACAGCTCAATCAAAAGAAAGACTCAACTCTGTGAGATGTATATGCAGATCAAAAAGAAGTTTCTCAGAATTCTTCTGTCTAGCTTTTATGGGAAGATATTTCATTTTCCACCATAAGCCTCAAAGCGATCCAAATATCAAGTTGCAGATTCTACAAAAACAGAGTTTCAAAACTGCTCAATCAAAAGAAAGTTTTAATGCTGTGAGATGAATGCACTCATCACAAAGAAGTTTCTCAGATTGCTTCCGTCTGGATTTTATGTGAAGATATTTCCTTTTCTACCATAGGCAACTAAGCGCTGCAAATGTCCACTTGCAGATTCTACAAATAGAGTGTTTCCATAATGCTCAATCAAAAAAAAGGTTGAACTCTTTGAGATGAATGTACACATTACAAAGAAGTTTCTCAGAATTCTTCTGTCTAGGTTTTATGTGAAGATATTAAGTTTCCAACCAAGGGCCTCAAAGCACTGTAAATGTCCACGTGCAGATTCTACAAAAAGAGATTTTCAAAACTGCTCTATCAAAAGAAAAGTTCAACACTGTGAGATGAATGCACACATCACCAGAAAGTTTCTCAGAATTCTTCTGTCTAGTTTTTATGTGAAAATATTTCCTTTTCTAATTTATGCCTCAAAGCGCTCCAAATATTCACTTGCAGATTCTACAAAAACAGTGTTTCTAAACTCGTCAATCAAAAGAAATGTTTATCTCTGTGAGATGAATTCACACATCACAAAGAAGTTACTCAGTCTGCTTCTGTCTAGATTTTATGTGAAGATATTATCCTTTTCTACCATTGGCCACAAAGCGCCCAAAGTGTCCACTTGCAGAATCTACAGAAAGAGTGTTTCCAAAGTTCTCAATCAAAAGAAAGGTTCAACTCTGTGAAATGAAAGCACACATCACAAATTCTGAGAAACACAAGTTTCTCTGAATTGTTCTATTATTTTTGTGAATAAATTATCTTTTCCACCATAGGCCTCAAAGCCCTCTAAATGTCCAATTGCAGATTCTACAAAAACAGAGTATATATACTGCTCTATGAAAAGAAAGTTTTAACTCTGTGAGATGAATGCACACATCACAAAGGAGTTTCTAATATTGCTTTTGTCTAGATTTTATGTGAATATATTTCCTTTTCGACCATTGGCCGCAAAGCGCTCCAAATGTCCACATGCAGATTCTAGAAAAAGAATGTTTCCAAACTGCTCAATCAAAAGAAAGGTTCAACAATGTGAGATGAATTCATGCATCACAAAGAAGTTTCTAAGAATTCTTTGGTCTACTTTATGTGAAGATATTTCATTATCCACCAAAGGCCTCAAAGTGCTGAAAATGTCCACTTGAGATCTACAAAAAGAGAGTTTCAAAACTGCTCAATCAAAAGAAAGTTTTAACTCTGTGAGATGAATGCACACATCACAAAGAAGTTTTTCAGATTGCTTCTGTCTAGATTTTCTGTGAAGATATTTCCTTTTCTACCAGAGGCTGCAAAGCATTCCAAATGTCCACTTCCATTTCCTAAAAATAGAGTGTTTCCAAACTGCTCAATCAAAAGAAACGTTCAACTCTGTGAGATGAATGCAGACATTACAAAGAGTTTTCTCAGAATTCTTCTGTCTGGTTTTCATGTGAAGATATTTCCTCTACACCATAGGCCTCAAATTGCTCCATATGTCCACTTGTAGATTGTATAAAAAGAGTTTCAAAACTGCTCTATGAAAAGAAAGGTCTAACTCTGTGAGATGAATGCACACATCACAAAGAAATTTCTCTGATTGCTTCTGTCTAGATTTGATGTGAAGATATTTCCTTTTCTATCATAGGCTGCAGAGCACTCCAAATGTCCACCTGCAGATTCTACATAAGGAGGGTTTCCAAACTGCTTAATGAAAAGAAAGATTCAACTCTGTGAGATAAATGCAGACATCACAAAGAAGTTTCTTAGAATTCTTCTGTGTAGTTTTTATGTTAAGATATTTCCTTTTCTGCCATAGGCCTCAAAGCACTCCAAATGTCCAATTGCAGATTCTACAGAAAGAGAGTTTCAAAACTGCTCAATCAAAAGAAAGGTTTATCTCTGTGAGATGAATGCACACATCACAAAAAGTTTCTCAGATTGCTTCTGGCTATATTTTATGTGAAGATAATTCCTTTTCTACCATACACCACAAAGAACTCCAAATCTACACCTGCAGATTCTACAAAAGGAGGGTTTCCAAACTGCTCAATCAAAAGAAAGATTCTACTCTGTGAGATGAATGCACACATCACAATGCTGTTTCTCAGAATTCTTTCTAGATTTTATGGGAAGATATTTAATTTTCCACCACAGACCTCCACACTCTCCAAATGTCCATTTGCAGATTCTACAACAACAGAGCTTCAAAACTCCTCAATCAAAAGAAAGTTTTGACTCAGTGAGATGAATGCAAACATCACAAAGAAGTTTCTCAGATTCCTTCTATCTGGATTTTATGTGAAGATATTTCCTTTTCTGTCATAGGCCACAAAGAGCTCCAAATGTCCACTTGCAGATTCTACAAATTGAGTACTACCAAACTGCACAATCAAAAGAAAGGCTCAACTCTGTGAGATGAATGCACACATCACAAAGGGTTTTCTCTGAATTCTTCTCTCTAGTTTTTATGTTGTTATAACCTTTCCAACCACAGACCTTAAAGCGCTCCAAATGTCCACTTGCAAATTCTACAAGAAGAGAGTTTCAAGCAGCTCTATCAAAAGAAAGTTTTAACTCTGTGAGATGAATGCATACATTACAAAATTTCTCAGATTGCTTCTGTCTTGATTTTATGTGAAGATATTTCCTTTTTTACCTTAGGCTGCAAAGCACTCCAAATGTCCACTTGTAGATTGTACAAATAGAGTTTTTTCAAACTTCTCAATCAAAAGAAAGGTTCAACTCTGTGAGATGAACGCACACATCACAAAGAAGTTTCTCAGAATTCTTCTGTCTAGTTTTTAAGGGGAAAATATTACCTTTTCCTCCATAGGCCTCAAAGCGCTCCAAATATCCACTTGCAGATTCTACAAGAAGGGAGTTTCAAAACTGCTCTATGAAAACAAATGGTTAACTTGTGAGATGAATGCACACATCACAGAGAAGTTTCTCAGGTGGCTTCTATGTATATTTTCTGTGAAGTTATAAACTTTTCCACCATAGGCCTCAAAGCGCTCCAAATGTCCAATTGCAGATTCTACAAAAAAAGAGTTTCAAAGCAGCTATATCAAAAGAAAAGTTTAACTCTGTGAGATGAACGCACACATCACAAAAAGTTTCACAGATTTCTTTTGTCTAGATTTTATGTGAATATATTTCCTTTTATAATATAGGCTGCATGGGGCTCCACATGTCCACTTGCAGTTTCTACAAGTAGAGTGTTTCCAAACTGATCAATCAAAAGAAAGGTTCAACTCTGTGAGATGAATACACACAACACAAAGAAGTTTCTCAGAATTCTTCTGTCTAGTTGTTATGTGAAGATGTTACCTTTACCACAATAAGCCTCAAAGAGATCAAAATGTCCATTTGCAGATTCTACAAGAAGAGAGTTTCAAAACTGTTCTATCAAAGAAAAGTTTACCTCTGTTAGATGAATGCATACATCACAAACAAGTTTCTCAGATTGCTTCTGTCTAGTTTTTATGTGAAAATATTTCCTTTTCTACCAATGGCCACAATGCACTCCAAGTGTCCACCTACAGATTATAAAAATAGAGTGTTTCTAAACTGCTCAATCTAAAGAAATGTCCAACACTGTGAGATGAACGCACACATCACAAAGAGGTTTCTCAGAATTCTTCTCTCTAGTTTTTATGTGAAGATATTACCTTTTCCAATATAGGCCACAAAACCCTCCAAATGTCCACTTGCAGATACTACAAGAAAAGAGTTTCAAAACTGCTCTATCAAAAAAAGGTTTAACTCTTTGAGATAAATGCACACATCACAAAGAACTTTTTCAGATTGCTTCAGTCTAGATTTTATGTGAAGATATTTCATTTTCTACCACAGGGTGCAAAGCGCTCTAAATGTCCACTTCCATTTTCTAAAAACAAGGTGTTTCCAAACTGCTCAATCAAAAGAAATTTTCAACTCTGTGAGATGAATGCACACATCAAAAAGAGTTTTTTCAGAATTCTTCTGTCTGGTTTTTATGTGAAGATATTTCCTTCTTCACCGTAGGCCTCAAAGCATGCAAAATGTCCACTTGCAGATTCTACAAAAAGAGAGTTTCAAAACTGCTCTATGAAAAGAAATGACTAACTATGCGAGATGAATGCACACATCACAAAGGAATTTCTCTGATTGCTTATGTCTAGATTATAAGTGAAGATATTTCCTTTTCTAACATAGGCTGCAAAGCGCTCCAAATGTCCACTGGCAGACTCTACAAAAGGAGGGTTCCAAACTGCTCAATTCAAAGAAAGATTCTACTCTGTGAGATGAACGCACACATCACAAGGAAGTTTCTCAGAATTCTTCTGTCTAGTTTTTATGTGAAGATATTTCCTTTTCCACCATAGGCCTCAAAATGCTCCAAATGTCAACTTGCAGATTCTACAAAAGAGAGTTTCAAAACCACTCAATCAAAAGAAAGGTTTATCTCTGTGAGATGAATGCACACATCACAAAGTTTCTCAGATTGCTTCTGTCTAGATTTTATGTGAAGATATTTCCTTTTCTACCATATACCACAAAGCGCTCCAAATCTCCACTTGCAGATTCTACAAAAGGAGGGTTTCCAAACTGCTCAGTCAAAAGAAAGGTTTTACTCTGTGAGGTGAATGTACATATCACAGAGAAGTTTTTCAGTATTCTTCTGTGTAGTTTTTATGGGAAGATATTTAATTTTCAACCACAGGCCTCAACGTGCTCCAAATGTCCATTTGCAGATTCTGCAAAAACAGAGCTTCAAAACTCCTCAATCAAAAGAACGGTTTCACTCTGTGAGATGAATGCAAACATCACAAAGTAGTTTCTCAGATTCCTTCTGTCTAAATTTTATGTGAAGATGTTTCCTTTTCTACCATTGGCCGCAAAGCGTTCCAAATGTCTCCCTGCAGATTCTACAAGAAGAGTGTTCCAAACTGCTCAATCAAAAGAAAGTTTCAACTCTGTGACATGAACGCACACATCACAAAGCAGTTTCTCAGATTTCTTCTGTCTAGTTTTTTTGAAGATATTACTTTTTCCAACATAATCTTCAAAGCACTCTAAATGTCTACTTACAGATTCTACAAGAAGAGAGTTTCAAAACTGCTCTATCAAAAGAAAGGTTTAACTGTGTGAGATGAATGCACACATCACAAATTAGCTGATCAGATTGCTTCTGTCCAGATTTTATGTGAAGATATTTCTTTTTCTACCATAGGCAGCAAAGCGCTCCAAATCTCCAATTGCGTATTTTACAAATAGAGTGTTTCCAAACTGCTCAATCAAAGGAAAGGTTCCAATGTGTGAGATGAATGCACACATCACAAAGAAGTTTCTCGGAACTCTTCTGTCTAGTTTATATGTGAAGATATTTCCTTTTCCACCATAGGCCTCAAAGTGCTCCAAATGTCCACTTGCAGATTCTACAAAAAGAGAGTTTCAAATCTCCTCATTCAAAATAAAGGTTTAAACCTGTGAGATAAATGCACACATCACAAAGAAGTTTCTCAGATTGCTTCTGCCTGGATTTTATGTGAAGATATTTCCTTTACTACCATATGCCACAAAGCACTCCAAGTGTCCACATGCAGATTCTAAAAAAGGAGTGTTTCCAAACTGCTTAATCAAAAAGAAAGATTTTACTCTCTGAGATGAACGCACATGTCACGAAGAAGTTTTTCAGAATTCTTCTGTCTGGTTTTTATGGGAATATATTTAATTTTCAACTACAGGCTTCAACGCACTCCAAATGTCCATTTGCAGATTCTACAAAAACAGAGTTTCAAAACTCCTCAATCAAATGAAAAGTTTCACTCTGTGAGATGAATGCAAACATCACAAAGAAGTTTCTCAGATTCCTTCTGTCTAGACTTTATGTGAAGATATTTCCTTTTCTACCATTGGCCACAAAGCACTCCAAATGTCCCCCTGCAGATTCTACAAAAAGAGTTTTCCAAACTGCTCAGCCAAAATAAAGTTTCAACTCTGTGTGATGAACTCACGCATCACAAAGCACTTTCTCAGAATTCTTCTCTCTAGTTTTTTTTGGGAAGATATTACCATTTCCACCATAATCTTCAAAGTGATCTAAATGTCTACTTACAGATTCTACAAGAACAGAGTTTCAAAACTGCTCCATCAAAAGACAGGTTTAACTGTGTGAGATGAATGCACACATCACAAATTAGTTTCTCAGATTGCTTCTGTCAACATTTTATGTGAAGATATTTCCTTTTCTACCTTAGGCCACAAAGAGTTTTGTATCATCCATTGCAGATTGTACAAACAGAGTGTTTCCAAACTGCTCAATCAAAAGAAAGTTTCAACTCTGTGAGATGAATGCACACATCATGAAGAAGTTTCTCAGAATTCTTCTGTCTAGTTTTTATGTGAAGATATTTACTTTTCCACCGTAGGCCTCAACATGCTCCAAATGTCCACTTCCTGATTCTACAAAATGAGAGTTTCAAAACTGCTCTATCAAAAGAAAGGTTTAACTCTGTGAGATGAATGCACACATCACAAAGGACATTCTCAGATTGCTTCTGTCCAGATTTCATGTGAAGATATTTCCTTTTCAACCATAGGCCACAAAGCGATCCAAATCTCCAATTGCAGATTATACAAATAGAGTGTTTCCAAACTGCTCAATCAAAAGAAAGGTCCCAATGTGTGAGATTAACGCACACATCACAAAGAATTTCCTCATAATGCTTATGTCTAGTTTTTATGTGAAGATATTTCCTTTTCCTCTGTAGGCCTCAAAGCGCACTGAATATCCACTTGCAGCTCCAACAAAAAGTGTTTCAAAACTGCTCTATCAAAAGGAAGATTCAACACTGAGAGCTGAATGCACACATCAAAAAGAAGATTCTGAAAATGCTTCTGTATAGTTTTTATGTGAAGATATTTCCATTTCCACCATTGGCCTCAAAGCACTTCAAATATCCACTTGCAGATTGTACAAAAAGAGTGTTTCAAAACTGCTCTATCAAAAGTAAGGTTCATCTCTGTAAGTTTAATGCAGGCAACAAAAGGAAGTTTCTGAGAATGGTTCTGTCTAGTTTAATGTGAAAATACTTTGTTTTCCACCATAGTCTTAATAGTGTTCCAAATATCCACTGGGAGATTACACAATTAGAGTGTTTCAAAACTGCCCTATCAAAAGGAAGATTCAACTCTGTGAGTTGAATGCACACATTAAAAAGAAGTTTCTGAGAATGCTTCTGTCTAGTTTTTATGTAAATATATTTCCTTTTGAACCATAGACTTCAAAGCGATCCAAAAATCCACTTGCAGATTATTAAAAAGAGTGTTTCAAAACTGCTCTATAAAAAGGAAGGTTCAACTCTGTGAGTTAAAGGCACACATCCCAAGGAAGTTTCTGAAAATGCTTCTGTCTAGTTTTTATGTGAAGATATTCCCTTTTCCACCATAGGCATCAAAGCGCTCCAAATATCTAATTGATATTTCTACAAAAAGAGTGTTTCCAAGCTGTTCTATAAAAAGAAGGTTTTAAAACTGTGAGTTGAATGCAGACATCATGAAGAAGTTTCTGAGAATGCTTCTGCCTAGTTTTTACGTTAAGATAATTCCTTTTGCAGTATAGGCCTTAAACCTCTCCAAATATCCACTTCCAGATTCTACAAAAAGAGTGTCTCAAAACTGCTCTATCAAAAGAAAGTTTCAAATCTTTGAGTTGAATGCACACATCACAAAAAAGTTTCTGAGAATGCTTCTGTCTAGTTTTTATTTGAAGATATTTCCATTTCCAGCAGAGGACACAAAGCACACCAAATATAAACTTGCAGATTCTATAAAAAGAGTGTTTCAAAGCTACTCTATGAAAAGAAATTTTGACCTCTGTGAGTTGAATGCAGACATCCCAAAAATGTTTCTGAGAATGCTTTTGTCTAGTTTTTGTGTGAAGACATTTCTTTTTTCACCCTAGGCCTCAAATCCCTCCAAATATCCACTTGCAGATTCTACAAAAAGAGTGTTTCAAAAATGCTCTATCAAAAGGAAGGTTCAAATTGGTGAGTTGAATGCACACATCTCAAAGAAATTTCTGAGAATGCTTCTGTCTAGTTTTTATGTGAAGATATATTCTTTTCCATCATAGGCCTCAAAGCGCTCTAAATATCCCCTTGCAGATTCTACAAAAAAAGTGTTTCAAAACTGTTCTATCAAAACAAAGGTTCAAACCTGCGAGTTGAATGCACACATCACAAAGAGCTTTCTGAGAAATCTTCTGTCTAGTTTTTATGTGAAGATATCTCCTTTTCCACCATAGGCCTCAAGGCGTTACAAATATCCACTTCCAGATTCTACAAAAAGAGTGTTTCAAAACTACCCTAACAAAAGGAAAGTTCAGCTCTGAGAGTTGAATGTGCACATCACAGAGAAGTTTCTGAGAGTTCTTCTGTCTAGTTTTTATGTGAAGATATTTCCATTTCTACCATAGCCCTCAAATCGCTCCAAATATCCACATGCAGATTCTACAAAAAGTGTGTTTCAAAACTGGTCTATCAAAAGAAAGGTTCAACTCTGTGAGTTGAATGCCCACATCACAAAGAAGTTTCTGAGAATGCTTCTGTCTAGTTTTTAGGGGAAGATATTTCCTTTTCCCACATGGGCCTCAAAGCGCTCCAAATATCCACTTGCAGATTCTACAAATAGAGTGTTTCAAAACTGCTCTATCAAAACAAATGTTCAACTCTGTGAGTTGAATGCCCACATACATAAGGAGCTTATGAGAATGATTCTGTCTCGTTTTTATGTGAAGATATTTCTTTTTCCACCATAGGCCTCATAGCGCTCCAAATATCCTCTGGTAGATACCACAAAAAGGGTGTTTCAAAACTGCTATATCAAAAGGAAGTTTCAACCCTTTGAACTGAATTCACAGGTCACAAACAAGTTTCTGAGCATGCTTCTGTCAAGTTTTTATGTGAAGATATTTCGTCTTCCACTGTAGGCCTCAAGGTGCTCCAAAAATCCACTTGCAGATTCTACAAAAAGAGTCTCTCACAACTGCTCTATCAAAAGGAAAGTTCAGCTCTGTGAGTTAAATGCACAATCACAGAATAGTATCAGAAAATGCTTTCTAATTTTTATATGAAGATATTTCCTTTTCCATTGCAGTCCTCAAGGCACTCCAAATATGCACTTGCAGAATCTACAAAAAGAGTGTTTCAAAACTGCTCTATCAAAACGAAAGTTCAGCTCCGTGAGTTAAACGTGCACATCACAAAGACGTTTCTGAGAATGCTTCTGTCTAGTATTTATGTGAAGATATTTCCATTTCCATCACAGTCCTCAAAGTGCTCTAAATATCCATTTGCAGTTTCCAGAACAGTATTTCAAAACTGGTCTACAAAAGAAAGGTTCAACTGTGTGAGTTGAATGCACACATCACAAAGAAGTTTCTGAGAATGCTTCTGTCTAGTTTTTAGGTGAACATATTTCCTTTTCCACCATAAGCCTCAAAGCACTGAAAATACCCACTTGCAGATTCCACAAAAAGAGCGTTTCAAAACTGCTCTATCAAAGGAAAGGTTCAACTTGTGGGTTGAATGCGCACATCACAAAGAAATTTCTAAGAATGCTTTTGCCTAGTTTAAAAGTTAAGATATTTCCTTTTCCACCGTAGGCCTCAAATGCAGCCAAATATTCACTTGAAGATTCTAGAAAAAGAGTGTTTTATAACTAGTGGATCAAAAGAATGGTTCACCTCTGTGAGTTGAAAGCACACATCACAAAGAAGTTTCTGAGAAAGCTTCTGTCTAGTTTTTACGTGAAGATATTTCCTTTTCCACTGCAGGCCTCAAGGTGCTCCAAATATCCACTTACAGATTCTACAAAAAGATTGTAACAAAACTGATCTATCAAAAGAAAGGTTAAACTCTGTGAGTTGAATGCACACATCACAAAGAAGCTTCAGAGAATCCTTCTGTCTATTTTTTTTCTTTTTTATTATTATTATGGTTATTATTGTTATACTTTAGGTTTTATGGTACATGTGCGCAATGTGCACGTAAGTTACATATGTATACATGTGCCATGCTGGTGTGCTGCACCCACTAACTCGTCATCTAGCATTAGGTATATCTCCCAATGCTATCCCTCCCCCATCCCCCCCCACAACAGTCTCCGAAGTGTGATGTTCCCCTTCCTGTGTCCATGTGTTCTCATTGTTCAATTCCCACCTATGAGTGAGAATATGTGGTGTTTAGTTTTTTGTTCTTGCGATAGTTTACTGAGAATGATGATTTCCAATTTCATCCATGTCCCTACAAAGGACATGAACTCATCATTTTTTATGGCTGCATAGTATTCCATGGTGTATATATGCCACATTTTCTTAATCCAGTCTATCATTGTTTGACATTTGGGTTGGTTCCAAGTCTTTGCTATTGTGAATAGTGCCGCAATAAACATACGTGTGCATGTGTCTTTATAGCAGCATGATTTATAGTCCTTTGGGTATATACCCAGTAATGGGATGGCTGGGTCGAATGGAATTTCTAGTTCTAGATCCCTGAGGAATCGCCACACTGACTTCCACAAGGGTTGAACTAGTTTACAGTCCCACCAACAGTGTAAAAGTGTTCCTATTTCTCCACATCCTCTCCAGCACCTGTTGCTTCCTGATTTTTTAATGATTGCCATTGTAACTGGTGTGAGATGGTATCTCACTGTGGTTTTGATTTGCATTTCTCTGATGGCCAGTGATAGTGAGCATCTTTTCATGTGTTTTTTGGCTGCATAAATGTCTTCTTTTGAGACGTGTCTTTTCATGTCCTTCGTCCACTTTTTGATGGGTTGTTTGTTTTTTCTTGTAAATTTGTTGGAGTTCTTTGTAGATTCTGGATATTAACCCTTTGTCAGATGAGTAGGTTGCGAAAATTTTCTCCCATTTTGTAGGTTGCCTGTTCACTCTGATGGTAGTTTCTTTTCCTGTGCAGAAGCTCCTTAGTTTAATTAGGTCCCATTTGTCAATTTTGGCTTTTGTGGCCATTGCTTTTGGTGCTTTAGACATGAAGTCCTTGCCCATGCCTATGTCCTTAATGGTAATGCCGAGGTTTTCTTCTAGGATTTTTATGGTTTTAGGTCTAATGTTTAAGTCTTTAATCCATCTTGAATTGATTTTTGTATAAGGTGTAAGGAAGGGATCCAGTTTCAGCTTTCTCCAAATGGCTAGCCAGTTTTCCCAGCACCATTTATTAAATAGGGAATCCTTTCCCCATTTCTTGTTTTTCTCAGGTTTGTCAAAGATCAGATAGTTGTAGATATGTGGCATTATTTCTGAGGGCTCTGTTCTGTTCCATTGATCTATATTTCTGTTTTGGTACCAGTACCACGCTCTTTTGGTTACTGTAGCCTTGTAGTATAGTTTGAAGTCAGGTAGTGTGATGCCTCCAGCTTTGTTCTTTTGGCTTAGGATTGACTTGGTGATGCGGGCTCTTTTTTGGTTCCATATGAACTTTAAAGTAGTTTTATACAATTCTGTGAAGAAAGTATTGATAGCTTGATGGGGATGGCATTGAATCTGTAAATTACCTTGGGAAGGATGGCCATTTTCACGATATTGATTCTTCCTACCCATGAGCATGGAATGTTCTTCCATTTGTTTGTATCGTCTTTTATTTCCTTGAGCAGTGGTTTGTAGTTCTCCTTGAAGAAGTCCATCACATCCCTTGGAAGTTGGATTCCCAGGTATTTTATTCTCTTTGAAGCAATTGTGAATGGGAGTTCACTCATGATTTGGCTCTCTGTTTGTCTGTTATTGATGTATAAGAATGCTTGTGATTTTTGTACATTGATTTTGTATCCTGAGACTTTGCTGAATTTGCTCATCAGCTTAAGGAGATTTTGGGCTGAGACGATGTGGTTTTTTAGATATGCAATCAGTCATCTGCAAACAGGGGCAATTTGACTTCCTCTTTTCCTAATTGAATAGATTTTATTTTCTTCTCCTGCCTAATTGCCCTGGCCAGAACTTCCAACACTATGTTGAATAGAAGTGGTGAGAGAGGGCATCCCTGTCTTGTGCCAGTTTTCAAAGGGAATGCTTCCAGTTTTTCCCATTCAGTATGATATTGGCTGTGGGTTTGTCATAGATAGCTCTTATTATTTTGAGATACATCCCATCAATACCTAATTTATTGAGAGTATTTAGCATGAAGCATTGTTGAATTTTGTCAAAGGACTTTTCTGCATCTATTGAGATAATCATGTGGTTTTTGTCATTGGTTCGGTTTATATGCTGGATTACATTTATTGATTTGCGTATATTGAACCAGCCTTGCATCCCAGGGATGAAGACCACTTGATCATGGTGGATAAACTTTTTGATGTGCTGCTGGATTCGGTTTGCCAGTATTTTATTGAGGATTTTTGCATCAATGTTCATCAAGGATATTGGTCTAAAATTCTCTTTTTTGGTTGTGTCTCTGCCAGGCTTTGATATCAGGATGATGCTGGCCTCATAAAATGAGTTAGGGAGGATTCCCTGTTTCTCTATTGATTGTAATAGTTTCAGAAGGAATGGTACCAGTTCCTGCTTGTACCTCTGGTAGAATTCTGCTGTGATCCCGTCTGGTCCTGGACTTTTTTTGGTTGGTAAATTATTGATTATTGCCACAATTTCAGCTCCTGTTATTGGTGTATTCAGAGATTCAAATTCTTCCTGGTTTAGTCTTGGGAGGGTGTATGTGTTGAGGAATTTATCCATTTCTTCTAGATTTTCTAGCTTATTTTCGTAGAGGTATTTGTAGTATTCTCTGATGGTAGTTTGCATTTCTGTGGGATCGGTGGTGATATCCCCTTTATCATTTTTTATTGCATCTATTTGATTCTTCTCTCTTTTTTTCTTTATTAATCTTGCTAGCAGTCTATCAATTTTGTTGATCCTTTCAAAAAACCAGCTTCTGGATTCATTAATTTTTTGAAGTGTTTTTTGTGTCTCTATTTCCTTCAGTTCTGCTCTGATTTTAGTTATTTCTTGCCTTCTGCTAGCTTTTGAATGTGTTTGCTCTTGCTTTTCTAGTTCTTTTAATTGTGGCGTTAGGGTGTCAATTTTTGATCTTTCCTGCTTTCTTTTGTGGGCACTTAGTGCTATAAATTTTCCTCTACACACTGCTTTGAATGCATCCCAGAGATTCTGGTATGTTGTGTCTTGGCTCTCGTTGGTTTCAAAGAACATCTTTATTTCTGCCTTCATTCTGTTATGTACCCAGTAGTCATTCAGGAGCAGGTTGTTCGGTTTCCATGTAGTTGAGCGGTTTTAAGCGAGATTCTTAATCCTGAGTTCTAGCTTGATTGCACTGTGATCTGAGAGATAGTTTGTTATAATTTCTGTTCTTTTACATTTATTGAGGAGAGCTTTACTTCCAAGTGTGTGGTCAATTTTGGAATAGGTGTGGTGTGGTGTTGAAAAAAATGTATATTCTGTTGATTTGGGGTGGAGAGTTCTGTAGATGTCTATTAGGTCTGCTTGGTGCAGAGCTGACTTCAATTCCTGGGTATCCTTGTTGATTTTCTGTTTTGTTGATCTGTCTAATGTTGACAGTGGGGTGTTAAAGTCTCCCATTAATAATGTGTGGGAGTCTAAGTCTCTTTGTAGGTCACTCAGGACTTGCTTTATGAATATGGCTGCTCCTGTATTGGGTGCATATATATTTAGGATAGTTAGCTCTTCTTGTTGAATTAATCCCTTTACCATTATGTAATGGCCTTCTTTGTCTCTTTTGATCTTTGTTGGTTTAAAGTCTGTTATATCAGAGACTAGGATTGCAACCCCTGCCTTTTTTTGTTTTCCATTTGCTTGGTAGATCTTCCTCCATCCTTTTATTTTGAGCCTATGTGTGTCTCTGCACGTGAGATGGGTTTCCTGAATACAGCACACTGATGGCTCTTGTGTCTTTATCCAATTTGCCAGACTGTGTCTTTTAATTGGAGCATTTAGTCCATTTACATTTAAAGTTAATATTGTTATGTGTGAATTTGATCCTGTCATTATGATGTTAGCTGGTTATTTTGCTCGTTAGTTGATGCAGTCTCTTCCTAGTCTTGATGGTCTTTACATGTTGGCGTGATTTTTCGGTGGCTGGTACCGGTTGTGCCTTTCCATGCTTAGTGCTTCCTTCAGGAGCTCTTTTAGGGCAAGTCTGGTGGTGACAAAATCTCTCAGCATTTGCTTGTCTGTAAAGTATTTTATTTCTCCTTCACTTATGAAGCTTAGTTTGGCAGGATATGAAATTCTGGGTTGAAAATTCTTTTCTTTAAGAATGTTGAATATTGGCCCCCACTCTCTTCTGGTTTGTAGGGTTTCTGCCAAGAGATCCGCTGTTAGTCTGATGGGCTTCCCTTTGATGGTAACCCGACCTTTCTCTCTGGCTGCCCTTAACATTTTTTCCTTCATTTCAACTTTGGTGAATCTGACAATTATGTGTCTTGGAGTTGCTCTTCTCGAGGAGTGTCTTTGTGGCATTCTCTGTATTTCCTGAATCTGAATGTTGGCCTGCCTTTCTAGATTGGGGAAGTTCTCCTGGATAATATCCTGCAGAGTGTTTTTCAACTTGTTTCCATTCTCCCTGTCACTTTCAGGTACACCAATCAGACGTAGATTTGGTCTTTTCACATAGTCCCATATTTCTTGGAGGCTTTACACATTTCTTTTTATTCTTTTTTCTCTAAACTTTCCTTCTCACTTCACTTCATTCATTTCATCTTCCAGGGCTGATACCCTTTCTTCCAGTTGTTCGCATCAGCTCCTGAGGCTTCTGCATTCTTCACGTAGTTCTCGAGCCTTGGTTTTCAGCTCCATCAGCTCCTTCAAGCACTTCTCTGTATTGGTTATTCTAGTTATCATTCTTCTACATTTTTTTCAAAGTTTTCAACTTCTTTGCCTTTGGTTTGAATATCCTCCTGTAGCTCGAAGTAATTTAATCATCTGAAGCCTTCTTCTCTCACCTCGTCAAAGTCATTCTCCATCCAGCTTTGTTCCGTTGATGGTGAGGAACTGTGTTCCTTTGGAGGAGGAGAGGTACTCTGCTTTTTAGAGTTTCCAGTTTTTCTGTTCTGTTTTTTCCCCAACTTTGTGGTTTTGTCTACTTTTGGTCTTTGATGATGGTGATGAACAGATGTGTTTTTGGTGTGGATGTCCTTTCTGTTAGTTTTCTGTCTAACAGACAGGACCCTCAGCTGCAGGTCTGTTGGAGTACCTGGTGGGCCGTGTGAGGTGTCAGTCTGCCCCTGCTGGGGCGTGCTTCCCAGTTAGGCTGCTTGGGGGTCAGGGGTCAGGGACCCACTTGAGGAGGCAGTCTGCCCGTTCTAAGATCTCCAGCTGTGTGCTGGGAGAACCACTGCACTCCTCAATGCTGTCAGACAGGGACATTTAAGTCTGCAGAGGTTACTGCTGTCTTTTTATTTGCCTGTGCCCTGCCCCCAGAGGTGGAGCCTACAGAGGCAGGCAGGCCTCCTTGAGCTGTGGTGGGCCCCACCCAGTTCAAGCTTCCTGGCTGCTTTGTTTACCTAAGCGAGCCTGGGCAATGGCGGGCACCCCTCTCCCAGCCTCACTGCCGACTTGCTGTTTGATCTCAGACTGCTGTGCTAGCAATCAGAGAGACTCCGTGGGTGTAGGACCCTCTGAGCCAGGTGTGGGCTATAATCTCCTGGGGCACCGTTTCCTAAGCCCTTCGGAAAAGCACAGTATTTGGGTGGGAGTGGCCCGATTTTCCAGGTGCCCTCTGTCACCCCTGGAAAGGGAACTCCCTGACCTCTTGCACTTCCTGAGTGAGGCAATGCCTCGCCCCTGCTTCGTCTGGCCCATGGTACACTCACCCACTGACCTGCACCCACTGTCTGGCACTCCCTAGTGAGATGAACCCGGTACCTCAGATGGAAATGCAGAAATCACCCATCTTCTGCATTGCTCACGCTGGGAGCTGTAGACCGGAGCTGTTCCTATTTGGCCATCTTGGCTCCTCCCACTGTCTATTTTTTTTAATGAAGATATTTCCTTTCCAACCATAGTCTCAAAGTGCTGCAAATATCCACTTGCAGATTCTACAAAAAGAGTGTTTCAAAGCTGTTCTATCAAAACAAGTGTTCAACTCTGGGAGCTTAATGCACATATCACAAAGAAGTTTCTGAGAATGCTTCTGTCTATTTTTTATATTAAGATATTTCCTTTTCCACAGTAGGCCTCAAAACGCTCCAAATATCCACTTGCAGAATCTACAAAAAGATTGTTGCAAAACTTCTCTGTCAAAAGGAATGTTCAACATTGTGAGCTGAATGCACATCACAAAGAGGTTTCTGAGAATGTTTCTGTCTAGTTTTTATGTGAAGATATTTCCTTTTCCACCAGAGACCCCAAAGCACTCCAAATCTCCACTTGCAAATTGTAAAAAAGGAGTGCTTCAAAACTTCTCTATCAAAAGAAACGTTCAACTCTGTGTGTTAACTTCACACATCACAAAGGAGTTTCTGAGAATCCTTCTGTCTAGTTTTTATATGAAGATATTTCTTTTTCCACTGAAGGCCTCAAAGCACTCCAAATATCCACTTGCAGATTCTACAAAAAGAGTGTTTCATAACAGCTGTATCAAAAGAAAAGTTCAACTCGGTGAGTTGAATGCACACATGACAAGGAAGATACTGAGAATGCTTCTGTCTAGTTTTTATGTTAACATATATCCTTTTCTGCTCTAGGCCTCAATGTGCTCAAAATATCCAGTTGCAGATTCTACAAAAAGATTATTTCAAATCTGCTCTACCAAAAGGAAAATTCAGCTGTGTGAGTTGAATGCACACATCACAAAGAAGTTTCTGAGAATGCTTCTGTCTGATTTTATTTTAAGATATTTCCTTTTCCACAGTAGGTGTCGAAGTACTCCAAATATCCAATTGCAGATTTTACAAAAACAGTGTTACAAAACTTCTCTCTCAAAAGGAATGTTCAGCATTGTGAGATGAATGCACACAACACAAACAAGTTTCTGTGCATGATTCTGTCTAGTTTTAATGTGAAGATACTTTCTTTTCCACCGGAGGCCCCAATGCACTCTTAATCTCCACATGCAGATTCTACAAAAAGAGTCTTTCAGAGCTGGTGTATCAAAAGTATGGTTCACATCAGTGAGTTGAATGCACACATCACAAATAAGTTTCTGAGAATGCTTCTGTCTAGTTTTCATGTGAAGATATTTCCTTCTCCACCATAGGCCACAAGGAGCTCCAAATATCCACTTGCAGATTCTACAGAAAGAGTCTTTAATACCTGCTCTACCAAAAGGAAAATTCTGCTCTGTGTGTTGAATGTGCACATCACAAAGAAGTTTCTGAGAATGCTTCTTTCTAGTTTTTATGTGAAGATATTTCCTTTCCAACCATAGGCCCCAAAGCACTCCAAATATCCACTTAAAAATTCTACAAAAAGAGTGTTTCAAAACTGCTCTATCAAGAGGCAGGTTCATCTCTGTGAGATGAATACACACTTCCATAAGAAGTTTCAGAGAATGTTTCTGTCTAGTTTTTATGTGAAGGTATTTCCCTTTCCACCATAGGCCTCAAAGTGTGCCAAATATCCACTTGCAGATTCTACGAAAAGAGTGTTTCAAAACTGCTTTATGAAAAGAAAGATTCAACTCTGTGAGTTGAATGCACACATCACAAAGAAGTTTCTGAGATTACTTCTGTTTAGTTTTTATGTAAACATATATCCTTTTCCAGCATAGGCCTGAAAACTCTCTAAATATCAACTTGCAGATTCTATGAAAAGAGGTTATCAAATCTGATCTGTCAAAAGAAACGTGAAACTCAGTGAGTTGAATGCACAGATAACAAAGACGTTTCTGAGAATGCTTCTGTCTAGTTTTCATGTGAAGATATTTCTTTTTCCACCACAGGCCCCAAAGCTCTCCAAATATCCACTTGCAGATTCTACAAAAAGAGGGATTCAGAAGTCTTATATCAAAAGAATGGTTCCCCTATGTGAGTTGAATGCACACATCAAAAAGAAGTTTCCGAGAATGCGTCTGTCTTGTTTTTATGTGAAGACCTCTCCTTTTCCACTGTATGCTTCAAGGCGCTCCAAATGTCGACTTGCAGATTCTACAAAAAGTGTGTTTCAAAACTGCTGCATCAAAAGAAAACGTCAGACCTGTGTGGTGAATATGCACATCACAATGAAGTTTCTGAGAATGCTTCTGTCTAGTTTTTATGTGAAGATATTTCCTTTTTGGCCATTGGCCTCAATGTGCTCAAAATATCCGCTTGCAGATTCTACTAAAAGAATGTTTCAATACTCGTCTATCACAAGAAAGGTGCAACTCTGTAAATTGAATGCACACCTCAGAAAGAAGTTTCTGAGATTGCTTCTGTCTAGGTTTCGTGTGAAGAAATTTACTTTTCCACTACAAGGCTCAAAGTGCTCCAAATATCCACTTACAGATACTACAAAAAGAGTGTTTCAGAACAGTTCTATCAAAAGGAATGTTCAACAGTGTGTGTTGAGTGCACACATCTAAAAGAAGTTTCTGAGAATGCTTCTGTCTAATTTTTATATGAAGATATTTCCTTTTCAACCTTAGACCACAAAGCGCTCCAAATATACACTTGCACTTTCAACAAAAAGAGTGTTACAAAACTGCTCTACCAAAAGAAAGATTCAACTGTGTGAGTTGGATGCACACACGAAGAAGGAGTTTCTGAGAATTCTTCTGTCTAGTTTTTATGTGAAGATATTCCCTTTTCCACCATAGACCCCAAAGCCCTACAAGTATCCACTTGCAGATTCTATCAAAAGAGTGTTTCGAATCTGCTCTATCAAAAGAAAAGTTCAACTCTGAGTTGAATGCACACATCACAACAAGTTTCTGAAAATGCTTCTGCCTAGTTTTTATGTGAACATATTTCCTTCTCCACCATAGGCCTCAAATCGCTCCAAATATCCACTTGCAGATTTTACAAAAAGAGTGTTTCAGAACTGGTGTATCAAAAGAATGGTTCAACTCTGTGAGTTGAATGCACACAGCACAAAGAAGTTTCTGAGAATGCTTCTGTCTAGTTTTTAAATGAAGATATTTCCTTTTCCACCATAGGCTTTAAGGCGCTCCAAATATGCAAGTTCAGATTCTACAAAAAGAGTGTTTCAAAACTGCCCTATCAAAAACAAAGGTCAGTCATGAGAGTTGAATGCACACATCACAAAGATGTTTCTGAGAATGATTCTGCCTAGTATTTATGTGAAAATATTTCCTTTTCCACCATAGGCCTCAAAGAGCTCCCAAAATCCACTTACAGATTCTACAAAAAGAGTGTTTCAGAACTGGTGTATCAAAAGAATGGTACACCTCTGTGAGTTGAATGCACACATCACGAAATGTTTCTGTGAATGCTTCTGTCTAGTTTTTGTGTGAATATATTACATTTTCCTCTGTATGCCTCAAAGTGCTCCAAATATTCAATTGCAGATTCTACAAAAAGAGTGTTTCAAAATTGGCGTATCAAAAGAAAGGTTCAACTCTGTGAATTGAATGCACACATCACAAAGAAGATTTTGAGAATGCTTCTGTCTTCTTCTTATGTGAAGATTCTTCCTATTCCGCCATAGGCCTCAATGCACTCCAAATATCCACTTGCAGATTCTTCAAAAAGAGTGTTTCAAATCTGCTCTATCAAAAGAAATGTTCAACTCTTGAGTTGAATGCCCACGTCAAAAAGAATTTTCAGAGAATGTATCTGTCTAGTTTCTAGGTGAAGATATTTCCTTTTCCTCCACAGGCCGCAAAGCACTGCAAATATCCACTTGCAGATTCTACAAAAAGAGTGTTGCAAAACTGCTCTATCAAAAGGAATATTCAACTCTGTGAGTTGAATGCACAAATGACACAGTATTATCTGAGAATGCTTCTGTCTAATTTTTATGTGAATATAATTCCTTTTCCAACAAAGGCCTTAAGCACTCAAAATCTCCACTTGCAGATACTGCAAAACGACTGTTTCAAAACTCCTCTCTCAGAAGGAAAGTTCAGCTCCGTGAGTTGAATATGCACATCACAAAGAACTTTGAGAGAATGCTTCTGTCTAATATTTATGTGAAGATATTTCCTTTTCCACCTTAGGCCTCAATGTGCTCCAAATATCTACTTGCAGATACTACAAAAAGAGTGTTTCAGAACTGCTCTTTCAAAAGAAATGTTCAACAGTGTGTGGTGAATGCACACATCACAAAGAAGTTTCCAAGAATGCTTCTGTCTAGTTTTTATGTGAAGATATTTCCTTTTCCATCACAGCCCTCAAAGCACTCTAAATCTCCAATTACAGATTATGCAAAAAGAATGTTTCAAAACTGCTCTATCAAAAGGAAGATTGAACCCTGTGAGTTGAATGCACTCCTCACAGAAGTTTCTGAGAATGCTTCTGTCTAGTTTTTATGTGAAGATACATCGTTTTCCACCACAGGCCTAAAACTGCCCAAATTATCCACTTGCAGATACTACAAAAAGATTGTTTCATAACTGCTGTATGAAAAGAATGGTTCACCTCGGTGAGTTGAATGCCCACATCACAAAGGAGTTTCTCAGAATGCTTCTTTCTAGTTTTTAAGTGAAGATATTACTTTATCCTCCATAGGACTCAAGGCATTCCAAATATACATTTGCAGATACTTCAAAAACATTGTCTCAAAACAGCTCTATCAGAAGAAAAGTTAACTCCGTGAGTTAAATATGCTTATCACAAAGAAGTTTCTGAGAATGCTTCTGTCTAGTTTTTGTGTGAAGATATTTCCTTTTCCACCATAGGCCTTAAGGTGTTCCAAATATCCACTTGCAGATTCTACAAAAGGGTGTTTTGAAACTGCTCTATCAAAAGAAAAGTTCAACTGTGTGAGTTGAAGGCACACATAACAAAGAAGTTTCAGAGAATGCTTCTGTCTAGTTTTTATATGAAGATATTTTCTTTTCCACCATAGGCAAAAAAGTGATCCAAATATTTACTTGCACTTTCTAGAAAAACAGTGTTTCAAAACTACTCTAACAAAAGAAAAGTTCAACACTGTGAGTTGGAGGCACACATCACAAACAAGCTTCTGAGAATGCTTCTGTCTTCTTCTTATGTGAAGATATTTCCTTTTCCACCTTAGGCCTCAAAGTGTTACAAATATCCACTTGCAGATTCCACAAAAAGAATGTTTCAAAACTGCTCTATCAAAAGAAATGTTCAACTCTGTGAGTTGAACGCACACATCACAAAGAAATTTTTGAGAATTCTTCTGTCTAGCTTTTATGTGATCATATTTCCTTTTCAACCATAGGCCTCAAGCTGCTCCAAATATCCACTTGCAGATTCTGCAAAAAGAGTGTTTCAAAACTCCTCTTTCAAAGGGAAGGTTCAAATCTCTGAATTGAATGCTCACTTCTCAAAGAAGTTTCTGAGAATGCTTCCATCTAGTTTTTATGTGAAGATATTTCCCTTTCCACAATGGGCCCCAAAGCCCTCCAAAAATCCCCTTGAAGATACTACAAAAAGATTGTTTCAAAACTGCTCTATCAAAGGGAAGGTTCAAATGTGTGATTTGCTTGCACACATCACAAAGACGTTTCTGAGAATGCTTTTGTCTAGCTTTTATGTGAAGATATTTCCTTTTCCACCATAGGCCTCAAAGCGCTCCAAATATCCATTTGCAGATTCTACAAAAAGAGTGTTTCAACACTGCTCAGTCAAAGGAAAGTTTCAACTCTGTGAGTTGAACACCCACATCACAAAAAAGTTTCTGAGAATACTTCTGTATAGTTTTTATGTGAAGATATTTCTTTTTCCTCTGCAGGCCACAAAGCGCTCCAAATATCCACGAGTAGATTCTACAAAAAGAGTGTTTCAAAACTGCTCTATCAAAAGAAAAGTTCAACTCTGTGAGTTCAATGCACACATCACAAAGAAGTTTCTCAGAATTCTTCTGTCTAGTTTTAATGTGACGTTATCACCTTTTCCCCCATACACCTCAAGGCGCTCCAAATATCCAGTTGAAGTTTCTACAAAAAGAGTGTTTCAAAACTGCTGTATCAAAAGAAATGGTCAGACTTGTGAGGTGAATGCACACATCACAACGAAGTTTCTGAGAATGCTTCTCTCTAGTTTTTATGTGAGGATATTTCCTTTTCCACTGTTGTCCTCAAGGTGCTCCAAAGATATTCTTGCAGATCCTACAAAAAGAGTGTTCAAAAACTGCTACATCAAAAAGAAAGTTCACCTCTGTGAGTTGAATGTGCACATCACAAAGAAGTTTCTGAGAATGTTTCTGTCTAATTTTCATGTGAAGATATTCCCTTTTCCACCGTAGGCCTAAAGGCGCTTGAAATATCCACTTGCAGATTATACAAAAAGAATGTTTCAAAACTTCTCTATCAAAGGAAAGTTCAGTTTTGTCAGTTGAATGCACACATCACAAAGATGTTTCTGAGAATGCTTGTGTCTAGTTTTTATGTAAAGATATGTGCTTTTCCACCGTAGGCCTCAAATCGCTCCAAATATCACATCCTGCTGCCTCCACAAAAGTAGTTTTTCAGAACTGGCACATAAAAACAATGATTCAACACTGTGAGTTGAATGCACACATCACAAAGAAGTTTCCGAGAATGCTTCTCTCTAGTTTTTATTTTAAGATAGTTCCTTTTCAGGATAGTCCTCAAAGAGTTCCAATTATCCACTTGCAGATTCTATAAAAAGAGTGTTCAGAAATGGTGTGTCAAAAGAATGCTTCAACTCTATGCATTGAATGCACACATCACAAAGAAGTTTCTGAGAATGCTTCTGTAAAGTTTTTATGTGAAGATATTTCCCTTTGAACCGGAAGCCTCAAGTCGCTCCAAATATCCACTTGCAGATTCTACAAAAAGATTTTTTCAAAACTTTTCTATCCAAAGGAAAGTTCAGCTCTCTGAGTTGAATGTGGACGTCACCAAATAGTTTCTGAGAATGCTTCCATCTACTTTTTATGTGATGATATTTCCTTTTCTACCTTATGCCTCAAGGCACTCCAAATATCCACTTGAACCTTCTACAAAAAGAGTGTTTCAAAACTGCTATATCAAAAGAAAGGATCAACTCTGTTAGACGAATGCACACATCAGAAAGTAGTTTCTGAGAATTCTTCTGTCTAGTTTTTATGTGAAGATATTTCCTTTTCCACCAAAGGCCTCAAAGCTCTCCAAATATCCACTTGCAGACTCTAGAAAAAAATTGTTTCAGAACTTCTCTATTAAAGGATGTTTCAACTCTGTGAGTTGAGTGAACACATCACAAAGAAGTTTCTGAGAATGCTTCTGTCTAGTTTTTATATGAAGATATTTCCTTTCCCATCGTAGGCCTCAGAGCTCCACATATCCACTTGCAGATCCTACAAAAAGGGTGTTTTAAAACTGCTCTACCAAAGAAACGTTGAATTCCGTGATTGAATGCAAACATCACAAAGACATTTTTCAGAAAGGATATGTCTGGTTTTTATGTGAAGGTATTCCCTTTTCCACAGTAGGCCTCAAAGCACTCCAAATATCCACTTCCAGATTCTAAAGGAAGAGTGTTTCAGAACTGCTCTATCAGAAGATTTGTTAAACTCAGTGAGTTGAGTGCACTCATTGGAAAGGAATTTCTGAGAATGCTTCTGTATAATTTTTATGTGATGATATTTCTTTTTCCACCATAGGCCTAAAAGTGCTCCAAATATCCACTTGCAGAATCTACAGAAAGAGTCTTTCTGAACTGCTCTCTAAAAAGGAAGTTTCACCTCTGTGAGTTGAATTCACACATCACAATGAAGTTTCTGTGAATGCTTCTGTCTAGTTTTTTTGTGAAGGTATTTCCTTTTCCACAATAGGCCTCAAAGTGCTCCAAATATCCACTTGCAGATTCCACTAAAAGAGAGTTTCAAAACTTCTCTATCAAAAGAAGGTTCAACACTGTGAGTTGAATGCACAGATCACAAAGAAGTTTCTGAGAATGCTTCTGTTTAGTTTTTATTTGAATTTATTTAATTATCCACCATAGGACTCAAAGTGCCCCATATATCCACTTGCAGATTTTACAAAAAGAGAGTTTCCAAACTCCTGTATCAAAAGAAAGGTTCAACTCTGTGTGTTGAATGCACACATTGCAAAGAAGTTTCTGAGAATGCTTCTGTCTAGTTTTTATGTGAAGATATTTCCTTTTCCACCATAGGCCACAAATCACTTCAAATATCCACTTGCAGATTCTACAAAAAGAGTGTTTCAAAACTCCTCTATCAATAGAAAGGTTAAACTGTGTGAATTGAATGCATTCATCACAAAGAAATTTCTGAGAATGCTTTTGTGTAGTTTTTATGTGAAGATATTTCCTTTTCCACCGTAGGCCACAAAGCGGTCCATATATCCACTTGCAGATTCTACAGAAAGCGTGTTTCAAAACTGATCTATCAAAAGAAAGTTTAAACTCAGTGAGTTGAATGCACTCATTGGAAAGAAATTTCTGAGAATGCTTCTGTCTAGTTTTTAAGTGAAGATATTCCCTTTTCCACGATAGGCCTCAAACCGCTCCAAATATCCACTTGCAGATTCTACAAAAAGTGTGTTTCTGACCTGCTCGATCAAAAGGAAGATTCAAGGCTGTGAGTTGAATGCACACATCACAAAGAAGTTTCTGAGAATTCTTCTGTCTGGCTTTCGTGTGAAGATATTTCCTTTTCCACCATAGGCCTCAAAGCGCTCCGAATATCCACTTGCAGATCCTACAAAAAGAGTGTTTCAGAACTCCTCTATTGAAAGGAAGGTTCAACTCTGTGAATTGAATGCACACATCCTAAAGAAGTTTCTGAGAATGATTCTGTCTACTTTTTATGTGAAGATATTTCCTTTTCCAATGTAGGCCTCGGAACACTCCATATATCCACTTGCAAATTCTACAAAAAGAATATTTCAAAACTGCTCTATCAAAAGAATGGTTTAGCTCTGTGTGTTGAATGCACACATCACAAAGAGGTTTCTGAGAATGCTTCACTCTAGTTTTTATGTGAAGATATTTCCATTTCCACCATAGGCTTGAGAGCACACCAAATACCCACTTGTAGATTCTACAAAAAGACTGTTTCAAAACTGCTCTATCAAAAGGAAGGTTCAACTCTCTGAGTTGAATGCACACATAACAAAGTAGTTTCTGAGAATGCTTCTGTCTAGTTTTTATATGAAGTTATTTCCTTTTCCACCATAGGCCTCAAAGTGCTGAAAATATCCATTTGCAGATTCAACAAAAAGAGTGTTTCAAAACTGCTCTATCAAAAGAAAGGTTCAACTCTGTGAGTTGAATGTACACATCACAAAGATGTTTCTGAGGAGGCTTATGTGTAGTTTTTATGTGAAGATACGTCCTTTTCCACAGTAGGCCTCAAAGCGCTCCAAATATCCACTTGCAGCTACTACAGAAAGAGTGTTTCAGAACTGCTCTCTCAAAAGAAAGGTTAAATACACTGAGTTGAATGCACTCATCACAGAGAAATTTCTGAGAATGCTTCTGTCTAGTTTTTATGTGAAGATATTTCCTTTTCCACCATAGGCCTCAAAGCACTCCAAACATCCACTTGCAGATGCTACAAAGAGTGTTTCAAAATTGCTATATCAAAAGGAAGGGTCAACTCTGTGAGTTGAATGCACACATAACCAAGAAGTTTGTGAGAATGCTTCTGTCTAGTTTTTATGTGAAAATATTTCCTTTTCCACCGTAGGCCACAAAGCGCTAAAAATATCCACTTGCAGATTCTACAAAAAGAGTGTGTCATTACTGCTCTCTCAAAAGGATGGGTCAACACTCTGAGTTGAACTCACACATCAGAAATGAGTTTCTGAGAATGCTTCTGTCTAGTTTTTTTTTTTAATTATTGTTATTATAGTTTAAGTTTTAGGGTACATGTGCACAATGTGCAGGTTAGTTACATATGTATACATGTGCAATGCTGGTGTGCTGCACCCACTAACTCATCATCTAGCATTAGATATATCTCCCAATGCTATCCCTACCCCCTTCCCCCTTCCCCCACCACACAACAGTCCCCAGAGCATGATGTTCCCCTTCCTGCTCCATGTGTTCTCATTGTTCAATTCCCACCTACGAGTGAGAATATGCGGTTTTATTGTTTTTGGGTTTTTTTGTGAAAGTTTACTGAGAATGATGATTTCCAATTTCATCCATGTCCCTACAAAGGACATGAATTCATCATTTTTTTGGCTGCGTAGTATTCCATGTGTATATGTGCCAAATTTTCTTAATCCAATCTATCATTCATGGACATTTGCTTTGGTTCCAAGTCTTTGGTATAGTGAATAATGCTGCAATAAACATATGTGTGCATGTGTCTTTATAGCAGCATGATTTATAGTTCTTTGGGTATACACACAGCAATGGGATTGCTGGGTCGAAGGGTATTTCTAGTTCTAGATCCCTGATGCATCACCACACTGACTTCCACAATGGTTAAACTAGTTTACAGTCCCACCAACAGTGTAAAAATGTTCCTATTTCTCCACATCCTCTCCAGCACCTGCTGCTTTCTGACTTTTTCATGATTGTCATTCTAATCGTTGTGAGATTGTTTCTCATTGTTGTTTTGATTTGCATGTCTCTGATGGCCAGTGATGGTGAGCATTTTTTCATGTGTTTTTTGGCTGCATAAATGTCTTCTTTTAAGAAGTGTCTTTTCATGTCCTTCTCCCACTTTTTGATGAGGTTGTTTGTTTTTTCTTGTAAATTTGTTTGAGTTCATTGTAGATTCTGGATATTAGCCCTTTGTCAGATGAGTAGGTTGCGAAAATTTTCTCCCATTTTGTAGGTTGCCTGTTCACTCTGATGGTAGTTTTGTTTTGCTGTGCAGAAGCTCTTTAGTTTAATTAGATCCCATTTGTTAACTCTGGCTTTTGTTGCCATTGCTTTTGGTGTTTTAGACATGAAGTCCTTGCCCATGCCTATGTCCTGAATGGTAATGCCAAGGTTTTCCTCTAGGGTTTTCATGGTTTTAGGTCTAACGTTTAATTCTTTCATCCATCTTGAATTAATTTTTTTATAAAGTGTAAGGAAGGGATCCAGTTTCAGCTTTCTACATATGTCTAGCCAGTTTTCCCACCACCAATTATTAGATAGGGAATCCTTTCCCCATTGCTTGTTTTTCTCAGGTTTGTCAAAGATCAGATAGTTGTAGATATGTGGCGTTATTTCTGAGGGCTCTGTTCTGTTCCATTCATCTATATCTCTGTTTTGGTACCAGTACCATGCTCTTTTGGTTACTGTGGGCTTGTAGTATAGTTTGAAGTCAGGTGTTGTGATGCCTCCAGCTTTGTTCTTTTGGCTTAGGATTGACTTGGTGACGCGGGCTCTTTTTTGGTTCCACATGAACTTTAAAGTAGTTTTCTCCAACTCTGTGAAGAAAGTCATTGGTAGCTTGATGGCAATGGTATTGAATCTGTAAATTACCTTGGGCAGTATGGCCATTTTCACGATATTGATTCTTCCTACCCATGAGCATGGAATGTTTTTCCATTTGCTTGTATCCTCTTTTATTTCCTTGAGCAGTGGTTTGTAGTTCTCCTTGAAGAGATCCTTCATGTTCCTTGTAAGTTGGATTCCTAGGCATTTTATTCTCTTTGAAGCAATTGTGAATGGGAGTTCATTCATGATTTAGATCTCTGTTTGTCTGTTGTTGGTGTATCAGAATGTTTGTGATTTTTGTACATTGATTTTGTATCCTGAGAGTTTGCTGAAGTTGCTTATCAGCTTAAGGAGATTTTGGGCTGAGACAATGGGGTTTTCTAGATATGCAATCATGTCGTCTGCAAACAGGAACAATTTGACTTCCTCTTTTCCTAGTTGAAGACACTTTATTTCCTTCTCCTGCCTACTTGCCCTGGCCAGAATTTCCAACACTATGTTGAATAGAAGTGGTGAGAGAGGGCATCCCTGTCTTCTGCCAGTTTTCAAAGAGAATGCTTCCAGTTTTTGCCCATTCAGTATGATATTGGCTGTGGGTTTGTCATAGATAGCTCTTATTATTTTGAGATATGTCCCATCAATACCTAATTTATTAAGAGTTTTTAGCATGAAGGGTTGTTGAGTTTTGTCAAAGGACTTTTCTGCATCTATTGAGATAATCATGTGGTTTTTGTCTTTGGTTCTGTTTATATGCTGGATTACATTTATTGATTTGCATATATTGAACCAGCCTTGCATCCCAGGAATGAAGCCCACTTGATCATGGTGGATAAGCTTTTTGATGTGCTGCTGGATTCAGTTTGTCACTATTTTGTTGAAGATTTTTGCATCAATATTCATTAGGTATATTGGTCTAAAATTCTCTTTTTTGGTTGTGTCTCTGCTCGGCTTTGGTATCAGGATGATGCTGGCCTCATAAAATGAGTTAGGGAGGATTCCCTCTTTTTCTATTTATTGGAATAATTTCAGAAGGAAGGGTACCATTTCCTCCTTTTACCTCTGGTAGAATTCTGCTGTGAATCCATCTGGTCCTGGACTCTTTTTCGGTGGTAAACTATAGATTATTGCCACAATTTCAGCTCCTGTTATTGGTCTATTCAGAGATTCAACTTCTTCCTTGTTTAGTTTTAGGAGAGTGTATGTGTTGAGGAATTTATCCATTTCTTCTAGATTTTCTAGTTTATTTTCGTAGAGGTATTTGTAGTATTCTCTGATGGTAGTTTGTATTTGTGTGGGAACCGTGGTGCTATCCCCTTTGTCATTTTTTATTGTGTCTATTTGATTCTTCTCTCTTTTTTTCTTTATTAGTCTTGCTTGTGGTATATCAATTTTGTTGATCCTTTCAAAAAACCAGCTCCTGGATTCATTAATTTTTTGAAGGGTTTTTTGTGTTTCTATTTCCTTCAGTTCTGCTCTGATTTTAGTTATTTCTTGCCTTCTGCTAGCTTTTGAATGTGTTTGCTCTTGCTTTTCTAGTTCTTTTAATTGTGATGTTAGGGTGTCAATTTTCGATCTTTCCTGCTTTCTCTTATGGACATTTAGTGCTATAAATTTCACTCTACACACTGCTTCGAATGCATCACAGAGATTCTGGTACGTTGTGTCTTTGTTCTCATTGGTTTCAAAGAACATCTTTATTTATGCCTTCATTTTTTTATGTACCCAGTAGTCATTCAGGAGCAGGTTGTTCAGTTTCCATGTAGTTGAGCGGTTTTGAGTGAGATTCTTCATCCTGAGTTCTAGTTTGATTGCACTGTGATCTGAGAGATAGTTTGTTATAATTTCTGTTCTTATACATTTGTTGAGGAGAGCTTTACTTCCAAGTGTGTAGTCAATTTTGGAATAGGTGTGGTGCTGAAAAAAAATGTATATTCTGTTGATTTGGGGTGGAGAGTTCTGTAGATGTCTATAAGGTGTGCTTGGTGCACAGCTGAGTTCAATTCCTGGGTATCCTTGTTGACTTTCTGCCTCATTGATCTGTCCAGTGTTGACAGTGGGGTGTTAAAGTCTCCCTTTATTAATGTGTGGGAGTCTAAGTCTCTTTGTATGTCTTTCAGGACTTGCTTTATGAATCTGGGTGCTCCTGTATTGAGTGTTTATATATTTAGGATAATTAGCTCTTCTTGTTGAATTGATCCCTTTACCATTATGTAATGGCCTTCTTTGTCGATTTTGATCTTCATTGGTTTAAAGTCCGATTTATCAGAGACTAAGATTGCAATGCCTGCCTTTTTTTGCTTTCCATTTGTTTGGTAGATCTTCCTCCATCCTTTTATTTTGAGCCTATGTGTGTCTCTGCACATGAGATGGGTTTCGTGAATACAGTACACTGATGGGTCCTGAGTCTTTATCCAATTTGCCAGTCTGTGTCTCTTAATTGGAGCATTTAGTCCATTTACATTTAAAGTTAATATTGTTATGTGTGAATTTGATCCTGTCATCATAATGTTAGCTGGTTATTTTGCTCATTAGTTGATGCAGTGTCTTCCTAATCTCGATGGTCTTTACATTTTGGCATGATTTTGCAGTGGCTGGTACCGGTTTTGCCTTTCCATGTTTAGTGCTTCCTTCAGAAGCTCCTTTTGGGCAAGCCTGGTGGTGACAAAATCTCTCAGCATTTGCTTGTCTGTAAAGTATTTTATTTCTCCTTCACTTATGAAGCTTAGTTTGGCAGGATATAAAATTCTGGGTTGAAAATTCTTTTCTTTAACGATGTTGAATATTGGCCCCCACTCTCTTCTGACTTGTAGAGTTTCTGCCGAGAGATCCGTTGTTAGTCTGATGGGCTTCCTTTTGTGAGTATCCTGACCTTTCTCTCTGGCTGCCCTTAACATTTTTTCCTTCATTTCAACTTTGGTGAATCTGACAATTATGTGTCTTGGAGTTGCTCTTCTTGAGGAGTATCTTTGTGGTGTTCTCTGTATTTCCTGAATCTGAATATTGGCCTGCCTTGCTAGATTTGGGAAGTTCTCCCGGATAATATCCTGCAGAGTGTTTTCCAACTTGGTTCCATTATCCTCGTCACTTTCAAGTACACCAATCAGACGTAGATTTGGTCTTTTCACATAGTCCCATATTTCTTGGAGGCTTTGCTCGTTTCTTTTTATTCTTTTTTCTCTAAACTTCCCTTCTCACTTCATTTCATTCATTTCATCTTCCATCACTGATACCCTTTCTTCCAGTTGATCGCATCAGTTCCTGAGGCTTCTGCATTCTTCACCTCATTCTCAAGCCTTGGTTTTCAGCTCCATCAGCTCCTTTAAGCACCACTCTGTATTGGTTATTATAGTTATACATTCTTCTAAATTTTTTTCAAAGTTTTCAACTTCTTTGCCTTTGGTATGAATATCCTCCAGTAGCTCAGAGTAATTTGATCTTCTGAAGCATTCTTCTCTCAACATATCAAAGTCATTCTCCATGCAGCTTTGTTCCATTGCTGGTGAGGAACTGCGTTCCTTTGGAGGAGGAGTCGCACTCTGCTTTTCAGAGTTTCCAGTTTTTCTGCTCTGTTTTTACCCCATCTTTGTGGTTTTATCTACTTTTGGTCTTTGATGATGGTGATGTACAGATGGGTTTTTGGTGTGGATGTCCTTTTTGTTTGTTAGTTTACCTTCTAACAGACCAGACCCTCAGTTGCAGGTGTGTTGGAGTACCCGGCCATGTGAGGTGTCAATCTGCCCCTGCTGAGGGCTGCCTGCCAGTTAGGCTGCTCACAGGTCATGGGTCAGGTACCCACTTGAGGAGGCAGTCTGCCCGTTCTCAGATTTCCAGCTGTGTGTTGGGAGAGCCACTGCTCTCTTCAAAGCTGTCAGACAGGGACATTTATGTCTGCAGATGTTACTGTTGTCTTTTTGTTTGTCTGTGCCCTGACCACAGAGGTGGAGCCTACAGAGGCAAGCAGGCCTCCTTGAGCAGTGGTGGACTCCACCCAGTTCGAGCTTCCAGGCGGCTTTGTTAACATTGCTTTTTTAGGCAATGGTGGGCGCCCCACCCCAAGCCTCACTGCAGCCTTGCAGTTTGAACTCAGACTGCCGTGCTAGCAATTAGTGAGACTCCGTGGGCAAAGGACCCTCTGATCCAGGTGTGAGATATAATGTCCTGGTGCACCGTTTTTTAAGCCTGTTGGAAAAGTGCATTATTCGCGTGGTAGTGACCCGATTTTCCAGGTTACCTCTGTCACCCATTTCTTTGACTTAGGAAGGGTAACTCTCTGACCCCCTGCACTTCCCGAGTGAGGCAATGCCTCACTCTTCTTCAGCTTGTGCACGTTGTGCGCATCCACTGACCTGCGCCCACTCTCTGGCACTCCCTAGTGAGATAAACCTGATACCTCAGATGGAAATGCAGAAATCACCCGTCTTCTGCATCACGCTGGGAGCTGTGGACTGGAGCTGTTCCTATACGGCCGTCTTGGCTCCCCAGGCCTGTGTCTAGTTTTTATGTGAAAATGTTTACTTTTTCACCGTAGGCATCAAAGCGCTCCAAATATCCACCTGCAGATCCTACAAAAAGAGTGTTTCAAAACTGCTCTATCAAAAGAAAGGTTCAACCCAGTGAGATGAATGCACACATCACTAAGAGGTTTCTGAGAATGCTTCTACCTAGTTTTAATGTGAAGTTATTTTCTTTTACACCACAGGCCTCAAAGCACTCCAAATATCCAATTGCAGATTCTACAAAAAGTGTGTTTCAAAACTGCTCCATCAAAAGAGATGTTCAATTCTGTGAGTTGACTGCACACATCACAAAGAAGTTTCTGAGAATACTTCTGCTAGATTTTATGCGAAGATATTTCCTTGTCCACTGTATGCCTCAAAGCATTCCAAATATCCACTGGGAGATCCTACAAAAAGAGTGCTTCAATACTGCTCTATCAAAAGAAAGTTTCACCTCTGTGATTCGAATGCACACATCACAAAGTAGTTTCTGAGAATGCTTCTATCTAGTTTTTATGTGAAGATATTTCCCTTTCCACCATATTCCTCTAAGTGCTCCAAGTATCCAAATGCAGATTCTACAAAAAGTGTGTTTCAGATCTGCTTTATGAAAAGGAACGTTCAACTCCATGAGTTGAATGCACACATCACAAAGTAGTTTGTGGGAATGCTTCTGTCTAGTTTTTATGTGAAGATATTTCCTTTTCCACCATAGGCTTCAAAGCGATCCAAATATCCACCTGCAGATTCCACAAAAAGACTGTTTCAAAACTAATCTATTAAAGAAAGTTTCAACTCTATGATTTGAATGCACACATCACAAAGGAGATTCTGATAATGCATCTGTCTAGTTTTTATGTGAAGATATTTCCTTTTCCACCATAGGCCTATAAGCACTCCAAATATCCACTTGCAGATTCTACAAAAAGAGTGTTTCAAAACTGTTCTATCAAAAGGAAGGTTCAACTCTGTGAGTTTAATGCTAACATCAAAAAGAAGTTTCTGAGAATGCTTCTGTCTAGTTTTATGTGAAAACATTTCCTTTTCCACCATAGTCATCAAAGTGCTCCAAATATCCACTTGCAGATTCTACAAAAAGAGTGTTTCAAAACTGTTCTATCAAAATGAAAGTTCAACTCTGTGAGTTGAATGCATACATCAAAAAGAAGTTTCTGGGAATGCTTCTGTCTAGTTTTTGTGTGAAGATATTTCCTTTTCCACAATACGCCTCAAAGTGCTCCAAATATCCACCGGTAGATTCCACAAAAAGAGTGTTTGAAAACTCTTCTATCAAAAGAAAGGTTCAACTCTGTAGGTTGAATGCACACATCACAAAGAAATTTCTGAGAATGCTTCTGTCTGGTTTTCATGCAAAGTTATTTCCATGTCCAGAGTAGGTCCCAAAGCGTTCAAACTATCCACTTGCAGATTCTCCAAAAAGAGTGTTTCATAACTGCCCTGTCAAAAGGAAGTTTCAACTCTGTGAGTTGAATGCACACATCACAAAGAAGTTTCTGAGAATGCTTCTGTGTAGTTTTAATATGAAGATATTACATTTCCACTGTAGGCTTCAAATCACTGCAAATATGCACTTGCAGATTCTATTAAAAGAGTGTTTCAAAACTGCTCTAACAAAAGAAATGTTCAACTGTGTGAGTTGCATGCACACATCACAAAGAAGTTTCTCAGAATGCTTCTTTCTAGTTTTTATATGAAGATATTTCCTTTTCTTACAAATTCGTCAAAGCACTCCCAATATGCACTTGCAGATTCTACAAAAGGAGGGTTTCAAAACTGCTTTATCAAAAGAAAAGTTCAGCTCTGTGAGTTGAATGAACACTTCACAAAGTACGTTCTGAGAATGTTTCTGTTTAGTTTTTATATGAAGAAATTTCCTTTTCAAATGTAGGCCTCAAAGCATTCCAAATATCCACTTGCACTTTCTACAAAAAGAGTGTTTCAAAACTGCTCTATCAAAAGAAATGTTCAACTCTGTGAGTTGGATGCACACATCACAAAGAAGTTTCTGAGAATGCTTCCTACCAGTTTCTATGTGAAGATATTTCCTTTTCCACCATAGGCCTCAAATCGCTCCAAATATCCACTTCCAGATTCTACAAAAACAGTTTTTCAGAACTGGTGTATCAAAATAAAGGTTCACATCTATGAGTTGAATGCACACATTACAAAGAAGTTTCTGATAATGCTTCTCTCTAGTTTTTATGTGAAGATATTTCCTTTTCCTCTGTAGGCCTCAAAACACTCCAAATATTCACTTGCAGATTCTACAAAAAGAGGGTTTCAAAACTGCTCTATCAAAAGAAAGGATCAACTCTGTGAATAGAAAGCATACATCACAAAGAAGTTTCTGAGAATTTTTCTGTCTAGTTTTTATGTGAAGATATTTTGTTTTCCACCATAGCCTTCATGGCACTCCAAATATCCACTTGCAGCTTCTACAAAAAGAGAGTTTCAAAACTGCTCTATCATAAGGAAATTTCAGCTCTGTTAGTTGAATATGCACATCTCAAACTAGTTTCTGAGAATGCTTCTGTCTAGTTTTTATGTGAAGATATTTCCTTTTCCAATGTAGGCCTCAAAGTGCTCCAAATATTCACTTGCAGATTCTACAAAAAGAGTGTTTCAAACTGCTCTATCAAAAGAAAACTTCAGCCCTGTGAGTTGAATGCACGTACCACATATCAGTTTCGAGAAGCCTTCTGAGTAGTTTTTATGTAAAGATATTTCCTTTTCCACCTTAGGCCTCAAGATGCTCCAAATATCCACATGTAGATACTTCAAAAAGAGTATTTCAAAACTGCTCTATGAAGGACAGTGTTCAACTCTGTGAGTTGAATGCACCAACACAAAGAAGTTTCTCAGTATCCTTCTGCCTAATTTTTATGTGAAGATATTTCCTTTTCCAACATAGGCCTAAAAGCACTACAGATATCCACTTGCAGATCCCATAAAAAGAGTGTTTCAAAACTACTCTCTCAAAACAAGGATTAAATTCTCGGAGTTGAATGCACATATCACAAAGAAGTTTCTGAGAATGGTTCTGGCTAGTTTTTATGTGAAGTTATTCCCTTTTGCTCAGTAGGCCTCAAGGCGCTCCAAATATCCACTTGCAGATTCTACAAGAATAGTGTTTCAAAAATGCACTATCAAAAGAATGGCACAAGTTTGTGAGTTGAATGCACATATCACATAGAAGATTCTGAGGATGATTCTCTCTATTATTTATGTGAAGATATCTTCTTTTCCACTGTATGCCTCTAGGCAGTTCAAATATCCACTTGCAGATATTACAAAAGGAGTGTTTCAAAACTGCTCTAGCAAAAGGAAAGTCCAGCTCTGTGAGTTGAATGTGCACATCACAAAGATGTTTCCGATAATGCTTCTTTCTAGTTTTTATATGATGATATTTCCTTTTCCACTGTAGGCCTCAAGGCACTCCAAATATCAACATGTAGATTCTACAAAAAAAGTATTTCAAAGCTGCTCTATCAAAAGGAAATTTCAGCACTGTGAGTTGAATGTGCACATCACAAAGAAGTTTTGGAGAATGCTTCCGTCTGGTTATGTGAAGATATTTCCTTTTCCAGCATAGGCCTCAAAGCGCTCCAAATATCCACTTGCAGATTATACAAAAAGAGTGTTTCAAAACTGATCTATCAAAACAAAGGTTCAGCTCTGTGAGGTGAATGCATGCATCACAAAGAAGTTTCTGAGAATGCTTCTGTCTAGTTTTTATATGAAGATATTTCCTTTTCAACCATAGGCCTCAACCGCTCCAAATATCCATTTGCAGATTTTACAAAAAGTGTGTTTCAAAACTGACCTATCAAAAGAAAGTCTCAACTCTGTGAGTTGAAAGCACACATCACATAGAAGTTTCTGAGAATGCTTCTGTCAAGTTTTCATGAGAAGATATTGCCATTTCCACCGTAGGCCTCAAGACGCTCCAAATATCCAATTGCAGATTCTACAAAAAGAGTGTTTCAAAACAGCTCTATCAAAAGGAGGGTTCAACTCTGTGAGTTGAATGCACACATCACAAAGTAGTTTCTGAGAGATCTTCCGTCTAGTTTTCATGTGAAGTTATTTCCTTTTCCACGGTAGGCCTCAACGTGCTCCAAATATCAACTTGCAGATCCTACAAAAAGAGTATCTCAAAACTTCTCTATCTAAAGAAATGTTGAACACTGTGAGTTGAATGCACACATCACAAAGAAGATTCTGAGAGTGCTTCTGTCTAGTTTTTATGTTAAGATATTTCCTTTTCCACTGTAGGCCACAAATCACTCCAAATATCCACTCCTGCTGATTCCACAAAGTTAGTGTTACATAACTGGTGTATAAAAGAATGGTTCATCTGTGTGAGTTGAATGCACACATCACAAAGAAGATTCTGAGAAAGGTTTTGTCTATTTTTTATTTGAAGGTATTTTCTTTTATACCGTAGACCTCAAGGCACTCCAAATATCCACATGCACGTTCTACCAAAGAGTGTTTCATAACTGGTCTATCAAAAGAAGTGTTCAACTCTGTTAGTTGAATGTACACAGCCCAAAGAAGATTCTGAGAATGCTTCTGTCTACTTTTGATGTGAAGATATATCCTTTTCCACCATAGGCCTCAAAATGCTCCAAATATCCACTTGCAGATTCTACAAAACGAGTGTTTCAAAATTGGTCTATCAAAAGAAAAGTTCAACTCTGTGAGTCGAATGCACATATCACAAAGTATTTTCTGAGAATGCTTCTGTTTAGTTTTTATATGAAGATATTTTCTTTTGAACAATAGGCCTCAAACTTCCAAATATCCACTTGCAGATTCTACAAAAAGAGGGTTTCAAAACTAATCTATCAAAAGAAAGCTTCAACTCTGTATCTTGAATGGACACTTCACAAAGAAGTTTCTGTGAATGATTCTGTCTAGTTTTAATGAGAAGATATTTCCTTTTCCACTATAGGCCATAAAGCCCTCAAAATATCCACTTGCAGGTTGTACAAAAAAGAGTGTTTCAAAACTGCTCTATCAAAAGAAGGTTCAACTCCGTGAGTTGAATGCACACATCACCAAGAAGTTTCTGAGAATGCTTCTGTCTTGTTTTTATGTGAAGATATTTTCTTTTCCACCATAGACCCTAAAGTGCTACAAATATCCACTTGAAGATTCTACAAAAGAGTGTTTCAAAACTGCTCTATCAGAAGGAAATTTCAGCTCTGTGAGTTGAATATGCACATCACAAAGAAGTTTCTGGGAATGCTTCTTTCTGGTTTTTATGTGAAGATATTTCCTTTTTCACCGTAGGCCTCAAAGCGCTCCAAATAACCAATTGCAGATTCTACCAAAAGGGTATTTCAAAACTGCTTTATCAAAAGGAAATTTCAGCTCTGTTATTTGAATGCACATATCACAAAGAAGATTCTGAGAATGCTTCTGTCTATTTTTTATGTGAAGATATTTCCTTTTCCACCGTAGACCTCAAGGTGCTCTAAATAACCACTTGCAGATTCTACAAAAAGAGTGTTTCAAAACTGCTCTATCATAAGGAATGTTCAACTATGTGAGTTGAATGCACACATCAAAATGATGTTTCTGAGAATGATTCTGTCTTGTTTTAATTTGAATATATTTCCTTACCCATGTTAGGCCTCAAAGAACTCCAAATATCCTATTGCAGGTTCTACAAAAAGAGTGTTTCAAACTGCTCTATCAAAAGGAAGGTTCATATCTGTGAGTTGAATGCACACATCACAAAGAATTTTCTGAGAATATTTCTGTCTAGTTTTTATATGAAGATATTTCCTTTACCACCGTAGGCCTCAAATTGCTCCAAATATCCACTTGCAATTTCTACAAAAAGAGGGTTTTAAAACTGCTCTATCAAAAGGAATGTTCAACTCTGTGAGTTGAATGCACACATCACAAAGCAGTTTCTGAAAGCGCATCTGTCTTGTATTTATATGAAGATATTTCCTTTTCCACCATAGGTCTCAAAGCGCTCACAATATGCACTTGCAGATTACACCAAAAGAGTGTTTCAGAGCTGGTGTATCAAAAGAATGATTCCTCTCTGTGACTTGAATACACACATCACAAAGAAGTTTCTGAGAATTTTTTTGCCTAGTGTTTATGTGAGGATATGTTGTTTTCCACTGCAGGCTTCATGACGCTCCAAATATCCACTTGCTGATTCAACAAAAAGAGTGTTTCAAAAATGCTCTATCAGGAGGATAGTTCAGTTCAGTTAATTGAATATGCACATCACAAACATCACAAAGAAGTTTCTGAAAATGCTTCTGTCAAGTTTTTTTGTGAAGACATTCCCTTTTCCAACACAGGCCTCAAGGCACTCCTAATATCCACTTCCAGATTCTCTAAAAGGATTGTTTCAAAAATGCTCTGTCAAAAGGAAAGTTTAGCTCTGTGAGTAGAATGCAAACATCACAAAGAGGTTTCTGAGAAATTTTCTGTCTGGTTTTTATGTGAAGATATTTCCTTTTCCACCGTAGGTCTCAAGGCGCCCAATTATCCACATGTATATTCAACAAAAAGAGTGTTTCCAAACCGCTGTATCAAAGGAAATGTTCAACTCCTTAAGTTGAATGCACACATCACAAAAAAGTTTCTGAGAATCCTTCCGTCTTGTTTTTATGTGAAGGTATTTCATTTTCCACCATAGGCCTCAAAATGCTCCAAATATGCACTTGCAGATACTTCAAAAAGAGTGTTTCAGAACTGTTGCATTGAAAGAATGGTTTATCTATGTAAATTGAATGCACACTTCACAAAGCATTTCCTGAGAATTCTTCTGTCTAGTTTTTATGTGAAGATATATCCTTTTCCACGAGAGGCCTAGAAGCACTACAAATATCCACTTCAGATCCTACAAAAAGAATGTTTCAGAACTGCTCTATGAAAAGAAAAGTTCAACTCTTTGAGTTGAATGCACACATCACAAATAAGTTTCTGAGAATGCTCCTGTCTAATTTTTATGTGAAGATATTTCCTTTTCCACCATAGGCCTCCAAGCGCTCCAAGTATCCACTTGGAGATTCTACAAAAAGAGTGTTTCAAAACTAATCTTTAAAAAGAAAAGTTCAAATCTGTGAGTTGAATGCACAAATCACAAAGAAGTATATGAGAATTCTTCTGTCTAGGTTTTATGTGAAGATATTTCCTTTTCCACCACAGCCTCAAAGCACTCCAAATATCCATGTGCAGATCCTATAAAAAGAGTGTTTCAAAACTGCTTTCTCAAAAGAAAGGTTCAATTCTCTGAGTTGAATGTGCATATCACAAAGAAGTTTATGAGAAAGCTTGTCTCTAGTTTTTATGTGAAGATATTTCCTTTTCCAGTATAGGCCTCAAAGTTCTCGAAATATCCACTTGCAGATTTTACAAAAAGAGTGTTTCAAAACAGCTATATCAAAAGAATAGTTTAGCTCTGTGAGTTGAATGTACACATCACAAAGAAGTCTCTGAGTTTGCTTCTGTCTAGTTTTTATGCTAAGACATTTCCTTTTCCACCGTAGGCCTGGAAGTGCTCCAAATCTCCTCTTGCAGATTATAAAAAAAATAGTGTTTCAAAACTGCTCTCTCAATAGGAAGATTCAACTCTGTGAGTTGGATGCATGCATCACAAAGAAGTTTCTGAGAATGCTTCTGCCTAATTTTTATGATAATATATTTCCTTTCCTACCTTAGGCCTCAAAGCACTCCAAATATCCACTTACAGATTCAACAAAAAGTGTGTTTCAAAACTGCTCTTTCAAAAGGAAGGTTCAACTCTGTGAGTTAAATGCACACACACATCACATACAAGTTTCTGAGAATGCTACTGTCTAGTTTTTATGTTATTTCCTTTTCCACTGTAGGCCTCGAGGCACTCCAAATATCCACTAGCAGATTCTACAAAAAGAGTGTTTTAAAACTGCTCTATCGAAAGGAATATACAGCTCTGTGAGTTGAATGCACACATCACAAAGAAGTTTTGGAGAATGCTACTGTCTAGTTTTTACGTGAAGATATTCCCTTTTCCACTACAGGCCTCAAAACGCTCCAAATATCCACTTGCAGATTCTACAAAAAGAGGGTTTCAAAACTGGTCTTTCAAGAGAAATATTAAACTCTGTGAGCTGAAAGCACACATCACAAAGAATTTTGTGAGAATGCTTCTGTCTAGTTTTTATATGAAGATTTTTCCTTTTCAACCATATCCTCAAACGCTACAAATATCCACTTTGCAGATTCCACAAAAAGAGTGTTTCAAAGCTGTTCTATCAAAAGAAAGGTTCAACTCTGTAAGTTGAATGGACACATCACAAAAACGTTTGAGAGAATGCTTCTGTCTAGTTTTCCTGTGAAGATATTTCCTTTTCCACCATAGACGAAAATCGCTCAAAATATCCTCTTACGGATACTACAAAAAGAGTGTTTCTAACCTGCTCTATCAAAATGAAGGTTCAACTCTGTGAATTGAATGCACACATTACAAAGAAGATTCTGATAATGCTTCTGTCTAGTTCTTATGTGATGATATTTCCTTTTCAACCATAGACATCAAAGTGCTCAAATTATCCAATTAAACAATCTACAAAAATAATTTTTCAAAACTGCTGTATCAAAAGTGAGTTTCAACACTGTGTGTTGAATGCACATGACACAAAGCAGTTTCTGAGAAAACTTCCATCTATTTTTTTGTGAAGATATTTCCTTTTCCACCGTAGGCCTCAAAGCTTTTCAAATATCCACTTGCAGATACTACAAATACAGTGTTTCAGAACTGGTGTATCAAAAGAATGCTTCAGCTCTATGGGTTGAATGTACACATCACAAACAAGTTTCTGAGAATTCTTCTGTTTAGTTTTTATATGAAGATATTTCCTTTTCAACCAAAGGCCTCAAAGCGCTCCAAATATCCACTTGCAGATTCTACTAAAAGAGTGTTTCAACACTGCTCTATCAAAAGGAAGGTTCAACTCTGTGAGTTGAATGCACATATCACAAAGAAGTTTTTGAGAAGGCCTCTGTCTAGTTTTTATATGAAGATATTTTCTTTTCCACTGCAGGCTTCACAATGCTCCAAATATCCACTTGCAATTTCTACAAAAAGAGTGTTTCAGAACTGTTGTATCAAAAGAATGGTTAACCTCTGTGAGTTGAATGCAAACATCACAAAAAAGTTTCTGAGAATTCATCTGTCTAGTTTTCATGTGAAGATATTTAATTGTCCACCATAGGATGCAAAGCGCTCCATATATCCACTGGCAGATTCTACAAAAGGAGTGTTTCAAAACTGCTGTAACAAAAGAAATGTTCAGCCCTGTGAGATGAATGCACACATCACAAAGAAGTTTCTGACAATGCTTCTGTCTAGTTTTAATGTGAAGATGTTTCCTTTTCAACCATAGGCCTCAAAGCACTCCAAATTTCCACTTGCATATTCTCCAAAAAGAATGTTTCACAACTGGTCTACCAAAAGGAAGTTCAACGCTTTGAGTTGAATGCACACATCACAAGAAAGTTTCTGAGAATGCTTCTGCATAATTTTTACTGAAGTTATTTCCTTTTCCACCGTAGGTGTAAAAGAGCTCCAAATATCCACTTGCAGATTCTAAAAAAAGAGTGTTCCAGAACTGTTCTATCAAAAGGAAGGTTCAACTCTTTGAGTTGAAGCACACTTCAAAAAGAAGTTTCTGAGAATGCTTCTGTTTAGTTTTCATGTGAAAATATTTTCTATTTCACAATAGGCATCAAAGCACTCCAAATATTAACCAGAAGATTCTACAAAAAGAATGT
This sequence comes from Pongo pygmaeus, assembly GCF_028885625.2. Classification (NCBI taxonomy): domain Eukaryota; kingdom Metazoa; phylum Chordata; class Mammalia; order Primates; family Hominidae; genus Pongo; species Pongo pygmaeus. The sequence goes on along the minus strand of NC_085931.1, from coordinate 15,550,919 downwards.
GTCAAAACTGCTCTATCAAAACAAAGTTTCAACTCCTTGAGTTTGAGTGCACATATCACAAAGAAATTACTAAGAATGCTTCTATCTAGTTTTTATGTGAAGGTGTATCCTTTTCCACCATAGGCCTCAAAACACTCAAAATACGTACTTGCAGATTCTACAAAAAGTGTGTTTCAAAGCTGGCCTATCAAAACGCAGGTTCAAATCTGGAGTTGAATGAACACATCACAAAGAAGTTTCTGAGAATTCTTCTGTCTAGTTTTTATATGAAGATATTTCCTTCTCCACCATTGTCATCAAAGCACACCGAATATCAAATTGCAGATTCTACAAAAAGCGTGTTTCAAAACTGTTCTATCAGAAGGAATGTTCAACACTGTGCGTTGAATGCACACATCACAAAGAAGTTTCAGATAATGCTTCTGTCTAGTTTTCATGGGAAGATATTTCCTTTGCCACCGTAGGCCTCAAAGTGCTCCAAATATCCACTTGCAGATTGTACAAAAAGAGCATTTCAAAACTGCACTATCAAAAGATAGGCTCAATTCTGTGAGTTGAAAGCACACATCACAAAGAAGTTTCTAAGAATACTCCCGTCTACCTCTTATGTGAAGCTATTTCCTTTTCCAGCATAGGCCTCAAAGCACTCAAAATACACACTTGCAGATTCTACAAAAAGAGTGTTTCAAAACTGCTCTATCAAAAGGAAGATTCAACGCTTTGAATGCACATTTCACAAATAAGTTTCTGAGAATTCTTCTGTCTAGTTTTTACTGACGTTGTTTCCTTTTCCACCATAGACCTCAAAGCGTTCAAAATATCCAATTGCAGATTCTACCAAAAGAGTGTTTCACAACTGTTATATCCAAAGGAAGGTTCAACTCTATGAGTTGAATGCACACTTCACAAAGTAGTTTCTGAGAATGCTTCTGTCTAGTTTTTATGTGAAGATATTTCCTTTTTTACCATAGGCCTCAAAGTGCTCCAAAAATCCACTTGCACATTTTAAAAAAAGAGTGTTTTAAAACTGCTCTATCAAAAGGAAGATTCAGCTCTGTGAATTCAATGAACACATCACAAAGAAGATGCTGAGAATTCTTCTATCTAGTTTTTATGTGAAGATAATTCCTTTCAGACCATAGGCCTCATAGCACTGCAAGTATCCACTTGCAGATACTACAATAATAGTGTTTCAAAGCTGCCCTATCAAAAGGAAGGTTTAACTCTTTGTGTTGAATGCACACATTGAAAAGAAATTTCTGAGAATGCTTCTGTCTAGTTTTTATGTGAAGATATTTCCTTTTCCACCAAAGGACTCAAATCGCTCCAAATATCAACTTGCAGATACTTCGAAAAGAGTGTTTCAGTACTGCTCTATCAAAAGGAAGGTTCAACTCTCTGAGTTGAATTCACACATCACAAAGAAGTTTCTGACAATGCTTCTGTTTAGTTTTTATGTGAAGATATTTCCATTTCTTCCATAGACCTCAAATCGATCGAAATATCCACCTGCAGATTCTACAAAAAGAGTATTTCAAAACTGCTCTATCAAAAGGAAGTTTCCACTCTGCGAATTGAATGCTCACATCACAAAGTAGTTTCTGAAAATGCTTCTGTCTAATTTTTATGTGAAGATATTTCCTTTTCCACTGTTGGCCTCAAATCGCTCCAAATATCCACTTGCAGATTCTACAAAAAGAGTGTTTCAGAACTGCTCTATCAAAAGGAAGGTTCAATGCTGTGACTTGAATGCACTCATCATAAAGTAGTATCTGAGACAGCATCTGGCTAGTTTTTACTGAGTTTATTTCCTTTTCCACCGTAGGCCTCAAAACGCTCCAAATATCCACCTGCAGATTCCACAAAAAGATTTTTTCAGAATTGTTCTATCAAAAGGAAGCTTCAGCTCTGTCAGTTGAATTCACACATCACAAAGAAGTTTCTGAGAATTCCTCTGTCTGGTTTTATGTGAAGATACTTCGTTTTCCAATGTAGGCCACAAAGCACTGCAAATATCCACTTGCAGATTTCACAAACAGAGTGTTTCAAAACTGCTGCATGAAAAGGAAGGTTCAACTCTGTGGGTTGAATGCACACGCAAAAAAGAAGTTTCTGAGAATGCTTCTGTCTTGTTTTTATGTGAATATATTTCCTTTTCCACCATAGGCCTCAAAGCACTCCAAGTATCCACTTGCAGATTATACAAAAAGAGTGTTTCAAAACTGGTCTATCAAAACACAGGTTCAACTCTGGAGTTGAATGCACACATCACAAATATGATTCTGAGAATTCTTCTGTCTAGTTTTTATATGAAGATATTTCCTTCTCCACCATAGTCATCATAGCGCTCCAAATATCCACTTGCAGATTCTATGAAAAGCGTGTTTCAGAACTGTTCTATCAAAAGGAAGGATCAATTCTGTGAGTTGAATGCACACATCACAAAGGAGTTTCTGAGAATGCTTCTTTCTAGTTTTTATGGGAAGATATTTCCTTTTCCAAAAGAGTGTTTCAATAATGCTCCACCAAAGTAAAGTTCATCTCTGTGAGCTGAATGCAAACATCACAAAGAAGTTTCTGAGAATGCTTCTGTCTAGGTTTTATGTGATCATTCTTCGCTTTCCACCTTAGGCCTCAAACTGCTCCAAATATGCACTGGCGGACTCCACAATAAGAGTGTTTTGAAACTGCTCTATAAAAAGCAAGGTTCAAATCTGTGAGTTGAATGCTCACATCCCAAAGAAGTTTCTGATTTTCTTGTAAATTTGTTTGAGTTCATTGTAGATTCTGGATATTAGCCCTTTGACAGATGAGTAGGTTGCGAAAATTTTCTCCCATTTTACGGGTTGCCTGTTCACTCTAGTGGTTTTTTATTTTGCTGTGCAGGAGCTCTTAGGTTTTATTAGATCCCATTTGTCAAGTTTGGCTTTTGTTGTCATTGCTTTTGGTGTTTTACACATGAAGTCCTTGCCCATACCTTTGTGCTGAATGGTAATGACTAGGTTTTCTTCTAGGGTTTTTATGGTTTTAGGTCTAACGTTTAAGTCTATAATCCATCTTGAATTGATTTTTGTATAAGGTGAATGGAAGGCATCCAGTTTCAGCTTTCTACATATGGCTAGCCAGTATTCCCAGCACCATTTGTTAAATAGGGAATCCTTTCCCCATTGCTTCTTTTTCTCAGGTTTGTCAAAGATCAGATAGTTGTAGATATGTGGCGTTATTTCTGAGGGCTGTGTTCTGTTCCATTGATCTATATCTCTGTTTTGATACCAGTACGATGCTGTTTTGGTTACTGTATCCTTGTAGTATAGTTTGAAGTCAGGTGTTGTGATGCCTCCAGCTTTGTTCTTTTGGCTTAGGATTGACTTGGCGATGCGGGCTCTTTTTTGGTTCCATGTGAACTTTAAAGTAGATTTGTCCAATGCTGTGAAGAAAGTCATTGGTAGTTTGATGGGGATGGCTTTGAAACTGTGAATAACCTTGGACAGTAGAGCGATTTTCATGATATTGATTCTTCCTACCCATGAGCATGGAATGTTCTTCCATTTGTTTGTATCCTCTTTTATTTCCTTGAGCAGTGGTTTGTAGTTCTCCTTGAAGAAGTCCTTCACGTCCCTTATAAGTTGGATCCCTAAGTATTTTATTCTCTTTGAAGCAATTGTGAATGGGAGGTCACTCATGATTTGGATCTCTGTTTGTCTGTTGCTGGTGTATAAAAATGCTTGTGATTTTTGTAAATTGATTTTGTTTCCTGAGACTTTGCTGAAGTTGCTTATCAGCTTAAGGAGATTTTGGGCTGAGTTGATGGGGTTTTCTAGATATACAAACATGTTATCTGCAAACAGGGACAATTTGACTTCCTCTTTTCCTAATTGAATTCCCATTATTTCCCTCTCCTGCCTAATCGCCCTGGCCAGAACTTCCAACACCATGTTGAATAGGAGTGGCGAGAGAGGGCATCCCTGTCTTCTGCCAGTTTTCAAAGGGAATGCTTCCAGTTTTTGCCCATTCAGTATGATATTGGCTGTGGGTTTGTCATATAAAGCTCTTACTATTTTGAGATATGTCCCATCAATATCTAATTTATTGAGAGTTTTTAGCATGAAGAGTTGTTGAATTTTGTCAAAGGCCTTTTCTGCATCTATTGAGATAATCATGTGGTTTTTGTCTTTGGTTCTGTTTATATGCTGGATTACATTTATTGATTTGCATATATTGAATCAGCCTTGCATCCCAGGGATGAAGCCCACTTGATCATGGTGGATAAGCTTTTTGATGTGCTGCTGGATTCGGTTTGCCAGTATTTTATTGAGGATTTTTGCATCAATGTTCATCAAGGATATTGGTCTAAAATTCTCTTTTTTGGTTGTGTCTCTGCCCGGCTTTGGTATCAGGATGATGCTGGCCTCATAAAATGAGTTAGGGAGGATTCCCTCTTTTTCTATTGATTGGAATAGATTCTGAAGGAATGGTACCAGTTCCTCCTTGGACCTCTTGTAGAATTTGGCTGTGAATCCATCTGGTCCTGGACTTTTTTTGGGTGGTAAGCTATTGATTATTGCCACAATTTCAGAGCCTGTTATTGGTGTATTTACAGATTCAATTTCCTCCTGGTTTAGTCTTGGGAGAGTGTATGCATTGAGGAATTTATCCATTTCTTCTAAATTTTCTAGTTTATTTTCACAGAGGTATTTGTAGTATTCTCTGATGGTAGTTTGTATTTCTGTGGGATCAGTGGTGATATCCCATTTATCATTTTTTATTGCATCTATCTGATTCTTCTCTCTTTTTTTCTTTATTATTCTTGCTAGCGGTTTATCAATTTTGTTGATCTTTTCAAAAAAGCAGCTCCTGGATTCATTAATTTTTTAAAGGGTTTTTTGTGTCTCTATTTCCTTCATTTCTGTTCTGATTTTAGTTATTTCTTGCCTTCTGCTAGCTTTTGAGTGTGTTTGCTCTTGCTTTTCTAGTTCTTTTAATTGTGGTGTTAGGGTGTCAATTTTGGATCTTTCCTGCTTTCTCTTGTGGGCACTTAGTGCTATAAATTTCCCTCTACACAAGGCTTTGAATGGATCCCAGAGATTCTGGTATGTTGTGCCTTTGTTCTTGTTGTTTTCAAAGAACATCTTTATTTCTGCCTTCATTTCGTTATCTACCTGGTAGTCATTGAGAAGCAGGTTTTTCAGTTTCCATGTAGTTGAGCAGTTTTGAGTGAGATTCTTAATCCTGAGTTCTAGTTTGATTGCACTGTGATCTGAGAGATAGTTTGTTATAATTTCTGTTCTCTCACTTTTGCTGAGGAGTGCCTTACTTCCAAGTATGTGATCAATTTTGGAATAGGTGTGGTGTGGTGCTGAAAAAAATGTATACTCTGTTGATTTGGGGTGGAGAGTTCTATAGATGTCTATTAGGTCAGCTTGGCTCAGAGCTGAGTTCAATTCGTGGGTATCCCTGTTGACTTTCTGTCTCGTTGATCTGTCTAATGTTGACAGTGGGTTGTTAAAGTCTCCCATTATTAAAGTGTAGGAGTCTAAGTCTCTTTTTAGATCACTCAGGACTTGCTTTATGAATCTGGGTGCTCCTGTATTTGGTGCTTATATATTTAGGATAATTAGCTTTTCTTGTTGAATTGATCTCTTTACCATTATGCAATGGCCTTCTTTGTCTCTTTTGATCTTCATTAGTTTAAAGTCTGATTTATTAGATACTAGGATTGCAACCCCTGCTTTTTTATGCTTTCCATTTGCTAAGTAGATCTTCCTCCATCCTTTTATTTTGAGCCTATGTGTGTCTCTGCACGTGAGATGGGATTTCTGAATACAGCACACTGATGGGTCTTGAAACTTTATCCAATTTACCAGTCTGTGTCTTTTAATTGGAGCATTTAGTCTCCCATCAAAAAGAAGTGGGCAAAGGACATGAACAGACACTTCTCAAAAGAAGACTTTTATGCAGCCAAAAAACCCATGAAAAAATGCTCACCATCAATGGCCATCAGAGAAAAGCAAATCAAAACCTCAATGAGATACCATCTCAAACCAGTTAGAATGGCAAACATTAAAAAGTCAGGAAACAAAACATGCTGGAGATGATGTGGTGAAATAGGAACAATTTTCCACCGTTGGTGGGACTGTAAACAAGTTCAACCATTGTGGAAGTCAGTGAGGGGATTCCTCAGGGATCTAGAACTAGAAATACCATTTGACTGAGTCATCACATTACTGGGTATATACACAAAGGACCATAAATCATGCTGCTATAAAAACACATGAACAGGTATGTTTATTGTGGCATTACTAACAATAGGAAAGACTTGGAACCAACCGAAATGTCCAACAATGAGAGACTGGATTAAGAAAATTTGGCACATACACACTGTGGAAAACTATGCAGCCATGAAAAATGATGAGTTCATGTCTTTTGTGGGGACATGGATGAAATTGGAAATCATCATTCTCAGTAAACAATCACAAGAACAAAAAACCAAACACCACATATTCAAACTCATAGGTGGGAATTTAACAATGAGAACACATGGACACAGGAAGGGGAACATCACAGTCTGGGGACTGTTGTGGGGTCGGGTGAGGGGGAGGGTTAGGATTGGGAGATATACCTAATGCTAGATGAAGAGTTAGTGGGTGCAGCGCACCAGCATGGCACATGTATACGTATGTAACTCACCTGCGCATTGTGCACATGTCCCCTAAAACTTAAAGTATCATAATAATAAATAAAAAACGAAAAGTTTCTGAGAATGCTTCTGTCTAGTTTTTATGTGAAGATATTTCCATTTCCAGCATAGGCCTCAAAGCACGGCAAATATCCACTTGCAGATTCTACAAACATAGTTTTAAAAACTGCTCTATCAGAGGGAAGGTTCAACTCTCTGAGTTCAATGCACATATCAAAAAGAAGTTTCTGAGAATGCTTCTGTCTAGGTTTTATGTGAACATATTACTTTTTCCAGCATATGCCTCAAAGCACACCAAATATCCACTTACAGATTCTACAAAAAGAGTGTTTCAAAACTGCTCTATCAAAAGGAAGGTTCAACACTGTGAGTTGAGTGCACACATCACAAAGAAGTTTCTGAGAATGCGTCTGTGTAGTTTTTATGCCAGATATTTCCTTTTACAGCATAGGTCTCAAATCTCTCCAAATATCCACTTGCAGATTCTAAAAAAAGAGGGTCTCAAAACTGCTCTATCATAAGAAAGGTTCAACTCTGTGAGTTGAATGTACACTTCACAAATAAGTTTCTGATAATGCTTCTATCTAGTTTTTATGTGAAGATATTTCCTTTTCCAGCATAGGCCTCAAAGCGCTCCAAATATCCACTTCCAGATTCTACAAAAAGAGTGTTTCAAAACTGCTGTAACAAAAGGAAGGCTCAAGTCTGTGAGTTGAATGCACATACCACAAAGAAGTTTATGAGAATGTTTCCTTCTAGTTTTTATGTGAAGATATTTCCTTTTCCAGCATACGTGTCTAAGCGCTCCAAATGTCCACTTTCAGATTCTACAAAAAGTGTGTTTCAAAACTGCTCTATCAAAAGGAATGTTCAACTCTGTCAGTTGAATGCACATATTACAAAGGTGTTCCAGAGAATACTTCTGTCTAGTTTTTGTGTGAAGATATTTCCTTTTCCATCATTGCCCTCAAAGGGCTCCAAATATCCACTTGCAGATTCTACAAAAAGTGTATCAAAACTGCTCTATCAAAAGGAAGGTGAAACTCCATGAGGTGGATGCACACATCAAAAAGAAGTTTCTGAGAATGCTTCTGTCTAGTTTTTATGTGAAGATGTTTCTTTTAGCAGCAGAGGTCTCAAGGTGTTCCAAATATACACTGGCAGATTCTACAAAAAGAATGATTCAAAACTACTCTATCAAAAGGAATGTCCAACTCTGTGAGTTGAATGCACACATCACAAGAAGTTTCTGTGAATGCTTCTGTCTGGTATTTATGTGAAGATATTTCCTTTTCCAGCATAGGCTCAAAGCGCTGCAAATATCCAATTACAGATTATACAAAAACAGTGTTTCACAACTGCCCTAGAAAAAGGAAGCTCCAACTCTGTGAATTGAATGCACACATCACAAAAAAGTCCCTGAGAATGCATCTCTCTAGTTTTTATGTGAAGATATTTCCTTTTACAGTATAGGCCTGAAAGCACTCCAAATATCCACTTGCAGATTCTACAAAAAGAGTGTTTCAAAAGTACTTTATCGAAATGAAGGTTCAACTCTGTGAGCTGGATGCACACATCACAAAGAAGTTTCTCTGAATTCTTTTGTCTAGTTTTTACGTGAAGATATTTCCTTTTCCAGCATAGGCCTCAAATGGCTCCAAATATCCACTTGCAGATTCTGCGAAAAGAGTGTTTCAAAACTGCTCTATCAAAAGCAAGGGTCAACTCTGTGAGTTGAATGCACACATCACAAAGAAGTTTCTGAGAATGCTTTTGTCTAGTTTTTATGTGAAGATATTTCCTTTTCCTGCAATGGCCTCAAAGCACTCTGAATATCCACTTGCAGATTCTAAAAAAAGAGTATTTCAATACTGCTCTATTGAAAGGAAGGTTTAACTCTGTGACTTGAATGCACACATCACAGAGAAGTTCCTGAGAATGCTTCAGTCTAGTTTTTATGTGAAGATATTTAGTTTTCCAGCACAGGCCCCAAAGCAGTCCAAATTTCCACTTTCAGATTTTACAAAAAGAGGGTTTCAATACTGTTCTATCAAAAGGAAGGTTCAACGCTGTGAGTTGAATGCACATATCTCCAGGAAGTTTTTGAGAATGCATCTTTCTAGTTTTTATGTGATGATATTTCCTTTTCCAACATAGGCCTCGAAGCATTCCAAATATCCACTTGCAGATTCTAAAAAAAGAGTGTTTCAAAACTGCTCTATCAAAAGAAAGGTTCAACTCTGTGATTTCAAAAGGAAATCACACATCAAAAGGAAGTTTCTGAAAATGCCTCCGTCTATATTTTCTGTGAAGCTATTTCCTTTTCCAGCATAGGCATCAAATCACTCTAAATATCCACTGGAAGTTTCTATAAAAAGTGTGTTTCAAAACTTCTCCATCAAAAGGAAGTTTCAACTCTGTGACTTGAATGCACACATCACAAACAAATTACTGAGAATGCTTCTGTGTATTTTTAATGTGAAGATATTTCCTTTTCCAGTGTAGGCATCAAAGTGGTCCAAATATCCACTTGCAGATTCTACAAAAAGAGTGTTTCAAACTTCTCTATCCAAAGTAAGGTTCAACTCTGTGAGTTGAAAGCCCCCATCACAAAGAAGTTTCTTAGTATGCCTCTGTCTATTTTGTATGTGAAGATATTTCTTATTCCAACACAGGCCTCAAAGCGCTCCAAGTATCCTCTCGCAGATTCCATAAAAAGAGTGTTTCAAAACTGCTCTATCAAAAGGAAGTTTCAACTCTCTGAGTTGAAAGCTCACTTCACAAAAAAGTTCCTGAGAATGCTTCTGTCTAGTTTAAATGTGACAATAATACCTTTACCAGCATAGGTTTCAAAGCGCTCCAAATATCCTCTTGCAGATTCCACAAAAAGAGGTTTTCCAATGTGCTCTGTCAAAAAAAAGGTTCAACTCTGTGAGTTGAATGCACACATGACGGAGAACTTTCTGAGAATGCTTCTGTCTACTTTTCTTGTGAAGAAATTTCCTTTTCCAGCATAGGCTTCAAATGGCTCCAAATATCTACTTGCAGATTCCTCAAAAAGAGTGTTTCAAAACTGCTCTATCAAAAGCAAGTTTCAACTCTGTGAGTTGAATGCACACATCACAAAGAAGTTTCTGAAAATGCTTTTGTCTAGTTTTTATGTGAAGATATTTCCTTTTCCTGCATAGTCCTCAAAGCGCTCCAAATATCCACTTGCAGATTCTAAAAAAAGAGGGTTTCAAAACTGCTCTATTGAAAAGAAAATTTAACTCTTTGAGTTGAATGCACACATCACAAAGAAGTTTCAGAGAATGCTTCTGTCTAGTTTTTATTTTAAGCTATTTCCTTTTCCAGCATAGGCTTCAATGCACTCCAGATATCCACTTGCAGATTCTAAAAAAGACTGTTTCAAAATTGCTCTATTGAAAGGAAGGTTTAACTCTGTGAGTTGAATGCACACATCACAAAGAAGTTTTGGATAATGTTTCTATCTAGTTTTTATGTGAAGCTATTTCTTTTTCCAGCATAGGCCTCAAGGCTCTCCAGATATCCACTTGCAGATCCTAAAAAAAGAGTATTTAGAAACTGCTCTATCAAAACGAAGGTTCAACTCCATGAGTTGAATACAAACATCACAAAGAAGATTCTGAGAATGCTTCTATCTAGTTTTTATGTGAAGATATTTTGTTTTCTAGCATAGGCCTGAAAGCGCTCCAAATATCCACTTGCAAATTCTACAAAACAGTGTTTCAAAACTAATCTATCCAAAGGAATGTTCAACACTGTGAGTTGAATGCACACATCACAAAGAAGTTCCTGAGAATGATTCTGTGTACATTTTATGTGAAGATATTTCCTTTTACTGCGTAGTCCTCAAAGCACTCCAAATATCCACTTGCAGATTCTACAAAAAGAGGGTTTCAAAACTGCTCTATCAAACAGAAGGCTCAAGTCTGTGCGTTGAATTCTCACATCACAAAGAAGTTTCTGAGAATGATTCTGTCTAGTTTTTATGTGAAGATATTTCCTTTTCCATCATAGGCATCTATGCACTCCAAGTGTCCACTTGCAGATTCTACAAAAAGATTGTTTCAAAAATGCTCTATCAAAAGTAAGGTTCAACACTGTGAGTTGAATGAACATATTACAAAAAAGTTCTGAGAATGCTTCTTTCTAGTTTTTATATGAAAACATATCTTATTCCAGCACAGGCCTCAAAGCGCTAAAACTATCCACTGGCAGATTGTACAAAAACAGTTTTACAAAACTGCCCTATCAAAAGGTACGTTCAACTCTGTGAGTACAATGCACACATCAAAAAGAAGTTTCTGAAAATGCTTCTGTCTAGTTTATATGTGAAGCTATTTCCTTTTCCAGCATAGGCGTCAAAGCACTTCAAATATCCACTGGCAGATTATACAAAAAGAGTGTTTCAAAACTGCTCTGTCAAAAGGAATGTTCAACTCTGTGTATTGAATGCACACATCACAAAGATGTTTCTCAGAATGCTTCTGTCTTGTTTTAATATGAAGATATATCCTTATCTAGCATAGACGTCAAAGAGCTCCAAATATCCACTGGCAGATTCTACAAAAAGGGCGTTTCAAAACTTCTCTATCAAAAAGATGGTTCAACTCTGTGAGTAGAAGGCACTCATCACAAAAAAGTTTCTGACAATGCTTCCGTCTAATTTTTATGTGAAGATATTTCCTTTTCCTGCATAGGCCTCAAAGCGCACCAAATATCAAGTTGCAGAGTCTACAAAAAGAGTGTTTCAAAACTTCTCCATCAAAAGGAAGGTTCAAATTTGTGAGTTGAATGCACACATCAAAAAGAAGTTTCTGAGAATGCGTCTGTCTGGTTTTTATGTGAAGATATTTCCTTTTCCAGCATAGGCCACAAAGGGCTCCAAATATCCACTAGCAGATTCTACAAAAAGAGTGTGTAGAAACTGCTCTATCAAAAGGAGGGTTCAACTCTGTAAGTTGAATGCACACATCACAAAGAAGTTTCTGAGAAAGCTTCTGTCTAGTATTTATGTGAAGATGTTTCTTTTAGCAGCAGAGGCCTCCAGGTGTTCCAAATATCCACTGGCAGATTCTAAAAAAACAGTGATTCAAAACTATTATATCAAAAGAAAGGTCCAACTCTGTGAGTTGAATGCACACATCACAAAGAATTTCCTGAGAATGCTTCTGTGTAGTTTTTACGTGAAGATATTTCCTTTTCCAGCATTGGCGTCAAAGCACTCCAAATATCCACGGGAAGAATGTACAAAAAGAGTGTTTCAAAACTGCTCTATCAAAAGGAAGGTTCAACCCTGTGAGTTGAATGCCCACATCACAAAGGTGTTCCTTAGAATACTTCTGTCTAGTTTTTATGTGAGGATATTTCCTTTTCCAGCATAAGCCTCAAAGCACTTGAATTATCCACTTGCAGTTTCTGCGAAAAGAGTGTTTCAAAACTGCTCTATCAAAAGAAAGGTTCAACTCTGTGAGTTGAATGAACACATCACAAAGAAGTTTCTCAGAATACTTCTGTCTAGGTTTTATATTAAGTTATATCCTTTTCCAGAATAGACTTCAAAGCACCCAAATATCTATTGGCAGATTGTACAAAAAGAGTGATTCAAAACTGTGCTATCAAAAGGAAGGTTCAACTCTGTGTATTAAATACACACATCACAAAGAAGTTTCTGAGAAGGCTTCTGTCTAGTTTTTATGTGAAGATATTTCATTTTGCAGCATAGACCCCAGAGCACTCCAGATATCCACTGACAGATCCTACAAAAATAGTGTTTCATAACTGCTCTCTAGAAACGAAGGTTCAACATGGTGCATTGAATAAACACATCACAAAGAAGTTCTGAGAAAGCTTCTTTCTAGTTTTTATGTGAAAATATTTCGTTTTCTAACATAGGCCTCAAAGCGCTCCAAATAAACAGTTGCCGATTCTACAAAAAGTCTGTTTCAGAACTGCTCTATCAAAACGAAAGTTCAACTACGTTAGTTGAAATCACACAACACAAAGAAGTTCTTGAGAATACTTCTGTCTATTATTTTTTTGTGAAGATATTTCCTTTTCCAGCATAGACCTCAAAGCGCTCCAAATATCCTATTGCAGATTCCACAAAAAGAGTGTTTCAAAACTACCCTATTAAAAGGAAGTTTCAACTCTGTAAGTTGAATGCACACATCACAAAGAAGTTCCTGAGAATGATTCTGTCTAGTTTTCATGGGATGAGAATTCCTTTTCAAGTGTAGGCTTCAAAGCACTCCAAATATCCTCCTGCAGATTCTACAAAAAGAGTGTTTCAAAACTGCTTTATTGAAAGCAATGTTCAACTCTGTGAGTTGAATGCACAGATTAGAAAGCAGTTTCAGAGAATGCTTTTTTCTGGTTTTTATGTGAGGGTATTCCCTTTTCCAGCATAGGCCTCAAAGGGTTCCAAATATCCACTTGCAGATTCTACAAATAGAGTGTTTCAAAACTGGTCTATTGAAAGGAAGTTTCATCTTTGTGAGTTGAATGGACACATCACAAAGAAGTTCCTGAGAATACTTCTATGTAGTTTTTATGTAAAGATATTTCCTTTCCTGCATAGTCCTCAAAGCGCTCCATGTATCCACTTGCAGATTCTCCAAAAGGAGGGTTTCAAAATGTTTCTATCAAAAGGAAGTCTCAAACCTGTGAGTTGAGGTCACTCATCACAAAAAATGTTTCTGAGAATGCTTCTGTCTAGTTTTCATGTGAAGATATTTCCTTTTCCAGCATTGGTGTCAAAGTGCTCCAAATGTCCAATTGCAGATTCTAAAAAAGAATGTTTCAAAACTTCTCTATCAAAATGAAGGTTCAAATCTGTGAGCTGAATACCCCCATCACAAATAAGTTTCTGAAAATGCTTCTGTCTAGTTTTCATGTGATGATATTTCTTTCTCCAGCACAGGCCTCAAAGAGTTACAAATATCCACTGGCAAATTCTACAAAAGGAGTGTTTCAAAACTGCTCTATCAAAACGGAGGTTCAACTGTTGTGAGTTGAATACACACATCTCAGAGATGTTTCTGAGGAATCTTCTGTCTAGTTTTAATGTGGAGATATTTCCTTTTCCAGCATAGGCCTCAAAGCGCTCCAAATATCCACTTGCAGATTCTACAAAAAGAGTGTTTCAAAACTGCTCTATCAAAAGGAAGGTTCAACTCTCTGAGTTGAATGCACACATCACAAAGAAGCTTCTGAGAATGCTTCTGTGTAGCTTTTATGTGAAGATATTTCCTTTTCTACCATAGGCCTCAAAGCGCTCCAAATATCCACTGGCAGATTCTACAAAACGAGTGTTTCAAAACTTGTCAATCAAAAGGAAGTTTCAACTCTGTGACTTGAATGCACACATCACAAAGAAGTTCCTGAGAATGCTTCAGTCTAGTTTTTATGTGGAGATATTTCCCTTTCCAGCTTAGGCCTCAAAGTGCTCCAAATATCCATTGGCAGATTCTACAAAAAGAGTGATTCAAAACTGTTCCATCAAAAGGAACCTTCAACTCTGTGTGTTGAATGCATACAACACAAAGAAGTTTCTTGCAATGTTTCTGACTAGTTTTTATGTGAAGATATTTCCTTATCTAGCATACTCGTCAAATTCCTGAAAATATCCACTGGGCAACACTACTAAAAGTGCGTTTCAAAACTGCTCTTTCAAAAGGAAAAGTTCAAATCTGCAATTTGAATGCACACATCACAAAGAAGTTTGTGAGAATACTTCTGTCTAATTTTTATGTGAAGATATTTCCTTTTCCAGCATAGACCTCAAAGCTCTCCAAATATCCACTTGCTGATCCTACAAAAAGAGTGTTTCAATACTGCTCTCTCAAAAGGAAGGTTCAACATTGTGAGTTGAATGGACACATCAAAAGATGTTCCTGAGAATGCTTCTGTCTAGTTTTTAAGTGAAGATATTTCCTTTTCCATCATAGGCCTCAAAGCGCTTCAAATATACACTTGCAGATTCTATAAAAACAGTGTTAGGAAACTGCTCTATCAAAGGGAATGCTGAACTCTGTCAGTTGAAAACACACATCACAAAGTAGTTTCTGAGAATATTTGTGACTTGTTGTTATGTGAACATATTTCCTTTTCCAGGAAAGGCATCAAAGCGCTCCAAATATCCACTTGCAGATTCTACAAAAAGTGTGTTTCAAAACTTGTCTATGAAAAGGAAGTTTCAACTCTGTGACTTGAATGCATACATCACAAAAAGTTTCTGAGAATGCTTCTGTTTAATTTTTATGTGGAGATATTTCCCTTTCCAGCTTAGGCCTCAAAGCGCTCAAATATCCACTGGCAGATTCTACAAAAAGAATGTTTCAAAATTGCTCCATCAAAAGGAAATTTCAACGTTGTGAGTTGAAAGCACATATCACAAAGAAGTTTCTGAGAATGCTTCTGTCTAGTTATTATGTGAAGATATTTCCTTTTCCAGCATAGGCCTCAAAGCGCTACAAATATCCACTTGCAGATTCTACAAAAAGTGTGTATAGAGACTGCTCTATGAAAAGGAGTGTTCAAATCTGTGAGTTCAAGTTTCTGAGAATGTTTCTGTCTAGTATTTATGTGAAGATATTTCCTATTCCAGCTTAGGCCTCAAAGTGGTCCACACATCGACTTGCAGATTCTTCAAAAAGCGTGTTTCAAAACTGCTCAATCAAAAGGAAGGTTCAACGATGTGAGTTGAAGGCACACATCACAAAAAAGTTTCTGAGAATGCTACTGTCTAGTTTTGATTTGAAGATATTACCTTTTCCTGGACGGGCCTGAAAGCACTCACAATATCCACTTTCAGATTCTACAAAAAACGTGTTTCAAAGCTGCTCTATCAGAAGGAAGGTTCAGCTATGTGAGTGGAAAGCACACACCACAAAGTAGTTTCTGAGAATGCTTCTGTCTGGTTTTTATGTGCAGATATTTCCTTTTCCAGCATAGTCCTCAAATCTCTCCAAATATCCACTTGCAGATTTTACAAAAAGAGTGTTTCAAAACCTCTCTATCAAAAGGAAGGTTCAACTCTGTGAATTGAATGCACACATCACAAAGAAGTTCCTGAGAATGCTTCTGTCTAGTTTTTATTTGAAGACATTTCCTTTTCCAGCATAGACCTCAAAGCACTGCAAATATCCCCTTGCAGATTCTACAAAAGAAAGAGTATTTCAAAACTGCTCTATGAAAAGGAAGGATCAACTATGTGAGTTGAGTGCGCACATCACAATGCTGTTTCTGAGAATGCTTCTGTCTAGTTTTTATGTGAAGATATTTCCTTTTCCAGCAGAGGCCTCAAAGCGCTTCGAATATCCCCTTGCATATTCTACAAAAAGAGTGTTTCACAACTGCTCTATCTAAAGGAAGGTTGAACACTGTGAGTTGAGTGCACACATCACAAAGAAGTTTCTAAGAATGCTACTGTCTAGTTTTTATGTGAAGATATTTCCTTTTCCCGCATAGGTCTCAAAGCGCTCCACGTATCCAATTGCAGATCCTACAAAATTATAGTTTCGAATATGTTCTATGAAAGGGAAGGTTCAACTCTGTGAGTTGATTGTGCATATCACAAAGAAGTTTCTTAGAATGCTACTGCATAGTTTTCATGTGAAACTATTTCCTTATCTAGCATAGGCTTCTATGCCTTACAAATACCCACTTGCAGATTCTACAAAAAGAGTGTTTCAAAACTGTTCTACCAAAAGGAAGATTGAAGTGTGTGCACTGAATACCCACATAACAAAGATGTTTCTGAGAATGCTTCTGTCTATTTTTTATGTGAAGGTAATTCCTTTTCCAGCCTAGGCCTCAAATCACTACACATATCCCCTGGCAGATTCTACAAAAAGAGTGATTTTAAACTGTTGTATCAAAAGGAAGGTTCAATTCTGTGAGTTAAATGCACACATCACAATGAAGATTCTGATTATGCTTCTGTCTAGTTTTTATGTGAAGACATTTCCTTTTCCAGCATAGGCCTCAAAGAGCTCCAAGTATCCACTATCAGATTGTGAAAAAAGAGTTTTTCAAAACTGCTCTATCAAAAGGAAGTTTCAACTCTTTGATTTGAATGTACATATCACAAAGAAGTTTCTAAGAATGCTTCTATCTAATTTTTATATGAAGATATTTCCTTTTCCATCATGGACCTCAAAGCACTCCAAATGTCCACTTGCAGATTCTACAATAAGAGTGTTTCAAAACTGCTCTATCAAATCGAAGTTTAAACTCTGTGAATTGAGTGCACAGTTCACAAAGAATTTTCTGTGATTGTTTCTTTCTCGTTTTTATGTGAAGATATTTCCTTTTCCAGCATAGGCCTCAAAGCGCCCCAAATATCTACTTGCATATTCTACCAAAGTGTGTTTCAAAACTGCTCTATTGAAAATAAGGTTCAACTCTGTGAGGTGAAATCACACATCACAAAGAAGTTTCTGAGAATGCTTCTGCCTAGTTTTTATGTAAAAATATTTCCTTTTCCAGGATAGGCTTCAAAGTACTCCAAATATCCACTTGCAGATTGTGCAAAAATAGTGTTTAAAAACTGCTCTATCAAAAGGAAGTTTCAATTCTTTGATTTGAATGTACACATCACAAAGAAGTTTCTGAGAATGCTTCTGTCTAATTTTTATGTGATGATATTTCCATTTGTAGCATAAGCCTTAAAGCGCTCCAAACATCCACTTGCAGATTCTTCAAAAAGTGTGTTTTTAAACAGTTCTATCAATAGGAAGATTCAACACTTTGGGTTGAATGTACACATCACTCAGAAGTTTCTGAGAATGCTTCTTTCTAATTTTTGTGTGAGGATATTTCCTTTTCCAGCATAGGCCTCAAAGCGCTCCAAATATCCACTTGCAGATTCAACTAAAAGAGTGTTTCAAAACTGCTCTATCAAAAGGAAGGTTCAACTCTGTGAGTTGGATGCACACATCATAAAGAAGTTTCTGAGAATGGTTCTGTCTACTTTTTCTGTGAAGTTATTTCGTTTTCAAGCATTGGCCTTAATGTGCTCCAAATATCCTTTTGCAGATTCTACAAAAACAGTGTTTCAAAACTGCTCTATGAAAAGGGTGGTTCAACACTGTGAGTTGAATGCACACATCACAGAGAAGTTTCTCAGAATAATTCTAATTTTTATGCGAAGATATTTCCTGTTCCAGCAGAGGCCTCAAAGCGCTCCAAATATCCTCTTGCAGATTCTCCAAACAGTGTGTTTCAAAACTGCTCTATCAAAACGAGGGTTCAATTCTGTGATTTGAGTGCACACATCACAAAGAAGTTTCTGAGAACGCTGCTTTCAAGTTTTAATGTGAAGATATACCCTTTTCCAACATAGGCATCAAAGCGGTCCAAATATCCACTTCCAGATTCTGCCAAAAGAGGGTTTCAAAACTGTTCTATTAAAAAGAAGGTTCAACTGTGTGAGTTGAATGCATGCATCACTAAGAAGTTTCTGAGAATGCTTCCGTCTAATTTTTATGTGAAGATATTTCGTTTTCAATCATAGGCGTCAAAGCGCTCCAAATATCCACTGGCAGATTATTCAAAAAGAGTGCTTCAAAATTTCTCTACCAAAATTAAGGTTCAACTCCGTGAGTTGAATTCACACATCACAAAGAAATTCCCGATAATGCTTCGGTCTAGTTTTTACGATAAGATATTTCCTTTTCCAGCGTAGGCCTCAAAGCGCTTCAAATATCCAATTGCAGATTCTATAAAAAGAATACTTCAAAACTGCTCTATCAAAAGGAAGGTTCATCTCTGTTAGTTGAGTGCGCCCATCACAAAGAAGTTTGTGATAATTCTTCTGTCTAGTTTTTCTGTGAAGATATTTCTTTATCTAGCATAGGCCTCCAAGCGCTCGAAGAATCCACTTGCAGATTGTATAAAAAGAGTGTTTCAAATCTGCTCTATCAAAAGGAAGGTTCAACTCTGTGAGCTGAATGCACACATCACAAATAAGTTTCTTAGAATGCTTCCATCTAATTTTTATGTGTGGATATTTCCTTATCTATCATAGGTGTCAAAATGCTCCAAATATCCATTGGCAGATCCTACAAAAAGAGTGTTTCAAAACTGCTCTATCAAAAGGAAGATTCTACTCTGAGAGTTGAATGCAATCATCAAAAAGAAGTTTATGAGAATGCTTCTGTCTAGTTTTTATGTGAAGATATTTCCTTTTCCCACATTGGCCTCAAAGCACTCTAAACATCCACTTACAGATCCTACAAAAAGTGTATTTCAAAACTGCTCTATCAAAAGGAAGGTTCAACTTTGTGAGTTGAGTGGACATATCACAACGTTGTTTCTGAGAATGCTTCTGTCTAGTTTTTATGTGAAGATATTTCTTTTTCCAGCATAGACGTCAAAGCACTCCAAATATCCACAGGCAGATGCATCAAAAAGAGTGTTTCAAAACTGTTCTATCAAAATGATGGTTCAACTCTTTGAGTTGAATGCACACATCACAAATAAGTTTCTTGGAATGCTTCTGTCTCGTTTTTATGTGAAGATATTTCCTTATCTAGCATAGGCGTCAAAGCGCTCCAAATATCCAATGGCAGATTCTACAAAAAGAGTGTTCCATAACTGCGCTATCAGAAGGAAGATTCAACTCTGAGAGTTGAATGCAAATATCACAAAGAAGTTTCTGAGAGTGCTTCTGTCTACTTTTTATGTGAAGATATTTCCTTTTCCTGCATAGGCCTCAAAACACTCCAAATGTCCACTTGCAGATCTTACAAAAAGTGAGTTTCAAAACTGCTCTATCAAAAGGAATATTCAACTTTGTGAGTTGAGTGGACATATCATAAAGGTGTTTTTGTGAATGCTTCTGTCTAGTTTTTATTGAAGATATTTCCTTTTCCTGCATAGGCCTCAAAACACTCCAAATGTCCACTTGCAGATCTTACAAAAAGTGAGTTTCAAAACTGCTCTATCAAAAGGAATATTCAACTTTGTGAGTTGAGTGGACATATCATAAAGGTGTTTTTGTGAATGCTTCTGTCTAGTTTTTATGTGAAGATATTTCCTTTTCCAGCATATGCCTCAAAGCCTTCCGAATATCCACCTGCAGATTCCACAAAAAGTGTTTTTCAAAAACTGCTCTATCAAAAGGAAGGTTCAACTCTGTCACTTGAATGCACACATCACAAAGGTGTTATTGAGAATGCTTCTGTCTAGTATTTTGTCAAGATATTTCCTTTTCCATCATAGGCCTCAAACTGCTCCAAATATCCACTGTCAGATTCTACAAAAAGAGTGTTTCAAAACCGCTGTATCAAAACGAAAGTTCAACACTGTGACTTGAATGCATACATCACAAAGAAGTTTCCCAGAGTGCTTCTGTCTAGTTTTGATGTAAACATATTTCCTTTTCCAGCATAGGTCTCAAAGGGCTCCAAATATCCACTTGCAGATTCAACAAAAAGAGTGTTTCAAAACTTCTCTATCAAAAGGAATGTTCATCTCTTTGAGTTGAATGCACTCATCACAAAGAAGTTTCTGAGAATGCTTCTTTCTAGTTTTTATGTGAACATATTTCCTTTTCCAGCATAGGCCTTTAAGCACTCCAAATATCGACTTGGAGATTCTACAAAAAAAGTGTTTTAAAACTGCTATGTTAAAAAGAAAGTTCAACCCTGCGAGTTGAATGCACACATCACAAAGAAGTTTCTGAGAATCTTCTGTCTAATTTTTATGTGAAGACATTACCTTTTCCAGTCTATGCATCAACACACTCCAAATATCCACTTGCAGATACTACAAAAAGATTGTTTCAAAACTGCTCTACCAAAAGGAAGTTTCAACTCTGTGAGTTGAATGCACACATCACAAAGAAGTGTCTGAGAATGCTTCTGTCTAGTTTTTACGTGAAGATATTTTCTTTTCCAGCTTATGCCACAAAGCTCTCCAAATATCCACTTGCAGATTCTACAAAAAGATTGTTTCAAAACTGCTGTATCAAAATAAGGTTCAACTCTGTGAGTTGAATGCACACATCACATAGAAGTTTCAGAGAATCCTTCTGTCTAGTTTTTATGTGAAGTTATCTCCTTTTCTAGCATAGGCCTCAAAGAGCTCCAAATATCCTCTGACAGATTCTACAAAAAGAGTGTTTCAAAAATGCTCTGTCAAAAAGAATGTTCAACTCTGTTAGTTGAATAGACACATCACAAAGTAGTTTCTGAAAATGCTTCTCTCTTGTTTTTATTTGAACATATTTCCTTTTCCAGCCTATGCCTAAAAGCACTGCAAATACCCACTGGCAGATTCCACAAAAGATTGTTTCAATCCTGCTCTATCAAAGGGAATGTTCAACTCTGTGATTTGAAGGCACACATCACATGGAAATTTCTGAGAATGCTTCTGTCTAGTTTTTATATGAAGATATTTCTTTTTCCAGCATAGACCTCAATGCACTCCAAATATTCACTTGCAGATTATATGAAAAGATTGTTTCAAAACTGCTCTATCAAAAGGAAGCTTCAACCCTGCGTGTTGAATGCACACATCACAAAGAAGTTTCAGAGCATGGTTCTGTCTAATTTTTATGTGAAGATGTTTTCTTTTCCAGCATAGTCCTCAAATGGCTCCAAATATCCACTTGCAGATTCTATAAAAAGAGTGTTTCAAAACTGCTCTATCAAAAAGAAGGTTCAACTTTGTGAGATGAATGCACACATCACAAAGAAATTTCTTTGAATGCATCCCAGAGATTCTGGTATGTTGTATCTTGGTTCTCGTTGGTTTCAAAGAACATCTTTATTTCTGCCTTCATTTCGTTATGTACCCAGTAGTCATTCAGGAGCAGGTTGTTCAGTTTCCACGTAGTTGAGCGGTTTTGAGTGAGATTCTTAATCCTGAGTTCTAGCTTGATTGCACTGTGATCTGAGAGACAGTTTGTTACAATTTCTGTTCTTTTACATTTATTGAGGAGAGCTTTACTTCCAAGTATATGGTCAATTTTGGAATAGGTGTGGTGTGGTGCTGAAAAAAATGTATATTCTGTTGATTTGGGGTGGAGAGTTCTGTAGATGTCTATTAGGTCCACTTGGTGCAGAGCTGAGTTCAATTCCTGGGTATCCTTGTTGACTTTCTGTCTTGTTGATCTCTCTAATGTTGAAAGTGGGGTGTTAAAGTCTCCCATTATTAATGTGTGGGAGTCTAAGTCTCTTTGTAGGTCACTCAGGACTTGCTTTATGAATCTGGGTGCTCCTGTATTGGGTGCATATATATTTAGGATAGTTAACTCTTCTTGTTGAATTAATCCCTTTACCATTATGTAATGGCCTTCTTTGTCTCTTTTGATCTTTGTTGGTTTAAAGTCTGTTTTATCAGAGACTAGGATTGCAACCCCTGCCTTTTTTTGTTTTCCATTTGCTTGGTAGATCTTCCTCCATCCTTTTATTTTGAGTCTATGTGTGTCTCTGCACGTGAGATGGGTTTCCTGAATACAGCACACTGATGGGTCTTGAGTCTTTATCCAGTTTGCCAGTCTGTGTCTTTTAATTGGAGCATTTAGTCCATTTACATTTAAAGTTAATATTGTTATGTGTGAATTTGATCCTGTCATTATGATGTTAGCTGGTTATTTTGCTCGTTAGTTGATGCAGTCTCTTCCTAGTCTCGATGTTCACAAATGGGATCTAATTAAACTCAAGAGCTTCTGCACAGCAAAAGAAACTACCATCAGAGTGAACAGGCAACCTACAAAATGGGAGAAAATTTTCGCAACCTACTCATCTGACAAAGGGCTAATATCCAGAATCTACAATGAACTCAAACAAATTTACAAGAAAAAAACAAACAACCCCATCAAAAAGTGGGTGAAGGACATGAACAGACACTTCTCAAAAGAAGATATTTATGCAGCCAAAAAACACATGAAAAAATGCTCACCATCACTGGCCATCAGAGAAATGCAAATCAAAACCACAGTGAGATACCATCTCACACCAGTTAGAATGGCAATCATTAAAAAGTCAGGAAACAACAGGTGCTGCAGAGGATGTGGAGAAATAGGAACACTTTTACACTGTTGGTGGGACTGTAAACTAGTTCAACCCTTGTGGAAGTCAGTGTGGCGATTCCTCAGGGATCTAGAGCCAGAAATTCCATTCGACCCAGCCATCCCATTACTGGGTATATACCCAAAGGACTATAAATCATGCTGCTATAAAGACACATGCACACGTATGTTTATTGCGGCATTATTCACAATAGCAAAGACTTGGAACCAACCCAAATGTCCAACAATGATAGACTGGATTAAGAAAATGTGGCACATATACACCATGGAATACTATGCAGCCATAAAAAATGATGAGTTCACGTCCTTTGTAGGGACATGGATGAAATTGGAAATCATCATTCTCAGTAAACTATCGCAAGAACAAAAAACCAAACACCGCATATTCTCACTCATAGGTGGGAATTGAACAATGAGAACACATGGACACAGGAAGGGGAACATCACACTCTGGGGACTGTTGTGGGGTGGGGGGAGGGGGGAGGGATAGCATTGGGAGATATACCTAATGCTAGATGACGAGTTGGTGGGTGCAGCGCACCAGCATGTCACATGTATACATATGTAACTTACCTGCACATTGCGCACATGTACCGTAAAACCTAAAGTATAATAATAATAATAATAATAATAATAATAAAAGAAAAAAAAAGAAATTAAAAAAAAAAAGAAATTTCTTAGAATTCTTCTGTCTCGTTTTTATGTGAAGATATTTACTTTTCAAGAATTGGCCTCAAAGAATTCCAAATATCCACTTGCAGGTTCTACAAAGAAAAAGTTTCAAAACTGCTCTATCAAAAGATAGGTTCAACAGTGTGAGTTGAATTCACACATCACAAAGAAGTTTCTCAGAATGCTTCTGTTTACTTTTTCTGTGAATATATTTCCTTTTCCACTGTAGGCAGCAAAGGCCTCCTTATATCCACTTGCAGATTCTACAAAAAGAGAATTTCAAAACTGCTCTACCAAAAGATAGGTTGAACTCTGTGAGAAGAAGGCACACATCCCAAAGAAGTTTCTCGGAATGCTTCTGCGTATTTTTAAAGTGAAGATTTCTTTTTCCTTAATAGGCCTCAAAGAGCCCTAGTTATCCACTTTCATATTCTACAAAATGTGTATTTAAAAACTGCTCAGTCAAAAGAGAGGTTCAACTCTGTGAGTTAAATGCCCACATCACAAAGAAGTTTCTAAGAATACTTCTGTGTATGTTTTATGTGAAGATATTACCTTTTCCATCCTAGGCCTCAAAGGGCTCCAAATATCCAATTGCAGATTCTACAAAAAGAATGTTTCAAAACTGCTCAATCAAATGAAATGTTCAACTAGGTGAAATGAATGCACACATCACAAGGAAGTTTCTCAGAATGCTTCTGTGTAGTTTTTACGTAAAGATATTTCCTTTTACTCCGTCGGCCACAAAGGACTCCACCTAACCACTTGCGGATTCTACAAAAAGAGTTTCAAAACTGCTCTAACAAAAGATTGGTTCAACTTTGTGAGGTGAATGCCCACATCACAAAGAAGTTTCTCAGAATACTTCTGTGTAGTTTTTATGTGAAGATATTTCCTTTTCCACCATACGACGCAAAGGCCTCCAAATATCCACTTGCAGATTCTTCAAATAGACAGTTTCAAAACTGCTCTCTCAAAACATAGGTTCAACTCTGTGAGTTGAATGCACATTTCAAAAAGTAGTTTATCAGAGTGCTTCTGTGTATTTTTTATGGGAAGATATTTCTTTTTCCATCATGAGTTACAAAGGGCTCCACTTATCCACTTGCTGATTCTCCAAGAGAGTTTCAACACTCCTCTGTCAAAATATATGTTGAATTCTTTGAGATGAATGCACACATTACAAAGTAGTTTCTTAGAATGTTTCTTTGTAGTTTTTATGTGAAGATATTTCCTTTTCCACCATTGGCTGCAAAGCGCTCCAAATATCCACTTGCAGATTCTACAAAAAGAATATTTCAAAACTGCTCAATTAAAAGAAAGTTTCAACTCTGTGAGATGAATGCACACATCACAATGAAGTTTCTCAGAATGCTTCTGTGCAGTTTTTATGTGAAGATATTTAGTTTTCCACAATTGGCCTCCTATGGTTCCCAACATCAACTTGCAGATTCTACTAAAACAGTTGTTTCCAAACTTCTCAATCAAAAGAAAGCTTTAACTCTGTGAGATGAACGCATATATAACTAAAAGTTAGTCAGAATGCTTCTGAGTAGTTTTTATGTGAAGATATTTCCTTTTCCAGCATAGGTCTCAAAGCGCTCCAAATATCGACTTGCAGATTCTATGCTAAGAGTGTTTGAAAACTGCTCAATCACAAGAAAGGTGCAACTCCGTGAGATAAATGCACAAATCACAAATAAGTTTCTTAGACTGTTTCTGTGTAGTTTTTAAGGGATGATATTTCTTTTTCCACCATCGGCCACAAAGGGTTCCAAATACCCTCTTGCAGATTCTACCAAAAGGGAGTTTCAAACTGCTCAGTCAAAAAGTAGGTTCAATTCTGGAGTTGAATGCACACACCACAAACAAGTTTCTCAGAATGCTTCCATGTAGTTTTTATGTGAAGATGTTTCCTTTTCCACCATAGCTCTCAAAGTGCTCCAAATATCCACTTGCAGATTCTACAAAAAGAGTGTTTCTCTACAGATGCTGGAGAAGATGTGGAGAAATAGGAAAACTTTTACACTGTTGGTGGGATTGTAAACTAGTTCAACCATTTTGGAAGTCAGTGTGTCTATTCCTTAGGTATCTAGAACTAGGAATACTATTTGATCCAGTGATTCCATTACTGGGTGTATACCCAAAGGACTATAAATCATGCTGCTATAAAGACACGTGCACACGTATGTTTATTGCTGCACTATTCACAATAGCAAAGACTTGGAGCCATCCCAAATGTCTAACAATGATAGACTGGATTAAGAAAATGTGGCATATATACATCATGGAATTACTCTGCAGCCATTAAAAAAAGATGAGTTCATGTCCTTTGTAGGGACATGGTTGAAATTGGAAATCATCATTCTCAGTAAACTATCGCAAGGATAGAAAACCAAACAACGCATGTTCTCACTCATAGATGGGAACTGAAAAATGAGAACACATGCACACAGGAAGGGGAACATCACACTCTGGGGACAGTTGTGGGGTGGTGGGAGGCGAGAGGGATAGCATTAGGAGATATTCCTCATGCTAAATGATGAGTTAATGGGGGCAGCACACTAGCATGGCACATTTATACTTATGCAACTAACCTGCACATTGTGCACAGGTACCGTAAAACTTAAAGTATAATAACAATAAAAATAATAATAATAAATAAAAAAGACAGATAGAAAAAAAGAGCATGTCAAAACTGTTCAATCAAAAGAAAGGTTCAACTCTGTGTGATGAATGCACACATCACAATGTAGTTTCTCAGAGTGCTTCTATGTAGTTTTTATGTGAAGATATTTCCTTTCCCACCATAGTTTGCAAAGGGCTCCAATTATCCACCTGCAGATTCTACAAAAAGAGAGTTTCAAAACTCTCAATCAAAATATTTGTTCAACTCTGCGAGATGAATGCACACATCACAAAGATGTTTCTCAGAATCCTTCTGTGTAGTTTTTATGTGAAGGTATTACCTTTTCCACCATAGGACGCAAAGGCCTCCAAATATCCACTTGCAGATTCTACAAACAGACAGTTTCAAAACTGCTCTCTCAAAAGATATGTTGAAATCTGTGTGTTGAATGCACATATCAGAAAGTTGTTTCTCAGAGTGCTTCTGTGTAGTTTTTATGTGAAGATATTCCCTTTTCCACCAGAGGTTGCAAAGGGCTCCAAATATCCACTTGCAGATTCTACAAAAAGAGAGTTTCAAAACTGTTCTATCACAAGATAGGTTCAAGACTATGAGATGAATGCACACATCACAAAGAAGTTTCTCAGAATCCTTCTGTGTGTTTTTTATGTGAACATATTTCCCTTTTCACCATGGGCTGCAAAGGGCTCCAAATATCCACTTGCAGATTCTGCAAAAAGAGAATTTAAAAACTGCTCTACCAAAAGATATGTTCAACTCTGTGAGATGAATGCACACATCACAAAGAAGTTTCTCAGAATGCTTCTGTGTAGTATTTATGTGAAGAGAGATCCTTTTTCACCGTAGGCCTCAAAGCACTCCAAATATCCACTTGCAGATTCTACAAAAAGAGTGTTTCAAAACTGCTCTATCAAAAGGAAGGTTCAACTCTCTGAGTTGAATGCACACATCACAAAGAAGCTTCTGAGAATGCTTCTGTTTAGCTTTTATGTGAAGATATTTCCTTTTCTACCATAGGCCTCAAAGCACTCCAAATATCCACTGGCAGATTCTACAAAACGAGTGTTTCAAAACTTGTCAATCGAAAGGAAGTTTCAACTCTGTGACTTGAATGCACACATCACAAAGAAGTTCCTGAGAATGCTTCAGTCTAGTTTTTATGTGGAGATATTTCCCTTTCCAGCTTAGGCCTCAAAGTGCTCCAAATATCCACTAGCAGATTCTACAAAAAGAGTGATTCAAAATTGTTCCATCAAAAGGAACGTTCAACTCTGTGTTTTGAATGTATACAACACTAAGAAGTTTCTTGCAATGTTTCTGACTAGTTTTTATGTGAAGATATTTCCTTATCTAGCATACTCGTCAAATGGCTGAAAATATCCACTGGGCAACACTACTAAAAGTGCGTTTCAAAACTGCTCTTTCAAAAGGAAAAGTTCAAATCTGCAATTTGAATGCACACATCACAAAGAAGTTTGTGAGAATACTTCTGTCTAATTTTTATGTGAAGATATTTCCTTTTCCAGCATAGACCTCAAAGCTCTCCAAATATCCACTTGCTGATCCTACAAAAAGAGTGTTTCAATACTGCTCTCTCAAAAGGAAGGTTCAACATTGTGAGTTGAATGGACACATCAAAAGATGTTCCTGAGAATGCTTCTGTCTAGTTTTTAAGTGAAGATATTTCCTTTTCCATCATAGGCCTCGAAGCGCTTCAAATATACACTTGCTCAATCAAAAGAAATGTTCAACTCTGAGAGATGAATGCACATATCACAAGGAAGTTTCTTATAATGCTTCTTTGTAGTTTTTAAGGGAAGATATTTCCTTTTCCACGATAGACCTCAAAGCGCTCCAAATATCCACTTGCAGATTCTACAAAAAGAATGTTTCAAAACTACTCAATCAAGTGAAATGTTCAACTCAGTGAAATGTATGCACACATCACAAAGAAGTTTCTCAGAATGCTTCCGTGTAGTTTTTATGTGAAGATATTTCATTTTACTCCATCGGTCTCAAAGGGCTCCACAAAACCATTTGCAGATTCTACAAAAAGGGAATTTCAAAACTGCTCTAACAAAAGATAGGTTCAACTCTGCGAGGTGAATGCCCACAAAACAAAGAAGTTTCTCAGAATGCTTCTGTGTAGTTTTTATGTGAAGATATTATCTTTTCCACCATAGGCCACAAAGCCCTCCAAATATCCACTTGCAGATTCTACAAAAAGATGGTTTCAAAAGTACTCTCTCAAAAGATAGTTTCAACTCTGTGAGTTGAATGCACACATCACAATGTAGTTTCTCAGAGTGCTTCTGTGTAGTTTTTATGTGAAGATATTTCCTTTTCCAACATAGTTTGCAAAGGGCTCCAAATATCCACTTGCAGTTTCTACAAAAAGAGAGTTTCAAAACTCCTCTGTCAAAATATATGTTCAACTTAGTGAGATGAATACACACATCACAAAGAAAAGAAGTTCTCAGAATGCTTCTTTCTAGTGTTTATGTGAAGATATTTCCTTTTCCACCATAGGGCACATAGGGCTCCAAATATCTACTTCCAGATTCTACAAAAAGAGAACTTCAAAACAACTTTATCAAAAGATAGGTTGGATTCTGTGAGATGAACGCACACATCACAAAGTGATTTCTCAGAATGCTTCTGTGTAGTTTTTATGTGAAGATATTTCCTTTTCCACCATCGCCACAAAGCGCTCCAAATATCCACTTGCAGATTCTACAAAAGGAGAGTTTCAAAATTGCTGAATCAAAATAAAAGTTCAACTCTGTGAGATGAACGCACACAAAATAAAGGTGTTTCTGACAATGCTTCTGTGTAGATTCTATGTGAATATATTTCCTTTTCCAGAATAGGCCTCAAAGCGTGGCAAATATCCACTTGCAGATTCTACCAAAAGAGTTTTTCAATACTGCTCAATCCAATGAAAGATTCAACCACATGAGATGAGTGCACGCATCACAAAGAACTTTCTCAGAATGCTTCTGTGTAGTTTTTATGTGAAGATATTTCGTTTTCTACCATAGGCTGCAAAGGTCTCCAAATATCCACTTGCAGATTATACAAAAAGGGAGATTCAGAACTTCTGTGTCAAAAGATAGGTTCAACTCTGTGAGATGAATGCACACATTACAAAGTAGTTTCTCAGAATTCTTCTGGGTAGTTTTTATGTGAAGAGATTTTCTTTTCCACAGTAGGCCTCAAAGCACTCCAAATATCCTCTTGCAGATTCTACAAAAATAGTGTTTCAAAACTGCTCAATCAAAGGAAAGTTCCAACTGTGTGAGTTGAATGCACACATCACAAAGAAGTTCCTCAGAATGCTTCTGTGTAGTTTTTATGTGAAGATATTTCCTTTTCCACAATAGGCCTCCAAGGGCTCCAAATACCCACTTGCAGATTCTACTAAAAGAGTGTTTCCAAACTGCTCAATCAAAAGAAAGGTTCAACTGTGTCAGATGAGTGCACTGAAACAAAGAAGTTTCTGAGAATGCTTTTGTAAATTTCTATGTGAAGATAATTACTTTTCCAAAATAGGCCCCAAAGCGCTCCAAATATCCACTTGCAGATTGTACAAAAAGAGTGTTTCAAAACTGCTCAATGAAATGAAAGGTTCAACTCGGTGAGGTGAATGTATACATCACAAAGAAGTTCCTTAGAATGCTTCTGTGTAGTTTTTATGTGAAGATATTTCCTTTTCCACCGTAGGCCTCAAAGCAGTCCAAATATCCAACTGCAGGTTCTACAAAAAGAGTGTTTCAAAATTGCTCAATCAAAAAAAAGGTTCAATTCTGAGAGATGAATGCACACATTACAAAGAAGTTTCTCAAAATGCTTCTGTGTAGTTTTTATGTGAAGATATTTCCTTTTCCAAAATAGGCCTCCAAGGACTCCAAATATCCACTTGCAGATACCACTAAAAGACTTTTTTCAAACTGCTCAATCAAAAGTGAGGTTCATCTCTATGAGATGAATGCACACATCACAAAGGAGTTTCTCTGAAACCTTCTGTGTAGTTTTTATGGGTAGATATTGTGTTTTCCACCATCGGTCCCAAAGGGCTCCAAATAACCACTTTCAGTTTCTACAAAAACAGAATTTCAAAACTGCTCTATCAAAAGATAAGTTCAACTCTGTGAGTTGAATGCACTCATCACAAAGAAGTTTCTCAGAATGCTTCTGTGTATATTTTATGTGAAGATATTCCCTTTTCCACCATAGGCCACAAAGCACTCCAAATATCCCCTTGCAGATTCTACAAAAAGAGTGTTTCAAAACTGCTCTTTCAAAAGATAGTTTCAACTCGGTGAGATGAATGCACACATCACAAACAAGTTTCTCCTAATGCTTCCGTGTAGTTTTTATGTGAAGATATTTCCTTTTCCACCATAGGCCTCAAAACCCTCCAAATATCCACTTGCAGATTCTACAAAAGGCTTATTTCAAAACTGCTCAATCAGAAGAAATGTTCAACTCTGTTAGATGAATGCACACATCATAAAGAAGTTTCTCCAAATGCTTCTGTGTAGTTTTTATTTGCAGATATTTCCTTTTCCTCTGTAGGCCTCAACGCGCTCCAAATATCCACTAGCAGATTCTACAAAAACAGATTTTCAAAACTGCTCAATCAAAACAAAGGTCAAACTCTGTGAGATGAATACCCACATCACAAAGTAGTTTCTCAGAATGCTTTTGTGTAGTTCTTATGTGAAGATATTTCCTTTTTCACAAAAGACCTCTATGGTTTCCAAACATCCACTTGCATATTCTACTAAAAGAATGTTTCCAAACTCCTCAATCAAAAGAAAGGTTCAACTCCGTGAGATGAATGCACTCGAAACAAAGAAGTTTCTCAGAATGCTTCTGTGTAGTTTTTATGTGTCGATATTTCCTTTTCCACAATAGGCCTCAAAGTGCTCCAAATATCCACTTGCAGATTCGACAAAAAGAGTGTTTCCAAACTGCTCAATCAAATGAAATATTCCACTCTGTGAGATAAATGCACACATCACAAAGAAGGTTCTCACAATGCTTCTGTGAAGTTTTGAGGGAAGAAATTTCCTTTTCCATCAACGGCAACAAAGGGCTCCAAATATCCACTTGCAGATTCTACAAAAAGAGAATTTCAAAACTGCTCTATCAAAAGATAGGTACAACTCTGCGTGTTGAATGTACACATCATAAACAAGTTCCTCTGAATGCTTCTGTGTAGTTTTTATGTAAACATATTTCCTTTTCAACCATAAGCCTCAAGGCGCTCCAAATATCCACTTGCAGATTCTACAAAAAGAGTGTTTCCAAACTACTCAATCAAAAGAAAGGTTCAACTCTGTGAGATGAATGCACACGAAGCAAATAAGTTTCTGAGAATGCTTCTGTGTAGTTATTATGTGAAGATATTTCCTTTTCCACAATGGTCATGAAAGTGCTCAAATATCAACTTGCAGATTCGACAAGAAAAATGTTTCAAAACTGCCCAATCAAATGAAAGTTTCAACTCTGTGAGATGAATGCACACATAACAAAGTTGTTTCTGAGAATGCTTCTGTGGTTTTCGTGGGAAGATATTTCCTCTTTCACCATTGGCCACAAAGGGCTCCAAATAACCACTTGCAGATTTTACAAAAAAGTCTGAAAACCGCTATCAAAAGACAGGTTCAAATCTGCGAGTTCAATGCACACATCACAAAAAAGTTTCTCAGAATGCTTCTGTGTAGTTTTTATGTGAAGATATTTCCTTTTCCACCATGGGCCTAAAGTGCTCCAAATATTCATTTTCAGAATCTGCTAAAAGAGGGTTTCAAAACTGATCAATGTATGAAAGTTTCAAATCGTGAGATAAATGCACACAAAACAAAGAATTGTCTGAGAATGCTTCAGTGTAATTTTTATAAGAAAATATTCCCTTTTCCACACTAGGCCTCAAAGGGCTCCAAATATCCACGTGCAGATTCTACAGAAATAGTGTTTCAAAACTGTTCAATCAAATGAAATGTTCAACTATGTTAGATGAATTCACGCATCACAAGGAGTTTCTCAGAATGCTTCTGTGTAGCTTTTATGTGAAGATATTTCATTTTCCACCATTGGCCTCAAAGCGCTCCAAATATCCACTTGCAGATTCTACAAAAGAGTGTTTCAAAACTTCCCAATCAAAAGAAAGGTTCGACTCTGTGAGATGAATACTCACATCACAAAGAATTTTCTCAGAATGCTTCTGTGTAGTTTTTATGAGAAGACATTTCCTTTTCCACAATAGGTCTCCAAGGGTTTCAAATATCCATTTGCAGATTCTAGTAAAAGAGTGTTTCCAAAGTGTTCAAAGAAAAGAAAGTTTCAACTCAGTGAGACGAATGCAGACATCACAAAGAAGTTTCTAAGAATGCTTCTGTGTCGATTTTTTGTGAAGATACTTCCTTTTCCACAATAGGCCTCAAAGTACTCCAAAGATCCACTTGTATATACTACAAAAGAGTGTTTCAAAACTGCTAAATCAAACGAAATGTTCAACTCTGTGAGATGAATGGAGACATCAGAAAGTAGTTTCTTAGAATGCCTCTGTGTAGTTTTTATGGGAAGATTATTCGTTTTCCACCATCGGCCACAAAGGCTCCAAAGGGCCAGAAAGAGTTCCAAAGGGCAGATCCTACAAAAAGAGATTTACAAAACTGCTCTATCAAAGAAAGCTACAACTATGTGACATGAATGCACACGTCACAAAGAAGTTTCTGTGAGTGTTTCTGTGTAGTTTTTATGTGAAGATATTTCCTTTTCCTCAAAAGGACTCAAAGCACTCAAAATATCCCTTGCAGATTCTACCAAAAGGGTGTTTCAAAACTGCTCAATCAAATGAAATGTTCAACTATGTTAGATGAATTCACGCACCACAAGGAGTTTCTCAGAGTGCTTCTGTGTAGTTTTTATGTGAAGATATTTCATTTTCCACCATTGGCCTCAAAGCGCTCCAAATATCCACTTGCAGATTCTACAAAAAGAGTGTTTCAAAATTTCCCAATCAAAAGAAAGGTTCAACTCTGTGAGATGAATACTCACATCTCAAACAAGTTTCTCAGAATGCTTCTGTGTAGTTTTTATGAGAATATATTTCCTTTTCCACAATAGGCCTCCAAGGGTTTCAAATATCCATTTGCAGATTCTAGTAAAAGAGTGTTTCTAAACTGTTCAAAGAAAAGAAAGTTTCAACTCAGTGAGACGAATGCACATATCACAAAGAAGTTTCTGAGAATGCTTCTGTGTAGATTTTTTGTGAAGATACTTCCTTTTCCACAATAGGCTGCAAAGCGATCCAAAGATCCACTTGTAGATACTACAAAGGAGTGTTTCAAAACTGCTAAATCAAATGAAATGTTCAACTCTGTGAGGTGAGTGGGGACATCAGAAAGTAGTTTCTCAGAATGCTTCTGTGTACTTTTTATGGGAAGATTATTCGTTTTCCACCATCGGCCACAAAGGGCTCCAAATAACCACTTGCAGATCCTACAAAAAGAGATATACAAAACTGCTCTATCAAAAGAAAGCTACAACAATGTGAGATGACTGCACAAGTCACAAAGAAGTTTCTTTGAGTGTTTCTGTGTAGTTTTAATGTGAAGATATTTCCTTTTCCCCAAAAGGACTCAAAGCGCTAAAAATATCTCTTGCAGATTCTACCAAAAGAGCGTTTCAAAACTGCTCAATCAAATGAAAGGTTCAACTCGGCGACCTGAATACACACATCACAAAGTAGTTTCTAAGAATGCTTCTGTGTAGTTTTTATGGGAAGACATTACCTTTTCCACCATCGGCCATAAAGGGCTCGAAATAAACACATGCAGATTCTACAAAAAGAGAGTTTCAAAACTGCTCTATCAAAAGATAGGTTCAACTCTGTAAGTTGAATGCACACATCAAAAAGAAGTTTCTCAGAATGCTTCTGTGTAGTTTCTATTTGAAGATATTTGCTTTTCAACATAGGCCTCAAAGCACTCCAAATATCCACTTACAGATTCTACGAAAAGAGAGTTTCAAAACTGCTTAATCAAAAGAAAGTACAACTCTGTGAAATGAATGCACGCATCACAAAGATGTTTCTCAGAATGCTTCTGTGTAGTTTTTATGTGAAGATATTTCCTTTTCCATAACAGGCCTGAAAGCACTCCAAATATCCATTGCAGATTCCACAAATAGAGTGTTTCAAAACTCCTCTATCAAAAGGAAGATTCAACTCCATGAGATGAATGCAAACGTCACAAAGAAGTTTGTCAGAATGCTTCTGTGTAGTTTTTATGTGAAGACATTTCCTTTTCCACCATAGGCAGCAAAGGGCTTCAAATATCATCTTGCAGATTCTACAAAAAGAGAGTTTCAAAACTTCTCTATCAAAAGATAAGTTCAACCCTGTGCGTTGAATGTGCACATCACAAAGAAGTTTTTCAGAATGCTTCTGTGTAGTTTTTATATGAAGCGATTTCCTTTTCCACAATAGGCCTCCAAAGGCTCCAAATATCCACTTGCAAATTCTACTAAAGGAGTGTTTACAAACTGCTCAACCAGAAGAAAAGTTCAACTCTGTGAGATGAATGCACACATCACAAAGAAGTTTCTCAGAATGCTTCTGTGTAGTTTTTCCTTTTCTACAATAGGCACCCAAGGACTCCAAATATCCAATTGCAGATTCTACTAAATGAGTGTTTCCAAACTGCTAAATCAAGAGAACGGTTCATCTCTGTGAGATGAATGTTCACATGACTAAGAAGTTTCTCAGAACGCTTCTGTGTACTTTTTATGTGAAGATACTTCCTTTTCCACCATAGGCATCAAAGGTCTCCAAATATCCACTTGAATATTCTACAAAAAGAAAGTTTCAAAACTGATATATCAAAACTTAGGTTCAACTCATTGAGATGAATGCACACATCACAAGGAATTTTCTCATAGTGATTCTGTGTAGTTTTTCTGTGAAGATATTCCCTTTTCCAAAATGGGCCTCAAAGCACTACAAATGTACACTTGCAGATTCTACAAAAAGTGTGTTTCAAAAATGCTCAATGAAAAGAAAAGTTCAACTCTGTCAGATGAATGCACATATCACAAAGCAGTTTGTCAGAATGTTTCTCTATAGTTTTATTTTAAGAAATTTCCTTTTCCACCACTGACCTCAAAGCGTTTGAAATGTACAATTGCAGATTCTACAAAAAGAGTGCTTCAAAGCTGCTCAATCAAAAGAAATGTTCAAATCTTTGAGATAAATGCACACCTTACAAAGAAGTTCCAGAATCTTTCTGTCTAGTTATTTTGTGAAAGTATTTCTTTTTCCACCATATGCCTCAAAGTGATCCAAATATCCACTTGTAAATTCTACATAAAGAGTGTTTCAAAACTGCTCCATCGAAAGTAAGGTTAAACTCTGTGAGATGAATGCACACATCACGAAGAAGTTTGTCAGAATGTTTCCGTCTAGTTTTTATGTGAAGATATGTCCCTTTACAGCATAGACCTCAAAGGGCTCCAAATGTCCACTTGCAGATTCTATAAAAGGAATGTTTCCAAACTGTCCAATCAAAGAAAGGTTCCATTCTGTCATTTGAATTCACACATTGCAAAGAAGTTTCTCAGAATGATTCTGTCTACTCTTTATGTGAAGATATTTCCTTTCCCACCATAGGCCTTAAAGCGCTCCAAATGTCCACTTGCGGATTCTACAAAAAGAGTGTTTCCAAACTGCTCAATCAAAAGACAGCTTCAACTTTGTGAGGTGATTGAACACATCACAAAGTATTTTCTCAGAATGATTCCGTCTAGTTTTTATGTGAAGATATTTCCTTTTCCAGCATAGGCCTCAAAGCACTCCAAATGTACAATTGTGGATTCTTCAAAAACGGTGTTTCAAAAATGTTCATTGAAAAGAAATGTTCAACTCTGTGAGATGAATGCACACATCACAAAGTGGTTTGTTAGAATGTTTCTGTATAGTTTTTATGAGAAGATAATTCCTTTTCCACCATAGTCCTTGAAGCACTCTAAATGTCTAATTGCAGAATCTACAAAAAGTGAGTTTCAAAGCTGCTAAATAAAAAGAAATTTTCAACTCTGTGAGATGAATGCAAACATCACAAATAAGTTTCTCACAATGCTTCTGTCTAGTTATTATGTTAAGATATTTCGTTTTCCACCATAGGCTTCAAACCACTCCAAATGTCCACTTGCAAATTCTACAAAAAGAGTGTTTCAAAACTGCTCAATTGCAAGTAAGGTTCAAATCTGGGAGATGAATGCACACATCACAAAGAAGTTTCTCAGAATGCTTCTGTTTAATTATTATGTGAAGCTATTTTGATTTCCACCTCAGGTCTCAAAGCGTTCCAAATGTCCACTTGCAGATTCTACAAAAAGAGAGTTTCAAAACTGCTAAATCGAAAGTAAGCATCAACTCTGTGAGATGAATAAACATATCACAAAGAAGTTTGTCAGAATTCTTCTGTCTAGTTTTTATGTGAAGATATTTCCTCTTCCACCATAGGTCGCAAAGCGCTCCAAATATCCACTTACAGATTCCTCAAAAAGATTGTTTCAAAACTGTTTAGAGAAAGGAAAAGTTCAACTCTATGAGATGAATGCAGACATCACAAAGAATTTCCTCAGAAAGCTTCTGTCTAGTTTTTATGTGAACATATTTCCTTTTCCACCATAGGCCTCAAAGCGCTCCAAATGTACACTTGCAGTTTCTACAAAAAGAGTGTTTCAAAACCGCTCCATCAAAAGAAACTTTCTACTCTGTGAGATGAATGAACACATCACAAAGAAGTTTCTCAGAATGCTTCTGTCTTGTTCTTAAGTGAAGATATCTCCTTTTCCACCGTAGGCTGCAAAGGGCTCCATATTTACACTTGAAGATTCTACAAAAACAGAGTTTCCAAACTACTCAATCAAAAGAAAGGTTCAACTCTGTGAGATTAATATACACATCACAAAGGAGTTTGTCAGAATGCTTCTTTCTAATTTCTAGGTGAAGATATTTCCTTTTCCACCATAGGCCACAAAGCACTCGAAGTGTCCACTTGCACATAGGATAAAAAGCTTGCTTGAAAACTGTCCAATCAGAATTAAGGTTCAACTCTGTGAGATGAATGTACATATCACAAAGAAGCTTGTCAGATTGCTTCTGACTAGTTTTTATGTGAAGATATTTCCTTTACCACCATAGGCCTCAAAGTGCTCCAAATGTCCATATGCAGATTCTACAAAAGGAGTGTTTTCAAACTGCTCAATCAACAGAAAGGTTCAACTCTGTGAGATGATTGAACACATCACAAAGAAGTTTCTCAGAAAACTTCTGTCTAGTTTTTATGTGAAAATATTTCCTTTTCCACCGTAGGCCTCAAATCAACCCAAATGTCCCCTTGCAGATCCCATAAAAAAAGTATTTCAAAGCTGCTCAATGAAAAGAAAGGTTCAACTCTGTGAGATGAACACAGACATCACAAAGATAGTTTCTCAGAATGCTTCCATTTAGTTATTATGTGAAGATATTTTGATTTCCACCTTAGGCCTGAAAGCGCTCCAAATGTCCACTTGCATATTCTAAAAAAAGAGTGTTTCAAAACCGCTCAATCAAAAGAGAGATTCAACTATGGGAGATGAATGCACACGTCACAAAATGTTTCTCAGAATGCTTCTGTCCTGTTCTTAAGTGAAGATATTTCCTTTTCCACCATAGGCCTAAAATTGCCCCAAATGTCCCCTTGAAGATTCCTTAAAGAGTGTCTCAAAGCTGCTCAATCAAAAGAAAGGTTCAACTCTGTGAAATGAATACAGAAATCACAAAGATAGTTTCTCAGAATGCTTCTGTCGAGTTATAATGTGAAGATATTTCGTTTTCCACCATAGGCCTCAAATCGCTCCAAATGTCCACTTGAAGATTCCAGAAAAAGTGTGTTTCAAAACAGCTCATTGGAAAGTAAGGTTCAACTCTGCGAGATGAATGCACACATCACAAAGTAGTTTGTCAGAATGTTTCTATCTAGTTTTTATGTGAAGATATTTCCTTTTCCGCCATAGCACAAAAAGCGGTACAAATGTCCCCTTGCAGATTCTCCAAAAGGAGTGTTTCAAAACTGCTCAATCAAAAGAAATGTTCAACTCTGAGAAATGAATGCACACATCACAAAGGAGTTTCTCAGAATGCTTTGGTCTAGTTTTAAATTCAAGATATTTCCTTTTCCACCTTACGTCTCAAAGCACTCCAAATGTCCACTTTCAGATTCTACAAAAAGAGTGTTTCCAAACTACTCAATCAAAAGAAAGGTTTAACTCTGTGAGACGAATGCACACATCACAAAGAATTTTCTCAGAATGATTCTGTCTAGTTTTTAAATGAAGATATCTCCTTTTCCACCATAGGCTTCAAATCACTGCAAATATCCACTTGCAGATAGTACAAAAAGAGTGTTTCAAAACTGTTCAACCAAAAGTAAGGTTAAACTCTGTGAGATGAATGCACGTATCACAAAGAGGTTTGTCAGAATGCTTCTTTCTAGTTTTTATTTGAAGATATTTCCTTTTCCACCATAGGCCTCAAAGCACTTCAAATGTCCACTTGCAGATTCTACAAAAAAAGTGTTTCAAAACTGCTCAATCGAAAGTAAGGTTCAATACTGTGAGATAAATGCACACATTACAAAGAAATTTTTCAGTATGCTTCTGTCTAGTTTTTCTGAGAAGATATTTCCTTTCCCACCATAGGCCTCAAAGCGCTCCAAATGCCCACTTTCAGATTCTACAAAAAGAGTTTTTCAAACCTGTTCAACCAAAAGAATGGCTTAACTCTGTGAGAAGAATGCAGACAACACAAATAAGTTTCTCATACTTTTTCTTTCTAGTTATTATATGAAGACATTCCGTTATCCATCATAATCCTCAAAGCACTCCAATTGTTGACTTGCAGATTCTACAAAAAGGGTGTTTCAAAACTGCTCAATCAAAAGAAAGGTTCAACTCTGAAAGATGAATGCACACATCACAAGGAAGTTTTTCAGAAGGCTTCTGTCTAGTTTTAATGTGAAGCTATTTCCTATTCCAACAAATGCCTCAAAGCGCCGCAAATGTACACTTGCAGATTCTACAAAAAGGTGTTTCAAAACTGCTCAACGAAAACAAAGTTCAACACTGTGAGATGAATGCACACATCACAAAGAAGTTTTTCAGAATGTTTTCCTGTAGTTTTTATGTGAATATGTGTCCTTTTCCACCATAGATGTCAAAGCGCTCCAAATGTCCAATTGCATATTCTACAAAAAGAGTGTTTCAATACTGCTCAATCAAATGAAGTTTCACCTCCATGAGATGAATGCACACATCAAAAGGAAGTTTCTCAGCATGCTTCTGTCTAGCTACTATGTGAAGTTATTTCGTGTTCCAACATAGGCCTCAATGGGCTCCAATGTCCAATTGCATATTCTACAAAAAGAGTGTTTCAAAACTGCTCAATCAAAAGAAAGGTTCAACTCTGTGAGATGAATGCACACATCACAAAGGAGTTTCTCAGAATCCTTCTGTCTAGTTTTTATGTGAAGGTATTTCCTTTTCTAGTAGAGGCAGTATAGCACTCCAAATATCCACTTGCAGATTCTACAAAAAGAGTGTTTCCAAACTTCTCAATCAAAAGAAAGGTTCGAGTCTGTGAGATGAATGCACACATAACAAAGAAGTTTCTCAGAATGCTTCTGTCTAGTTTTTATTCGAAGATATTTCCTTTTTCACCACAGACCTCAAAGCGCCCAAAACGACCAGTTGCAGATTCTACAAAAAGAGTTTGTCAAAATTGCTCAATGAAAGGAAAGTTTCAACTCTCTAAGATGAATGCACATATCACAAAGAATTTTCTCAGAATGATTCTGTCTAGTTTTTATGTGAAGATATTTCCTTTTCCACCATATGCCTCAAAGGGCTCCAAATGTACAATTTTGGATTCTACAAAAAGAGTGTTTCAAAACTGCTCAATCAAAATAAAGTTTCAACTCCGTGAGATGAATTCACACCTCACAGATAAGTTTGTCAGAATGCTTCTGTCTAGTTTTTATGTGAAGATATTTACTTTTCCACCATAGACCAGCTAGTGATCCTAATGTCCACTTGGATATTCTACAAAAATATTGTTTCAAAGCTGCTCAATCAAAAGAAGGGTTCATCTCTGTGAGATGAATGCACATATCACAAAGTATTTTCTCAGAATGATTCTGTCTAGCTTTTATTTGAAGATATTTCCTATTCTAACATGGGCCTCAAAGCGCCCCATATGTACACTTGCAGATTCTGCAAAAGGGTGTTTCAAAACTGCTCAATGAAAACAAAGTTCAATTCTGTGAGATGAATGCACACATCACAAAGAAGTTTGTCAGAATGTTTTTCTATAGTATTTAAGTGAAGATGTGTCCTTTTCCACCATAGGCATCAAAGCGCTCCAAATGTCCATTTTCAGATTCTACAAAAAGAGTGTTTCAATACTGCTCAATCAAAAGAAAGTTTCACAAGGTGAGTTGAATGCACACACCTAAAGGAAGTTTCTCAGAATGCTTTTTTATGGCTACTATGTGAAGATATTTCGTGTTCCACCATAGGCCTCTAAGCGCCCCAAATGTCCAATTGCAGATTCTACAAACAGAGTGTTTCAAAACTGCTCAATAAAAAGAAAGGTTTAACTCTGTGAGATTAATGCACACATCATAAAGGAGTTTCTCAGAATCCTTCTGTCTAGTTTTTATGTGAAAATATTCCCTTTTCTACTAGAGGCAGTATACCACTCCAAATATCCACTTGCAGGTTTTACAAAAATAATGTTTCCAAACTGCTCAATCAAAAGAAAGTTTCGAGTCTGTGAGGTGAATGCACACATCACAAAGAAGTTTCTCAGAATGCTTCTGTCTAGTTTTTATGTGAAGATATTTCCTTTTTCACCGTTGACCACAATGCACCAAAATGACCATTTGCAGATCCTACAAAAAGAGTGTGTCAAAACTGCCCAATGAAAAGAAAGGTTCAACTCTATAGATGAATGCACATATCACAACGAATTTTCTCAGACTGATTCTGTCTACTTTTTATGTAAAGATATTACCTTTTCCATCATAGGCCCCAATGCACTCCTAATGTCCACTTGCATATTTTACAAAAAGAGTGTTTCAAAGCTGCTAAATCAAAACAAAGATTCAACTCAGTGTGAGATGAATGGACACATCACAAAGAAATTTCTCATAATGCTTCTTTCTAGTTATTATATGAAGATATTTCGTTATCCACCATAGGCTTCAAAGCGATCTAAATGCCCACTTCCAGATTCTACAAAAAGAGTGTTTCAAAACTGCTCAATCAAAAGAAAGGTTCAACTCTGTAAGATGAATGCACACATCACAAATAAATTTTTCAGAAGGCTTCTGTCTAGTTTTTATGTGAAGATATTTCTTTTTCCACCATAGTCTTCAAAGCCCTCCAATGTCCACTTGCAGATTCTACAAAAAGAGGGTTTCAAAACTGCTCAATGAAAAGTAAATTTCAAATTTGTTAGATGAATGCACACATCACAAAGTAGTTTGTCAGCATGCTTATGTTTGATTTTTATTTGAAGATATTTCCTTTTCCACCATAGACCTCAAAGCACTCCAAATGTCCACTTGCAGATTCTACAAAAAGAGTGTTTCAAACTGCTCAATCTAAAGTAAATTTCAACACTGTGAGATGAATGCACACATCACAAAGAAGTTGTTCAGAATGCTTCTGTCTGGTTTTTATGTGCAGATATTTCCTTTTCCACCATAGGCCCCAAAATCAATCTAAATGCCCACTTGCAGATTCTACAAAAAGAGTGTTTCAAAGCTGGTCAATCAAAAGAAATGTTCAACACTGTGAGATGAATGCACACATCATAAAGAAGTTTGTCAGAACACTTCTGTCTCATTTGTATGTGAAGATAATTCCTTTTCCACCACAGGCCACAAAGCACTCCAAATGTCCAGTTGCAGATTCTACAAATAGAGTGTTTCAAAACTGCTTAATGAAAAGTAAGGTTCAACTTTGTGAGATGAAAGCATACATCACAAAGAAGTTTGTCAGAATGCTTCTGCCTAGTTTTTATGTGAAGATATTTCCTTTTCCAGCATTGGTCTCAAGCGCTTCAAATGTCCACTTGCAGATT
The DNA here is from genome assembly GCF_028885625.2 of Pongo pygmaeus. Taxonomy (NCBI): domain Eukaryota; kingdom Metazoa; phylum Chordata; class Mammalia; order Primates; family Hominidae; genus Pongo; species Pongo pygmaeus. The sequence goes on along the minus strand of NC_085931.1, from coordinate 15,508,633 downwards.
CTATAAAAAGTGTGATTCAAAATTGCTCAATCGAAAGTCAGGTTCAACTCTGTGAGACGAATGCACACATCACAAGCAAATTTGTCAGAATGCATCTGTCTAGTTCTAAAGTGAAGATATTTCCTTTTCCACCATAGGCCTCAAAGCGCTTCAATTGTCCACTTGCAGATTCTACAAAAAGAGTGTTTCAAAACTGCTCATCCAAAAGAAATGTTCAACTTTGTAAGATGAATGCATGCATCACAAAGAAATTTTTCAGAAGGCTTCTGTCTAGTTTTTATGTGAGAATATTTCCTTTTCCACCATAGGCCTCAAAATGCACAAATTGCCCACTTGCAGATTCTGCAAAAAGAGTGCTTCAAAACTGCTCAATGAAAAGAAAGGTTCAACTCTCTGACATGAATGCACGCATCACAAAGAAGTTCTTCAGAATGCTTCTTTCTGGTTTTTGTGTGAAGATATTCCCTTTTCCACCATAGGCCTCAAAGCCCTCCAAATGTCCACTTGTAGATTCTGCCAAAAGAGATTTTCCAAACTACTGAATCAAAAGAATGATTCAAGTCAGTGACATGAATGCTCACATCACAAAGACAGTCTTCAGGATGCTTCTGCCTAGTTTTTATGTGAAGATATTTCCTTTTCTACCATAGACCTCAAACACTCCAATTGTCCACATGCAGACAGTACAAAAGGATGTTTCAAAACTGCAGAATCCAAAGTAAGGTTCAACTCTGTGAGACGAATGCACATATCACAAAGAAGTTTGTCAGATTGCTTCTACCTAGTTTTTATGGGAAGATATTTGCGTTTCCACCAGAGGTCCCAAAGTGCTCCAAATGTCCACTTGCACATTCTACAAAAAGCGTGTTTCCAAACTGCTCAATCAAAAACAAGGTTTCTCAGAATGCTTCTGTTCAGTTTTTATGTGAAGATATTTCCTTTTCCACAGTAGTCAGTATAGCACTCCAAATATCCACTTGCAGATTCTACAAAAAGAGTGTTTCCAAACTGCTCAATCAAAAGAAAGGTTGGAGTCTGTGAGATGAATGCACACATCACAAAGAAGTTTCTCAGATGCTTCTGTCTAGTTTTTATGAGAAGATATTTCCTTTTCCACCATAGGCCTCAAAGTGCTCCAAATGACCATTTGCAGATTCTACAAAAAGAGTGTGTCAAAACTGCTCAATGAAAAGAAAGGTTCAACTCTCTAAGATAAATGCACATATCACAAAGTATTTTCTCAGAATGATTCTGTCTAGTTTTTTATGTGAAGATATTTCCTTTCCACCCTAGTCCTCAAAGCGGTCCAAATATACACTTTCAGATCCTTCAAAAAGATTGTTTCAAAACTACTCAATTAAAAGAAAGTTTCAACTCTGTGAGATGAATGCACACATCACAAAGAAGTTTGTTGGAATGTTTCTGTATAGTTTTTATGTGAAGATATTTAGTTTTCCAACATAGGCCTCATAGCGCTCATAATGTCCACTTGCAGATTCTACCAAAACAGTGTTTCAAAGCTGCTCAATGAAAACAAATTTTCAACTCTGTGAGATGAATGCGCACACCACAAAGAAGTTTCTCAGACTGCTTCTATTAATTATGTAAAGTTATTTCATTTTCCAACATAGGCTTCAAAGCCCTCCAGATGTCCACCTGCAGGTTCTACAAAAAGATTGTTTCAAAACTGCTCAATTGTAAGTAAGTTTCAACTCTGTGAGATGCATGCACTCATCACAAAGAAGTCTGTCATACATCTTTTGTCTAGTTTTTATGTGAAGATATTGGCTTTTCCACCTTAGTCTGCACAGCGCTCCAAATATCCAATTGCAGATTCCACAAAAAGAGTGTTTCAAAACAGCTCAATCAAAAGAAAGATTCAATTCTGCTTTCAATTCTTTATGTACCCAGTAGTCATTGAGGAGGAGGTCATTGAATTTCCATGTAGTTGAGTGGTTTTGAATGGGTTTCTTAATCCTGAGTTCTAGTTTGATTGCATTGTGGTCTGAGAGACAGTTTGTCATAAATTCTGTTCTTTTTCATTTGCAGAAGAAAGCTTTACTTCCAACTATGTGGTCAGTTTTGGAATAGGTGTGGTGTGGTGCTGAAAAGAATGTATATTCTGTTGATTTGGGGTGGAGAGTTCTGTCGATGTTTATTAGATTCACTTGGTGCAGAGCTGAGTACAATTCCTGGGTATCCTTGTTAACTTTCTGTCTCGTTGATCTGTCTAATGTTGACAGTGCAGTGTTAAAATCTCCCATTATTATTGTGTGGGAGTCTAAGTCTCTTTGTAGGTCACTCAGGGCTTGCTTTATGAATCTGGGTTCTCCTGTATTGGGTACATATATATTTAGAATAGTTAACTCTTTTGTTGAATTGATCCCTAGAAACCTTAGGCACTACCATGCAGGACATAGACATGGGCAAGGACTTCATGTCTAAAACACCAAAATCAATGGCAACAAAAGCCAAAGTTGACAAATGGGATCTAATTAAACTAAAAAGCTTCTGCACAGCAAAAGAAACTACCGTTGGCGTGAACAGGCAACCTAAAAATGGGAGAAAATATTTGCAACCTACTCATCTGACGAAGGGCTAATATCCAGAATGTACAATGAACACCAACAAATTTACAAGAAAAAAACAAACAAACCCATCAAAAAGTGAGCAAAGGATATGAACAGACTCTTCTCAAAAGAAGACATTTATGCAGCCAAAAGACACATGAAAAACGTTCATCATCACTGGCCATCAGAGAAATGCAAATCAAAACCACAATGAGATACCATTGCACACCAGTTAGAATGGTGATCATTAAAAAGTCAGGAAACAACAGGTGCTGGAAAGGATGTGGAGAAATAGGAAAACTTTTACACTGTTGGTGGGACTGTAAACAAGTTCAACCATTTTGGAAGTCAGTGTGGCGATTCCTCAGGGATCTAGAACTAGAAATACCATTTGACCCAGCCAACCCATTACTGAGTATATACGTAAAGGACTATAAATCATGCTGCTATAAAGACACATGCACACGTATGTTTATTGCGGCACTATTCACAATAGCAAAGACTTGGAACCAACCCAAATGTCCAACAATGATAGACTGGATTAAGAAAATGTGGCACATATACACCATGGAATAGTATGCAGCCATAAAAAATGATGAGTTCATGTCCTTTGTAGGGACATGGATGAAACTGGAAATCATCATTCTCAGTAAACTATCGCAAGGACAAAAAACCAAACACTGCATGTTCTCACTTATAGATGGGAATTGAAAAATGAGAACACATGGACACAGGTAGGGTAACATTACACTCTAGGGACTGTTGTGGGTGGGGAGGGGGGAGTAATAGCATTAAGAGATATACCTAATGCTAAATGATGATTTAATGGTTGCAGCACACGAGCATGGCACATGTACACATATGTAACTAACCTGCACATTGTGCTCATGTACCCTAAAACTTAAAGTATTATAATAATAATAATGAAAAGGTTCAATTCTGTGAGATGAATGTACACATCACAAAGAGGTTTCTCAGAATGCTTCTGTCTAGCTCTTAAGTGAAGATATTTCCTTTTCCACCATAGGCCTCAAAGCGCTCCAAATGTCCTCTTGCAGATTCTACAAAAAGAGTGTTACAAAACTGATCAATCAAAAGAAAGTCCAACTTTGTCAATTGAATGCACACACCCCAAAGAAGTTTGTCAGAAAGAGTCTACCTAGATTATATGTGAATATATTTCCTTTTGCACCATAAGCCACAAAGTGCTCCAAATGTCCACTTGCAGATTCTACAAAAAACGTGTTTCAAAACTGCTCCATCAAAAGTAAGGTTCAACTCTAGGAGATGAATGCACACATCCAAAAGAAGTTTTTCAGAATGATTCTGCCTAGTTTTTATATGAAGATATTTCCTTTTCCACACTAGGCCTCAAAGTGTTCCAAATGTCCACTAGCAGATTCTGCAAAAAGAGTGTTTCCAAACTTCTCAATAAAAAGAAAAGTTCAAGTCTGTGAGGTGAATCCACACTTCACAAAGAAGTTTCTCGGAATGCTTCTGTCTAGTTTTTATGTGAAGATAATTCCTTTTCCACCATAGGCCTCAAAACTCTCCAAATATACACTTGCACATTCTACAAAAACAGTGTTTCAAAACTGCTCAATGAAAAGAAAGGTTCAAATCTGTAAGATGAATGCACACATCACAAAGAAGTTTGTCATAATGTTTCTGTATAGTTTTTATGCGAAGATACTTTCTTTTCCAACATAGTCTTCAATGCGTTCCAAATGTCCACATGCAGATTGTACAAAGCGTTTCAAACCTGTTCAATCAAATGAAAGGTTCAAACCTGTGTGATGAATGCACTCATCACAAGGAAATTTGTCAAAGTGCTTCTGTCTAGTTTTTGGGAATATATTTCCTTTTCCAAGATAGACCTCAAACACTCCAAATGTCCACTTGCAGAGAGTACAAAAAGGGTGTTTCAAAACTGTTCAATCAAAAGTAAGGTTCAACTCTGTGAGATGAATGCATATATCACAAAGAAGTTTGTCAGAATGCTTCTGCCTAGTTTTTATGTGAAGATTTTTTTTTCACCATATGCCTCAAAACGCTCCAAATGTCCACTTACAGATTCTACAGAAAGAGTGTTTCCAAACTGCTCAATAAAAAGGAAGGTTCAACTCTGTGGGAAGAATGCAAACATCACAAAGAAATTTCTCAGAATGCTTCTGTCTAGGATTTCTGTGAAGATATTTCCTTTTCCACAATAGGACACAAAGCTCTTCAAATGTCCACTTGCAGATTCTGGAAAAAGGGTGTTTCCAAAGTACTCAATCAAAAGAAAGTTTCAACTCTGTGAGGTGAATGCGCCCATCACCAAGAATTTTCACAGACTGATTCTGTCTAGTATTTATGTAAAGATATCTCCTTTTCCAACATGGGCCACAAAGCACTCCAAATGTCCACTTGCAACTAGTTCAAAAAGGGTGTTTCAAAACTGCTCAATAAAAAGTAAGGTTGAACTCTGTGAGATGAATGAACATATCAAAAAGAAGTTCGTCAGAATGCTTCTGTCTAGTTTTTTTGTGAAGATATTTCCTTTTCCAACATAGGACTCAAAGAGCTCCAAATGTCCACTTGCAGATTCTGGAAAAAGATTCTTTCCGAACTGCTCAACCAAAAGAAAGGTTCAACTCTGAGAGAAGAATGCACACAACACCAAGAGTTTTCTCAGACTGATTTTGTCTAGTTTTTATGTTAAGATATCTCCTTTTTCACCATAGGCCAAAAAGCACTCCAAATGTCCACTTACACCTAATTTAAAAAGGGTGTTTCAAAACTGCTCAATCAAAAGTAAGGTTGAACTCTGTGAGATGAATGCACATATCACAAAGAAGTTTGTCAGAATGCTTCTGTCTAGATTTTATGTGAAGATATTTCCTTTTCCACCATGGGCTTCAAAGCACTCCAAATGTCCACTTGCAGATTCTACAGAAAGAGTGTTTCCAAACGGCTCAGTCAAAAAAAAATTCAACTCGCTGAGCTGAGTGCAACCATTACAATGAAGTTTCTCAGAATTCTTCTGTCTCATTTTTATATGAAGATATTTCCTTTTCTGCCATATTCTTCAAAGCCCTCCTAATGTCCAATTGCAGAGTCTACAAAAAGAGTGTGTTAAAACTGCTGAATCAAAAGAAATGTTCAACTCTGTGAGATGAATGCACACATCACCAAGAATTTTCTCAGAATGATTCTGTCTAGTTTATACGTGAAGATATTTCCTTTTCCACCATAGGCCTGAAAGCGCTCCAAAAGTACACTTGCAGATTCTACAAAACGAGTGTTTCAAAACTGCTCAATGAAAGGAAAGATTCATCTCTGTGAGATGAATGCACACATTACAAACAAGTTTGTCAGAATGTTTCTGTATAGTTTTTATGTGAAGATATTTCCTTTTCCACCTTAGGATTCAAAGCGCTCCAAACGCCCAATTGCAGATTATGCAAAAAGAGTGTTTTAAAGCTGCTAAACCAAAAGAAAGTTTCAACTCAGTGAGATGGATGCACATATCAAAGAACTTTCTCAGAATGCTTCTGTCTAGTTATTATGTGAAGATATTTCGTTTTCTACCATAGGCCTCAAAGCGCTCCAACTGTCCGCTTGGAGATTATACAAAAAGTGTGTTTCAAAACTGCTCAGTCAAAAGCAAGATTCAGCTCTGTGAGAAGGATGCACACTTCCAAAAGAAGTTTTTCAGAATTCTTCTGTACAGTTTTTATGTGAAGATATTTCCTTTCCACCATTGGCCTGAAAGTGCTCCAAATGTTCACTTGCAGATTGCACAAAATGGGTGTTTCAAAACTACTCAATCAAAAGAAAGATTCAACACTGTGAGATGAATGCACACATTACAAAGAAGTTTCTCAGAATGCTTCTGTCTAGTTATTTAATTAATATATTTCCTTTTCCACGACAGACCTCCAAGCACTCCAAATGTCCACTTGCAGATTCTGCAAAAAGTGAGTTTCGAAATTACTCAATCAAAAGAAATGTTCAATTCTGTGAGATGAATGCACATATCACAAAGGCGTTTGTCAGAATGCTTTTGTCTAGTTTTTATTTGAAGATATTTCCTTTTCCTCCATAGATTTCAAAGCACTCAAATATCCTCTTGCAGATAGTACAAAAAGGGTGTTTCAAAACTGTGCAAGCAAAAGTTCAACTCTGTGAGTTGAATCCACATATGACAAAGAAGTCTGTCAGAATGCTTCTGTCAAGATTTTATGTGAAGATATATCCTTTTTCCGCCACAGACCTAAAAGCGCTACAAATGTCCACTTGCATATAGTACAAAAAGGGTGTTTCAAAACTGCTCAATCAAAAGAAAATTTCAATCCCTGAGATGAATGCACACATCACAAATAAGTTTCTAAGAATGCTTCTGCCTAGTTATTATGTGAAGATATTTCGTTTTCCAACGTAGGCCTCAAAGCACTCCAAATGTCCACTTGCAGATCCTACAAAAAGAGTATTTCCAAATTCCTCAATCCAAGAAAGGTTCAACTCTGTGAGATGAATGCACACATCAGAAAGAAGTTTCTAAGAATGCTTCCGTGTAATTTTTATGTGAAGATATTTCCTTTTCCACCATAGTTCTCAAAGCGCTCCAAATGTCCACATGCAGATTCGACAAAAAAAGTGTTTCAAAGCTGCTCAATCGATAGTGAGGTTCAACGCTGTGAGAGGAACGCACATATCACAAGGTAGTTTGTCAGAATGCTTCTGTCTAGTTTTTATATGAAGATATTTCCCTTTCCACCATAGGCCTTAAGGTGCCCCAAAGGAACACCTATAGATTCTACAAAAAAAGTGGTTTAAAACTGCTCAATAAAAAGATATTTTCAACTCTGTGAGATGAAGGCACATATCACAAAGAAGTTTGTCAGAATGTTTCTGTGCAGTTTTGAAACACCCTTTTTTTATTATCTGCAAGTGGACTTTTGGAGTGCTTTGAGGCCTATGGTGGAAAAGGAAATATCTTCACATAAAAACTAAACAGAAAAATTCTGACAAACTCCTTTGGGATGCATGCATTCATCTCACAGAGTTGAAACTTTCTTTGCATTGAGCAGTTTTGAAACACCCTTTTTGTACTATCTGGAAGAGAACGTTTGGAGTGCTTTGAGGCCTATGGTGCAAAAGGAAATATCTACACATAAAATCTAGACAGAAGCATACTGAGCAACTTCTTTGTGATGTGTGCATTCATCTCACAGTGTTGAAATTTTCTTTTGATTGAGCAGTTTTGAAACAGTCTTTTTGTAGACTATGCAAGCGAATATTTGGAGCACTTTGAGACCTATGGCGGAAAAGGAAATATCTTCACATAAAAACTATACAGAACCGTTCTGACAAACTTCGTTTTGATGGGTGGGTTCATCTCATGAAGTTGAACCTTAGTTTTGATTGAGCAATTTTGAAACACTCTTTTTAGAGAATCTGCAAATGGACAATTGTAGCGCTTTGAGGCCTATGGTGGAAAACGAAATATCTTCACATAAAAACTAGACAGAATCATTCTGAGAAAATTCTTTATGATGTGTGCATTTATCTCACAGTGTTTTACCCTAATTTTCACTGAGCAGTTTTGAAACACTGTTTTTGTAGAATCTGCAAGTGGACATTTGAGGGCTTTGAGGCCTATGGTGGAAAGAGAAATATCCTCACACAAAAATTAAACAGAAGCATTCTGAGAAACTTCTTTGTTATGTGTGAATTCCTTCCAAGGAGTTGAACCTTTGTTTTGATTGAACAGTTTGGAAACACTCTTTTTGTAGAATGTGCAGGGGGACATTTGGAGTTTTTTGAGTCCTAAGGTGGAAAAGGAAATATCTTCACATAAAAACTAGACAGAAGCATTCTGACAAACTTCTTTCTGATATGTGCATTCATCTCACAAAATAGAAACTTACTTTTGATTGAGCAGTTTTTCAACACCCTTTTTGTACTATCTGCAAGTGGACATTTGGAGTGCTTTGAGACCTATCGTGGAAAAGGAAGTATCTTCTCATAAAAACTAAACAGAAGAATTGTGCAAATTTCTTTATGACGTGTGCATTCCTCTCAATGAGTTGAAACGTTCTTTGACTGAGATGTTTGGAAACTCTCTTTTTGTAGAATCTGCAATTGGATGTATGGAGCCCTTTGAGGCCTATGGTGGAAAAGGACGTATCTTCACTTAAGAACTAGACAGAAGCATTCTGAGAAACTTCATTGTGATGTGTGCATTCATCTCACAGACTTCAACCTTTCTTCTGATTGAGCAGTTTTGAAATGATTTTGTGGAATGTGCAAGTGGACATTTAGAGCGCTTAGCAGCCTATGCTGGAAAAGGAAATATCTTCACAAAAAAACTATACAGAAGAATTCTCAGAAACTTCTGTGTGATGTGTGCATTCATCTCACAGAGATGAACGTTACTTTCGATTGAGCTCTTTCAAAACATGTTTTTTGTGGAATCTGCAAGTGCTTTGAGGCCAACGTGGAAAACGAAATATATTCACATAATAGCAAGACAAAAGGATTCTGAGAAACTTCTTCGAGATGTGTGCATTCATCTCACACACTTGAACTTTCCTTTTATTGAGCAGCTTTGAAAAACTCTTTTTGTAGAATCTGCAAGTGGACATTTGGAGTGCTTTGAGGGCTATGGTGGATAACGAAATATCTTCATGTAACAACTAGACAGAAGCATTCGGAGAAACTTCTTTGTGATGTTTGCATTTATCTCACAGCTTTGAACCTTTCTTTTGATTGAGCAGTTTGGAGACACTCTTTTTGTAGAATCTGCAAGTGTACATTTTGATCGCTTTGAGGCCCATGGTGCAAAAGGAAATATCTTCACTTAAAACCTAGACAGAATCATTCAGAGAAAATTATTTGTGATTGGTGCATTCATCTCACAGAGTTGAAACGTTCTTTCTATTGAGCAGTTTGGAAACACTCTTTCTCTAAAATCTGCAAGTGGGTATTTGGAGCACTTTGAGGCCTATTGTGGAAGAGGAAGTATCTTGACTTACGAACTTGACAGAAGCATTCTGAGAAACTTCTTTGTGATGTGTGCATTCATCTCACAGAGTTGAACCACACTTTCAAATGAGCAGTTTTGAAACCCTCTTTTTGCAGAATCTGGAACTGGACAACTGGAGCGTTTGAGGCCTATGGTGGGAAACGAAATATCTTCACATAATAACTAGAAAGAAGCATTCTGAGAAACTTCTTTGTGATGTGTGCATTCATATCAGAGACTTGAACTTTCTTTTGATTGAGTAGTTTGGAAACTATCTTTTTGTAGAATCTGGAAGTGGACATTCAAAGTGCTTTGAGGCCTATGGTGGAAAAGGGAATATCTTCACATAAAAGCTAGAAAGAAGCATTCAGACCAACTTCTTTGTGATATATGCATTCGTCTAACAGAGTTGAACCTTACTTTTGATTAAGCAGTTTTGAATCACCCTTTTTGTACTGTATGCAAGTGGACATTTGGAGTTCTTTGAGGCCTATAGTGGAAAAGGAAATATGTTCACAAAAACCTAGACAGAAGCAATCTGAGAAACTTCTTTGTGATGGGTGCATTCATCTCACAGAGTTGAAACTTTCCTTTGATTGAGCAGTTTTAAACACTCTTTTTGTAGGATCTGAAAGTGGATATTTGGAGGCCTATGGTGGAAGAGGAAATATCTTCAATCAAGTAATAGACACAAGCATTTTGGGAAACTTTTTGTGATGTGTACATTCATCTCACAGATTTGACCTTTCTTTTGATTGCATAGGTTGGAAACACTCTTTTGTAGAATCTGCAATGGGAGATCAGGAGCGCTTTGAGACCTATGGTGGAAAACAAAATATCTTCACATAATAACTAGACGCAACCATTCTGAGAAACTTCCTTGTGATGTGTGCTTTCACCTCATAGATCTTAAACATTCTTTTGAATGAGCAGCTTTGAAAAACTCTTTTTGTAGAATCTGCACGTGGACATTTGAAGCGCTATGAGGCCTATGGTGGAAAAGCAAATATTTTCACATAAAAAGTATATAGAAAAATTATGACAAATTTCCTTGTGATGTGTGCATTCATCTCATGAAGTTGAAATTTTCTTTTCATTGAGCAGTTTTGAAACCCTGTTTTTGTAGGATCTGCAACAGGACATATGGAGTGCTTTCAGGCCAATGGTGGAAAAGTAAATATTTTCACCAAAAAAGTGCACAGAATAATTCTGAGAAAATTTTTTGTGATGTGTGCATTCATATCCCAGAGTTAAACATATTTTTTGTTTGAACATTTTCGAAACACTCTTTTTATAGAATCTGCAAGAGAACATTTGGAGCGCAATGAGGCTTATGGTGTAAAAGGTAGTATGTTCACATAAAAACTGGACAGAAGAATCCTGAGAAACTTCTTTGTGATGTGTGCATTCATCACACAGAGTTGAAGCTTCCTTTTGATTGAGCAGTTTGGAAACCCTCTTTTTGTAGAATCTGCAAGGGGTCATTTGGAGTGCTTTGAGTCCTATAGTGGAAAAGGAAATATCTTCATATAAAAACTAGACAGAAGCATTCTGACAATCTTCTTTGTGTTGTGTGCATTCATCTCACAGAGTTGAACCTTAGTTTTCATGGAGCAGTTTTGAAACCTTCTTTTTGTAGAATGTGCAAGTGGAAATTTGGAGCTCTTGGAGGCCTGTGGTGGAAAAGGACATATCTTCACATTAAAACTAGACAAAAGCATTCTCACAAACTTCTTTGTTTTCTGTGTATTCATCTCACAGAATTGAACCTCAGTTGTCATTGAGCAGTTTTGAAACCCTTTTCTTATATAATCTGCAGGTAGACATTTGGAGCGCCTTGAGGACTGTGGTGTATAACGATACATCTTTATATAATAACTAGACAAAAACATTCTGAGAAACTTCTTTGTGATGGGTGTACTTATCTCACGTAGATGATCATTTCTTTTGATGGAGCAGCTTTGAAACACTCTTTTTGTAGAATCTGCAAGTGGACATTTGGAGCGCTTTGAGGCCCATGGTGGGATAGGAAATATCTTCACATAAAAACCAGCCAGAAGCATTCTGACGAACTTCTTTGTGATGTGTGCATTCGTCCCACAGAGTTGAACCTTTCTTTTGATTGAGCAGCTTTGAAAAACTTTTTGTGGTATCTGCAAGTGGACATTTGGTGCACAATTTGGCCTATGGTGGAAAAGGAACTATCTTCACATAATAACTAGACAGAAGCATTCTGACACACTCCTTTGTGATGCGTGTATTCGTCTCACAGGGTTGAAACTTACTTTTCATTGAGCAGTTTTGAAACCCTATTTTTGTAGAATCAACAAGTGGACGTTTGGAGCGCTTTGAGGCCTAGGTTGGAAAAGAAAATTTCTTCACACAAAAAATAGACAGAATCATTCTGACAAACTTCTTTGGGATCTGTGCATTCGTCACATAGAGTTGAGGCTTTCTTTTGATTGAGAAGCTTGAAACACTCTTTTTATAGACTCTGCAAGTGGACATTTGGAGCACTTTGGGGCCTGTTGTGTAAAAGGAAATATCTTCACCTAAAAACCACGTAGATGCATTCTGACAAAGTTCTTTGTGATGTGTGCATTCATCTCACGGAGTTGAACCTTTCTTTTGATTGAGCAGATTTGAAACACTATTTTTGTAGAATCTGAAAGTGAACATTTGGAGCGCATTTAGGCCTATGGTGGAAAAGGTAATATCTTCAAATAATAACTAGACAGAAGCATTCTGACACACTTCTTTGTGATGTGTGCATTCATCTCACAGAGTTGAACCTTACTTTTCATTGAGATGTTTTGAAACACTCTTTTTGTTGAATCTGCAAGTGGTCATTTGGAGTACTTTGAGGTCTATGATGGAAAAGCAAATATCTTCACATGAAAATTAGACAGAAGCATTCTGAGAAGAAACTCCTTTGCGATATGTGCATTCAATTCACAGAGTTGAATCTTCCTTTTGATAGAGGAGTTTAGAAACACCCTTTTTGTAGAATCTGCATGTGGACATTTGGAGCGCTTTGAGGTATATGGTGGAAAAGTAAATATCCTCACATAAAAACTATGCAGAAGAATTCTGAAAAACTTCTTTGTGATGTGTACATTCATCTCACAGGGTTGAACCTTCGTTTTCATTGAGCAGTTTTCAAACCCTCTTTTTGTAGAATCTACAAGTGGAATTTGGAGCGCTTTGATACCTGTGTTGGAAAAGGAAATATATTTACATAAATACTAGACAGAAGCATTCTGACAAACTTCTTTGTGATGAGTGCATTCATATCACAGAGCTGAACATTTCTTTTGATTCAGCAGCTTTGAAACACTCTTTTTGTAGAATCTGCCAGTGGACATTTGAAGTGCTTTGAGGCCTATGGTGGAAAGGGAAATATCTTCAAGTAAAAATTAGACAGAAGCATTCTGACAAGCTTCTTTGTGATGTGTGCTTTCATCTCACATATTTGAACCTCACTTCTCTTTGAGCAGTTTGGAAAAAATCTTTCTGTAGAATCTACCAGTGGCCATTTGGAGCACTTTGGGGCCTATGGTGGAAAAGGAAATATCTTCACATAAAAACCAGACAGAAGCATTCTGACAAACATTTTGTGATGTGTGCATTCATCTCACAGGGTTGGACATTTCTTTTGATTGAGCAGCTTTGAAACAGTCTTTTTGTAGAATTTGAAAGTGGACATTTGGAGTGCTTTGTGTCCTATGGTGGAAAAGGAATTATCTTCACATGAAAAATATACAGAAGCATTCTGACAAACTTCTTTGTGATGTGTGCATTCACCTCACAGAGTTGAACCTTACTTTTCCTTGAGCAGTTTTGAAACTCTCTGTAGAATCTACAAGTGGACATTTGGAGCACTCTTAGGTCTATGGTGGAAAAGGAATTACCTTAACATAATAAAGAGACAGAAGGATTCTGACAAATTCCTTTGTCGTGTGTGCATTCATCTCACAGAGTTGAACCTTACTTTTCATTGAGCAGCTTTGAAACACTCTTTTTGTAGAATCTGCGAGTGGACATTTGTAGCACTTTAAGACCTATGGTGGAAAAGTAAATATGTTCACATAAAAACCAGACGGAAGCATTCTGACAAACTTCTTTGTGATGTGTGCAATTATCTCACAGAATTGAACCTTACTTTTCATTGAGCAGTTTTGTAACACTCTTTATGTAGAATCTGCCAGTGGACATTTGGAGTGCTTTGAGTCCTATTGTGTAAATGGAAATATCTTCACATAAAAACTAGACAGAAGCATTCTGACAAACTTCTTGGTGAAGTGTGCATTCATCTCACAGAGTTGAAACTTTCTTTTGATTAAGCAACTTTTAAACACTCTTTTGTAGAATCTGCAAGTGGACATTTCGAGCGCTTTGAGACCAATGGTGGAAAAGGAAATACCTTCACATAAAATCTAGACAGAAGCATTCTGACAAACTACTTTGGATGTGTGCATTCATCTCACAGAGTAGAACTTTAGTTTTCAATGAGCAGTTTTAAAAAACTCTTTTTGTAGAATCTGCAAGTGAACATTTGGAGCACCTTTAGTCCTATGGTGGGAAAGGAAATATCTTCAAATAAAAACTAGACAGAAGGACTCTCACAAACTTCTCTGTGACGGGTGCATTCATCTCACAGAGTTGAACATTTCTTTTGATTGAGCAGCTTTGAAACACGCTTTTTGTAGAATCTGCGAGAGGACATTTGGAGCGTTTTAAAGCCTATTGTGGAAAAGGGAATATCTTCATATAAAAACTAGTCAGAAGAATTCTGACAAACTTCTTCATGATTTGTGAATTCATCTCACAGAGTTGAACCTTACTTTTCATTGAGCAGCCTTGAAGCACTTTCTTTGTAGAATCTGCAAGTGGACATTTGGAGCGCTTTGAGGCCTATGGTGGAAAAAGAAATATCTTCACATAAAATTAGAGGGAAATATTCTAACACACTTCTTTGTGATGTGTGCATTCACCTCACAGAGTTGAATGATACTTTTCATTGTGCAGTTTTGAAACACTCCTTTTGTAGTATCTGCAAGTGTACATTTGGAGCACTTTGATGCCAATGGTGGAAAAGGAAATATATTCACATTAAAAATATACTGTAGCATGCTCACAAACATCTTTGTGACTTGTGCATTCATCTCAAAGAGTTGAACATTTCCTTTGCTTGAGCAGCTCTGAAACACCGTTTTTGTAGAATCTGCAAGTGGACATTTGGAGTGCTTTGAGGCCTATGGTGGAAAAGGTAATATCTTCACATAAATCTAGATTGAAGAATTCTGTCAAACTTCTTTGTGATGTGTGCATTCATCTCACAGAGTTGAACCTTAGTTTTCATTGAGCAGTTTTGAAACACTCTTTTGGTAGAATCTGCAAGTGGACATTTGGAGCTCTTGGAGGCCTGTAGTGGAAAAGGAGATATCTTCACATTAAAACCAGACAAATCATTCTCACAAACTTCTTTGTATTCTGTGCATTCATCTCACAGAGTTGAACCTTGGTTGTCATTGAGCAGTTTTGAAATCCTCTTTTTATAGAATCTGCAGTTAGATATTTGGAGCGCCTTGAGGCCTGTGGTGTATAACGAAACATCTTCATATAATAACTAGACAAAAGCATTCTGAGAAACTTCTTTGTGATGGGTGCACTCATCTCACGTAGTTGAACCTTTCTTTTGATGGAGAAGCTTTGAAACACTCTTTTTGTAGAATCTGCAAGTGGACACTTGGAGCGCTTTGAGGCCCATGGTGGGATAAAAAATATCTTCACATAAAAACCAGCCAGAAGCATTCTGACGAACTTCTTTGTGATGTGTGCATTCGTCTCACAGGGTTGAACCTTTCTTTTGATTGAGCAGCTTTGAAAAACACTTTTTGTAGAATCTGCAAGTGGACATTTGGTGCACATTTGAGCCTATGGTGGAAAAGGAACTATCTTCACATAATAATTAGACAGAGGCCTATGGGGGAAAAGGGAATATCTTCACTTAAAAAGTATACGGAAACATTCCATCAAACTCCTTTGTAATGTGTGCATTCATCTCACCGAGTAGAACCTTCCTTTCATTGAACAGTTTTGAAACCCTATTTTTGTAGAATCTACAAGTGGACGTTTGGAGGACTTTGAGGCCTATGTTGGAAAAGAAAATTTCTTCACACAAAAAATAGACTGAAGCATTCTGACAAACTTCTTTGGTATGTGTGCATTCATTGCACAGAGTTGAACCTTTCTTTTTATTGAGCAGTTTGAAACACTCTTTTTGTAGAATCTGCAAGTAGACATTTGGAACGCTTTGAAGCCTATGGTTTAAAAGGAAATATCTTCACCTAAAAACCACCCAGAAGCATTCTGACAAAGCTCTTTGTGATGTGTGCATTCATCTCACGGAGTTGAACCTTTCTTTTGATTGAGCAGACTTGAAACACTATTTTTGTAGAATCTGAAAGTGGATATTTGGAGCGCATTTAGGCCTAGGGTGGAAAAGGAAGTATCTTCAAATAATAACTAGACAGAAGCATTCTGACACACTTCTTTGTGATGTGTGCATTCATCTCACAGAGTTGAACCTTACTTTTCATTGAGCTGTTTTGAAACACTCTTTTTGTTGAATCTTCAAGTGGTCATTTGGAGTGCTTTGAGGCCTATTGTGGAAATGGAAATATCTTCACAAAAAAATTAGACAGAAGAATTCCGACAATCTTCTTTGTTATGTATGCATTCTTCTCACAAAGTTCAACCTTCCTTTTGATTGAGCAGCCCTCAAACACTCTTTTTGTAGAATCTGCATGTGGAGTTTTGGAGCACTTTGAGGTCTGTGGTGGAAAATGAAATATCCTCACACAAAAACTAGGCAGAAGAATTCTGACAAACTTCTTTGTGATGTGTACATTCATCTCACAGAGTTGAACCTTAGTTTTCATTGAGCAGTTTTCAAACCCTCTTTTTGTAGAATCTACAAGTGGAGATTTGGAGTGCTTTGATACCTGTGTTGGAAAAGGAAATATATTTACATAAATACTAGACAGAAGCATTCTGACAAACTTCTTTGAAATGTGTGCTTTCATCTCACAGAGTTGGAGTTGAACCTTACTTTTTATTGAGCAGTTTTGAAACATATTTTTCATATAATCTGCAAGTAGACATTTGGAGCGCCTTGATGCCAATGGTGGAAAAGGAAATATCTTCATATAATAACTAGACAGAAGAGTAAACTATCGCAAGAACAAAAAACCAAACACCACATATTCTCACTCATAGGTGAGAATTGAACAATGAGAACACATGGACACAGGAAGGGGAATATCACACTTCGGGGACTGTTGTGGGGTGGGGGGAGGGGGGAGGGATAGCATTGGGAGATACACCTAATGGTAGATGACGAGTTGGGGGGTGCAGCGCACCAGCATGGCATATGTATACATATGTAACTTACCTGCACGTTGCGCACATGTACCATAGAGCCTAAAGTATAATAATAATAATAATAATAATAAAAATCATCATCATCAAAGAAGCATTCTGAGAAACTTCTTTGTGATGGGTGCATTCATCTCACAGAGTGGAACATTTCTTTTGGTTGAGCAGCTTTGAATGACTTTTTGGAGAATCTTCAAGTGCACATTTGGAGCGCTTTGTGGCCTATGGTGAAAAAGCAAATATCTTCTCATAAAAACTAGACAGAAGCATTCTGAAAAACTTCTTAGTCATGTATACATTCATCTCAGAAAATTGTACCTTACGTTTCATTGAGCAGTTTTGAAAAACTCTTTCTGTAGTATCTACAAGTGGCCATTTGGAGCACTTTGAGGCCTATGGTGGAAAAGGAAATATCTTCACATAAAAACCAGACAGAAGCATTCTGACAAACATTTTGTGATGTGTGAATTCATCTCATAGTGTTGGACGTTTCTTTTGATTGAGCAGCTTTGAAACACTCTTTTTGTAGAATTTGAATGTGGACATTTGGAGTGCTTTGTGTCCTATGGTGGAAAAGGAATTATCTTCACATGAAAAATATACAGAAGCATTCTGACAAACTTCTTTGTGATATGTGCATTCATCTCACAGAGTTGAACCTTACTTTTCATTGAGCAGTTTTGAAACTCTCTGTAGAATCTACAAGGGGACATTTGGAGCGCTCTTAGGCCTACGGTGGAAAAAGAATTATCATAACATAATAACGAGACAGAAGGATTCTGACAAATTCCTTTGTCATGTATGCATTCATATCACAAAGTTGAGACTTACTTTTGATGGAGCAGTTTTGAAAGACGCTTTTCGTACTATCTGCAAGTCAACGTTTGGAGTGATTTGACACCTATGGTGGAGAAGGAAATAACTTCTCATAAGAACTAGAGAGAAGCATTATGAGAAATTTCTTTGTGATGTGTTCATTCATCTCACGGAGTTGAACCTTACTTTCAACTGAGCAGTTTTTAAACACTCTCTTTATAGAATCTGCGGGTTGATCTTTGGAGAGCTTTGAGGCCTATGGTGGAAAAGGAAATATCTTCACATAAAAACTAGACAGAATCATTCTGACAAACTTCTTTGTGATGTGTGCATTCATCTCACAGAGTTGAACCTTTATTTTGATTGACTAGCTTTGAAACACTCTGTTTGTAGAATCTGTATGTGGACAATTGGAGAGCTTTGAAGCCTACAGTGGAAGAGGAAATATCGTCACATGAAAGATAGACAGAAGCATTCTGAAAAAGTTACCTCTGATGTATGCATTCATCTCACAGAGTTGAAACTTTCTTTTGACTCAGCAGTCTTGAAACACTCTTTTTGTAGAATCTGCAAGTATACGTTTGGAGCGCCTTGAGGCCTATGGTGGATATGGAAATATCTTCATATAATAAATAGACAGAAGCATTCTGGGACACTTCTTTGTGATGTGTGCATTCATCTCACAGTAGAACCTTTCTTTTGATTTGGCAGCTTTGAAACAGTCTTTCTGTAGAATCTGCAAGTGGACATTTGGAGCGTTTTGAGGCCTATGTTGTAAAAGGAATTAACTTCGCATAAAAACTAGACAGAAGAATTCTGACAAACTTCTTTGTGTTGTGTGCATTCATCTCACAGAGTAGAACCTTAGTTTTCAACGAGCAGTTTTGAAACACTCTTTTGTAGAATCTGCAAGTGGACATTTGGAGCGCTTTGCGAGCTATGGTGGAAAAGAGAATATCTTGGCATAAAAGCTATACAGAAGCATTCTGACAAACTTCTTTGTGACGTGTTCATTCATATACCAGAGATGAAACTTTCTTTTGACTGAGCAGTTTTGAAACACTCTTTTTATAGAATCTGGTAGTGGACATTTGGTGCGCTTTGAGGCCTTTGGTGGAAAAGGAAATATCTTGGCATAAAAACTATACAGAAGCATTCTGACAAACTTCTTTGTGATGTGTGCGTTGATCTCACAGAGCTGAAGCTTTCTTTTTATTGAGCAGCTTTGAAACACCCTTTTTGTAGAATCTGCGAGTAGACATTTGGAGCATTTTGAAGCCTGTGGTGGAAAAGGAAATATCTTCACATATAAACTAGACAGAAGAATTCTGACAAACTTCTTTTTGATTTATGCATTCATCTCACAGAGTTGAACCTTACTTTTCATTGAACAGCTTTGAAACACTCTTTTTGTAGAATCTGCAAGTGGACATTTGGAGCGCTTTGCGGCCTATGGTCAAAAGGAAATGTCTTCATATAAAATTAGACAGAAGCGTTCTGACGAACTTCTTTGTGACGTGTGCATTCATCCCACAGAGTTGAATCTTTCTTTTGTTTGAGCAGCTCAGAAACACCCTTTTTGTAGAATCTGCGGGTGGACATTATGAGCTCTTTGAGGCCTTTGGTGGAAAAGGAAATATCTTCACATAAAAACGAGAAAGAAGAATTCTTACAAACTTCTTTATGATGTGTGCATTCGTCTCACAGAGTTAAACCTTACTTTTCATTGAGCAGTTTTACAACACTCTTTTTGGAGAATTTGCAAGTGGACATTTTTAGTGTTTTCAGGCCTATGTTGGAAAAAGAAATATCTTCACATAAAAACTAGACAGAGGCATTCTGACAAACTTCTTTGTGATGTGTGCATTCATCTCACAGAGATGAACCTTTTTTTTGATTGAGAAGCTTTGAAACACTCTTTTTTAGAAGCTGCAAGTGGACATTTGTTCTGCTTTGAGGCCTTTGGTGGAAAACGAAATATCTTCACATTAAAAATAGACAGAAGCATTCTGACAACTTTCTTTGTGATATGTGCACTCTACTCACAGAGTTGAACCATACTTTTGATTCAGCAGTTTTGGAAGACCCTTTTCGTCCTATCTGCAAGTGAACATTTGGAGTGATATGATGCCTATGGTGGAAAAGGAAATATCTTCACAAAACAACTACACAGAAGCATTCTGGGAAACTTCCTTGTGATGTGTGCATTCATCTAACAGAGTTGAACCTTAATTTCCATTAAATTCCAATAAATTCCATTGCATTAAATTTCATTCCCTTCCTCTCCATTCCACTCCTCTCCACCCCAGTGCAATGCATTCCACTCCACTCCACTACCGTCCAATCATCTCCATTCTACTCCATCCCACTCCATTCTACTCCATTCCACTTCACTCCACTCCCCTCCATTCCACTTCATTCCTCTACACTACATTCCTTTCCAATCCATCCCATTCCATTCCACACCATTCCACTCTACTCCACTCCACTCCACTGCACTTGATTCCATTCCATCCCATTCCTTTCCATTCCATTCCACTCCACATCACTCCACTCCAGCCCACCCCACTCCACTCCATTCCATTCCATTCCATTCCATTCCACTCCTTTCCCTTCCATTTCTTTCTTTTGAGAGGATCTCACCCTGTCAAGCAGGCTGTAGTGCGGTGGCACAATCTCAGCAAACATTTAATTTCACCATTCCATTGTATTCCACTCCATTCCATTCCATTCCATTCTGTTCCGTTCCAATCCACTCCACTGCACTCCACTCCAATCCACGCCATTCCATCCCATTCAATTCTACTTCATTCCACTCCAATCCACTCCACTCCATTCCACTAAACTCCACACCATTCCATCCCATTTCATTCCACTCCACTGCACTCCACTCCACTGAATTCCATTCCATTCCATCCCATTCCATTCCATTCCATTCCATCCCATTCCATTCCATTCAGTTCCTTTCCATTCCATTCCAATCCATTCCATTCCATTCCTTTCTTTTGACAGGATGTCACTCTGTCACACAGGCTGCAGTGCACTGGCGCAATCTCAGCTCACATTTCATTTCACCATTCAATTACACTCCATTCCACACAACTCCACTCCACTCAATACCATCACACTCCATTCCATTCCACTCCATTACTTTCCAATCTTTTCTTTCGAAAGGATCTCACTCTTTCACGCAGGTGGGAGTGCAGTGGCACAATCATAACTCACATTTCATTTAAGCATTCCTTTCCATTCCATTCGATTCCGTCGCATTCCATTCCTTTCCACTTCAATCGACTCCACTCCAATCCTGTCCACTCCATTCCATTCCATTTCGCTCCACTCCATTCCATTCAACACCATTCCGTTCCATCCCATTCCATTCCACTCTAATCCACCCTACTCCACTCCACTCCACTACATTCCATTCCAACCAAACACATTCCATTCCACATTATTCCAGTCCACTCCACACCACTCCACTCCAATTCACTACACTCCAATCCACTGCACTTCACTCCATTCAATTCCATTCCATTCCACTCCATTCCATTCCATTCCTTTTTTCGAGAGGATCTCACTCTCACCCAGGCTGGAGCTCAGTGGCACAGTCTCAGCTCACATTTCAATTCACCATTCCATTTCATTGCATTCCATTCCATTCCATTCCATTCCATCCCATTCCACTCCATCCCACCCCACTCCACTCCATTTCACTCCTTCCCATTCCATTCCATTCCACTCCACTCCACTCCACTCCATTCCACTCAACTCCATTACATCCCATTCTATTCTACTCCATTGCACCCCACTCCACTCCATGACACTCTCCTCCACACCATTCCATTCCATCCCATTCCATTCCACTCCATTCCACTCCACACCACTGAAGTCCACTGCACTCCACTCCATTCCATTCCATTCTATTCCATTCCCCTCCATTCCATTCCATTCCTTTCTTTCGAAAGGGTATCATTCAGTCACCCAGGCTCGAATGCATTGGAAAAATCTCAGCTCACATTACATTTCACAACTCTGTTGCATTCCATTGCATTCCATTCCTTTCCATAACATTCGAATCCACTCCACTCCATTAACTCCACTAAACTACATTCCATTCCATTCCAGTCCATTCCACTCCACTTCACTCCAGTACAATGCACTCGATCCCATTCTGTCCCATTCAATTCCACTCCCTTCCACTTCACTCCACTCCATTCCATTCCATTCCAATCTGTCCCATCCCTTTCTACTCCATTCCACTCTACTTCACTCCACTCCACTTCACTCCACTCCACTACAATCCACTCCATTCCATTCCATTCCGCTTCATTCCATTCCATTTCTTTCTTTTGACAGGATCTCACTCTGTCAACCAAGCTGGACTGCAGTGGCACAATATCAGCTCACGTTTCATTTCACCATTCCATTCCATTACATTACATTCTATTCCACACCACTCCACTCCATTCCATTCAATTACATTCCATTCCACCCCATTCCAGTCCACTCCACCCCACTCCATTAGATTCCACTCCATTAGATTCAATCCCATTCCATTCCACTACATTCCACTCCACTCCACTCCACTCCACTCCACTCCACTCCACTCCAATCAATTCCATTCCTTTCCATTCAACTGCATTCCATTCCACACCTTTCTTTCGACAGGTTCTCACTTTGTCAGAGTCTGGAGTGCAGTGACACAATCTCAGCTCACATTTCATTTCACCATTCCATTCCATTCCATTCTATTTCATTCCATTCCAACCCACTCGACTCCACTCAACTCAACTCCTCTCCACTACATTCCATTTCATTCCACTCAACTGGAGTCCACTCCACTCGACTCCACTCCATACCATCCCATTCCATTCCACTCCATTCCACTCCTCATGACTCCACTCCACTCCATTCCATTCCATTACATCCCATTCCATTCCATTCCACTCCACTGCACTCCACTCCACTCCACTTCACTCCATTCCATTCCATTCCATTCAACTTCATTAAATTCCATTCCTTTCCTTCGACAGGATATCACTCTGTCACCCAGGCTGGAGTGTAGTACAGCAATCTCAACTCACATTTCATTTCACCATTCCATTCCATTCCATTCCTTTCCATTCCGTTGCATTGCACTTTACTCCACTACAATCTATTCCACTCCATTCCATTCCATTCTATCTCATTCCAATCCATTCCACTCCACTCTACTCCATCCCACTCAATACCTCTCTATTCCACTCGATTCCACACCACTATACTCCACTCCCTTCCATTCCATCCCATTCCATTCCACTCCACTCCATTCCACTCCACTCCAATCCACTCCCCTGCACTCCATTCCATTCCACTCCTTCCCATTCCACGCCACTCCACTCCACTCTATTCCACTCCATTCCCTTCTTTCCACTCCCTTCCATCCCATTCCTTTCCTTCAACAGGATCTCACTCTGTCACTCTGGCTGCAGTGCAGTGGTGCAATCTCACCTCACATTTCATTTCACCATCCTATTCTATTGGAGTCCATTCCATTCCATTCCATTCCATTCCTTTCCATTCCATTCCATTCCATTACATTCTAATCCATTCCATTCCATTCCATTCCTTTCTTTTGACAGGATCTCACTCTGTCACACAGTCTGGAGTGCAGTGGGTCATTCTCAGCTCACATTTCATTTCACCATTCAATTACACTCTATTCCACACAAATCTACTCCACCCCATTCCATCCCACTCCATTCCATTCCACTCCATTACTTTCCATTCTTTTCTTTCGAAAGGATCTCATTCTTTCACGCAGGATGGAGTGCAGTGGCACAATCAGTGCTCACATTTCATTTAAGCATTCCTTTCCATTCAATTCCATTCCATTCCATCGCATTCCATTCCTTTCTACTCCAATCGACTCCACTCCAATCCACTCCATTCCATTCCATTCCGTTTCGCTCCACTCCATTCCATTCAACACCATTCCATTCCATCCCATTTTATTCCACTCTAATACACCCTACTCCACTGCACTCCAGTCCACTCCATTCCATTCCAACCCATCACATTCCATTTCACCTCATTCCAGTCTACTCCACACCACTGCACACCAATCCACTACACTCCAATCCACTGTACTTCACTCCATTCAATTCCATTCCACTCCATTCCACTCCATTCCATTCCATTCCTTTCTTTCGACAGGATCTCACTCTTTCACCCAGGCTGGAGGGCAGTGGCACAATAGCAGCTCACATTTCAATTCACCGTTCCATTTCATTGCATTCCATTCCATTCCATTCCATTCCATTCCATTCCACCCCCATCCACTCCACTTCATTCCACTCGTTTCCATTCCATTCCATTCCACTCCAATCAACTCCACTCCATTCCACTCCACTCCATTACATCCCATTCCATTCCACTCCATTGCACTCCAGCTCACTCCACCCCACTCCCCTCCACACTATTCCATTCCATCCCATTCTATTCCACTCCATTCCACTCCACTCCACTCAACTCCAATTCACTCCAATCCATTCCATTCCATTCTATTCCTTTCCACTCCATTCCATTCCATTCCTTTCTTTCGACAGTATATCCATCAGTCACCCAGGCTTGAGTGCAGTGGAACAATGTCAGCTCACATTACATTTCACAACTCTGTTGCATTGCATTTCATTCTATTCCTTTCCATAACATACAACTCCACTCCAATCCAATAAACTCCACTCCACTCCTTTCCATTCCACTCCATCCAATTCCATACCACTCCATTCCACTCCACTCCACTCCACTTCATTCCATTCTCTCCACTCCCATCCATTCCATTCCTTTCTTTCCACAGGATCCGTCTCTGTCACCCTGGCTGCAGTGCAGTGGCACAATCTCACCTCACATTTCATTTCACCATTCCATTCCATTGCATCCGATTGCATTTCATTCCATTCCTTTTGGTTCCTTTCCATTCCATTCCATTCCATTAAACTCCACTCCATTCCACTCCACTATACTCCATTCCATGACATTCCATTGCATTCAATTTCAATCCATTCCACTCCACTCAAGAGCGCACCACTCAATTCCATTCTATCGCATTCCATTACACTCCATTAAAAACCAGTCCACTCGACTCCACTTCATTCCACTCCATCCCGTTCCACTGCATCCCATTCTCTTCCACTGCATTCCCCTCCACTCCACTCCACGGCAGTCCACTCCACTCCAATCCATTCCATTCCACTGTATTACATTCCACTCCTTCCATTCCATTCCACTATATTCCATTCCACTCCATTCCGTTCCATTCCTTTCTTTCGACAGGATCACACTCCTACACCCAGGTTGAATTACAGTGCAACAATCTCAGCTCACAGTTCATTTCACCAGTCCATTCCATTCCATTCCATTCCATTCCATTCCATCCCATTCCATTCCATTAAATTCCATTCCTTTCCATTCCATTCCACTCTACTCCACTCCGCTCCACTCCAACCCATTCCATTCCATCCCATTCCATTGCACTCCATTCCACTCGACTCCTTTCCACTCCACTCCACTCCTTTCCGTCACATACCATTACATTCCCCTCCAAACCACTACACTCCATTCCACTCCATTCCATTCCATTCCATTCCACTCCTTTCCATTCCATTCCTTTCTTTTGACATGATCTAACTCTGTTACACAGGCTGGAGTGCAGTGGCACAATCTCAGCTCACATTTTACTTCACCATTCCTTTTCATTCCATTCCATTCCATTCCATTCCATTGCATTCTATTTCATTCCATTCCATTGCATTCCATTCCATTCCATTCTATTTTACTCCACCCCACTCCACTCCACTCCATTCCACCCCTTTCCAATCCATTCCGTTCCACTCCACTCAATTCCATTCCACTCCAATCCATTCAATTACATCCACTTCCATTACACTCCATTGCACTCTACTCTACTCCCCTCCCATTGACACCATTCCATTCCATCACATTCCATTCCACTCCACTCCATTCCACTCCAATCCTATCCACTCAACTCCACTTCACTCCACTCCTATCCATTCGATTACATTACACGCAACTCCATTCCTATCTATTCCTTTCTTTCGACAGGATCTCACTCCATCACCCACGCTGGAGTGCAGTGGAACAATCTCAGCTCACATGTCATTTCACCATTCTGTTGCATTCCATTGCATTCCATTCCATTCCATTCCATTCCATAACATTTGACTCCACTCCACTCCACTACACTACACTCAACTCCATTTCATTCCATTCCATTCCATTCCATTCCACTCCATTCCACTCCTTTCCACTCCAGTACAATCCACTCTATCCCATTCCATCCCACTCAATTTCTCTCTATTCCACTGCACTCCACTCCATTCCATTCCAATTCATCTCTTCGCATTCCACTCCATTCCACTAAATTCCACTCCACTGCACTCAACTCCACTCCACTCCACTGCACTCCATTCCATTCATTTCCTTTCTTTAACAGGATTTCACTCTGTCTCCCAGGCTGAAGTGTAGTGGCACAGTCTCAGGTCACATTTTGTTTCACCGTTCCATTCCATTCCATTCCATTCCATTCCATTGCATTCCATTCCATTGCATTCCACTCTACTCCACTCCAGTTCAGTCTATTCCGTCCCATTCCATTCCACTCAATTCCACTCCATTCCACTCCACTCCACAACACTACCCTCCATTCTATCCATCCCATTCCATTACATTGCATTGAGCTCCAATCCACTCTACTCCACTCCATTCCATTCCACTTCATCTCGTTCCATTCCACTCCACTACACTCCAATCCACTCCTCTCCCCTCCATTCCATTCCATGCCATTCCATTCCATTCCATTCCTTTACACTCCACTCCACTCCATTCCACTCCACTCCACTCCATTCCATCCAATTCCATTCCAGTGCATTCCACTCCACTCCACTCCATTCCACCCCATTCCATTGCTTTCTATCCCATTCCATTCCAGTCCAGTCCACTCCACTTCACTACACTCCACTGCAGTCTACTCCATTCAATTCCATTCCATTGCATTCCACTCCATTCCATTGCATTCCTTTCTTTTGACAGAATCTCACTCTGTCACACAGGCTGGAATGCAGTGGCACAATCTCAGCTCTCATTTCATTTTACCATTCCATTCCATTCCACTCCACTCCACTCCCCTCCACTCCATTCCATTTCATTCAATTCCACTCTACTCCACTCCACCCCTCTCCATTCCATCACAATCCATTCAAATCCTTTCCACTCCAATCCATTCTGCTCTACTCCAATCCACTCCGTTCCACTTCATTGCATCAAATTCTATTCCATTCCATTCAACTCCACCCCACTCCAGTCCACTCCACTGCTCTCCACTGCACTCCATTCAATTCCTTTCCAATACACTCCATTCCATTCCATTCGTTTCTTTCAACTGGATCTCACTCTGTAACACAAGCAGGAGTGCAGTGGCAGAATATCAGCTCACATTTCATTTCACCTTTCCATTCCATTCAATTCGATTAAATTTCATTCCATTCCACTCCATTCCATTCCATTCTCTCCTTTCTAAAGTATCTCCTTATGTCAAACAGGCTGTAGTGCAGTAGCACAATCTCATATCATACTTCATTTCACCATTCCATTACACTCCATTCCACTCCCCTCCACTCCACTCCACTCAATACCATTGCACTCCATTCGATTCCTCTCCATTCCATTCCTTTCCCTTCAATTCCGTTCATTCGACAGGATCTCATTCTGTCACCCAGGCTGGAGTGCATTGGCACAATCTCAGCTAACATTTCATTTCACCATTCCAATCCATTCCATTCCGTTCCACTCCACTCCACTCTACTCCACTCTACTCCTCCGCACTCCATTCCATTCTTTTTCACTGCACACCACTCCACACAAATTCACTCCATCCCATTCCTTCCCACTCCATTACACTCCACTCCACTCCACTCCATTCTGTTCCACTCCATCCCATTCCATTCCATTCCATTCCACTCCACTCCAATCCATTCTGTTCCACTCCATCCCATTCCATTCCATTCCATTGCACTCCACTCCAATCAACTTCACTCCACTCCATTCATTTCTTTTCCAATCCCTTCCATTCCATTCCTTTCTTTTGGCAGTATCTCACTCTGTCACTCTGGCTGCAGTTCAGTGACACAATCTCAGCTCACATTTCATCCAATTCCATTGCATTTCATTACACTCTATTCCATTTCATTCCACTCTATTCCATTCCATTCTATTCCTTTCTTTTGACATGATCTCAATCTGTCACCCAGGTTGCATTACAGTGCAACAATCTCAGCTCACAATTCATTTCACCAGTCTATTCCATTCCATTCCATTTCATTCCATTCCATTCCATTCCATTAAATACAATTTCTTTCCATTCCACTCCACTCCACTCCTCTACACCCCATTCCATTCCGTTCCATCCCATTCCATTCCACTCCATTCCACTTCACTCCTCTCCACTCCTTTCCATTACATCCCACTACATTCCAATCCAATCCACTCCACTCCACTCCATTTCATTCCATTCCATTCCATTCTACTCCTTTCCATTCCATTCCTTTCTTTAAACATGACCTCATTCTGTGACACAGCAGGAGTGCAGTGGCACAATCTCAGCTCACATTTCATTTCACCATTCCATTCCATTCCATTCCATTCCACTCCACTCCACTCTGCTCCATTCCATTCCATTACGTTATATTACATCACATTACAATCCATTGCATTCCACTCCACTCGTCTCCATCCCATTCCATCCCATTCCATTGCACTCCGTTCCACTCCACCTCCAGTCTATTCCATTGCATTCCTTCCTATCCCATTCCACTTCATTTCACTCCACTCCATTCCATTCCTTTCCATTGCACTCCATTCCATTCCATTGTATTCCATTCCATCCCATTCTATTCCATTCCATCCCATTCCATTCCATTCCATTCCATTTTACTCCACTCCCCTCCACTCTATTCCATCCCATTCCATTCCACTTCACTCCATTCGGACCATTCCAATCCACTCCTCTCCAGTCCACTGCATTCCATTCCATTCCATTCCATTCCATTCCATTCCATTCCATTCCATTCCCTACCATTCCTTTCCTTCGACAGGATCTCACTCTTACACCCAGGCTGCAGTGCAGTGTCACAATCTCAGCTCACTTTTCATTTCACCATTCCATTGCATTCCGTTCCATTCCACTCCACTCCACACCGCACTACTACACTACACTACATTTCACTCCTTTAAATTCTGTTTCATTCCACTCCACACCCCTCCACTCCATTCCATTCCATCAAATTCCATTCCACTCTAGTCTACTCCACTCCACTCCACTCCAATCCATTCAATTCACTTCCATTCTATTCCACTCCATTCCATTCCATTCCTTTCTTTCAAAAGGATCTCGCTCTGTGACTCAGGCTGTAGTGCAGTGGCACTCTATTCAATTGCATTCCATTTCATTCCATTCCATTGCATTCCTTTCCATTCCCCTCCACTGCACTCCAGTCCATTTCACTCCGTTCCACTCCACCCCAATACATTCCATCTCAATCCTTTCTTCTCCATTCCACTCCATTCCACTCCACAATACTCTATTCCATTCCATTGAAATCCGCTACACTCCAATGCACTCCTTTCCCCTCCAATCCGTTCCATTCCATTTCATTCCACTCCACTCCATTCCATTCCATCCCATTCCATTCCTCTACATTCCACTCCACTCCACTCCACTCCACTCCTTGCACTCCACTGCATTCAATTTCATTCCATTCCATTCCACTCCATTCCAGTCCACTCCACAGCACTCCACTGCATTCAATTTCATTCCATTCCATTCCACTCCATTCCATTCCATTCATTTCTATCGACAGGATCTCACTCTGTCACACAAGTTGGAGTGCAGTGGAACAATCTCAGCTCACATTTCATTTTATGGTTGCATTCCATTCCATTCCATTCCCTTTCATTCCACTCCACTCCACTCTACTACACTCCATTCCATTCCATTCAACTCCACACCATTCCACTCCACTCCACTCCTCTCCATTCCATCCCATTCCATTCCAATCCTTTCTTCTCCACTCCACTCTACTACACTCCACTTCGCTCCACCAAATTCCATTCCATTCCATTCCATTCCATTCCATTCCATTCCATTCTTTTCCATTCCATTCCTTTCTTTAGACATGATCTCACTGTGTTGCACAGGGTGGAGTGCAGGGGCACAATCTCAGCTCACATTTCTTTTTACCATTCCATTGCATTCCTTTCCATTCAATTCCATTCCATTCCATTCCATTCCATTCCACTCCACTCTAATCCTCTCAACTCCTCTCCATCCCATTCTATCCCATTCCATTCCACTACATTCCAATACACTCCATTCCATTGCTTTCCTTCCCATCACATTCCACTCCATTCCACTCCAATCCACTCCACTCCACTACATTACTTTCAATTCCCCTCTGTTCCATTTATTTCCACTCCATTACATTCCATTCCTTTCAAGTCCACTCCACTCCATTCTATTCCGTCCCATTCCATTCCACTCCATTCCCCTCCACTCCAATCCACTCTAATCCAGTCCACTCCACTCCACTCCAATCCATTGTATTCTATTTCAGTCAATTCCATTCCATTCCACTCCATTCCCTTCCTTTCCTTTCTTTCGACAGGATCTCACTAATACACCCAGGCTGGAGTGCAGTGGCACAATCTCAGCTCACTTTTCTTTCACCATTCCATTCCATTGCATTCCATTTCATTCCATTACATTCTATTCCATTGCATTCCATTCCACTACACTTCACTCTGCTCTAGTACACTACACTCCATTTCACTCCTTTAAATTGTATTCCATTCCACTCCACTCCATTCCATGAAATTCCATTTCATGAAATTCCATTCCTCTCTATTTCATTCCGTTCCATTCCACTCGATTCCATTCCATTCCTTTCTTTCAACAGGATCTCACTCTATGACCCAGGCTGGGATGCAGTGGCACTCCATTTCCATTGCATTCCATTTCATTCCATTCCCTTGCATTGAATTCTACTCCTTTCCATTCCATTGCATTCCATTCCATTCCATTCCGTTTCATTCCGATCTACTCTTTCCACTCCAATCCACTCCACTCCACTCTAATCTATTGCATTACATCCCATTGCATTCCACTACATTCCACTCCACTCCTCTTGAATCCACTCCACTCCACTCCATTCCACTCCTTCCCATTTTGTTCCACTCCATTCCCCTCCACTGCACTGCACTGCACTCCAGCCCACTCCACTCCACTCAATTCCACTCCATTCCACTCCTTTCCATTCCACTACACCCCATTCTATTCCATTCCTCTCTTTCGACAGGATCTCACTCTGTCCCCCAGTCTGGTGTGCAGTTGCACAATCAGCTCACATTTCGTGTCACCATTCCATTCCATTCCATTCCACTCCATTTCATTCTATTCCACTCCACTCCATTCCACTCCCCTGCAGTCCATTCAACACCATTCCATTCCATTCCAATCCACTCTACTCCAGTCCACTCCACTCCACTCCTTCCCATTCCATCCCATTACATTCCACTCCTTTCCACTCCACTCCACACCACTCCACTCCATTCCATTCCATCCGATTTCATTCCAATCCATTACACTCCACTCAACGACACTCCAGTCCACTCCACTCCATTTCTTTCCATTCCATTCCAATCCATTCCATTCCATTCCTTTCTTTTGAAAGGATCTCACTCTGTTACCTAGGCTGGAGTGTAGTGGCACAATCTGAGGTCACATTTCATTTCACCATTCTATTCTATTCGAATCCATTCCTTTCCATTCCATTCCATTCCATTCTACTCCACTCCACTCCATTCAATTTCATCCCATTCCATTCTACTCCACTCCACTCCATTCCATTTCATCCCATTCCATTCCACTCCATTCCACTCCAGTCCACTCAAATTCAAACCACTCCACTGTATTCCACTCCATCCTATTCCATTCCGCTCCATTCCACTCCATTCCACTACACTCCTCTCAAATCCACCACACTCCACTCCATTTCTTTCCAATCCATTTCATTCCATTCCACTCTACTCCACGACATTCCTCTCCACTCCACTCCATTCCATTCCATTTCTTTCCATTCGACTCCATCACATTCGCTTCATTTCTTTCAACAGGATCTCAGTCTGTCTCTCTGGTTGGAGTGCAGTGGCACAATAGCAGCTCACAATTCATTTCACCATTCCATTCCATTAAATTCTATTGCATTCCATTCCACTTCACACCACTCCAATTCACTCAACTCCACTCCACTCCACTTAATTCCACTCAATTCCACTCCTCTCCACTCCACTCCATTCCTTCCCATTCCATTCCAATCCATTTCCACTGAAGTCGACTCCACTTCACTCCACACCATTGCATTCCATTGCATTCTATTCCACTCCATTCCTTTCCATTCGTTTCTTTTAACAGCATCTAACTTTGTTGCCCAGGATGCCGTACAGGGAAACAATCTCAGATAACATTTCTTTTCATGATTTCATTGCATTTCATTCCATTCCATTCCATTCCACTCCACTCCACTCATCTCCACTCCATTCCATTCCACTCCATTCCATTCCACTCCACTCCACCCCATTCCACTCCTCTCCTTTCCATCCCATTCCATTCCACTCCATTCTACTCCACTCCACTCCATTCCATTCCATTCCACTCCATTCAACTCCACTCCACTCCAATTCACTCCACTCCATTCCATTCCATTCCAATTCACTCCATTCCATTCCATTCCTTTCTTTCGACAGGATCTCACTATGTCACCTAGGCTGGAGTGCAGCGGCACAATCTTAGCTCAAATTTCATTTCACCCTTCCATTCCATTCCATTTCATTCCATTAAATTCCATTCCATGCCACTCCACTCCACTCCACTCCACACCAGTCCACTCCACTTCCTTCCACTCCATCACATTCCATACCAATCCATTCCACTCCAATCCACTCCACTCCACTGCACTCCACTTCACTCCACTCCACTCCATTCCATGACATTCCACTCTATTCCATTCCATTCCTCTCTTTTGACCGGATCTCACTGTGTCACCACGGCTGGAGTGCAGCGGCACAATCTCAGCTCACATTTTATTTCACAATTCCATTCCTTTCCATTCCATTCCATTCCAGTCCACACCCCTCCACTCCACTCCACTCCACTAAAATCCATCCCATTCCATTTCACTGCATTTCACTCCACTCCAGTCTTCTCCACTCCACTCCGCTCCACTCAACTCCATTCCTTTCTATCCCATTTCATTCAATTCCGTTCCACTCTACTGAACTCTACTCCACTCCACTCCATTCCATTCCATTCCTTTCTATTCGACTCCATTACATTCCAAACCTTTCTTTCGACAGGGTCTCACTCTGTCAAACAGGCTGGAGTAAAAAGGCACAATCTCAGCTGACATCTCATTTCACCATCCCATTCCATTAAATTCCATTCCATTTAATTCCACACCACTCCACTCAACTCAAATCCACTCCACTCCATTAAATTCTATTCCAGTCCATTCCACTCTACTCCACTCCAGTCCACTCCACTCCATTCCCTCCCATTCCATTCTTCTCCATACCACTCTGCTCATCTCCACTCCACACCACTCCATTAAGTTCCATTAGATCCCATTCCATTCCACTCCATTCCACTCCACTGCACTCTTCTCCAGGCAACTCCACTCCATTCCACTCCATTCCATTCCATTCCATTCCACTCTATTCCATTGCATTCATTAATTTCGACAGGATTTCCCTCTGTCACCCAGGCAGGAGTGCAGTGGCACAATCTCAGCTCACATTTCATTTCACCATTGCATTCCATTCCGTTCCATTCCATTCCATTCCTTGCCATTCCACTCCACTCCACTCCATTCCACTCAATTCCATTACATTATATTCCATGTCATTCAACTCCATTCCAATCCATTCCACTCCACTCCACTGCACTCCACTACACTACACTCCATTCCATTCCATCCAATTCCATTCCAATCGCTTCTGCTCCACTCCACTCCCCTCCATTCCATTCCATCCCATTCCATTCTACTCCATTCCGCTCCAATACACTCCACTCCAATCTTTCCAATCCATTCCTTCCTTTTCAATTCCACTCCATTCCACTCCACTCCACTCCACTCCATTCCATTCTATTACAACCCATTCCATTCCAATCCATTCCATTCCACTCCACTCCACTCCACTCCACTGCTCTCCATTCCGTTCCATTCCATTGCATTCCACTCCATTCTACTCCACTCCATTCCATTCCATTTCAATCTTTTGATAAGATCTCACTGTTTCATATAGGCTGGAGGACAGTGGCACAATCTCAGCTCAGATTTCATTTCACCATTCTATTCCATTGCATTCCATTCCATTCCATTCCGCTCCACTCCACTCTACTCCAATCTATCCACACCATTCCATTCTACTGTATCGCATTCCATTCCACTCCATTCCACTCAACTAAACTCCACTCCACCCCACTCCACTCCATTCCATTTCATTCCATTCCACCCTATTCCATTCTATTCCTTTCTTTTGACAGGATCTTACTCTGTCACCCAGGCTGTATTGCAGTTGCAAAATGTCAGCACGCATTTCATTTCACCATTCCATTCTATTCCCTTCATTCCATAACAATTCATTCCATTACACTCGACTCCTTTCCATTCCTTTCCATTCCATTTCATTCCACTCCACTCCACTCAACTCCACTCCATCCTATTGAATCCCATTTGATTCCTCTCCCTTCCTTTCCACTCCACTCCACAAGACTCCACTCCACACCACTGCACTCCACTTCACTCCAGTACATTCCATCCCATTCCACTCCACTCCAATCCACTCCACTGCACTACACTCAACTCCACTCCTCTCTATTCCATTCCATTCCATTCCAATCCACTCCACTCCATTCCATTCCATTTCTTGCTTTCGACAGCATCTCACTCCATCACCCTGGCTGAAGTACAGTGGCAGAATTTCAGCTCACATTTCATTTCACCACTCTATTGCATTCCATTCCGTTCCAGTCCATTCCACTCCACTCCACGAAACTCCCCTCCACTCGCCTCCCCTCCATTTCATTCCCTCCCATTCCATTCCACTCCACTCCACTACCCTCCTCTCCATTTCTTTCCATCCCATCTCATTTCACTCCACTCCACTCCACCCCATCCAATGCACGCCATTCCATTCCTTTCCATCCCATCCCCCTCCATTACACTCCACCCCACTATTCTCCACTCAACTCGACTCAACTCCATTCCATTCCATTCCATTCCATTCGTTTCCATTCCTTTCTTTCGACAGGATTTCACCCTGTCACCCAGGCTGGAGTGCAGTGACACAATATCAGCTCTCGTTTCATTTCACCATTCCGTTCCAATCCATTCTTTTCCTTTCCATTCCATTTGATTCCACTCCAATCCACTCCAGTCCATTTCATTTCATTCCACTCCATTCAACTTCATTCCACTCCAATCCACTCCACTCCACAACACTCAATTCAACGACATTCCATTGCATGCCATTCCATTCCACTCCATTCCACTCCACTCCATTCTACTCCACTCCATCACTTTCCATTTCATTCATTCAATTCCAGTCCACTCCACTTCACTAAACTGCACTCCACTAAGCTACATTCCATTCCATTCCATTACATTCCATTGCACTCCACTCCACTCCACTCCTCTCCATTCATTTGTATTCCATACCATTCCACTCCATACAATTCCATTCCTTTCTTTCTAAATGATCTCACTCTGTCACCCAGGCTGGAGTGCAGTGGCACAATATCAGCTCACAATTCATTTCACCATCCCATTCCATTCCACTCCAATTCACTCCACTCCACTCCATTCCATTCCATTCCAATCCACTCCATTCCAATGCACTCAACTCCACTCCATTCCATCCCTTTCCATTTCATTCCATTCCACTCCATTCCTTTCCACTCCAGGCCCCTGTACTTCACTCCACTAAACTACACTCCTTCCAATTCCATCCCATTCTGTTCCACTCCATTCCACTCCACTCCACTCCATTCTATTCCATTCCATCCCATCCCAGTCCACTCCACTCCACTCCACTCCACTCCATTCCACTCCACTCCACTACACTACACTCTATTACATTCCTTTCCATTCCATTCTATTCCATTCCATTCCTTTCCTTGTTTTCGACAGAATCTCACTCTGTTATACAGACTGGAGTGCAATGGCAGAATCTGATCTTACATTTCTTTTCACCATTCTATTCCATTGCATTCCATTCCATTTCATTCCATTGCATTCCATTGCATTCCATTCCAATCCATTCCATTCCATTCCATTCCATTCCATTACACTCCACTCCACTCCGTGCCATTCCATTCCAATCCATTCCAATCCATTACCTTCCACTACACTTCACTCCATTCCATTCCATCACATTCCATTCCACTCCATCCCACTGGAATCCATTCCACTCCACTACACTGCTCTGCATTCCTTTCCATTGCATCCCATTCCATTCCACTCCATTCCACTCCACACCACTCCACTCTATTCCACTCCACTCTGCTTGGCTCTAATGCACTCCACTGCAATCCTTTCCATTCCATAACATTCCACTCCATTCCATTCCATTCCTTTATTTTGCCAGGATCTCACACTGTCAACCAGGATGGAGTGCAGTGGCACAATCTCAGCTCACATTTCATTTCACCAATCTTTTCAATTCCATTCCATTCCATTCCACTCAACTCCGCTCCTCTCAACTCCACTTCACTCCATCCCATCACATCCCATTCACTCAATTGCACTCCAGTCCACTCCACTCCGCTCCACTCCATTCCATTCTACTCCATTCCGTTCCATTGCACTCCATTCTATTCCATTCTTATTCTTTCGAGAGGATCTCACTGTGTCTCCCAGGCTGGAGTGCGGTAGCACAAGCTCAGCTCACGTTTCATTTCACAATTCCATTCCATTGCACTCCGTTCCATTCCATTCCTTTGCATTGCATTCCATTCCATTCCATTTCATTCCATTCCCGTCCATTCCATTACACTCTCCTCAACTCCACTCCACTATATTCCAATCCAGTCCACTCCTTACCACTCCACTCCATTAGATCCCATTCCATCCCATTCCATTCCACTCCATTGCAGTCCACTCCAGTCCACTCCACTCCATTCCACTCCATTCCATTCCATTCCTTTCCACTCCACTCCACTCCATTCCATTCCATCCCATTTCATTCTGCTCCATTCCGCTCGACGCCACACCACTCCACTCCACTTCAATCCATTCCATTCCATCCCATTCCACTCAAGTGCACTCCAATCCACTCCACTCCAGTCCAATCCACTTCACTCCATTCCATTCCATCCCATTCCATTACACTCAATTCCACTCCATTCCACTACACTACACTCCATCCCATTCCATTCCATTCCATTCCTCTCCACTTCACTCCACTCAACTCCACTCCACCCCACTCCACTCCATTCCATTCCATCCCATTCCATTCCACTCAATTCCTCTCCATTCCACCTCACTCCACTCCACTCCACTCCACTCCACTCCATTCCATTCCATTCCACTCCATTCCATTCCATTGCACTCCATTCCATTCCATTCTATTTTTTCGAGAGGATCTCACTGTCTCCCAGGCTGGAGTGCGGTAGCACAATCTCTGCTCACATTTCATTTCACATTCCATTCCATTGCACTCCGTTCCATTCCATTCCATTGCATTCCATTCCATTCCATTCCCGTCCAATCCATTACACTCCACTCAACTTCACTCCACTACATTCCACTCCACTCCTTACCACTCCACTGCACTCCACTCCATTCCTTTCCATCCAATTCCATTCCTATTGATTCCAATCCACTCCAGTCCACTTCACTCAATTCCATTAGATCCCATTCCACGTCACTCCACTCCACACCAATCTCCTACACTCCACTCCATTCGATTCCATTTGATTCCATTCCATTCCAATGCGCTCCATTCCATTCCATTCCATTCTTTCGAGAGGAACTCACTCTGTCACCCAGGCTGGAGTGCAGTGGCTCCATCCCACCTCACATTTCATTTTACCATTCCATTCTATTCCATTCCATTCCTTTCCATTCCATTCCATTCCATTCCATTCCATTCCACTCCACTCCACTCCTCTCCATTCCATTACATTCCATCCAATTCCATTCCCCTCCATTCCACTCCACACCACTCCAATCCACACCACTCCACTCCATTCCATTCCACTGCATTCCCCTCAAATCCACTACACTGCTTTCCACTCCACTACATTCCATTCCACTCCATCCCATTCCATTCCACTCCACTCAACTCCACTCCCCTCCACTCCAGTACATTCCATTCCATTCCATTCCATTCCATTCCATTCCATTCCATTCCACTCCATTCCATTCCATTCCATTCTATTCCATTCCACTCCATTCCATTCCATTCCGTTCCTTTGATAGGATCTCACTCT
This sequence comes from Pongo pygmaeus, assembly GCF_028885625.2. NCBI lineage: Eukaryota > Metazoa > Chordata > Mammalia > Primates > Hominidae > Pongo > Pongo pygmaeus. The sequence goes on along the minus strand of NC_085931.1, from coordinate 15,470,193 downwards.
GTCACACATGCTGGAGTGCAGTGGCACACTATCAGCTCAGATTTTATTTCAACATTCCATTGCATTCCATTCCATTTCATTCCATTCCATTTAATTCCACTACACTCCACTCCACTCTACTCCACGCCATACTATTCCATTACATTCCAGTCCATTCCACTCCATTCCTCTCCCCTCCACTCCATCCCATTCTATCCCATTCCATTCCAGTCCATTCCACTCCACTCCATTCAACTCCACTCCACTCTACTCCATTCCATTCCATTCCACCCCATCCCATTGCACTCCATTCCACTCCTCTATTCTCCCCTCTAATCCACTCCACTCCACTCCACTCTATTCCAGTCCACTCCATTCCACTCCACACTGTCCCTTTCCATTCCACTCCATTCCACTGCAGTCCACTCCGCTCCACTCCACTAAGCTATATTCCATTTCATTCCATCACATTCCATTGCACTCCACTCCACTCCTCTCCATTCATTTGCATTCCGTACCATTCCACTCCATTCCATTCCATTGCTTTCCATCCACAGGATCACACTCTGTCACCCAGACTGGAGTGCAATAACACACTGTCAGCTCACCCTACATTTCATTTTTCCATTCCATTCCACTCCACTCCACTCCATTGCCTTCCATTACATTCCATTCCATTCCTATCCAGACCATTCCACTCCACTCAACTCCACTCCACTCCATTCCTTTCCATCCCATTCCATCACACTACATTCCACTCCAATCCAGTCCGCTCGACTTCATTCCACTGCACTCCACTCCATCCCATTCTATCCCATTCCGTTCGACTCCATTCCACTCCACTCCACTCCCCTCTACTCCCTTCCATTCCATTCCATCCCATCCCATTACAATCCATTCCACTCCATCCATTATACTCCATTCCACTCCACTCTACTCCACTCCACTCCACTAAACTACACTCCATTGCATTCCTTTCCATTCCATTCTAATCCATTCCATTCCATTCCTTGTTTTCGACAGTATCTCACTCTGTGACCCAGGCTGGAGTGCAGTGGCACAATCTCAGCTCACATTTCATTTCACCATTCCATTCAGTTGCATTCCATTCCATTCCATTCCATTCCATTCCATTCCATTCCATTCCATTCCATTCCATTACATTCATTCCATTCCATTCCATTCCATTACATTCATTCCATTCCATTCCACTCCACTCCACTAAATTCCATGCCATGCCATGCCATTCCATTCCATTCCATCCCATTCCACTCCACTACACTGCATTCCACTTCACTCCATTCCATTCCATCCCATACCATTCCACTCATTTCCACTCCACTCCACTCCAGTCCACTCCACTTCACTCCATTCCATCCCATTGCTTCCCGTTCCATTCCACTCCATTCCACTCCACACCGCTCCACTCTACTCCACTCTGCTCCTCTCCATTCTACTGCACTCCACGGAAATCCTTTCCATTCCATACCATTCCACTCCATTCCATTCCATTCCTTTCTTTTGCCAGGATCTCATTCTGTCACCCAGGTTAGAGTGTAATGGCACAATCTCAGCTCGCTTTACGTTTCACCATTCCTTTCCATTCCATTCCACTCCACTCCACTCCACTTCACTGTATCCAATCTCATCGCATTCCACTCAAGGGCATTCCACTCCACTCCACTCCAGTACACTAATCTCCATTCCATTCCATTCCATCCCATTCCATTCCACTCCACTCCACTCCACTCCACTCCACACCACTCCATTCAACTCCATTACATTACATTCCTTTCCACTCCACTCTACTCCATTCCATTCCATCCCATTTCATTCCGCTCAATTCCACTCGAAGCCACTGTGCCCCACTACACTCCTCTACATTCCACTCCACTTCAATCCATTCCATCCCATCGCGTTTCATTCTATTGCCCTCCAATCCACTCCACTCCACCACACTCCACTCCTTTCCACTCCATTCCATGTCATTCCATTCCACTCCATTCCACTCCATTCCACTCCATTCCTCTCCATTCCATTCCACTCCTCTCCATTCGTCTCCATTCCATTCCACTCCACTCCTCTCCACTGCATTTCATTCGATCCCATTTCATTGCATTGTATTGCCCTCCATGCCACTCCCCTCCACTCCATTCCATCCCATTCCATTACACTCCATTCCACTCAACTCTACTACACTAAACTCCACTCCTCAGCACTCTACTCCACCCCATTGCATTCCATCCCATTACATTCCACTCCATTCCACTCCCCTCCGCTTCTTTCCACTCCACTCCACCCCACTACATTACATTCCACTCCTTTCCATTCCATTTCCATTCCATTCCATTGCACTGCATTCCATTCCGTCCCATTCTTTCCAGAGGATCCCACTCTGTCTCCCAGGCTGGAGTGTGGTAGCACAATCTCAGCTCACATTTCATTTCACCACTCCTTTCCATTGCACTCCGTTCCATCCCATTCCATTGCTTTCCTTTCCATTCAAATCCATTCCATTCCAATCTGTTATCTTCCAGTCCATTCCACTCTTCTCAACTCCACTCCACTCCACTCCTTACCACTCCATCCCATTCCATCCCATTCCATTCCAATCCATTCCACTGCACTCCACGCCACTCCACTTCACTCAATTCCATTACATCGCATTCCATTCCACTCCAATCCACTCCACTCCACTCCACTCCACTCCATTGCATTCCATTCCATTCCATTCCACTACGTTCCACTCCACTCCAACCCATTCCATTCCATCCCATTCCATTCCACTCCACTCGACTCCACTCCACTCCACTCCACTCCATTCCATCCCATTCCATTCCACTCCATTCCACTCCACTCCACTCTACTCCACTGTACTCCACTTCATTCAATTCCATTCCATTCCGTTGCACTCCATTCCATTACATTCCTTTCTTTCGACAGGATCTCACACTGTCACATAGGCTGGAGTGCAGTGGCACAATCTCATCTCACTTTTCATTTTACCATTCCATTCCATTCCATTCCATTCCATTCCACTCCACCTCACTCCCCTCCACTCCATTCCATTCCATCCAACTCCACTCCACTGCACTCCACTCTCTTCTACTCCATTCCATTCCACTCCATTACACTCCACTCCATTCCATTCCATTCCACTCTACTCCATTCCATTCCATTCCATTCCATTGCACTCCATTATATTCCATTCCGTTCTTTCGAGGGGAACTCACTCTGTAAGCAAGGCTGGAGTGCAGTGGCACCAACTCAGCTCACATTTCATTTTACCAATACATTCTATTATATTCCATTCCTTTCCATTCCTTTCCCTTCCATTCCACTCCATTCCATTCCATTTCACTCCATCCCATCCCACTACACTCCTCTGCATTCCATTACATTCCACCCCATTCCATTCCACTCTATTCCACTCCACTCCACTCCACACTACTCCACTCCATTCCATTCCTTAACATTCCATTCCACAGCGTTAGACTCAAATCCACTCCACTGGACTCCACTCCACTCCATTCCATTCCATTCCATTCCATTCCATTCCATCCCATTCCATCCCATTTCATTCCATTTCATCCCGTTACATTACATTCCTGTCCTTCGACAGCATCTCACTCTGTCACACATGCTGGAGTGCAGTAGCACAATCTCACCCCACATTTTATTTCACCATTTCATCGCGTTCCATTCCATTCCATTTAATTGCACTCCAATCCACTCCACTCTACTCCATGTCATTCCATTCCATTCCAGTCCATTCCAGTCTACTCCACTCCATTCCATTCCATTCTCTTCCACCCCATCCAATTCTATTTCACTGTACTCCTCTCCACGCCAATCCAATCTTCTCCACACCATTTCATTCCATTCCATTCCACTCCCTTCCAGTCCATTCCTTTCTTTTGACAGCATCTCACTATGTCACCCATGCTGGAGTGCAGTAGCACAATCACAGCTCACATTTCATTTCACCATTCCATTCCTTTACATTCCTTACGATTCCTATGCACTCCACTCCACTGCAATCCTTTCAGTAACATTCCATTCCACTCCACTATACTCCACTCCTCTCCACTCTACTCCACTTCATTCCATTCCATCCCATTCAATTCCACTCCACTTCACTCCACTCCACTCCATTCCATTCACTCCATTCCATTCCATCCCATTCCATTCCATTACATTACATTACACTCCATTCAATTCCAATCTTTCTTTCAACAAGAACTCTCTCTGTGACTCAGGCTGGAGTGCAGTAGCAAAATATCAGCTCGCATTTCATTTGACCATTCAATTCCCCTCCTTTCAACTCCACTCCACTCCACTGCATTCCTTTACACTTCATTCCCTTCCACTCCATTCCATTCCATTCGTATCTTTCGACAGGATCTCACCCTGTCACCCTCGCTGGAGGGCAGTGGCACAATCCCAGCTGTCATACATTTCTCCATTCCATTCCATTCCGCTCCATTCCATTCCATTCCTTTCCATTCCACTTCATTCCACAGGACTTCACCCCATTCTACTCCATTCCATTCCATCCCTTTCCATTCCAATCCTCTCCACACCAATTCACTTCAGTCCATTCCATTCCACTCCCTTCCATTCCATTCCATTCCATTGCATTCCACTTCATTCCATTCCATTCCCCTCCACTCCACTCCATTCCATTCCATTCCATTCCATTCCATTCCATTCCACTCCACTGCACTCCACTCCACTCTACTCCAATCCACTCTATTCCTTTCCGTCCCGTACCTTTCCACTCCATTCCCCTCCACTTCACTCCAATCCACTGCCCTCCAATCCATTCCATTGCATCCCATTTCATTATACTCCTTACCACTCTACTCCACTTCACTCTACTCCACTCCACTCCACTCCACTCGACTGCACTCCACTCGACTGCACTCCACTGCATTCCTTTCCTTTCTATTCCATTACACTCTATTCAATTCTATTCCTTTATATGGACATGATATCACTCTGTCACCCAGGATGGAGCTCAGTGTCACAATCCCAGCTCACATTTCATTTCACTATTACTTTCCATTTCTTTCAATTACGTTTGACTCCACTCCACTCCACTGCATCCACTCCACTCCACTCCATTCCATCCCATCCCATTCCACTCAAGTGCACTCCACTCAACTCCACACCACTCCATTCCATTCCATTCCATCCCATTCCATTCTACTCCATTCCACTCCATTCCACTCCACTCCAATTCCCTCAACTCCACTCCACTCCACTCCATTCCACTCCATTCCATCCCATTCCATTCCACTCCAATCCACTCCATTCCATTCCATCTCATTTCATTCCACTACATGCCACTACATTCCACTCCACTCCACACCACTCCACTGCACACCATTCCATTGCATCCCATTCCGTTACACTCCATTCCACTCCACTCCACTCCATCCCACTCCACTCCACTCCATTCCTTTCCATTCCATTCTATTCCATTCCATTCCATTCCTTTCCTTTGACAGTATCTCACTCTGTCAGCAAGGCTGCAGTGCGGCACCACAATCTCTGCTCTCATTTCATTACTCCATTCCATTCCCTTGCACTCCATTCCATTCCATTCCACTCCATTACAATCCATTACATTCCCTTCCCTTCTTTTCCCTTCCATTCCACTCCTCTCCACTCCACTGCATTCCTTACCACTCCACTCCACTCCAGTCCATTCCATCCCATTCCATTCCAATCCATTTTACTCCACTCCACTCTACTCAATTCCATTACATCCCATTCCATTCCACTCCACTCCACTCCCCTTCACTCCAGTCCATTAATTTCCATTCCATTGCATTGCACTCCATTCCATTCCATTCCATTGATTGTAGGGGATCTCACCTATGCTGGAGTGCAGTGGAACAATCTCAGCTCACCTTTCATTTCACCTTTCCATTATATTCCATTCCATTCCTTTCCATTTCATTCCATTCTATTCAATTCTACTCCACTGCACTGCACTCTGCTCCATTCCATTCCATTCCATCCCATTGCATTTCACTCCATTCCACTCCACTGCACTCCACTCCACACCACTCCACTCCATTCATTCTATCCCATTCCATTCCACTCCATTCCACCACACTCCACCCCTCTCCAGCCCATTCTTTTCCATTACATCCCATTCCATTACGCTCCACTCCACTCCAATCCACTCCAATCCATTCCATTCCTTTCCTTCGACAGGAACTCACTGTGTCACACAGGCTGGAGTGCAGTGGTACACTCTCAGCTTACATTATATTTTCCCATTCCATTGCATTCCATTCAATTCCATTCCATTTAATTCCACTCCACTCCACTGCACTGCACTCCATTCCATTCCATCCCATTCCATTCCACTCTCTTCCACTCCACTCTACTCCACTCCCCTACACTGCATCCCTTTCCGTCACATTCCACTTCAATCTATTCCATTCCATTCCCATCCGCTCCACTCTACTCCAATGCATTCCAGTCCACTCCACTCCACTCCACTCCATTCCATTCCACTCCATTCCATTCAACTCTATTCCATTCACTTACTTTCTTTCAGCGGGATCTCACTGAGTCACTGAAGTTGGAGTGCAGTTGAACAATCTCAGCTCACATTTAATTTGACCATAGTATTCCATTCCATTGCAATCCATTCCATTCCTTTCCATTCCATTAAATTCCATTTCATTCCATTCCACTGCACTCAACTACACTTCAATCCACTCCACTCAACTCCAATCCATTCTATTCCATCCCATTCCATTCCACTCTATTTCACTCCACTCCTCTCCACTCCACTCCTTTCAGTTGCATCCCATTCCATTCCTCACCATTCCACTCCACTCCACTCCTGTCATTTCCATTCCATTCCTCTCCATTCCACTGTAATCCAGTACACTCCACTCCACACCTGTCCACTCCATTCTATTCCACTACATTCCATTCTTTCACTCCAATCCAATCCACTCCACTTCTCTCCATTCCATTCCATTCCATTGCACTCCTTTGCATTCCATTCCTTTCTTTCGACAGGATCTCACTCTGTCACTCAGGCTGGAGTGCACTGGCACAATCTCAGCTCAAATTTCATTAGAAGATTCCATTGCATTCCATTCTATTGCATTCCATTCTATTCCATTCCATTCCATTCCATTCCACTCCATTCCTTTCCATTCCTTTGTTTCGACTGGATTTCACTCTGTCACCCAGATTGGAGTGCAGTGAAACAATCTCAGCTCACATTTCATTTCATCATTCCATTCCATTCCATTATATTACATTACGTTCCACTCCACAACATTCCACTCCATTCCATTCCATTCCATTCCATTTCATTTCATTCCAATCCATTCCAATCACTCCACTCCATTCCTCTCCACTCCACTCCACTCCATTCCATTCTCCTCTTCCCATTCCTTTCGACTCCATTCCACTCCACTCCTCTAAATTCCACTCCACTCCACTCCACTCCTTTCCATTCCATTCCTTTCCATTCCACTCCACTCCACTCTACTCCACTCCATAACATTCCATCCAGTTCCATCCCATTCCATTCCACTCCCTTCCACTCTATCCCGCTTCATTCCACTCCGCTGCATTCCATTCCACTGCATTCCATTCCATTCCTTTCTTTCGAAAGGATCTCATTCTGTGACAGAGGCTGGAGTGCAGTGGCACAATCTCAGCTAACATTTTGTTTCATCATTCAATTCCATTGAATTCCATTTCATTGTATTCTATTCCATTTCATTTCATTCCATTTCACTCCACTCCACTGCACTCCTCTCCACTATACTGTACTCAATTCCATTCCATTCCATTCCACTACAATCCTTTCTACTCCATTCCACTCCACTCCATTCCATTCCATTCCATTCCATCCCATTCCATTCCACTCCACTCCACTCCACTCCACTACGTTCAATTCCATGCCACTCTATTCTACTCCTTTCCATTCCATTCATTTCTTTCGACAGTATCATACTCTGTCACCCAGGCTGGAGTACAGTGGAACAATCTCAGCTCACATTTCATTTCACCATTCCATTGTATTCCATTCTATTCCATTCCACTCCATTCCATTCACCTCTGTTCCACTCCAGTCCACTCCACTCCATTCCACTCCACTCTATACCATTCCATTCCACTCCATTCCACCCCAATCTTATCCATTCCTCTACACTGCATCCCATTCCATCCCATTACTTTCAACTAAATTCAACTCCACTCCATTCCACCCAACTCCACACCATTTCAATGCATTCCATCCCATCCTACTCCACTCCATTCCACTCTATTCCTCTCCACTCCTGTCCACTCCAATCCAATTCATTCCATTCCATTCCATTCCACTCCATTCCATTCCATTTCTTTCTGTTGATAGGATGTAACTCTATCACAACCGCTGGAGTGCAGTTGCACAATCTCAGCTCACTCTTCATTTCACCATTCCATTCCATTCCATTCCACTCCACTCCACTCCTCTCCATTCCATTCCATTCTGTTCCATTCCTCTCCTTTCTACTCCATTCCTTTCTTTCGACAGGATCTCAATCTGTCACCCAGGATGGATGCAGTTGCACAATCTCAGCTTACATTTCATTACACCATTCCATTTCCTTAAATTCCATTCCATTCCACTCCACTGCATTCCTCTCCAAACAACTCCATTGCACTCATTCCACTCCACTCCACACCACTCTACTCCACTCCACTCCATTCCATTCCATCCCATTCCATTCCTCTCCATTCCACTCCACTCCACTCTGTGCGACTCCACTCCACTCCACTCCATTCTACTCTTTTCCATTCCACTCCTTAAAACTCCACTCCTTTCTTTTGACAGGATCTCACCCTGTCAACTAGACTGGAGTGCAGTGGCACAATCTCAGCTCACATTTCATTTCACCATTCCATTTCATTCTGTTCCACTCCATTCCATTCCATTCCATTCCATTCCGCTTCATTCCATTCCATTTCATTCCATTCCATTCCATTCCATTCCATTCCATTCCATTCCATTCCATTCCACTCCATTACATTCAATTACACCCCACTCCACTCCACTCCTCTGCATTCTATTCCATCCCATTGCATTCCATTCCCCTCATCTCCACTCGACTCCAGTCCACTACACTACACTTCATTCCATTCCATTCCTTCCCATTCTATTCCACTCCATTCTATTCCATTCTTTTCTTTCAAAAGGATCTCACTCTGTCGCCCAGGCTGGAGTGCAGCTGTACAATCTCACCTCAAATTTTGTTTCACCATTCAATTGCATTCCATTCCATTCCATTCCATAACATTCCACTCCACCCCACTCCACTCCACTCCACTTCACTCAAATCCATTCCATTCCATTCCTTTCCATTCCATTCCACTACATTCCACTCCAGTCAACTCCAGTCCACTCCATTCCTTCCTATTCTACCCCTTTCCATTCCACTGCATTACACTTCACTCCACTCTAATACACTCCACTCCACTCCATTCCATTACAGTCCATCCCATCCCATTCAACTCTATTTCACGCCACTCCACTTCACTCCACTCGACTCCATCCCAGTCCATTCCACTCCATTCCATTCCATTCCCTTCTTTCGACAGGATCTCACTTTGTCTCAATGGCTGGAGTGCTGTGGCACAATCTACACTCACATTTCATTTCACCATTCCATTCCATTCCATTACATTACATTCCATTCCATCCCATTACATTCCACTCTACTCCACTCCACTCCATTCCACTCCACTCCTTTCCACACCATCCCATTCCATTCCACTCCTTTCCCCTCCAATCCACTCAACTCCACTCCATTCCATTCCTCTCCATCCTATTCCATTCCCCTCATTTCCACTCCACTCCACTCCAGCCCGCTCCACTCCACTCCATTCCACTTCATTCCATTCCATTCCATTACACTCCATCCCATTCCATTCCACTCCACTCCACTCCATTCCACTCCACTCCTTTCCACACCATCCCATTCCATTCCACTCCTTTCCCCTCCAATCCACTCAACTCCACTTCATTCCATTCCACTCCATCCTATTCCATTCCCCTCATTTCCACTCCACTCCACTCCAGCCCGCTCCACTCCACTCCATTCCACTTCATTCCATTCCGTTCCATTACACTCCATTCCATTCCATTCCATTCCACTACACTCCATTCCATTCCATTCCTCCCTTTCGACAGGATGTCACTCTGTCATCCAGGCTGGAGTGCTGTGGCAAAATCTGAGATCACATTTCATTTCGCCATTCCATTCCATTGCATTTCATTCCATTCCATTCCATTCCACTCCACTCCAATCTATACCTTTCCATTCCACTCCACTCCATTCCACTCCAGTCCAATCCGTTCCATTCCTTTTCATTCCATCTGATTCTTTTCTACTTCATTCCACTCCACTCCACTCCACTCATGTCCACTCCATTCCATTCCATTCCATTTGACTCCATTCCATTCCATACCTTTCTTTCAACAGGATCTCAATATGTCACACACGATTGAGTGCAGTGACACAACCTCAGCTCATGTTTCATTTCACTTTTGCATTCCATACTATTCTGATCCATTCCATCCCATTCCACTCCTCTCCACTCCACCGAACTCCTCTCCACTCCACTACATTGGACTGCATTCCACTCCACTCTACTGCACTCCATTCCACTCCACGCCATTCCCTTCCTTTCCATTCCGTTCCTCTCTTTAGACAGGATCTCATTCTGACACTCAGTCTGGAGTGCAGTGAAACAAATTCAACTCACATTTCATTTCACCATTCCATTCCATAAAATTCATTTACATTCAATTCCATAACAATCCACTCCCCTCCACTCTACTCCACACCACTCCATTCCATTCCAATCCTTTCCATTTCATTTCCATCCACACCAATCCACTCCAATCCACTCTACCCCACGCCATTCCACTCCATCCCATTCCATTCCACTCCTTTCAACTCCACTCAAATACATTCCATTAAATTCCATCCCATTTCTTTTCACTCCATTCCACTCTACTCCACTAAACTCCTCTCCACTCCACTCCTTTCCATTCCTTTCCATTACAATCCATTCCACTCCACTCCACTAAACTCCTCTCCACTCCACTCCATTCCATTCCTTTCCATTACAATCCATTCCACTCCACTCCACTGCACTCCACTCCAATCCACTTCACTACAAGCCATTCCATTCCATTGCATTCCATTCCATTCCATTGCATTCCATTCCATTCCATTGCATTCCATTCCATTCCATTGCATTCCATTCCATTCCATTGCATTCCATTCCATTCCATTCCATTCCTCTCCAATGCACTCCAGTCCACTCCATTCCACTGCATTCCATTCTGTTTCATTCCACTCCACTCCACTCCATTCCATTCCATCCCATTCCATTCCACTGCATCACACGCCACTCCACTTCAGTCGACTCCACTCCACAATACTCCACTCCAGTCTACTCCATTCAATTCCATTCCATTGTACTCCATTCCATTCCATATCTTTATTTTGACAGGATCTCTGTCTGTCACCCAGGATGGAGTGCAGTGTCACAATTTCAGTTCACATTTCATTTCACTGTTCCGTTCCATTCCATTCCATTCCATTCCCTTCCATTCCATTCCACTCCACTCCACGGAACTCCACTCCACTGCATTCGGTTCCACTCCATTCCACTCCAGTGCATTCCACTCCACACCCTTCTACTCCATTCCATTCCATCCTAATCCATTCCAATCCATTCCACTCCACTGATCTCCACTCCACTCCACTGCATTCTGTCCCACTGCTTACCACTCCATTCCACTTCACTCCACTCCTGTCCACTACTCTGCACTCAATTCCATTCCATTCCACTCCATTCCATTTCATTCTCTCTTTCGACAGGATCTCACTCTGTCACCCAGGCTGCAGTGCAGTGGCACAATCTCAGCTCACATTTCATTTCACCATTCCATTGCATTGCATTCCACTCGATTCCATTCCATTTATTTCCAGTCTGCTCCACTCCACTCAACACCAACTCACTCTACTAAACTCGAAGCCATTCCATTCCATTCATGTCCATTCCAGTCCATTCCACTACCCACCACTCCGCTATATTCCATTCTGTTCCATCCCAAACCATTGAATCCATTCCACTCTTCTCCACTCTACTCTACTACACTCCTCTCCACTGCATTCCATTCCATTCCATTGCATTCCATTGCATTCCATTCCATTCCATACCAGTCCATTCCATACCACTCCATTCCATTCCATTCCATGCCACTCAATTCCATTCCTTTCATTTTACAGCATCTCACTCTGTCACCCAGGCTGGATTGCATTGGCACAATCTCAGCTCACATTTCATTTCACCATTCCATTCCATTCCACTCCACTCAACTCCACTCCACTCCATTCCATTCCATCCCATCCCATTCCATTCCACTCCATTCCACACAACTCCACTCCACTCCATTCCAATCCATCCCATTCAATTCCACTCCATTCCAGTCCACTCAACTCCACTCCACTCCACTCAATTCCATTCCACTCCATTCCATTCCATTCCATTCCTTTCCTCTCCATTCCTTTACATTACTTTATTTCGACAGGATCTGACTCTGTAACACAGGCTGGAATGCAGTGGCTCAATCTCAGCTCACACTTCATTTCTCCATTCCATTCCATTCCATTTCATTCCTTTCCATACGACTCCACTCCACTCCAATCCTCTCCATTCCGTGCCATTCCATTCCACTGCATTCCACTACACTCCACTCCACTCCATTCCATTCCATTACATCCCATTCCATTCCATGCTATTCCACTCCACTCCATTCCACTCCACTCCACTCTACTCCATTCCATTCTATTCCATTCCAATACACTCCATTATATTGCTTTCATTCCTTTCAACAGGATCTCATTCTTTCACACAAGCTGGATGCAGTGGCACAATATCAGCTCACATTCCATTTCAAAATTCCATTCCAATCCAATGCATTCCATTCCATTCCATTCGGTTCCATTCTGATCCATTCCACTCCACTTCACTCCACTCCACTCCACTCCTTTCCACACCACTTCAATCTACTTCTGTCCAATGCATTCCATTCCACCCCATTACATGCAAAACCAATCCACTCCACTCCACTCTTGTCCATTCCATTCCATTCCACTCCATTCCATTCCATTCACTCCAATCCACTCCACTTCACTCCACTGCACTCCGTTCCATTCCTTAACATTCTGTCCCATTCCTCTCCTTTCCATTCCATTCCTTTGTTTTGACAGGATGTCTCACTGTCACCCAGGCTGGAGTGCAGTGGCAGAATATCAGCTGAAATTTCATTTCACCATTCCATTGCATTTCATTCCATTCCATTCCGTTTCATTCCACTCCACTCCACTCCTCACCCGTCCACTCTGCAGCATTCCATTCCATTCCATTCCACTGCATAACACTCCACTCTACTCCAGTCCACTCCACTCCATCCCATTCCATCTCACTCCATTCCACTCCATTCTACAACACCCCACTCGACTCCACTACACTCCATTCAATTCCATTACAATCCATTCCATTTCATTCCATTACATTACATTCCTTTCTTTTGACGAGATCTCACTCTGTCACACCAGCTGGCATGCAGTGGTACTATGTCAGCTCATATTTCATTTCACAATTCCCTTCAATTCCACAACAATCTATTCCAATCCACTCCATTCCACCTCACTCCACTCAACCACACTCCACTCTACTACACTCCACTCAGTTACATTCCATTAGAACCCATTCCACTCCACTCCACTTAACTTTTCTCCACTCAACTTTTCTCCACTCCACTCCACTTCTCTCCACTCCACTCCATTCCATTTCTTTCCATCCCATTCCATTCCACTTCACTCAACTGCAAACACTCCACTCCTCTCTAGTCCACTTCACTCCATTCCATCCTGCTACATTACACTCCACTGCACTGCAGTCCACTCCACTCCAGTCCTTTCCATCCATTTACATTCTACTCCATTCCACTCCACACCACTCAACTTCACTCCACTCCACTCCACTCCACTCCATTCCATTCCACTTCATTCCCTTCCATTCCACTCCATTCCACTCCACTCCACTCTTCTCCTCATCACTACACTGCATTGCATTGCATTCCATTCCATTCCACTCCATTCCACTCCACTCTACTCCACTCCACTTCACTCCACTCCACTCCATTCCATTCCATACCATTCCATTCCACTCCATTCCTTTCTTTCGACAGGATCTCACTCTGTCACACAGGCTGGGGTTCAGCACCACAATATCAGCTCACATTACATTTCACCATTGCATTCCATTCCATTACACTCCATTCAATTCCTTTCCATTCCATTATATCACATTCCACTTCATTCCACTCAACTCCACTCCACTCCATTCCAAACCATTCAATCCCATTCCTTTCATGTCCATTCCACTATACTTCACTATACTTCACTCCACTCTATTCCATTCCATCCCATTCCATTCCACTCCGATCAACTCCAATCCACTCCACTTGACTCCACTCCATTCCATTCCACTCCATCCCATTTCATTCCACTCCACTCTACTCCACTCCTCTCAACTCCAATCCATTCCCTTCCAGCACATTCGGTCAAAATCCATTCCATGCCAGTCCAATCCACTTCAAACCAATCCACTCCATTCCATTAATTCCCATACCATTCCCCTCCATTCCACTCCACTCCACTCTACTTCACTACATTCTATTCAACTCCATACCATTCCTTTCCACTCCACTAAATCCACTCCGCTCCATTACTCTTCACTCCATTCCATTCCATTCCATTCCACTCCATTCCAATCCATTCCTTTCCTTTGACAGTATCTCATTCTGTCAGACAGGCAGGAGTGCAGTGGCAAAATCTCAGTTCACATTTCACTGCAATCCATTCCATTCCACTCCATTCCAGTCCATTGCACTCCATTCCACTCCACTCCACTCCTTTCAACAGAAATCCCCTCCATTCCACGCCATTCCATTCCACCTCATTCCACTCCACTCCATTCGATTCTATTACACTCCACACCACTCCACTCCTTTCCATTACACTCAATTCCACTCTACTCCGTTCCATTCCTCTCTAATCCCCTCTATACCACTCCATTCCAATCCACCCCATTCCATTCATCTCCATTCCACTCCACTCCACTCCATTCCACTCCAATCCATTCCATTCCAATCCATTTCATTCCACTGCAGTCCACTCCACTCTACTCCATTCCATTCCACTCCAATGCACTCCACTCCATTCGAACCCACTCCATTCCACTCCAATCCATTCTATTCCATTAAATTTCCCTCCACTCCACTCCATTCCACTCCAATACACACCATTGAACTTCAATCCACTCCATTCCAATCCATACTATTCCACTTCACTCCATTCCACTCCACTCCATTCCATTGTATTCTCCTCCATTTCATGCCAGTGCCTTCCACTACAATCCATTGAACTCCACTCATTTCCACTCCACTCCATTCCACTCAAATCCATTCTATTTCAATCCATTCCATGCCACTCGACTAAATTCCACTCCACTCCAGTCCGTTCCACTCCACTCCATGCCATTCTACTCCATTCCATTCCATTCCACTCCACCCCATTCTATTCCATTCCACTCCATTTTATTCCATTCCATTCCATTCCAACCCATTACAGTCCAATTCACTGCATTCCACTTCACTCCACTGCAATCCACTCCAGTCCATTCCACTCCATTCCATTCTCTCCATTCGACTCCACACCATTCCATTCAATTCCTGTCCAATCCACGCCAATCCATTCCATTCCAATGAATTCCATTTCATTTCACTCCATTCTAATCCATTCCACACCATTACACTCCACTCAATTCCATTCTTTTCCATGCAATTCCATTCCATTCCACTCCAATCCACTCCACTCCACTCAACTCCACTCCACTCCAATCCATTCCTTTCCATTCCATTCTGCTGCATTCTATTGCATTCCACCCCATTCCATTCCATTCCACTCCATTCCACTCCACTCTACTCCACTCCACTACACTACACTCCATTCCATGCAATTCCATTCCGCTCCACTCCATTCCACTGTATTCTACACCATTCCAATCCATTCCACTCCGTTTCATTCCACTAGGTTCCACTCCACTCCATTCCATTCCACTCTACTCGATTCCCTTCCATTCCTTTCCACTCCACTACACTCAATTCCAGTCCATTCCGTTCCATTCCATTCCACTCCACCCCATTCTGTTCCATTCCATTCCATTCCATTCCATTCCCCTCCCCTCCATTTCATTACACTCCATTCCATTCCATTCCATTCCATTCCATTCCAAAGCACGCCACTCCATTCCACTCCACTCCACTCCATTCCACTATAGTGCACTCCATTCCTTTCCACTCTATTCCACTCCACTCCTCTCCACTCCATTCCATTGCACTTGATTCCAGTGCATTCCATTCCATTCCATTACATTCCATTACATTCCAGTCCACTCTACTCCATTCTATTCCATTCCATTTCACTCCACTCCACTCCAATCAATTCCACTCCATTCCTCACCATCCCCTCCATTCCACCCCACTCCACTCCACTACATTCCATTCGACTATATTCCATTCCATTTCATTCCATTCCATTCCACGCCATTCTACTCCACTCTATTCCATTATATTCCACTCCATTCCACTCGATTCCAGTCCTCTCCTCTCCACTCCACTCCAATACATTCTGTTACACTGCACTCCATTCAACTCCAATCCATTCCATTGCACTCCATTCCACTCCACTACATTCCATTCTTCTCCATTCCATTGCACTCTATTCCATCCCTTTCAAATCCACTCCATTGCATTCCATTCCTCTCCATTCCATTCTAGCCCACTCCATTCCATTCCATTCCATTCCACTCCTTTCCATTCCACTCCACTCCAATCCACTCCACTCCAATCCACTCCACTACATTCCATTCCATTCTATCCACTCCACTCCATTCCACTCCATTTCACTCCATTCCATTGCATTCGATTACACTCCACTCCACTCTATTACACTCTACTCCTTTTCACTCCATTCCTCTCTTCTCCTCTGCATTCGACTCCACTCTATTCCACTCCACTCTGCTCCATTCCATTGAATTCCACTCCACTCCCTTCCATTGCATTCCACTCCACTCCACTCCATTCAAATTCATTCCACTCCATTTCACTCCACCCCACTCCATTCCGTTCCATTCCATTCCAGTCCATTCCAGACAATTCCACTGCATTCCTCTACACTCCACTAAATCGCACTCCATTCCACTCTACTCCATGCAATTCCATTCCATGTCGCTGCATACCATTCCATTAAACTCCATTTCATCCATTCTGTTCCAGGCCATTCCATTCTATTCCACTCCACTCTAGTCCACTCCACTCAACTCCATTACATTCCACTCCACTCAACTCCATTGCATTCCACTCCATTCCATTCCTCTCCATTCCATTCAAATCCACTCCATTCCTCTCCACTCCATTCCATTCTTCTCCCCTGCACTCCACTCCAATCCTTTCCTCTCCGTTCCGCTCCACTCCACCCCATTCCACCCCACATCACTCCATTGCCTTCCATTCCATTCCACTCCATTCCACTCCACTCCACACCATTCCATGCTATTGCATTCCATTCCATGCCATTCCATTCCATTCCACTGCATTCCATTCCAACCCACTCCATTCCATTCCATTACACTCCATTCCACTTACTTCCATTCCATTCCATTCCATTAAATTCCACTCCATTACACTCCATTCAACTCCACTCCAATCCATTCCACTCCATTCCCCTCCATTCCAATCCATTCCATTCCATTCCAATCCACTCCACTCCATTCCCCTCCATTACAATCCATTCCATTCCACTCCAATCCACTCCACTCCATTCCATTTTATTGAACTGCACTCCATTCCACTCCATTCAAATCAACTACATTCCCCTGTACTTCATTCCACTCCACTCCATTCAACTCCACTGCATTCCAGTTCATTGCATTCCACTGCATTCCATTTCATTCCATTCCACTCCAATCCATTCTACTCTACTCCATTCCTGTCCACTCCAATCCATTCCACTCCACTCCATTCGAATCCACTCAATTCCAATACAGTCCACTTCATACATTCCATTCCACTCCACTACATTCCACTCCACTCCACTACAGTGCATTCCATTCCACTGCACTCCACTCCTCTCCACTCCACTCCTTTCCACTCCTTTGCATTCCACTCCATTCCATTCTACTCCATTCCATTATATTCCAATTCACTACACTACACTCAACTCCACTCCATTCCATTCCACTCTACTCCACTCCATTCTGTTCAATTCCACTGCATTCCACTTCATTCCATTCCACTCCATTCCACTTCTTTCCACTACATTCCAGTCCAGGACACTCCACTCCGCTCCATTCCATTACATTTCACTGCACTCCACTCCACTCCATTTTTTGCACTCCGTTCTACTCCACTCCTTTCCATCACACACATTGCCATTCCATTCCATTGCATTGCACTCCAGTCCACTCCATTCCTTTCCACTCCACTCCACTCCACTCCATTCAATTCCACTCCACTCCACTCCGCTCCATTCCATTCCAGTCCACTCCATTGCATTCCATTCCATTCTGCTGCACTCCACTCCACTCCAATCCATTCACCTCCATTCCATTGCACTCCACTCCACTTCACTACATTCCTTTCAACTCCATTCCATTCCACTCAACTCCACTCCATTCCATTCCACTCTACTCAACACCACTCAAGTCCATTCTACTCCATTTCATTCCATTCCACTCCACTCCACTGCATTCCATTCCATTCCACTCCTCTCCAATCTGATCCAGTCCATTCCACACCATTCCGCTCTATGCCACTCCACTCCATTCGAATACATTACATTACATTCCACTCAATTACACTCCAATCAATTTCACTTCAGTCCATTCCACTCCAGTCCACTCCATTCCATTCCATTGCACTCCAATCCACTCCACTCCATTCCATTCCACTCCATTATTTTCCACTCCACTCCATTACACACCACTCCACTCCATTCCATTCCACTCCACTCCACTCCATTCCACTCCACTACCCTCCATTACATTCTGTTGCATTCCAATCCACTCAATTCCCATGTATTCCAATACATTCCACTCCACTCCACTACATTCCATTCCATTCTATTCTATTGCACTCCTTTCCATTCCATTACACTCCACTCTACTGCATTCCATTTCACTCTATTCCTTTACACAGCACTCTACTCCGTCCACAGCTCTCCATTGCTTGACACTCCATTCCATTCCACTCCTATCCACTCCACTCCAGTACATTCCACTCCACTCCATTCCACTCCATCCCACTCCACTCTGCTCCATTCCACTCCATTCAATTCCACTCCACTCCACTCCATTTCACTCAACTCCTTTTCACTCCATTCCATTCTACTCCTCTCCATTAGACTACACTCTATTCCACTCCACTCCATTCCATTCCATTCCATTGCATCCCGCTTCATTTCCCTCCTTTCCAATCCATTCCACTCCATTCCACTCCACTCCACTACATTCCATTTCTTTCCAGTCCTTTCCAGTCCACTCCACTCCACTTCGCTTCGGTCCACTACCTTCCATGACCTTACATTACATTCCACTCCATTCCATTCAATTCCACTCTATTCCATTCCATTCCACTCTACTCCTTTCCATTCCACTGCACTCCATTCCTGTCCATTCCACTGCATTCCACTCCACTCCACTCCATTCCACTGCATTCTCGTCCATTCCACTCCATTCCATTCACTTCATTCCATTCCAATACTCTCCACTCCACTCTAATCCATTCGTTTCCACTCCATTCCACTCCTCTCCACTCCATTCCATTACACTGCATTCCATTCCTCTCCATTCAACTCAACTCCACTCCATTCCACTCCACTCCATTCCACTCCACTCCCTTGCACTGAGCTCCATATCACTCCACTCCACATCACTCCACTCCCTTCCTTTCATCTCCCCTCCACTCCAGTCCAATCCATTCCGCTACATTCCACTCTGTTCCCGTCTGTTCCATTCCATTCCATTCCATTCTACTCCACTCCAATCCACTCCGTTACATTCCAATCCGTTCCATTCCTCTCCAGTCCGCTCAAATGCAGTCCATTCCTCTGCACTCCATTCCATTTCATTCCACTCAACTGCACTCAACAACACTCCACTCCATTCCCTTCATCTCCCCTCCACTCCACTCCAATCCATTCCACTCCATTCCACTCCAATCCACACCATTCTGCTCCACTTCACTCCATTCCATTCCACTCCATTCCAGTACATTTCTCTCCACTCCACTCCATTCCATTCCATTCCATTCCTCTCCATTCCATTCCACTCCGCTCCATTCCAGGCCACTCCAATCCATTCTACTTCACTCTGCTCCACTCTGCTCCACTTCTCTCAACTCCATTCCGTTCCACTCCATTCCATTTCTTTCCACTCCCCTCCATTGCATTCCATTCCACTGAACAACTCTCCATTCCACTTGACTCCACTCCATTCCACTCCTTTCCATTACACTCCAATCCATTCAATTCCACTCCGCACCACTCGTCTCGACTCCATTCCTTTGCACTCCATTCCACTCCACTCCCTTCCATTCCAATCCATTCCATTCCATTCCATTCCACTCCATTCCACTCCCCTACACTCTATTCCGTTGCACTCCACTCCTTTACATTCCACTCCACTCCATTCTACTCCAGTCCATTCCATTTCACTACACTCCATTCCATGCCATTCAATTCCACTTCATTCCACTCCATTACATTCCACTCCATTCTAATTCATTCCAGTCCACTCCACTACACACCACTCCATTCCATTGCATTTCACTGCGCTCCACTCCACTCCACTACGATCCATTGCACTCCATTCCACTCCACTAAATTCCATTACACTCATTTCCATTCACTTCCATTACACTCCAATCCATTCCATTCCACTACATTCCATTCAACTCCATTCCAGTCCGATCCACTCCTTTCCACTCCTTTCGAGTCCACTCCATTCCATTCCACTCCATTCCATTCAACTCAACTCTTCTCCACTCCACCTCTCTCCATTCCATTACACTCCATTCCACTTCACTCAACTACACTCCACCTCCCTCAACTCCATTCCATTCTATTCCATTCCACTCCATTCCATTCCATTCCATTCCACCGCACTCCACTCCACTCCACTCCATTCCACTCCACTCCATTCCCTTCCACTGCATTCCACTCCACTCCATTCCATTGCACTCCACTCTACTCCAGTCCAGTCCATTCCACTTCATTACACTCCGCTACACTCCATTCCATTCCATTCCACTCC
This sequence comes from Pongo pygmaeus, assembly GCF_028885625.2. Lineage (NCBI taxonomy): Eukaryota > Metazoa > Chordata > Mammalia > Primates > Hominidae > Pongo > Pongo pygmaeus. The sequence continues at coordinate 15,448,731 of NC_085931.1, read as the reverse complement.
TCAACATTCCACTAGAGTCCATTCCACACCATTCAACTACTCTCTAATCCACTACGTTGCATTCCTCTCCATTCCACTCCACTCCATTCCACTCCACTCGACTCCATTTCCATTCCACTCCATTCAATTATATTCCACTTCGGTCCACTCAACTGCATTCAACTCCACTCCATTCTTACCCATTCCACTCCATTCCACCCCTCTCCACTCCATTCCACTCCACTCCACCTCATTCCACTCCAGTGCACTCTATTCCATTCCATTCCATTACACTCCTTTCCACTCCACTCCACTGTATTCGGTTCCATTCCATTCCATTCCATTCCATTCCACTCCATTCCATTCCATTCCACTCCATTCCTTTCCATTCCACTCCACTCCACTCCATTCCATTCCTCTCCTCTCTCCTCCACTCCATCCTTCTCCACTTCATTGTACTCCATTCCATTCCACTCCAAACCACCCCACTACACTGCATTCCACTCCACTCCATTCGACTCCGTTCCACTCCACTAGGCTCCATTCCACTCCATTCCATTCAACTCCACTCTACTCTTCTCCAATCTACTCCACTCCATTCCACTCCACTCTAATCCTCTCGTCTCCACTCCATTCCATTCTACTCCATTCCATTCCACTCTACTCCACCTCACTCCATTCCTCTCGACACCTTTCCACTCTATTCCACTCTACTCCTCTCCATTCCACTCCACACTATTCCACTCCACTCCAGTCCTTTCCATTCCATTGCATTCCACTCCACTCCACTCCATGCCATTACCTTCTACTGCAATCCATTCAATTCCATTCCACTGCATCCCTTTCCATTTCATTCCACTCCACTACAATCCAATCCACTCCATTCCATTCCTTTCCATTCCACTCCTCTCCAATCCATTCCATTCCATTCCATTGCATTGCATTCCACTCCACTTCACTCAATTGCACTCCATTCCACTCCATTCCACTGCACTCTACTCCATTCAATTCTATTCCATTCCAGACAATTCCATTCCATTCCACTTACTCCATTCCATTACACTCCAATCCGCTCCACTCCATTCCATTGCATTCCATCCAACTCTGTTCCTCGCCCCTCCACCTCATTCAAATCCAATCCACTCCAATCCTTTCCATTCCATTCCACTCCACTCCATTGCACTCCACTCCATTCCACTCCATTCTACTCCATTCAATTGCCTTCCTTTCCATTCCACTCCCTTTCGCTACACTCCATTCCATTCGAATCCACTCCACTGCATTCCACTCCACTTCACTGCACTCAACTCCATTCTATTCCATTCCAATCCATTCCATTCCATTCCTCTCAACTCCATTCCATTCAACTCCACTCCATTCCATTCCATTCCCTTCCACTGCACTCCATTCCACTGCATTCCACTCCACTCAATTCCTCTCCACTACGATCCATTCCATTCCATTCCATTCCATTCCTCACAACTCCACTGAATTTCAATACATTCCTCTCCATTCATTGCCATTCCAATCCACTCCACTCCATTCCATTCTATTACACTCCATTCCATTCCATTCCACTCCATTCCAGTCCATTCCACTTCACTTCACTCTTTTGAATTACACTCCACTCCATTTCACTCCACTCCACTCTATTTCACTCAAATCCATTCCATTCCATTAAGTTCCACTCCACTCCATTCCACTCCAGTCCACTCATTTCCATTCCATTCCGTTCCACTTCACTCCACTCCAGTCCTCTCCATTCCAATCCATTCCATTGCACTCCATTCTACACCACTCCATTCCTCTCCGTTCCACGCCATTCCTATCCAATCCATTCCACTTCACTGCATTCCATTCCATTCAACCCCACTCCAATCCACTCAAGTCTATTCCACTCAATTACACTCCTCTCCACTGCATTCCATTACATTCCAATCCTCTACAATTCACTCCAGTGCATTCCACACCATTCCACTCTTCTCTAATCCACTTCATTCCATTCCACTCCATTGCATTCTACTCAATTCCACTCCACTCTACTCCATTCCAGTCCACTCCATTTCATTCCATTCCCCTCCACTCCACTACATTCAACTCCACTCCATTCTTACTCATTCCACTCCATTCCACACCAGTCCTCTCCATTCCATTCTGTTCCACTCCACTCCGCTCCATTCGGCTCCATTCCATTCAACCCCACTCTACTCCTCTATAATCTGCTCCACTCCATTCACTCCTGTCTACACCACTCGACTCAGATCCATTCCATTCCACTCCATTCCATTCTATTCCATTCTACTCCACTCCACTCCATTCTTCTCGACTCCTTTCCACTCCGTTCCATTCTACTCCTCTCCATTCCACTAAACACTATTCCATTCCACTCTGTTACTTTCCATTCCATTGCATTCCACTCCACTCCACTCCACTCCATGCCATTCCATTCCACTGCACTCCATTGCATTCCAGTCCACTGCATCCCATTCCATTTCATTCCACTGCACTACACTCAAATCCACTCCATTCCATTCCAATCCATTCCACTTCTCTCAATTCCATTCCTTTCCTTTCCATTACATTCCACTCCACTCCACTCCATTTCACTCCACTCCATTCCATTTCGCTCTATTCCTTTCCACTCCATTTCATTCCATTCCACTCTACTCCATTCCATTACCCTCCAATCCACTCCACTTCATTCCATTGCATTACTTCCAACTCCATTCCTCGCCTCTCCACTTCATTCAACTTCACTCCACTCCAATCCATTCCATTCCACTCCACTCCTTTGCACTCCCCTCCATTTCACTCCATTCCACTCCACTCCATTACGTTGCATTCCATTCCACTCAATTTCATTACATTCCACTCCATTCCAGTCCACTGCATTCCTCTCTGCTTCACTGCACTCGACTTCATTCCATTCCATTCCATTCCTCTCCACTCCATTCCATTCCACTCCACTCCATTCATTTCCACTCCCTTCCACTGCACTCCACTCCACTCCAATCCACTGCACTCTGATCAATTCCGTTACATTCCATTCCACACCACTCCAATACATTCCAATCCATTACTCTCCATTCATTGCCATTCCACCCACTCCACTCCATTCCATTCTACTCCACTCCATTCCATTCCATTCCACTCCATTCCAGTCCATTCCACTCCACTTCACTACTTTCCAGTCCACTCAACTCCACTCCACTCCATTCTTCTTCACTCAACTCCATTCCATTCCATTCCATTACACTCCACTCCACTCCATTCTTCTTCACTCAACTCCATTCCATTCCATTCCATTACACTCCACTCCATTGAACTCCTATCCACTCCATTCCATTCCTTTCCATTCCACTGCACTACGTTCAACTCCTTTCCATTCCAATCCATTTCATTGCTCTCCACTCCATACCACTCCTTTCCGCTCCTTTCCTCTCCATTCCTATCCAGTCCATTCCACTCCACTCCATTCCGTTCAATTCAACTCCAATCCACTACACTCCAGTCGAATCCACTCCATTCCACTCCACTCCACTGCTTTCCATTCCATTCCACTCCTCTACTCTCAATTCCAGTCCATTCCACACCATTCCAGTCCACTCAAATCCACTCCACACAACTCCAATCCACTGCATTCCATTACAGTCCGTTCCATTCCACACCATTCCACTCCACTCCACTCCATTCCATTCCACTCCATTCCAGTTCATTCCATTCCCCTCCACTCCATCCCTCTCCACTCCACGTCATTCCATTCCATTCCATTCCACACCACTGCACTCCATTCCACTCCACACCACTACATTACATTCAACTCCACTCGACTGCATTCCAATCCACTGCACATCATTCCATTCCGTTCCATTACAATCCACTCATTTCCATTGCATTCCACCCATTCCATTCCAATCCATTCCACTCCATTCCATTCCTTTCCATTCCACTCCACTCCTCTCCTCTCCATTCCAGTGCACTTTATTCCACTGCACTACACTCCATTCAACTCCATTCCACTCCTTTCCGTTCCATTCCATTCCATTCCACTCCATTCCTTTCCATTCCATTTCACTCCATTCCAGTCCATTCCACTCCCTTCCAATTCACTACTCTCAAATCCACTCCATTCCCTTCCATTCAATTCCACTCTGCTCCATTCAATTCCATTCCATTCAATTCCACTCCACTCTATACCATTCCACTCCATTCCACTCCATTCCACTCCTCTCCTCACTACTCCACTCCACTCCATTCCATTCCACTCCATTCCATTAAACTCTTTTCCACTCCAGTCCACAATAGTCCACTACATTCCATTACATCCGATTGTGTTCCACTCCATTCTACTCCTCTCCACTCCAATGCACTCCACTGCACTCCATTCCACCACACTCCAATACATTCCATTCTATTTCACTCCACTCCTCTCCTTTCCACTCCACTCCCTTGCGCTCCACTCCACACTTTTCCACTCCACTCCATTCAATTCCTTTCCATTCCTTTCCCCTCCACTCCACTCCATTCCATTCCTTTCCACTCCATTCCTTTATATTCCACTCCATTCTGTCCATTCTAGTCCATTCCACTTCCCTCAATCCCACTCCATTCCACTCCATTCCACTCCATTCTATTCCACTCCATTCCACTCCTCTCTATTCCGTTCCATTCCACTCAACTCCACTCCACTCCATGCAATTCCGTTCCATTCATTTCCTCTTCATTCTACTCCACTCCAGGTCATTCCACTCCATTCCTTTTGCCACCAGTCTACTCCACTCCAGTCTATTCCACTCCACTCCATTCCAATCTTTTCCATTCCACTGCACTCCATTCCATTTCTTTCAATTGCATTCCACTTCACTCCATTACATTCCACTCCACTCCACTCCTTTCCAATCCATTCCATTCCATTCCATTCCATTTCATTCCATTCCATTCCAATGCATTCAATCCATTTCCATTCCACCCCTGTCCACTAAAATCCATTCCACTCAACTCTACTCCTCTCCACTCCACTACACTACACTCCATACCATTCCATTCCACTGCACTTCATTCCATTCCATTCCATTCCACTACATCCCTTTCCATTCCATTCCAATCCACTACACTCAAATCCACTTCATTCCATTCCCTTACATTCCAGTCCTCTCCATTCCATTCCATTCCTTTCCATTCCATTGCACTCCTCTCCACTCCATTCCACTCCAATCCACACCAATGCACTCCACTCCCGTGCATTCCATTCTATTCCATTCCACTCCATTCGATTCCATTCCACTCTACTCCATTCTTTTCCACCCCAATCCACTCCATTCCATTCCATTCCATCCAACTCCATTCCTCGCCACTCCATCCTTTCAACTCCACTCCACTCCAATCCATTCCATTCCATTTTCCACCACTCCATTGCACTGCACTCCATTCCACTCCATTCCACTCCTTTCCATTGCAATCCATTCCAATCCATTCCACTCCATTCCATTGCAATCCATTCCATTCCACTACATTCCATTGCATTCCACTCCGTTGCAATCCACTCCACTGCATCCCACTCCACTTCACTGCACTCAACTCCAATCCATTACATTCCTTTCCTCTCCACTCCGTTCCATTCCACTACACTCCATTCCATTCCATTCCCTTCCACTGCACTCCACTCCACTCCATTCTACTCCACTCCATTCCACTCAACTCCATTCCATTCCAATCCATTCCACTCCTTTACAGTACATTCCACTCCATTCCACTACACTCCACTGCACCCCACTCCATTCCATTCCACTCTACTCCATTCCTTTCCATTCCATTCCACTCCATTCCTCTCCATTCCATTCCACTCCATTCCTCTCCATTCCATTCCACTCCATTCCACTCCATTCCTCTCCATTCCAGTCCTCTAAACTCCACTCCATTCCTTTCCATTGCACTGCACACCTCTCCACTTCATTCCACTCCAAACCATTCTGCCCCATTCCATTCCACTCCACTCCACTCCATTCCATTCCAATCCATTCCATTCCACTCCATTCCACTCAATTACACTCCATTCCACTCCACTCCGTTCCATTCCACTCCACTCCACTCCATTCCACTACACTGCATTCCATTCCATTCCACTCCATTCCGTTCCGTTCCACGCCATTCCAGTCCATTCCACTCCACTCCAATGCATTCCATTCCATTCCATTCCATTCCAGGCCATTACAGTCCATTCCAGTCCATTCCACTCCATTCGACTTGACTATCCTCCATTACACTCCATTCGCCACCATTCCACTGCATTCCATTCCATCACATTCAACTCCACCCAATTCCAGTCCATTACCATCCACTGTGTGGCACTCCATTCCCAACCACTCCCTTCACTCTACTGCTTTACAATCAACTCCATTCCACTCCATTCCATTCAACTCCATTCCATTCCTCTCCATTTCACTCCACTCCACTCGATTCCACTCCACTGAATTCCACTCCATTCCATTTCATTCCAATCCTCTCCACTCCATTCCACTAAATTGCATTCATCTCCTCTGTGCTCCAATCCATTCCATTCCACTTCACTCCATTACAATCCACTCAATTCCATTCCATCCATTCCATTTCACTCCACTTCACTCCATTCCACTCCACTGCACTCCATTCCCCTACACTCCACTCCAGTGCATTCCATTCCGTTCCATTCCATTCCATTTCATTCCATTCCCTTCCACCCCATTTCATTCCACTCTACTCCATTCCACTTGAATCCAGCCACTCCAATCCATTCCATTCCATTCCATTCCACTCCATTCCCATACTCTCCACTCCATGCCAGTCCACTCTACTTCTAAACTCTCCACTCCACTCCACTCCAGTCAACTCCATTCCATTACAAACCACTCCATGCCACTCATCTCCATTCCATTCCTCTCAATTAAACTCTATTCAATTCCATTCCACTGCACTCCATTCCATTCCACTCCATTCAATTCCTATCCATTCCCCTCCACTCCAATCCATTCCACTCCACCCATTTCCATTCCATTCCACTGCACTCCACTCCACTCCATTCCACTCCACCCCACTCCATTCCATTCCATTCCATCCCACTCAATTCCACTACACTCCACTTTATTCCACTCCAATCCACTCCACTCCATTCCACTCCACCCCAATGCCTTCCATTACATTCCATTCCAATCCATTCTATTCCATTCCACTCCATTCTATTCCATTCCAGTCTACTCCATTCTACTCCATTCCATTCCACTCCACGCCATTCCATTCCATTCCATTAAAGTCCATTCCACTACATTCCATTGCATTCCACTACACTCCACTCCATTCCATTTCATTACATTCCACTCCATTCCATTCCACTCCACTCTACTCCATTCCATTCCATTCCACTCCACTCCTTTCCATTCCACTCCTCTCCATCCCAGTACACTCCACTACATTGCACTCCAATCCACTCCATTCCACTCAACTCCCTTCCATTTTATACCTTTCCGCTCCACACTATCCCATTCCTGTACACTCCGTTCCATTCCATTCCATTCCATTCCTTTCCATTCCACAGCACTCCACTGAACCCCCCTCCAATAAATTCCATTCCATTCCACTCCATTCCACTCCACTCCATTCCTTTCCATTCCACTCCAATCCACTCCACTCCACTCCACTTCACTCAATCCCACTCCACTCCACTCCATTCCACTCCACACAACTCCATTCCACTGCATTCCACAACACTGCATTCCACTGCATTCCACTCCACTCCATTGCATACCACTACACTCCACTGTACTCCACTCCATTCCTTTCCAATTCATTCCGTTCCATTCCACTCCATTCCATTCCATTCCATTCCACTCCATTATACTCCATTCCGTTCCACTCTCTTCCACTCCATTCCTCTCCCCTCCTCTCCATTCCACTGCAATCCACTCCATTCCATTCAATTCCATTCCATTCCACTGCACTCCTCTCCACTCCACTCCATTCCATTCCATTCCATTCCATTACAGTCTATTCCACTCAGTTGCCCTCTCTTCCCCTCCGCTCCATGCAACACCATCCTACCCCATTCCATTACATTCCATTCAATTCCAGACCGTTACTCACCGTTCCCCTCCATTCCAACACACTCTAATCCATTCCATTCCATTCTATTCCACTCAATTCCATTCCATTCTATTAAATTCCATTCCATCCCACTCCACTCCACTCCATTCCATTCCATTACACTACACTGCAGTCCATTCCACTCCATTCCATTCCATTCCATTCCATTCCAATCCCTTCCATTCCTTTCAGCTCTACTTCACTCTATTCCCCACCACTCCTTTCCACTCCTTTTGATTACAATCCATTACTCTTCACTCCATTCCATTGCACTCAACTCCAAACTACTCCTCTCCACTCCTTTTAATTCTACTCCATTCCATTCCATTTCACTCCACTCCATTTTATTCCACTCCACTCCACTACATTCCATTCCACTCCATTCAATTCCATCTAACTCCACTCCACAGTGTTCCACTCCACTGCATTCCACACCACTCCACTCCATTCCATTCCACTCCATTCCACTACATTAAACTCTACTTCATTCAATGCCACTCTGCTCCATTCCATTCCATTCCTTTCCACTCCACTCCACTCCACTCTAATCCATTCCACTCCATTACACGCGACTCTACTCCATAACATTCCATTACACTACAGTCCACTCCACTCCATTCCACTCCTTTCCAGTGCATTCCACTCCATTCCTGTAAATTATTCATCACTCCACTCCATTCTATTCCTTTCTGCTACACTCCATTCCATCCGATTCCAATCCATTCCACTCCATTCCTTTCCATTCCACTCCACTCCACTCCATTTAATTCCACTCCATTCCATTAAACTCCATTCCACTCCACTGCATTCCATTCCATTCCATTCCACTCCACTTTACTCCACTACACTCCAATAAATTCTGTGTATTTCTTGTCCATTCTTTCCACTCCCTTCCACTCCACTGCATTCCACTCCATTCTACTCCACTCCACTCCATTCCACTCCACTCCATTCCACTCCACTCCACTCCAATCCATTCCATTCCACTCCACTCCACTCCAATCCATTCCATTCCACTCCACTCCATGTCAATCCATTCCACTCCATTCCACTCCTCTCCATTCCTATCCATTCCACTCCATTCCACTTTTCTCCATTCCAATCCATTCCACTCCATACCACTGTTCTCCATTCCATTCCATTCCATTCCCTTCCATTCCATTCCATTCCATTCCAATCCTTTCCTCTGCACTCCATGCCATTCCACTCCACTCCAGTCCATTCCATTCCACTCCACTCCATTCCATTCCATTCCGTTCCATTCAATTCCAATCCATTCTATTCCTCTACACTCCATTCCAGTCCACTCCATTCCACTAAAATCCATTCCATTCCATTCCACTAAAATCCATTCCATTCCATTTCACTTCACTCAACTGCATTGCACTCCACTCCATTCCACTCCATTCTGCTCCATTCCATTCAACTCCACTCCTTTCCATTCCATTCCTCTCTACTCCGTTACATTCCAATCCACTCCATTCCACTACACTACAATCCTTTCCATTACATTCAATTCCATTCCAATCCATTCCTTCCACTCCATTCCATTCCAGATGACTCCATTGCATTTCACTCCACTCAACTCCATTCCAAATCTCTCCACTCAGTTCCATTCCACTCCACTCCATTCCTTTCAATTCCATTCACCTGCCCTCCACTCCACTCCACTCCATTCCACTCTTTTCCACTTCTTTCCATTAGTCTCCACTCCATTCCATTCCACTCCATTCCATTCCTCTCCATTTCAATACACTCCACTCCATTCCAGTCCAATCCATTCTATTCCGTTAAGTTTCAATCCACTCCACTCCACTCCATTCCATTCCACTCCAATGCATTCCACTCCACTCCAGTCCACTCCACTCCACTCCATTCCATTTCATTCCCTTGCTTTCCACTCCAGTCCTTTCCATTCCATTCCACTCCACTCCACTACATTCTATTCCACCCCACTGCACTCCAATCCGTTCCACACTACTCCATTCTGTTTCTTTGTACTCCACTCCTCTCCACTTCTTTCTGTTCCACTCCATTACACTCTAACTCAATTCCTATCCACCCCACTCCACTCCAGTCTTTTCCATTACAACCTATTCCATTCCTCTCCATTCCACTCCACTCCAATCCATTCCACTCCACTCCACTACATTTCAGTCCACTCCACTCCTTTCCACTCACCTCAACTCCACTCCACTACATTCCATTCCACTCCACTCCTTTCCATTCCGCTCCTGTACGTTCCATTCCAGTCCATTAGATTCCACTGCACTCCACTCCACTCCACTCCACTCTACTCCTTTCCATTTCTCTCCACATGATTCCACTCCATTCTATTCCATTCCATTCCCTCCACGCCACTCCACTCCTCTCCATTCCACTCCAATCCACTCCATTCCGTTCCATTCCATTACACTCCACTCCACTCCATTCGAATCCTTTCCACTCCATTGCACTCCATTCCACTCCATTCCATTCCATTGCATTCCACTCCAGTCCAAATGCACTCGATTCCATTCCACACCATTCCATTCCATTCCAGTCAATTTGAGACAACTCCACTCCATTCCTCTCCATTCCATTCCATTATACTTCACTGTACTCCATTCGATTCCAATCCTTTCCACTCCACTCCATTCCATTCCGCTCCACTTCTGTCCACCCCGTTCCATCTTTTCCACTCCATTCCATTTCACTTCATTCCACTCCACTCTACTCCTTTCCACTCCACTCCGTTCTACTCCACTGCTTTCCATTCCACTCCATTCCACTCCTTTCCACTCCACTCCATTCCTTTCCACTCCATTCCACTCCATTCCATGCCATTCTATTTCATTACAATCCATTCAATTTTCTTCAAATCCATGCCATTCCATTCCACTCCACTCCAGTCCATTCTACATCAGTCCACTCCACTCCATTTCATTCCATTGCATTCTATTCCATTCCATGCCACTCCATTCCACACCATTCCATTACAATTCATTCCACTCCTTTCCACTCCACTCCACTGAATTCCAGTCCACGCCACTCCATCCCATGCCATTTCATGCCATTCCGATCTGTTCCATTTCATTCCACTCCATTCCATTCCTTTCCACTCCATTCCACTCCTTTCCACTCCATTCCACTCTATTCCATTCCACTCCATTCCACTCTATTCCATTCCACTCCATTCCACTCTAGTCTATTCTATTCCTCTCAACTCCACCCAATTCTATTCCATTCCACTCAACTCTACCCCACTCTATTCCATTCCACTCCATTCCATGCCTCTACATTACACTCCATTCCATTCCATTCGAGTCCACTCCATTCCATTCCACTCCATTTCATTCCAATTCGTTCCACTGAACTCCACTCCAATCTATTCTATTCCACTCCAGTGCACTCCAATCCACTTCTTTACACTCCACTCCATTCCAATCCACTCCATTCCATTCCATTTCATTCCATTCCTTTCCCCTCCACTCAACTCCGTTCCACTCTAATACAATCCATTCCACTCCACTCCACTACATTTGATTCCATTGCATTCCATTGCATTCCATTGCATTCCATTCCATTCCATTCTTGTACATTCCACTCACATCCACACTAATCCATTTGACTCCACTCCATTCGACTCCGCTACATTCCATTCTACTCCATTCTATTCCATTCCATTCCATTCTACTTCATTCCATTCCACTCCACTGAATTAAATTCCAATCCACTCCATTCCACTCTAGTACACTCCTCTCCACTCCCCTCCATTCCATTCCACTCGACTCCATTACATTCCTTTCCATTCCACTGCACTCCATTCCACACAACTCCATGCCAATACTTTCCATTCCACTCCATAACACTCCATTCCTTTCCGTTCCGTTCCACTCCTCTCCTCTCCACTCCATTCCATTGCACTCCATTCCAAACCACTCCATTTCATTCCACTCTATTCCTCTCCATTCCATTACATTTCATTACCTTCTATTCCAATCCACCCCACTCCATTCCATTTAACTCCACTCCACTCCATTCCAATCCATTGCACTCTACTCCATTCTGTTGCATTCCATTCCACTCCATTCCTCTCCACGCCATTCCACGCCATTCCACTGCATTCCAATGCACTCCAGTCCACTCCACTCCACTCGGCTCCTTTCCATTCCATTCCACTGCACTCCACTCCATTCCATTCAAATTCATTCCACTCTACGCCATACCATTCCACTCCACTCCACTCCATTCCATTTATTTCCACTCCATTCCATTCCACTCCTTTCCACTCCTCTCCATTCCTTTCCAATCCTCCATTCTATTCCACTACACTCCACTCCCCTATATTCCACTCCACTTCCTTCCACTCTGTTCTCCTCCATTCCATTCCATTCTATACCACTACACTACACTCCTTTCCAATCCATTCACTACATTCCACTTCTCTCCACTTCATTGCATTCCATTCCATTCCACTTCACTCCACTCCATTCCATTCCAATCATTTCACTCCACTGCATTCCATTCCACTCCACTCCACTACACTCCATTCCGTTTAATTTCACTACATTCCATTCCACTCCGTTCCACTCCACACCACTGTTTTCCACTGCACTCCATTCCATTCCACTCCACTCCATTCCATTCCACTCCAATCCATTCCACTCCACTCCATTGCAATCTATTCCACTCCAACGCACAGCTCTCCTGTTGATTCCTTTCCATTCCATTCCGTCCCACTCCTTTCCACTCCACTACACTGTATTCCACTCCACTCCACTCCATTCCATGTCATTCCATTCCATTCTCATCCATTCAATTTCATACCACTCCATTGCATACCATTCGACTCAATTACAGTCCATTCCACTCCACTCCACTCCATTCCATTTCATTCCATTGCATTACATTCCACTGCATACCTGTCCATTCCACCCTATGCCACTCCACTCCACTCCATTCTCGTCCATTCCACTCCATTCCATTCCACTCCATTCCACCACACTCCATTCCATTCCATATTACTCCACTCCACTCCATTCCACTCCTCTCCAGTACACTCCTCTCCAATCCACTCCATTCCATTACATTCCACTCCTCTCCATTACATTCCACTACACTACACTCCATTCCACTCCTCTTCCCTCCAATCCACTCCATTCCATGCAATTCCACTCTACTCCATTCCTTTCCCCTCCATTCAACTCCATTCCATTCCACTCCATTCCAATCCACTCCATTCCATTCCATTATACTCCACCCCACTCCATTCCACTCCACTTCATTCCACGCCATTCCAGTCCACTCCTCTCCAATCCACTCCGTTCCAGTCCACTCCACTCCAATCCACTCCATTCCATTCCATTCCACTTCTCTCCATTACATTCCACTACACTCCACTCCATTCCACTCCACTTCACTCCACACCACTCCATTCCGTTCCACTCTACTCCATTCCATTTCACTCCATTCCACTCCACTCCATTCCACTACATTCCACTACATTCCTCTCCGTTCCACTCCATTCTACTGCACTCCCCTTCACTCCATTCTTTTCCATTACATTCCACTCCACTCCATTCCATTCCACTCCACTCTACTCAAATCCACTCCACTCCATTCCATTACACTCCATTCCAATCCGCTCACTTCCACTCTACTCCACTCCATTTCACAACACTCGTCTCCATTCCATTCAATTCCTCTCCATTCCACTGCATTCCACTCCAATCCACTCCATTCCATTCGGTTCCACTCCACTCTATTCCAATCCATTACAGTCCATTCCACTGCACTCCACTCCATTCCATTCCATTAAATGACATTCCATTCCAGTCCTTTGTACTCCACTCCTCTACATTGTAACCAACTCTACTCCATTCCATGCCGTTCCATTCAATTCCAGTCCATTCTATTTCATTCCACTCCATTCCATTAAACTCCATTCCAGTCCATTCCAGTCCATTCCGTTCCATTCCTTTCCATTTAATTCCATTCGATTCCACTGCATTCCAGTCCATTCCTCTACATTCTACTCCACTGCACTCCATTCAACCCCATTTCCCTAAATTCCACTCCATTCCTTTCCACTCCATTACACTCCACTCCATTCCATTCCATTATACTCCACTCCATTCCATTGCACTGCATTCCACTCCACTCCTTTCCGTTCCACTCCATTCTATTCCATTCCACTCATTTTCATTCAATTCCTGTCCACTTCATTCCATTCCACCCCAATCCACTCCATTCTTCACCATTCTACTCCACCACAACTCCACCCCACTCCTCTCCAATCCATTCCATTTCATACCACTCTACTCCACTTCATTCCAATCCATTCCACTCCATTCCAATCCACCCCACTCAATTCCTTTCCAATCCACTCCTATGCATTCCACTCCTCTGCATTCCACTCAACTCCTCTCCATTCCATGACATTCCATTCCATTCCAATTTCTTCCATTTCATTCTACTTCTTTCCATTACATTCCACTCCATTACAGTCCATTCCACTCCAGTCCACTCCATTCCATTCCATTCCACCCCATTACAGTCCATTCCTCTCCATTCCACTCCACTCCATTCCTCTCGATTCACCTAAATCCCACTCAATTCTATTCCACTCCATTCCACTCTACTCCATTCCATTCCACTCCATTCCATTCCACTCCACTCCATTCCACTCCATTCCACTCCATTCCACTCCACTCCACTAAATTCCAGTCCACTCCATTTAATTCCATTCCATTTCATTCCACTCCACTCCACACCACCCCACTCCTTTCCATTCCACTCCATTCCAATGCATTCCACTGCATTCCAGTCCACTCCACTCCACTCCACTAAATTCCATTCCATTCCACAGCACTCCCCTCAATTCCATTCCTATCCATTCCACTCCACTACATTCCTTTCCACTCCACTCCACCCCACTCCATTCCATTTATTTCTACTCCATTCCACTGCACTCCACTCCACTCCATTGCATTGCTCTCCATTCCACTACACCCTTTTCCATAGCACACCATTCCATTCCATTCCATTCCACCCCATTTCATTCCACTCAATTCCATTTCATTCCCCTCCACTCCACTCCACTCCATTCCAGCCCACACTACTCTATTCCATTCCATTCCATTCCATTACACTCCATTACACTCCACTCCATTCCAGTCCACTATACTCCAGTCCATTCCTTTACACTCCACTCCAGTCCACTCCACTCCGCTATGTTCCATTCCATTCCCCTGCCCTCCTCTGCACTCTATTCCATTCTAATCCATTACATTTCAGTCTATTCCATTAAAATCCACTCTACTCCTCCCCACTCCACTCCACTCTATTCTATTCCACTCCATTCCTTTTCGCTTCATTCCAGACCCCCCATTCCATTCCAATCTACTCCACTCAATACCACTCCATTCCATTCCACTACACTCCAAAACATTCTACTCCACTCCAATCCACCCGTCTCCTCTCCATTCCATTCCATTTCATTCCACTCCACTCTAGTACATTCCAATCCATTCCACTCCATTCCACTCCACCCCACTCCATTCCATTCCAATCCACTCCTATGCACTCCACTCTTCTCCATTCCACTCAACTCCACTCCATTCCATGCCATTCAATTCCATTCCAATCTATTCCATGTCATTCCACCCCTTTTCATTCCTTTCCATTCCATTCCCGTCCATTCCACTCCACTCCACTCCATTCCATTCCATTCCATTCCTTTCCATTCCATACTTTTCCATTCCATTTCACTCCATTGCAGTCCAATCCACTCCATTCCACTACACTACACTCCATTCCACTGGACTCCCCTAAATTCCACTCCATGCTATCCCACTCCATTCCAGTCACTCCATTCCATTCTACTATACTCTACTCCAATCCACTCCATTCCATTCCACTCCTTTCCACTGCATTCCACTTTACTCCATTCCATTCCACTCCACTCCACTCCATTCCCTTCCACTCCATTCCATTCCTCTCCATTACACTCCACTGCACTCAATTCCAGTCCACTCTATTCCATTCCATTCCATTTCATTCCACTCCACTCCACTCCACCCCATTCCACTCCACTCCATTCCACTCAACTCTGCTCCATTCCATTCCATTCCATTCCACTCCACTCCACTCCATTCCACTCCATTCCTTTCCATTCCACTCGATTCCATTCCATTCCTCTCCATTCCATTCCACTCCACACCATTCCATTCCATTCCACTCTTTTGCATTCCATTCCATTCCATTCCACTCCATTCCAATCCATTGCATTCCACTGCATTCCATTCCACTCAATTCCCATCCACTCCTTTCCAACCAATTCCATTCCATTCCTGTCCACTCCATTTCACTCCACTCCATTCCATTCCATTCCACTGCACGCCACTCCATTCTTTTCCAATCAATTCCACTCCACTTCATTCCATTGCATTCCATCCACTCCATTCCATTCCATTCCACTCCACTCCATTCCATTCCAATCCACTCCATTCCATTTCATTCCAGTCCTATCCGTTCCATTACACTACACTCCATTCCATTCTATTCCATTCCACTGCACTCCACTCCACTCCATTCCACTCTATTCCATTCCACTGCACTCCACTCCACTCCATTCCACTCTATTCCATTCCATTCCATTCCACTCTTATTCATTCCATCCCATTACGTTCCACTCCACTCCAATCCATTAGATTGCATTCCATTCCACTCCACTCCCTTCCATTCCACTGTATTCTCTTCCACTCCATTCCACTCCATTCCACTCCAGTCCACTCCAGTATATTCCACTCCACTCCACTCCACTACATTCCATTCAATTCCATTCCACTCCACTCAACTCCTTTCCAATCCATTCCACTCCTTTCTGCTCCAGTCTACACCTTTCCACTCCTCTCCACTCCACTCCACTCCACTCCATGCCACTCCCCTCCACTCCATTCCATGACGTTCCATTCCATTACAATGCATTTCATTTCATTCCACTCCATGCGATTCCATTCCACTCCATTACAGTCCCTTCCACTCCACTCCACTCCACTCCATTCCCTTCCATTCTATTCCATTAAATTCCACTGTACTCCCCACCATTCATTTCCATTCCATTCCATTCCACTGCTTTCCACTCCACTCCACTCCATTCTGCTCCACTTCTCTGCATTCCATTTCATTTCATTCCTTTCCAATCCATTCCATTTCGTTCCACTCCATTCCATTTCATTCCACTCCATTCCACTCCATTTCATTCCACTCCATTCCATTCCCTTCCGTTCCATTCCATTATACTCCACTCTGCTCCACTCCAATCCATTCCACTCCATTTCACTCTACTCTATTCCATTCCACTCCAAAACACTCCACTCTATACCATTCCACTCCATTCCATGCCTCTACATTCCACTCCAATCCACTCCATTCCAGTCCACTCCATTCCATTGCATTTCAGTCCACTCCAATCCACTCCACTTCACTTCACTCCATTCCACTCCACTCCAATGCACCCCACTCCACTTCTTTACACTCCACTCCATTCCACTCGACTCCATTCCATTCCTTTCCATTCCATTCGTTTCCCCTCCACTCAACTCCATTTCTCTCCAATCCACTCTATTCCTCTCCATTACACAACACTTAATTCCGATGCATTCCACTGCATTCCATTCCACTCCACTGCATTCCATTCTATTCTGCAGCTCTCCACTTCATTCCTTTCCAATCCTTTCCACTCCACTCCACTACATACCATTTATTTCCACACCGTTCCGCTGCACTCCACTCCACCCCATTCCACTCTACTCCACTCCCCTCCACTCCAGTCCACTCTACTCCTTTCCATTCCGTTCCATTCATTGCATTCCATTCAACTAGATTACAATCCACTCCATTCCAGTCTACTCTACTCCATTCCATTCCTTTCCACTCCATTCCACTCCACTCCCCTATACTCCACTCCATTCCATTCCATTCCAATGCAATCCACTGCACTCCATTCAATTCCAAAACATTACACTCCACTCCATTCTATTCAACAAAACTCTACTCCACTTCACTCAACTCCACTCCATTCGATTCCACTCCATTCAATTCCTCTCCATTCCACTCCACTCCTCTCCATTCCATTCAATTCCAATCCATTTCTCTCCACTCCACTCCATTCCACTCCATTGCAATCCATTCCAGTCCACTCCAGACCACTCCACTCCACTCCACTCCATTCCATTTCATTCCACTGCACACCACTCCAATCCATTCCAATCCATTGCTCTACACTCCATTCCATTACATTGCATTCCAGTCCATTGCATTCGATTCCTATCTACTCCATTCCATTCAATTCCATTCCTCTCCATTCCATTACACTCCAATCCTTTCCATTCCATTCCATTCCACTGTTCACCACTCCACTGCTCTCCACTCCACTCCATTTCACTCCATTCCATTCCACTACTTTCCATTCCTCTACATTCCACTCCACTCCTCTCCATTCCACTCCACTCCACTCCACTCCACTCCACTGCATTCCATTCCATTCTACTCAAACTTTCCACTCCTCTACAGTCCAGTCCACTCCAGTCCATTCCACTCGTCTCCACTCCACTCCACTTCATTCCATTCCACCGCACTCCATTGCATTCCACTACACTCCATTCCATTCCATTCCATTCCACTGCACTCCGCTCCACTCCACTGTACTCCATTCCATTCCACTCCATTCGTCTCCAATCCATTCCATTCCATTCTACTCCACTCCACTCCATTCCACTCCACTCCAATCCCCTCCACTCCACTCCATTCCGCTCCATTCCATTCTAATCCACTCCACTCCATTCAATCCATTCCACTCCATTGCACTCCACTCAACTCCATTCCACTCCAATCCACTGTATTCCTCTCCACTCCATTCCACCCCATTACAATACATTAAACTGCATTCTAGTCCACTCCACTTCACTCCACTTCATTGCATTCCATTCCACAGAACTCCACTCCATTCCATTGAAATCCATTCCTCTCCACTCCATTCCTATACATTCGAAACCACTCCACTCCATTCCATTTATTTCCACCCCATTCCACTGCACTCCACTCCACCCCATTCCGTTGCCCTCCATTTCACTCCACGCCTTTCCATTCCACTGCATTTCATTCCCTTTCATTCCACTCCATTCCATTCCACTGCGCTCCCCTCCATTTCACTCCACTCCACTCCATTCCACTTCATTCCACTCCACTCCATTCCACTCCACTGTACTCCATTCCATTCCATTCTGTTCCACTCCATTACACTCCACTCCATTCCAGTCCACTGTACTACATTCCATTCCTTTCCACTCCATTCCACTCCACTGCACTCCACTCCACTCCATTCAATTCCTTTCCACTGCACTCCACTGCACTCCATTCAATCCCAAACCATTCCAGTCCCCTCGATTCCATTCAAATCCACTCTACTCCACCACACTCCACTCCACCCCATTCCATTCCACTCCATTGCATTCCCCTCCATTCCACTCTACTCCTCTTCATTCCATTCCATTCCAATCCATTCCATTCTATTCCATTCCACTTCATTCCACTTCACTCCATTCCACTTCATTACAATGAATTAAATTGCATTCCAGTCCAGTAAACTCCACTCCACTCCATTCCATTGCACTCCACAGCACTCCACTCCATTCCATTCCAATCCATTCAGCCCCACTCCATTCCTATACACTCCACATCACTCCACTCCATTCCAATTATTTCCACCCCATTCTACTGCACTCCACTCCAGCCAATTTCATTGCACTCCATTCCACTCCACCCCTTTCCATTCCACTGCATTCCATTCCATTACACTTATTTCCAGTCCAGTCCACTCCACTCCATTTCACTCCACTCCACTCCATTCCACACCACTCCACTCCACTCCTTTCCAGTTCACTCTACTCAATTCCATTCCATTCGAATCCACTCCATTACACTCCACTCTATTGCAGTCCACTCTAATTCATTCCATTCCTTTCCACTCCATTCCACTCCACTGCACTCCACTCCACTCCTTCAATTCCATTCCAATGTACTCCTCTGTACTCCATTCAATTCCAATCCATTCCACGCCACTCCACTCCATTCTACTCCACTCCACTCCACTACACTCAACTCCATTACATTCCAATCCATTCCTTTCCACTCAATTCCACTCCAATCCACTCAACTCCAATCCGTTCCATTCCAATCCATCCATTCCTATCTATTCCATTCCATTCCACTCCAGTCCACTCCATTTCACTCCATTCCAGTCCACTCCAATCCACTACACTCCATTCCATTCTATTCCACTGCACACCACTCCATTCCATTCCCAATCATTCCACTCCAATCCATTCCATTACTTTGCACTCCTCTCCATTCCATTCCATTCAACACCACTCCATTCCCTTCCATTCCTATCCACTCCTTTCAATTCCATTCCATTCCTATCCACTCCTTTCAATTCCATTCCATTCCTCTCCATTCCATTACACTACACTACATTTCACTCCATTCCATTCCACTGAACTGCACTCCACTGCACTCCACTCCTCTCTATTCCACTCCATACAATTTCTCCCCATTCCATTCCTTTCCATTCCCCTCCACTCCAGTCCATTCCACTTCAATCCACTCCATTCCGTTGCATTCCTTTCCATTCCACTCAATCCTTCCACCTCAATACATTCCATTCCACTCCAATCCATTCCACTCCTCTCCTCTCCACTTTACTTCATTCCATTCCACTCCACTTCATTCCCTTACACTCAAATCCATTCCATTCCATTCCATTCCACTGCACTCCCCTCCACTCCACTCCATTCCACACTGTTCCATTCCACTACATTCGACTTCACTCCACTTCATTCCATTCCACTACATTCGACTCCATTCCAATTCACTCCATTCCACACCACTCCACTCTATTCTGTTCCATTCCATTCCAATCTACTCCACTCTGTTCCACTCCATTCCACTCCACTGCAATCCACTCCAATCCATTCCATTACATTGCATTCCATTCCACTCCATTGCACAGCAAACCATTCCAATCCATTCCACTCCATTCCACTCAATTTCAGTCCACTCCACTCCATTCCTCTAAATTCCTTTCCATTACACTGCACTGCACTCCATTTTATTCCAATCCTTTCCACTCCACTGCAATCCATTCCATTTCACTCCTTTCCATTCCACTCCATTACACTCCACTCATTCCACTCTACTCTACTCCACTCCATTCTCTTCCATTCTATTCCACTCCACTCTATTCCAATCCACTCCACCCCATTCCACTCCGCTCCACTCAATTCCATTCCATTGCATTCCATTCCACTCCGTTGCATACAACTCCTTTCCACTCCATTCCACTCAATTTCTGTCCAATCCACTCAATTCCTCTCCATTCTATTTCATTCCAATGCACTGCACTCCATTTGTTTCCAATCCTTTCCACTCCACTCCATTCCATTCCTCTCCACTCCACTCCAGTGCATTTATGTCCACTCCATTCCATTCCACTCCATTCCAATCCACTCTACTCCAATCAATTCCACTCCATTCCACTCCTCTCCACTGCCTTCCATTCCATTCTATTCCACTTCCCTCCACTCCATTCCAATCCATTCCACTTCACTCCCCTCCATTCCACTCCACTACTCTCCATTCCATGCCATTCCATTCCGTTACAATACATTCCATCTCATTCTCTCCATGCCTTTCCATTGCACTCCATTCCAGTACATTACACTTCACTCAACTCCACTCCATTCCACTGCATTCCATTCCACTACATTCGACTCCACCCCATTCCATTCCATTCCACTCCACTCCACTCAATTCCACGCCACTCCTTTCCACTCCACTCCCCTCCATTCTGTTGCATTCCATTCCAATCCACTAAACTCCATTCCAATCCATTCCACTCCATTGCCCTCCAGTGCACTCTATTCCATTCCTTTCCACTCCTTCCCTCTATACTCCACTCAATTCCACACCACTCTCCTCCGTTCCATTGCATTCCGTTCCATTTCACTCAATCCTTCCACTCCATTTCATTCCATTCCACTCGACAGTATTCCATTCCACTCCACTCCATTTCATTCCATTCCATTCCATTCCACTGCACTCCATTCCACTCCATTGCACGCTATTCCATTCTACTACATTCGATTCCACTCCATTCCATTTCATTCCATTCCACTCGACAGTATTCCATTCCACTCCACTCCATTTCATTCCATTCCATTCCATTCCACTGCACTCCATTCCACTCCATTGCACGCTATTCCATTCTACTACATTCGATTCCACTTCATTCCATTCCATTCCACTGCACTCCACTCCAGCCCACTCCACTCCATTCCAATCCACTCCACTCCATTCCAATCCACTCCACTCCAGTCCACTCCACTCAATTCCACTCCACTCCACTGAATTCCGTTCCATTCCATTCCAATCCACTCCACTCCATTCAAATTCGTTCCACTACGTTACACTCTACCTCACTCCATTCCATTCAATTGCATTCCATTCCACTCCATTGCACTCCACTCCTTTCCATTGCGTTCCATTGCACTCCACTCCTTTCCACACCATTCCATTCTACTACATTCGATTCCACTCCATTCCATTTCATTCCACTGCACTCCACTCCAGCCTACTCCACTCCATTCCACTCCACTCCACTCCAGCCCACTCCACTCCATTCCACTCCACTCCACTCCAGTCCACTCCACTCCATTCCACTCCACTCTACTGAATTCCGTTCCATTCCATTCCAATCCACTCCACTCCATTCAAATTCGTTCCACTACGTTACACTCCACCTCACTCCATTCCATTCAATTGCATTCCATTCCGCTCCATTGCACTCCACTCCTTTCCATTGCGTTCCATTGCACCCACTCCATTCCACACCATTCCATTCTACTACATTCGATTCCACTCCATTCCATTCCATTCCACTGCACACCACTCCAGCCCACTCCACTCCATTCCACTCCACTCCACTCCAGTCCACTCCACTCCATTCCACTCCACTCCACTGAATTCCGTTCCATTCCACTGCAGTCCACTCCACTCCACTCAAATTCGTTCCACTACGTTACACTCCACCTAACTCCATTCCATTCAATTGCATTCCATTCCGCAACATTGCACTCCACTCCTTTCCATTGCATTCCATTCCACTCCATTCCACTCCACTCCATTCCACTCCAATCCACTCAATTTCAGTCCACTCCTCTCCATTCCTCTCCATTCCGTTCCATTCCACTGCACTCCAATCCATTCGATTCCCATCCCTTCCACTCCACTCCTTTCCTTTCCATTCCTCTCCACTCTTCTCCAATCCATTTATGTCCACTCTACTCCATTCCACTCCATTCCAGTCCAATCTACTCCATTCTACTCCATTCCACTCTACTCCACTGTGTTCCATTCCATTCCATTCCACTCCACTCCATTCCAATCCATTCCACTCCATTCCTCTCCACTCCACTCCATTCCAATCCACTTCAATCCACTCCGCTCCACACCACTCCACTCCACGCCATTCCATGCCTTTCCATTCCATATCAATCTATTCCATTTCATACCACTCCATGCAATTCCATTCTGTTCCGATCCAATGCACTCCACTCCACTCCACTCCATTCCATTCCATTCTATGCCATTCCATTCCCCTATACTCCACACGATTCTATTCCATTCCATTCCATTCCAACCATCTATATTCCACTCCACTCTATTACACTCCACTCCACTCCATTCCATTTCTTTTCTTTCCATTCCAATCCATTCCATTTCATTACACTCCATTTGAATGCATTCCACTCCATTACGCTCCATTCCAATCCATTCCACTCTATTCCACTCCATTCCATTCCATTCCATTCCATTCACCTTCATTCCATTGCATTATACTTCACTCCAATGCACTCCATTCCACTCCATCCCACTCCATTCCATTTCTCCCCATTCCGTTTCTCTCCTTTCCACTCCACTCCTCTCCATTCCACTCCAATCCACACGATTCCGTTGCATTCCATTCTATTCCACTCAATCCTTCCACTCCACTACATTCCAGTCCACTCCAATCCATTCCAGTCCTCTCCATTCCACCCCACTTCACTCCATTCCATTCCATTCCATTCCATTCCACTGCACTCCACTCCATTCCACTTCATTCCATTCCACGACATTCAACCCCACTCCTTTCCATTCCATTCCACTCCACTCCAATCCACTCCACTCCATTCCAGTCCACTCCATTCCACTCTACTGCACTCCATTCCATTCCATTCCATTCCAATCCCCTCCACTCCATTCCACTCCATTGCACTCCACTCCACTCCTTTCCATTCCATTGCATTCCATTCCACTCCATTGAACTACACTCCATCCTCTCCATTCATCTCAGTTTCAATCCACTCCACTGCATTCCTCTCCATACCATTCCATTCCGCTGCACTCTGCTCCATTCTATTCCAATCCCTTTCATTCCACTCCTTTCCATTCCATTTCACTCCATTCCATTAAACTCCATTTGACTCCAATCCACTCCATTCCATTCCTTTCCACTCCACTCTTTTCCACTCCACTCAATTCCACTCCAGTCTACTCAATTCCGTTGCATTCTAATCCATTCCACTCCACTGTGTTCCAATCCATTCCACTCCTTTCCACTCCACTCCACTCCATTCCATTCCATTGCATTTCATTCAACTACGTTGTACTCCACTCCTTTCCACTCCATTCCGCTGAATTACAGTCCACCACACTCAATTCCTCTCCATTCCATTCCATTCCACTGCACTCCACTCCATTCAATTCAAATGCTTTTCACTTCACTCCATTCCATTCCCTTCCACTCAACTGCTATCCATTTATGTCCAATCCATTCCATTCCTTTCCATTCCACTCCAATCTAATCCATCCCACTCCACTCTAATCCATCCCACTTCACTCCATTCCACTCCACTCCACTGCATTCCATTCAATTCCTTTCCACTCCACTCCACTCCATTTCAATACATTCCAGTACTTTCAACTCCACTCTAATCCATTCCACTCCACTCCACTCCATTCCATTGCATTCCATTCTGTTACAAACCATTCTATTTCATTCCACTCCAGTCCATTGCATTCCACTCCATTCCATTACATTCCACTTCATTCCACTCCACTCCATTCTATTCCATTCTATTCCATTCCATTCCACTCCACTCGACCCCATTCCATTCCATTCCATTCCATTCCATTCCATTCCATTCCACTCGTTTCCACTCCAATCCACACTGTTCCTCTCCACTCATGTCCATTCCATGACATTTCATTCCACTGCAATCCATTCCCTTTCATTCCACTCCATTCCGTTCCATTCCACTCCATTCCACTCCATTTCACTCTACTCTATTCCATTCCACTCCACACCATTAGACTCTATTCCATTCCACTACATTCCATACCTGTACGTTCCATTCCAATCCAGTCCACTCCATTCCGTTGCATTCCATTTCTTTCCACTTCACTCCCCTCCAATAGACTTCACTCCACTTCATTCCATTCCACTCCAATGCACTCCACTCCTCTCCTTTACACTCCACTCCATGCCATTCCATTCCTTTCGCCTCCACTCAACTCCTTCCTACTCCTATACACTCCATTCCACTCCACTCCACTCCAGTCTCTTCCAATGCATTTCACTGCATTCCTTTCCACACCACTCCACTCCACTCAATTCCATTCCATTTCACAGCACTCCACTCCATTTCACTCCAATCCATTCAATTCCACTCCATTCCTTTCCACTCCACCCCACTCCACTCCACTTCATTCAATTTATTTCCACTCCGTTCCACTGCACTCCACTTCACCACATTATATTGCACTCCATTCCACTGCACAGCTTTCCATTCCAATACCTTCCATTCCATCCCATTCCACTCTATTCCTTTCCACTACACTGCACTCCATTTCAATCCACTTTACTCCACTCCATTCCACTCCACTCAACTCCACTCCACTCCATTCCTATCCACCCTACTCCACTTCATTCCATTCCATTCCATTCCATCCATTGCCCTAGACCCCATTCCAGTCCACTCTACTCCATTCCATTCCTTTCAACACCATTCCAGTCCACTCCACTCCACTCCGTTACATTCCATTCCACTGCAATCCACTGCATTCCATTCAATTCCACTATGTTCTTCTCCACTCCATTCCATTCAACTCCTCTGTTCTCCACTCCACTCCATTCAATTCCACTCCATTCCATTACACTCCATTCCATTCCATTCCACTAAACTCCACTCCATTCCAATCCCCTGCAATCCATTCCACTCCACTCCACTCCATTCCGTTTCATTCCATTCCACACCATTCCACTCTATTCTATGCCATTCCATTCCATTACAATCCATTCAATTTCATTCCAATCCATTACATTCCATTCTACTCCATTCAGTGCATTCCACTCCACTCCACTCCACTCCATTCCATTCCGGTCTATTCCATTCCATTCCATTCAATTTCACTCCACTGCAATCCACTCCATTCCATTCCATTCTACTCCTCATCATTACATTCCACTGTACTCCATTCCATCCTAATCCACTTCACTCTGCTCTACTCCATTCCATTCCTTTCCACTCTACTCCATACTATTCCCCGCCATTCCACTCCATTCCATTCCACTCCATTCCGTTCCACTTCATTCCACTCTACTCTATTCCATTCCATTACACTCCACTCCACTCCGTTCCACTCCACTCCAGTCCCCTGCATTCCAGTCAATTCCAGTCTACTCAACTCCTCTCCACTCCATTCCAGTCCATTCCACTACATTCCATTTCACTCCATTCCACTCCACTCCAGTCCATTCCACTCAACTCCATTCCGTTCACCTCCACTCCACTCCACACCATTCCAATCCACTCCATTCCACTCCACTCCTCTCCATTCTATTCCATTCTATTCTACTCCATTCCACTCTATTCCACTGCAATCCACTCTATTCCATTCCATTCCACTCCACTCCATTCCATTCCAATCCATTCCACTTCATTCCACTCCACTCCACTCCATTCCATTCCATTCCATTCCATTCCAGTCCTTTCTACTCCACTCCTCTACTTTGCATTCAACACTACTCCATTCCATGCCATTCCATTCCATTCCTGTCCATTCTATTTCAATCCACTCCATTCCATTCCATTCTATTTCTTTCCTCTCCATTTCAATCCATTTAATTCCATTCCATTCCATTCCATTCCAGTCCATTCCTCTCCATTCCACTCCACTCTACTCCATACCTTTCCATTCCCCTAAATTCCACTCCATTCCTTTCCACTCCATTCCATTCCACTCCTTTCCATTATAGTCCACTCCATTCCACTCCATTCTATTGCACTGCGTTCCACCCCACAACTTTCCATTCCACCTCATTCCATTCCATTCAATTCCATTCCACTCCATTTCATTCCATTCCACTCCACTCCATTCCATTCCCTTCCACTCCACTCCACACCATTCTACTCCACTCCACTCCACCCCACTCCTCTCCATTCCATTTCATTCCACTCCACCGCACTCCATTCCATTCCAATCCACTCCTTTGCACTCCACTCCTCTCCGCTCAACTCCACTCCATTCGATGCCATTCCATTCCATTCCTATCTATTCCATTTCATTCTACTGCTTTCCATCCCATTCCAATCCATTCCAGTACATTCCACTCCACTCCACTCCATTCCATTCCATTCCATTCCATACCACCCCTATCCAGTCTATTCCACTCCATTCCACTCCACTGCACTCCATTCCACTCGATTAACCTAAATTCCACTCCATTTTATTCCACTTCATTCCACTCTACTCCATTCCACTCCATTATACTCTACTCCACTCCACTCCATTCCATTCCACTCCATTCCACTCCACTGCACTACATTCCATTCCAATCCACTCCTTTGCACTCCACTCCTCTCCTTTCCACTCAACTCCACTCCATTCTCTGCCATTCCACTCCATTCCAATCTATTCCATTTCACTCTAGTCCTTTCCATTTCCTTGAACTCCATTCCAGTACATTCCACTCCGCTACACTCCATTCCATTCCATTCCATTCCATTCCACCCCGTCCAGTCCACTCTGCTCCATTCCACTCCACTGCACTCCATTCCAGCCCACTCTACTCTATTCCATTCCTTTCCATTCCATTCCATTCCACTCCATTCCACTCCACTCAATTCCAGTCCACTCTATTGCATTCCATTCCTTTCCACTCCACTCCAGTCCTGTCCAGTCCACTGCACTCTATTCTATTCCATTCCACTGCACTCCACTGCATTCCATTCCATTCTGGTCCATTACACTCCACTCCATTCCACTAAATTCCACTCTACTCCACTCCACTCCACTCCACTCCACTCCACTTTATTCTATTCCACTCCATTCCATTAAACTCCATTTCACTCCCCTCCATTCCATTAGAATCCACTCAATTCTATTCCCTTCCACTCCAATCCACCCCATTCCACTCCACTCCATTCCAGTCCTCTCTGCTCCATTCCATTCCAATCCATTCCATTCCATTCCTTTCCAATCCACTCCATTCCATTCCATTCAATTCCATTGCCCTCCACTCCATTCCACCCCATTCAATTCCATTACCCTCCACTCCATTCCACCCCATTCCACTCCATTCCAGTCCACTCCACTTCACTCCACTGCATCCCATTCCATTTCATTCCACTACATGCCACTCAATTACTTTCCAATCCATTCCTCTCCAGTCCATTCAACTCCTTTCCACTGCACTCCATTCCATACCATTCCTCCCCATTCCAGTCCACCCCACTCCTCTCCACTCAATTCCGTTCCATTTCACTGCACTCCACTCCACTCCATTACATTCCTCTCCATTCCACTACACTTCATTCCGTTCCACTCCATCCCATTCCACTCCATTCCTTTCCCTTCCATTCCACTCCATTCTATTCCGTACAACTCCACTCGACTTCATTCCGTTTAACTCCACTCCACTCCATTCCATTGCAGTCTACTACACTCCACTCCAGTCCAATCAATTCCACACTACTCCATTCCATTCCATTTCACTCCATTCCACCCCACGCCATTCCACTACAAACCACTCCACTCCATTACATTCTATTACACTCCACTCCTCTCCATTCCGTTCCACTCAATTACAATCTCCTCCATTCCATTCCTCTCCACCTCCCTCCACTCCACTCCAGTTCTTTCCATTCCACCCCATTCCATTCCTCTCTATTCCGCTCCACTCCACTCCATTCCACTCCACTTCCCTCCATAGCATTGCATTCCATTACATTCCATTCAATCCTTCCACTCCATCCTTCCACTCCACTACATTCCAGTCCACTCCACTCCATTCCACTCCTCTCCCCTCCACTCCACTACAACACATTCCACTCCACTCCATTCCATTCCACGCCACTCCATTCCATTCCATTTCATTCCACTGCACTTCACTCCACTCCACTCCATTCCACCCTGTTCCATTCCACTGCATTCGACTCCACTCCATTCCATTCCACTCCAGTTCATTCCACTCAACTCCAATCCATTCCATGCCATTCCATTCATTTCCAATCTATTCCATTTCATTCTAGTCCTTACCATTTCTCTGCACTCCATTCCAGTACATTCCACTCCACTCCACTCCATTGCATTCCATTCCATTCCACCCCATTCCAGTCCATTCTGCTCTATTCCACTCCATTGCACTCCATTCCACTGCATTCCAGTCCTCTCCAATCCACTCCACTCCATTCCAGCCCACTCTATTCCATTATTTTCCATTCCATTCAATTCCACTCCATTCCACTCCACTCCATTCCAGTCCACTCTATTCCATTCCATTCCTTTCCACTCCACTCCAGTCTATTCCACTCCACTGCACTCTGTTCCATTCCATTCCACTGCACTCTACTGCACTCCATTCGATTCCAATCCATTACACTCCACTCTATTCCACTAAACTCCACTCTACTCCACTCCACTCCACTCCACTTTATTCTATTCCACTCGATTCCATTACACTCCATTTCACTCTCCTCTATTCCATTAGAATTCACTCCATTCCATTCCCTTCCACTCCACTCCACCCCATTCCACTCCACTCCATTCCACTCAACTGTGCTCCATTCCATTCCAATCCATTCCATTCCATTCCATTCCCATCCACTCCATACCATTCCATTCAATTCCATTACCCTCCACTCCATTGCACTCCATTCCACTCCACTCCACTTCATCCACTCCACCCCTTTCCATTCCATTCCACTGCATGCCACTCCATTCCTTTCCATTCCATTGCTCTCCAGTCCATTCCATTCCGTTCCACTACACTCCATTACATTCCATTCCTCCCCATTATAGTCCACTCCACTCCAATCCACTCCATTACATTCCTCTCCATTCCACTCCACTCGACTCCATTCTACTCCATCCCATTCCTCTCCATTCCTTTCCCTTCATTCCACTCCACTCCATTACATACAACTCCACTCGACTTCATTCCATTCAACTCCTCTCCGCTCTATTCCATTGCACTCCACTACACTCCACTCCAGTCTCATCAATTCTACACTACTCCATTTCATTCCATTACACTCCATTCCACTACACGCCATTCCACTCCAAACCACTCCACTCCATTACATTCTATTACACTACACTCCTCTCAATTCCATTCCACTCACTTTCACTCTCCTCCATTCCATTCCTCTCCACCACCTTCCACTCCACTCCATTCCGTTCCATTTCCCCATTCCATTCCTCTCCTTTACACTCCACTACACTCCATTCCACTGCACTCCACTCCATTGCATTGCATTCCATTCCATTCCACTCAATCCTTCCACTCCACTACATTCCAGTCCACTCAACTCCATTCCACTCCTCTCCACTCCACTCCACTACAATACATTCCACTCCTTTTCACTCCACTCCACTACAATACATTCCACTCCACTCCGTTCCTTTCCATTCCCTTCAACTCCATTCCACTCAGCTCTGCTGTATTCCATTCCAATCCATTGCATTCCATTCCGTTCCAATCCACTCCATTTCATTCCATTCAATTCCATTCCCCTCCACTCCATTCCACCCCATTACACTCCATTCCAGTCCACTCCAATTCACTCCACTCCATCCCATTCCATTCCATTCCACTGCACGCCACTCCATTCCTTTCCAATCCATTCCTCTCCAGTCCATTCCATTCCGTTCCACTACACTCCATTCCATTCCTCCCCATTCCAGTCCACTCCACTCCACTCCACTCAATTCCATTCCATTTCACAACACTCCATTCCCATCCATTACATTCCTCTCCATTCCTCTCCTCTCGACTCCATTCCACTCCATCCCATTCCACTCCATTCCTTTCCCTTCCATTCCACTCCATTCCATTCCATACAACTCCACTCGACTTCATTCCATTCAATTCCTGTCCACTCCACTCCATTGCAGTCCACTATACTCCACTCCAGTCCAATCAATACCACACTACTCCATTCCATTCCATTACACTCCATTCCACTCCACGCCATTCCACTCCAAACCATTCCACTCCATTAAATTCTATAACACTCCACTACTCTCCATTCCATTCCACTCTATTTCACTCTCCTCCATTCCATTATTCTCCACCACCCTCCACTCCACTCCAGTCCATTCCATTCCGCCCCACTCCATTCCTCTCCATTTCACTCCACTACACTCCATTCCACTCCACTCCACTCCATTGCATTGCATTCCATTCCATTCCACTCAATCCTTCCACGCCACTACATTCCAGTCCACTCGATTCCATTCCACTCCTCTCCACTTCACTCCACTACAATACATTCCAGTCCAGTCCATTCCTTTCCACTCCACTCCATTCCATTCCATTTCATTCCACTGCACTTCACTCCACTACAACACATTCCAGTCCAGTCCATTCCTTTCCACTCCACTCCGTTCCATTCCATTTCATTCCACTGCACTTCACTCCACTCCATTCCATTCCACCCCGTTCCATTCAACTGCATTCGACTCCACTACATTCCATTCCATTCAACTCCACTCCACTCCATTCCACTCCACTCCACTCCGTTGCATTCCATTCCACTCCACTCCAATCCCATCGAATCCATTCCACTCCGTTGCACTGCACTCCACTCCATTCCATTCCATTGCATTCCATTCCAGTCCATTGCAGTCCACTCCATTCCGTCTCATTCCACTCCATTCCACTCAGTTTCAGTCCACTCCACTCCATTCCTCTCCATTCCATTCCATTCCACTGCACTTCACTCCATCATATTCCAATCCCTTCCACTCCACTCCATTCCATTCCACTCCACTACACTCCACCCCATTCCATTTTTACCACTTCATTCCATTCCACTCTGTTCCACTCCACTCTACTCCATTCCACTCACTTCCATTCCACTCCACTCCAATGTATTCCATTCCATTACTCTCCACCGAATCCACTCCATTCCATTCCACTCCATTCCATTCCATTGCATTCCATTACAATCCATTCTATTTCATTCCAGTCCATGCCATTCCATTCCATTCCATTCCAGTCCATTGCACTCCACTACATTCCATTCCATTCAACTCCTCTCCACTCCATGTCACTCCACTCCATTCCACTCCACTCCACTCCATTCGAATCCATTCCACTCCATTGCACTCCACTCCACTCCATTCCATTCCATTGCATTCCATTCCAGACCATTGCACTCCACTCCATTCCACCCCATTCCACTCCATTCCGTGAAATTTCAGTCCACTCCACTACATTCTGCTCCATTCCTTCCCATTCCACTGCAGTCCATTCCATTAGATTCCAATCCCTTCCACTCCACTCCATTTCATTCCAATCCACTACACTCCACTCCATTCCATTTTTTCCACTTCATTCCATTTCACTGTATTCCACTCCACTCTTCTCCATTCCACTCCACTCCATTGCATTCCATGCCATTCCTTTCCATTCCACTCCACTCCACTGTATTCCATTCCATTCCATTCCACTCCACTCCACTCCATTCCAATCCATTCCAATGCATTCCACTCCACCCCATTCCATTCCGCACCATTCCACTCCATTCCATGCCATTCCATTCCATTATAATCCATTCTATTTGTTTCCAATCCATGCCATTCCATTCCACTCCATTCCGGTCTGTTACACTCCACTCCACTCCACTGCTTTCCATTCCATTTTATTCCATCCAATTCCACTTCACTCCACACCATTCCTTTCCATTCCAAACCATTCCACTACTTTCCACTCCACTCCACTGCTTTCCACTCCATGCCACTCTATTCCATGCCATTTCATTCCATTCCAATCCGTTCCATTTCATTCCACTCCATTCCACTCCATTCCGTTTAATACCATTCCACTCCATTCCGTTCCAGTCCATTATACTCCACTCTCCTCCACTCCATTCCATTCCACTCCATTGCACTCTACTCTATTCCATTCCACTCCGTTCCATACCTCTACATAACACTCCAATCCATTCCATTTCAGTCCACTCCATTCCACTCTACTCTATTCCATTCCACTCAACTCTACTCCACTCTATTCCACTCCACTCCAATGCACTCCACACCACTCCTTTACACTCCACTCCATTCCAATAAACTCCATTCCATTCTATTCCATTCCATTACTTTCCCCTCCACTCAACTCCATTCCACTCCAATCCACTCCATTCCACTGCACTCCACTGCATTTGAATCCATTCCATTCCATTCCATTTCATTCCATTCCATTCTACTCCATTCCACTCCTATCCACACTACTCCATTCAACTCCACTGCATTCCACTCTACTGTATTCCATTCCATTCCATTCCACTCCCTTCAACTTCCCTAAACTCCATTCCAAAGCATTCCATTTCATTCTCCTCCTTTCCAATCCACTCCACTCCATTAAAATCCGCTCCACTCCATTACACTCCACTGCATTCCTCTCCACTCCACTCCATTCCATGGCACTCCACTCCATTTCATTCCACTCGATTCCATTCCATTCCACTGCACTCCACTCTACAGCACTCCATGCCACTCCTTTAAATTTCAGTCCATTCTACTCCATTCCTTTCCATTCCATTCCACTCCTCTCCTCTGCACTTGATTCCATTGCACTCAATTCCACACCACTCTATTCAATTCCACTCCATTGCTCTCCAATCCATTCCACTTCATTCCATTCCATTTCATTCCATTCCATTCTAATCCACTCCTCTCCATTCCATTTAACTCCACTCCACTCCATTCCAATCCAGTGCACACTACTCCATTCCATTGGATTCGATTTCACTTCATTCCACTCCACTCCATTCCACGCCATTCCACTGCATTCCACTGCATTCCAGTCCACCCCACTCCACTCCACTCGACTCCTCTCCATTCTATTCCACTGCAATCCACTCCATTCCAATCCAATCTATTCCACTCCACTCCATTCCATTCCACGCCATTCCTCTCCACTCCATTCCATTTATTTCCACTCTATTCCATTATAATCCATTCGACTCCTCTCCATTCCATTCCACTCCTCCATTCCATTCCATTCCACTCGACTCCACTGTATTACACTCCACTACCTTCCATTCCATTCCTTTCTCTTCTACTCTGCTCCACCCCTTCCCAATTAATTCACTACATTCCACTTCTCTTCACTCCATTCCATACCCTTCTATTCCATTCCATTCCACTCCATTTCCACTGCACTCCATTACACTCCATTTCACTCCATTCCACTCCGTTCCATTCCACTCTCCTCCACTCCATTACATTCCATTCCACCGCACTCCACTCCATTCCATTCCAATCCATTCCACTCCACTCCGTTCCATTCCACTCCACTCCAAACCACTCCACTCCATTCCGTTTATTTCCGCTACATTCCATTCCACTCCGTTCCACTTCACTCGACTCCATTTCACTCCACTCCATTCGATTCCAATGCACTCCTTTCCACTACTTTCCCCTCCACTCCATTACAATCCACTGCACTCCATTCCATTCTGTTCCATTCCATTCCACTCCACTTCACCACAATCCAATCCAGTCCGCCCCAATGCCTCTCTCCACTCCACTCCTTTCCATGCCATTCCATTCCATTCCATTCTCATCCATTCCATTTCATTCCACTCCATTGCATTCCATTCCTCTCCATTCCAGTGCATTCCACTTCATTCCACTCCATTCCATTTCATTGCATTGCATTCCATTCCACTCCATTCCTGTCCATTACAATCTATGCCACTCCACTCCACTCCACTCCATTCCTCTCCATTCCACTCCATTCCATTCCAGTCCATTCCAAACCAATCTATTCCATTCCATTATTCTCCAGTTCTCTTCATTCCACTCCAGTCGACTCCACTCCATTCCAGTCCACTCCCCTCCAATCCACTCCATTTCATTCCAATCCACTCCATTTCATTCCATTCCACTCCACTCCATTACATTCCACTACACTCCTGTCCATTCCATTGCAATTCACTCCACACCACTCAACTCCATTCGATTCCAATCTACTCCATTCCATTCCCCTTCATTCCACTCATTTCCATTACATTCCATTCCACTCCACTCCTTTCCACTCCACTCCATTCCAATCCATTATACTTCACTTCATTCCATTCGACTCCACTCCATTCCACTCCATTCCTGTGCACTCCACTCCAATCCACTCTATTCCATTCCATTTTTCTCCTTTCCATCACATTCCAATACACACCAATCCATTCCACAAAACTTGACACCACTCCAATCCACTCCGTTCCATTCCACTCAGCTCCATTCCATTCCAATCCATTCCACTCCACTCCATTCCACACCATTTCACTCCATTCTAGTACACTTCACTACATTCCTCTCTGTTCCACTCCATTCTACTGCACTCCACTCCACTCCATTCCTTTCCATTCCATTCCAGTCCTCTCCATTCCATTCCACTCCACTCTACTCAACTCCATTCCACTCCACTACATTCCATTCCACTCCATTCCACTCCTCTCCACTGCATTCCACTTGACAACTTTCCACTTCACTTCTCTCCTTTCTGCACCATTTCACTCCACTCCATTCCACTCCACTCCTTTCCATTCCATTATATTCCACTCCACTCTACTCCACTCCATTCCACGCCATTCCGCTTCATTCCATTCCATTGCACTCCACTCCACTCCTTTCCAATCCAATCAACTCCAATCCACTCCACTCCACTTCATTCCATTCCATTCCAGTCCTTTGAACTCCACTCCTCTATATTGCATTCACCTCTACTCCATTCCGTGCCATTCCATTTCATTCAAGTCCATTCTATTTCATTCCACTCCATTCCTTTCCATTCCTCTCTATTCCAGTCAATTCCACTCCATTCCATTGCATTCCATTCCATTTAATTACATTCCATTCCACTCCATTCCAGTCCATTACTCTCCAATGCACTCCTCTCCACTCCATTCCACTCCACTCCCAAAAATTCCACTCCATTCCTCTCCACTCCAATCCAATCCACTCCATTCCATTCCAATATACTCCACTCCACTCCATTCCAGTGCATTAGACTCCAATGCACTCCACTCCACTCCATTCCACTCCATTCCCCAAAATTCCACCCCATTCCTCTCCACTCCAATCCAATCCACTCCATTCCATTCCATTATACTCCACTCCACTCCATTCCATTGCACTGCATTCCATTCCACTCCACCCCATTCTGTTCAATTGTATTCCATTCCACTCCATTGCACTCCACTCCATTCCACTCCATTCCACTAAATTTCAGTCCACTCTACTCCATTCCACTCCATTCCACTCAATTTTAGTCTACTCCTCTCCATTTCTCTCCATTCCATTCCATTCCACTGCACTCCACTCCATTCGATTCCAATCCTGTCCACTCCATTCCATTCCATTCCACTCCACTCCACTCCACTCCAATCCATTTATGTCCACTCCATTCCATTCCACTCCATTCCACTCCACTGTACTCCATCCCACTCCACTGCATTCCACTCCAGTAAACTGCATTCCATTCCATTCCATTCCACTCCACTCCACACCATTCCATTCCATTACACTTCATTCCACCCCACTCCACTCAATTCCACTCCACTCCACTCCATTTCATGCCATTCCATTCCATTACAATCCATTCTATTTCGTTCCAATCTAAGTTATTCCATTCCACTCCTTTCCAGTCCATTCCACTTCACTCCATTCCACTCCATTCCATTCCATTCTATTCCATTCCTTTCCACTCCACTACACACCATTCCATTCTATTCCATTCCAATCCTTTCCACTCCACTCCACTCCATTCCACTCCAATCCACTCAATTCCAAGCCTTTTCATTCCATTCCAGTCCATTCAGTTTCATTCCACTCCATTCCATTCCATTCCACTCCATTCCACTACCTTCCATTCCATTCCATTATACTCCACTCCACTCCATTCCATTCCACTCCATTCCACTCTACTCTAATCCATTCCACTCCACACCACTAGACTCTATTCGATTCAACTCCATTCCATGCCTCTACATTTCACTTCAATCCATTCCATTCCTGTCCGCTCCATTCCATTCCATTTCATTCCACTCCACTACGCTCAACTTCACTCCACTCCATACCATTCCCCTCCAATGCACTCCAGTCCACTCCTTTCCACTCCATTCCATTCCACTCCACACCATTCCTTTCCTTTCCATGCCATTCCTTTCACCTCCACTCAACTCCATTGCACCACAATCCACTACATTCCACTCCATTCCATTCCACTCCATTCCAACGCATTCCACCGCATTCCACTCCACACCACTCCACTCCACTCCGTTCCATTCCATTCCGCAGCACTCCACTAAATTCCATTCCAATCTATTCCACTTCACTCCATTCCACTCCAACAATTTCCATTACACTAAATTCCATTCCATTCCATTCCAATCCATTCCATTCCACTCCACTCCTCTCCATTTCAATCCACTCCACTCCACTCCACTCGACTCCACTTCATTCCACTTCACTCCATTCCAGTCCACTTTACTCCATTCCATTCCTTTCCATTCCGTTCCACTCCATTACACTGCTGTACATTCCCGTTCACTCTACTCCTTTCCATTACTTTCCACTCCATTCCAGTCCAGTCCACTCCACTCCACTCCATTCCGTTCCATTCCACTGCACTCCAATGCACTCCATTCAATCCCACTCCACTACATTCGTTTAAACTCGGCTCTACTCCACTCCACTCCACTCCACTCCATTCCATTCCACTCCATTGCATTTCACATCATACCACTCCACTCCACTCCATTTCACTCCACTCCATTCCACTCCACTCCGCTTCATTCTATTCCACTCCACTCCACTCCATTCCAATCCATTGCACTTCATTCCTCTCCACTCCACTCCATTCCATTCCATTTCATTCCATTCCATTCAATTCCATTCCAGTCTATTCCATTCCACTGCATTCCACTCCACTGCATTCCACTCCATTCCCCACCATTCCACTCCATTCCTCTCTACTCCACTCCACTCCACTCCATTCCATTCCATTCCACTGCACGCCACTCCATTCCATTACAGTACATTCCACTACACTCCATTCCATTCCATTGCTCTCCACTCCATTCCGTTCCATTCCACTCCACTCCATTCCTTTCCATTCCATTCCAATCCACTCCACTCCATTCTATTCCACTCCTCTCCATTCCATTACAATCCACTCCATTCCATTCCATTCCATTCCACTGCACTCCACTCCACTGCACTCCACTCCACTGTTTTTCAATCCATTCCACTCCACTCCATTCCACTCTCCTCCATTCCATTGCATTCCACTCCACTACTCCACTCTATTCCATTCCACTCCATTCTATCCCACTCAATCCCATTCCATTCCACTCCATTCAACTCCATTCCATCCCACTCCACTGCACTCCTTTCCACACCAGTCCACTCAACTCACCTCCACCTCACTCCATTCCATTCCACTCTACTCCACTATTTTCAATTCCACTCGACTCCACTCCTCTCCATTCCACTCCATTCCAGTCCACTCCACTCAACTCCACTCCATTCCATTCCATTCAACTGCCCTCAACTCCATGAATTCCATTTCTCTCCATACCACTCCACTCCAATCCATTCCACTCCATCCAATTCAACTCAATTTCTTTCCCTTCCATTCCACTCTATTCCACTCCATACAACTCCACTCATCTCCATTGCATTCCGCTCCTCTCCACTCCATTCAATTCCACTCCACTCCACTCCACTCCAATCAATTACACACTACTCCATTCCATTCCATTACAATCCATTTCAGTCCACGCCACTCTACTCCATACCACTCCACTCCATTACATTCTATTACACTCCACTCCACTCCACTCTATTCCGTTCCACTCAATTACACTTCACTATAGTCTATTCCATTCCACCCCGTTCCATTCCTCTCCACTCCACGCCACTCTATCCCACTCCACTCCACTCCATTGCATTGCATTCCATTCCATTCCGCTCAATCCTTCCACTACACTACATTCCAGTTCACTCCACTCCATTCCACTCCTCTCCACTCCACGCCACTCCATTCCACTCCACTCCACTCCACGCCACTCCATTCCACTCCACTCCACTCCACTGCATTGCATTCCATTCCATTCCACTCAATCCTTCCACTACACTACATTCCAGTTAACTCCACTCCATTCCACTCCTCTCCACTCCACTCGACTACATTCCATTCCACTCCATTCCATTCCATTCCACTCCACTCCACTGCATTCCATTCCAATCCATTCCATTCCATTCAACTGCACTCCACTCCGTTCCACTCCATTCCATTCAACTCCATTCGACTCCACTCCATTGCATTCCATTCCAGTTCACTGCACTCCATTCTACTCCACTCCATTCCACTACACTCCATTTAATTAC
Organism: Pongo pygmaeus; assembly: GCF_028885625.2. NCBI lineage: Eukaryota > Metazoa > Chordata > Mammalia > Primates > Hominidae > Pongo > Pongo pygmaeus. The sequence continues at coordinate 15,408,597 of NC_085931.1, read as the reverse complement.
TTTCCATTCCCTCCCACTCCACTCCACTCCATTCAAATCCATTAGAATCCATCGCACTCCAGTCCACTTCATTCCATTCCATTTCATTTCATTCCAGTCCATTGCACTCCACTCCCTTCCACCCCATTCCACTCCATTCCACGCAATTTCAGTACACTCCACTCCATTCCTCTCCATTCCATTCCATTCCACTTCACTCCACTCCATTAGATTCCAAACCCTTCTACTCCACTCCATTCCATTGCAGTCCACTCCATTCCTCTCCATTCCATTTTCTCCACTCCATTCCATTTCAATACATTCCACTCCATTCCACTCCACTCCATTCCATTCCAAAACATTCCACTTCATTCCATGTCATTCCATTCCATTACAATCCATTCGGCTTCATTCCAATCCGTGCCATTCCATTCCACTCCATTCCAGTCCATTGCACTCCACACCACTCCTTTCCGTTCCATTCTGTTCCGTTCTACTCCACTCCACTCCACACCATTCCATTCCATTCCAATCCGTTCCAGTCCTTTCCACTCCACTCGACTGCATTCCATTCCATGCGACTCCATTCCGTGCCAATTCTTTCCTTTCAAATCCATTCCATTTCATTCTCCACCATTCCATTCCATTCCACTCCATTCAGATTCACTCCATTTCACACCACTCCTAACCAATCCATTATATTCCACTCCAATCCACTCCCTTCCATTCCACTCCACTCAACTCTTTTCCATTCCACTAAACTCTATCCCACTCTCTTCCATTCCACTCCATTCCATGCCTCTACATAACACTACAATCCATTCCATTCCATTCCACTCCATTCCATTTCATTTCACTCCACTCCACTGATCTCTACTCCACTCTATTCCAATCAATTCCAATGTACTCCACTCCACTCCTTTACATTCCACTCCACTCCAGTCCACACCATTCCGTTCCATTCCATTCTTTTCCCTCCACTCATCTCCATTCGACTCCAATCCACTCCATTCCACTCCACTCCACTCCATTTAATTCCATTCCATTCCATTCCATTCCATTCCATTCCATTCCATTCTACTACATTCCACTCCTATCGAAAATACTCCATTCGACTCCCCTCCACTCCCCTCCACTCTATTCCATTCCATTCCATTCCACTCCATTTCACTCCACTCCACTCCATTCCATTACGTTCCATTTCATTCTACTCCTTTTCGTTCCACTCCAATCCGTTAAAGTCCACTCCCCTCCATTCCACTCTACTGCACTCCTCTCCACTCCAATCCATTCCATTCCACTCGACTCCATTCCCTTCCATTCCATTCATTTCCACTGCACTCCACTCCACACCACTCCATGCCACTGCTTTCCATTCCACTCCAATCCACTCCACTCCATTCCATTCCATTCTAGTCCTCTCCTCTGCACTCCAATCCATTGCACTCCATTCCACAACACTCCATTCCATTCCACTCCATTCCTCTCCATTCCATTCCAGTTCATTCCATTCCGTTCCAATCCTGTCCACTCCATTTCATTTAACTCCACTCCTCTCCACTCCAATCCATTGCATTCTAATCCTTTCCATTCCATTCCATTCCACTCCATACCCTCCACTCCATTCCATGCCATTCCACTGCATTCCACTGCATTCCAGTTCACTCCACTCCACTCGACTCCTTTCCATTCCATTCCACTTCACTCCACTCCATCCCATTCCACTGCACTCCACTCCATCCCATTCTAATCAATTCCACTCGACTCCACACCATTCCTCTCCACTCTAATCCATTTGTTTCCAATCCACACTACTCCACTCCACTCCACTCCATTCCATTTGTTTCCACTCCATCTCCACTCCACTCCACTCCATTCCATTTGTTTCCACTCCATTCCACTGCACTACACTCCACACGATTACGTTGCATTCCATTCCACTCCACCCCTTTGCATTGCATTCCATTCCACTCCACCCCTTTGCATTCCACTGCATTCCATTCCAATCCATTCCCTTCCACTCCACTCCACTCCATTTCAATCTACTCCACTCCTCTCCACTCCATTCCAATCCATTCTACTCCATTCCATTCAACTCCATTCCACTCCATTTCATTCCAATCAATACCTTTCCCCTCCATTCCATTCCAATATACTCCTCTCCAATCCATTCCACTCCACTCCATTCCACTCTATTCTTGTCCACTCCACTCCAATCCACTCCATTGCATTACATTCCTCTCCACTCCACTCCAATCCACTCCATTCCATTACATTCCTCTCCACTCCATTACATTCCACCACACTCCACTCAATTCCACACCACTTCATTCCATTCCATTCCACTACATTCCATTCCACTCTACTCCATTCTTCCACGCCATTGCATTTCTCTCCATTCCAGTCCACTCCAATCCACTCCATTCCATTCCTCTCCATTCTACTCCACTCCATTCCACTCCATTCCACTCCTTTCCACTCCATTCCAGGGCATTCCACTACATTGTTTTCCGTTCCCCTCCATTCTACTGCATTCTACTCCATCCCTTCTTTTACATTCCATTCCACCCCACTCCATTCCATTCCACTCCAGTCTACTTAACTCGACTCCACTCCAGTTCATTCGATTCCACTCTATTCCATTCCATTCCATTCCACACCAATCCACTGCATTCCACTCGACTACGTTCCATTCTACTCAACCCCACTCCACACCATTTCACTCCACTCCATTCCACTTCTCTTCTCTTCATTACATTGCATTCCACTCCATTCCACTCCAATCCTCTCCATTCCATTCCATTCCACTCCACTCCTCTCCATTCCTATCCATTCCACTCCATTCAACTCCACTCCACTCCATTTCATTCCATTCCTTTGCATTCCAGTCCTTTGCACTCGACTCCTCTACATTGCATTCCACTCTTCTACATTCTATGCCAATCCATTCCATTCCAGTCCATTGTATTTCACTCTACTCCATTCCATTCCATTCCAATCAATTCCAGTCCATTCCCTTCCATTCCTTTGCATTCCATTCCATTTGATTCCATTCCATTCCATTCCAGTCCATTCCTCTCCATTCCACTCCACTCCACTCCATTCTGCTCCATACCCCAAAATTCCACTTCATTCCTTCTGCTGCATTCCACTCCACTCCATTCCATTCCATTATACTCCACTCCACTCCTCTCCATTCCATTGCACTGCATTCCCCTCCACTCCTTTCCATTCCACTCCATTCCATTCCATTGAATTCCACTCCATTTCATTCCATTTCATTCCACTCCATTCATTCCATTCCACTCCACTCCGCTCCACACCATTTTACTCGTCTCCACTCCACCCCACTCCTCTTCATTCTATTCCATTTCATTCTACTCCACTCCACTACATTTTATTCCATTCAAATCCATTCCACCCCAGCACACTGCATTCCATTACAATCCACTCCATGGCACTCTACTCCTCTCCATTCCACTAAAATCCCCTCTTATCCATGCCATGCCATTCCATTCCAGTCTATTCCCTTTCATTCCACTCCTTTCCATTCCATTCCCCTCCAGTCATTTCCATTTCATTCCACTCCATTCCCGTCCATTCCACTCCACTCACTCCATTCCATTCCATTCCATTCCATTCCACCCCATTCCAGTCCATTGCACTCCATTCCACTCCACTCCACACCATTCTGTTCCATTGCATTCCATTGCACTCCATTGCACTCCACTCCATTCCACTCCATTTCACTCAATTTCATTCCACTCCACTCCATTCCTTTCCATTCCATTCGATTCCACTGCACTCCACTCCATTCGATTCCAACACTTTCCACTCCACTCCATTCCATTCCACTTCTCTCCACTCCACTCCAATCCATTTATGTCCACTCCATTCCACTCCATCTTTTCAATTCTATTTTCCATTCCACTGAGTCTTTTCAATTCTCTTGTCCTGCATTCCAATCAACTCCATTAAACTCCATTCCACTGCATTCCACTCCATTCCAATCCACTCCACTTCACTCCACTCCATTCCACTCCATTCCATGGCACGCCACTCCATTCCACTCAAATCCATTCCACTACACTCCATTCCATTCCATTCCACTCCACTCCATTCCATTCCATTCCATTCCAACCCTCTCCATTCCATTACAATCTATTCCATTCCATTCCATTCCATTCCACATCACTGCACTCCACTCCACTGCACTCCACTCCACTCCACTCCATTCCAATCCATTCCATTCCCCTCCATTCCAATCTCCTGCAATCCATTCCATTCTGCTCCACTCCACTCCTTTCCACACCACTCCACTCAACTCCACTCCATCATACTCCATTCCATACCTCTCTAATCCATTCTTTTCCATTCCACGCGAATCCACTCCTCTCCATTCCACTCCATTCCACTCCATTCCACTCCGTTCCTCTCCATTCCAGACCACTCCACTCAACTCCACTCCATTCCATTCAATTCAACTGCACTCCACTCCACTCCATTCCATTCCTCTGCATTCCACTCCACTCCACTCCATCCCATTCCTCTCCATTCCTTTCCCTTCTATTCCACTGCGTTCCATTCCATACGACTGCTCTTGACTCCATTCCATTCCACTGCACTCCACTCCATTCCATTCCAGTCCACTGCACTCCAATCAATTCCAAACTACTCCTTTGCATTCCATTACACTCCATTCCATTCCACACCATTCCACTCCAAACCACTCCACTCCATTGTATTCTATTACACTCCACTCCACTCCACTCCATTCCATTCCACTCAGTTACACTCTGCTCCATCACATTCCTCTCCACCCCCCTCCACTCCACTCCAGTCCATTCCATTCCACCCTATTCCATTCCGCTCCATTCCATTCCACCCTATTCCATTCCGCTCCATTCCACTCCACTCCACTCCATGGTATTGCGTTCCATTCCATTCCTCTCAGTCTTTCCACTCCACTACATTCCAGTCCACTCCACTCCGTTTCACTCCTCTCCACCTCACTACATTCCATTCCACTCCACTCAATTCCTTTACACTCCACTCCACTCCATTCCATTCCATTAGATTCCACTGCACTCCACTCCAGTCCACTCCATTAAACTCCATTCCACTCCACTCCATTTGACTCCACTCCATTCCATTCCATTCCTCTCAACTCCACTCCATTCCACTCCACTCCATTCCACTCCACTCCACTCCATTCCGTTCCATTCCATTCCACTCCACTCTCCTTCTTTCGAATCCGTTCCACTCCATTACACTCCACTCTACTCCACTCCATTTCATTCCATTGCATTCCATTCCAGTCTGTTGCACTCCTATCCATTCCACCGCATTCCACTCCATTACTCTCAATTTCAGTCCACTCCACTCCTTTCCTCTCCATTCCTTTCCATTCCACAGCACGCCACTCCATTATATTCCAATCCCTTCAACTCCACTTCATTCCATTCCACTCCACTGAATGCCACTCCTCTCCATTTTTTCCACTGTATTCCATTCCACTCTATTCCACTCCACTCTACACCATTCCACTCCACTCTATTCCACTCCACTCCACTGCATTCCATTCCATTTCATTCCATTCCATTCCACTCCACTCAACTCCATTCCAATACATTCCACACCATTCCACTCCACTCCATTCCCTTCCACTCGACTCCACTCCAATCCATTCCGTTGCACTCCATTCCACTCCACTCCATTCCATTCCACTCCATTCCAATGCATTCCACTACATTCCAATCCAGTCCAGTCCACTCCACTCCACTCCATTTCATTCCACAGATCTCCACTGCATTCCATTCCAGTCCATTCCACTCCAGTCCACTCCTTTCCACTCCACTCCACTCCATTCCATTTATTTCCACTCCATTCTACTGCACTCCACTCCACTCCATTCCGTTGCACTTAATTCAACCACACCCCTTTACATTGCACTCCATTCCATTCCATTCCATTCCCCTCCATTTCATTCCTCTCCACTTCACTAGATTCCACTCCAATCCACTTCACTCCACTCCATTCCAGCCCACTCTACTCTATTCCATTCCATTCCATTCCACTCCAATACACTCCACTCCGTTCCAATCCACTCTACTCCATTCCATTCCTTTGCACTCCACTCCAGTCCACTCCACTCCACTTCACACTATTACATTCCATTCTACTGCACTCTACTGCACTCCATTCCAATCCACTCTACTCCATTCCATTCCTTTGCACTCCACTCCAGTCCACTCCACTCCACTTCACACTATTACATTCCATTCTACTGCACTCTACTGCACTCCATTCCATTCCAATCCATTACACTCTGCTCCATTCCTTTAAACTCCAGTCTACTCCACTCCACTGCTCTCCACTTTATTCTATTCCACTCCATTGCATTACACTACATTCCACTCCCCTCCATTCCATTCCAATCTACTAAATTCCATTCTATTCCACTCCACATCACTCTATTGCATACCACTCCATTCCTCTCCTCTCTGCTCCATTCCATTCCATTCCATTCCATTCCAATCCACTCCACTCCATTCCTAACCATTCCACTCCAATCCACTCCTTTCCATTCCAATCCATTCCGCTAGATTCCCCTCCACTCTTTTCCAACAAATTCCACTCAATTCCAGTCCACTCCACTCTACTCCATTTGATTCCATTGCACTGTACGACCCTCCATTCTTTACAATCCATTCCAATCCACTCCATTCCATTCCATTCCACTCCACTCCATTACATTCCATTTCAATCCACTCCATTCTCTTCCATTCCAGTCTCCTCCATTCCATTCCATTCCACTCCTCTCCATTCCATTACACTCCCTTCCATTCCTTTCCATTCCACTACTCTCCACTCCACTGCACTCCACACTACTCCATTCCATTCCACTCCATTCCACTCTCCTCCATTCCTTTCCATTCCGCTCCACTACACTCCGATGCTTTCAATTACACTCCATTCCACTCCACTCATTCCATTCCACTCCACTCTGCTTCATTCCATTCCACACCACCCCACTCCATTCCATTACACTCTACTCCATTCCTTTCCATTCCATTCCACTGGACTCCATTTCACTCAATTCCACTCCATTCCAGTCCACTCCTCTCCACTCCATTCCATTTCATTCAATACCACTGCACGCCACTCCATTCCTTTCCATTCCGTTCTACTTCACTGCATTCCATTTTTTTCCACTCCACTCCACTCCTTTCCATTCCTCTCCATTCCGCTCCACTCCACTCCATTCCACTCCATCCCATTGCACTCCATTCCTTTCCCTTCCAATCCACTCCATTCCATTCCATTCCTCTCCACTCCACTCCATTCCATTCCACTCCACTCTACTCCATTCCCCTTCTGTCCACTCCACTCCACTCCACACCACTCCAATCAATTCCACACTACTCTATTCCTTTCATTTATAATCAATTCCATTCCAATACATTCCACTCCATTCCACTCCACTCCATTCCATTCTACTACAATCCACACCACTCCAATCCATTCCGTTCCACTCCATGACATTGTAATCCATTTCATTTCTCTCCACTCAACTCCACTCCACTCCAGTCCATTCTATTCCACACCATTCCATTCCTCTCCATTCCACTCCACTCCACTACATTCCATTCCATTCCATTCCATTCCACTCAATCCTTCCATCCACGCCATTCCAGTACACACCAATCCATTCCACTGCTCTCCAGTCCTCTCCACTCTATTAAGTTCCACTCCACTCCATTCCATTCCACTGCACTCTACTCCACTCCACTCCACTCCATTCCGCTCCATTCTTCTCCACTCCATTCCACTCCACTCCAGTCCTATCCATTCCACTCCATTCTGTTCCATTCCATTCCACTCCATTCAACTCCAGTCCAGTCCATTCTGATCCATTCCACTCTACTCCACTCCATTCCATTCCATTGCATGACATTCAAGTCCTTTGCACTCCACTCCATTCCACTCCATTCCATTCCATTCAACTCAATTTCAGTCCACTCCTCTCCATTCTTCTCCATTCCATTCCATTCCACTTCACTCCATTCCATTTGATTCCAATCCTCTCCACTCCATTCCATTCCACTCCACTCCACTCCACTCCTATCCATTTATGTCCACTCCCTTCCATTCCACTCCATTCCACTCCACTCTACTCCATCCCACTCCTCTGCATTCCACTCCAGTAAACTGCATTCCATTCCATTCCTTTCCACTCCACTCCACATCATTCCGTTCCTTTACACTTCATTCCACCCCACTCCACTCAATTCCACTCCACTCCACTCCGTTTCATGCCATTCCATTCCATTCCAATCCATTCTAATTTCTTTTCAATCCAAGTTATTCCATTCCACTCCGTTCCAGTCCATTCCACTTCACTCCACTCCAATCCATTCCATTCCACTCTATTCTATTCCTTTCCACTCCAACCCCCCACCATTCCATTCTATTCCATTCCACTCTTTTCCACTACTCTCCACTCCATTCCACTCCAATCCACTAAATTCCAATCCATTTCATTCCATTCCAGTCCATTCCATTTCATTTCACTCAATTCCTTTCCATTCCACTCCATTCCACTCCCTTCCATTCAATTCCATTATACTCCACTCCACTCCACTCCATTCTACTCCATTCGACTCTACACAAATCCATTCCACTCCACACCACTCCACTCTATTCCATTCCTCTCCATTCCGTGCCACTACACTCCAATTCAATCCATTCCATTCCTGTCTGCTACATTCCATTCCATTTCATTCCACGCCACTCCACTCCACTCCACTCCACTCCACTTCAGTCCACGCCATACAATTCCCCTTCAATGCACTCCACTCCACTCCTTTACACTCCACTCCATTCCACTCCACACCATTCCTTTCCTTTCCATGCCATTCCTTTCACCTCCAGTCAACTCCATTCCACCACAATCCACTACATTCCACTCCATTCCATTCCACTCCTTTCCAGTGCATTCCACCGCATTCCACTCCACTCTACTCCACTCCACTCCTTTCCATTCCATTCCACAGCACTCCACTGATTCCATTTCAAACCATTCCACTCCACTTCATTCCTTTCCACTCCACAACACTCCACTCCTCTCCATTCCATTTGTTTCCACTCCATCCCACTGCACTCCACTCCAAACCATTCCACTACACTCCATTCCACTACAACCTTTTCCATTGCCCTGCATTCCATTCCATTCCATTCCAATCCATTGCATTCCACTCCACTCCACTCCATTTCAATCCACTCCACTCTACTCCACTTCATTCCACTCCACTCCATTCCAGTCCAATTTACTCCATTTCAGTCCATTGCATCCCATTCCACTGCATTACACTCCAGTACATTCCACTCCACTCCACTCCATTCCGTTCCATTCCACTGCACTCCACTGCATTCCATTCAATTCCAGTCAATTCCACTCCACTACATTCGATTCAACTCTGCTCTGCTCCACTCCATCCCATTCCACTCCATTCCATTTCACATAATTCTACTCCACTCCACTCCATTTCACTCTGCTCCATTCTACTCCACTGCGCTACATTCCATTGCACTCCACTCCACTCCTTTCCAATCCATTGCACTTCATTCCACTCCACTCCACTCCATTCCATTCCATATTTCATTCCATTCCATTTCATTCCATTCCATTCCATTCCATTCCAGTCTACTCCATTCCATTCCGCTGCATTCCACTCCACTCCATTCCACTCCATTCCCCTCCATTCCACTTCATTCCAGTCTACTCCTCTCCACTCCACTCCATTCTATTCCATTCCACTGCATGCAACTACATTCCATTACAATCCATTCCACTACTCTGTATTCCATTCCAATCCACACCAATCCACTCCACTCCACTCCGTTCCATTTGTTTCCACTGCATTCCACTGGACTACACTCCACACAATTCCATTGCATACCATTCCACTCCATCCCTTTGCATTCCACTGCATTCCATTCCATTCCATTCCAATCCATTCCCTTCCACTCCACTCCACTGCGTTTCAATCCACTCCAGTCCACTCCACTCCACCCCACTCAATTCCAATCCACTGTACACCATTCCATTCACCTCCATTCCACTTCATTGCATTCCAATCCATTCCCCCCCTTTCCATTACATTATATTCCTCTCCAATCCATTCCACTCCACTCCATTCCAGTCCAATTTACTCCATTCCATTCCATTGCATCCTATTCCACTCCATTACACTCCAGTGCATTCCACTCCACTCCACTCCATTCTGTTCCATTCCACTGTACTCCACTGCATTCCATTCAATTCCAATCAATTCCACTCCACTACATTCGATTCAACTCTGCTCTGTTCAACTCCATCCCATTCCACTCCATTCCATTTCACATCATTCTACTCCACTCCACTCCATTTCACTCTGCTCCATTATACTCCACTCCGCTACATTCCATTGCACTCCACTCCACTCCTTTCCAATCCATTGCACTTCATTCCACTCCACTCCACTCCATTCCATTCCATATTTCATTCCATTCCATTTCATTCCATTCCATTTCATTCCATTCCATTCCATTCCATTCCATTTCATTCCATTCCATTCCATTCCATTCTATTCCATTCCATTCCAGTCTACTCCATTCCATTCCACTGCATTCCACTCCACTCCATTCCACTCCATTCCACTCCATTCCACTTCACTCCAGTCTACTCCTCTCCACTCCACTCCATTCCTTTCCATTCCACTGCATGCCACTACATTCCATTACAATCCATTCCACTACACTGTATTCCATTCCACTCCACACCAATCCACTCCACTCCACTCCGTTCCATTTGTTTCCACTGCATTCCACTGCACTACACTCCACACAATTCCATTGCATACCATTCCACTCCATCCCTTTGCATTCCACTGCATTCCATTCCATTCCATTCCAATCCATTCCCTTCCACTCCACTCCACTGCGTTTCAATCCACTCCAGTCCACTCCACTCCACCCCACTCAATTCCAGTCCACTGTACACCATTCCATTCACCTCCATTCCACTTCATTTCATTTCAATCCATTCCCCCCCTTTCCATTACATTATATTCCTCTCCAATCCATTCCACTCCACTCCATTCCACTCTATTCCTGTCCACTCCAATCCAATCCACTCCATTCCATTCCATTCTTCTCCACTCCATTACATTCCACCGCACTCCACTCAATTCCACACCACTCCACTCCATTCCACTACATTCCGTTCCACTCTACTCCATTCCATTCCACTCCATTCCATTCCTCTCCATTCCAGTCCACTCCATTCCACTCCATTCCATTCCTTTCCATTCCACTCCACTCCATTCCACTCCATTCCAAGGTATTCCACTACATTATTCTCCGTTCCACTCTATTCCACTGCATTCCACTCCACTAGCTTCCTTTCCATTCCATTGCACTACACTCCATTCTATTCCACTTCAGTCTACTCCACTCCACTCCACTCCATTCCATTCCACTCTATTCCATTCCATTCCATTCCACTCCTATCCACTGCATTTCACTCGAGTACATTCCATTCCAGTCTACCCCACTCCACACAATTTCACTCCACTCCATTCCACTACTCTTCTCTTCATTCCTTTGCATTCCACTCCATTCCACTCCATTCCACTCCAATCCTCTCCATTCCATTCCATTCCACTCCTCTCCTCTCCGTTCCAATCCATTCCACTCCAATCCGCTCCCCTCCACTTCACTCCATTCCTTTGCATTCCAGTCCTTTGCACTCTACTCTTCTACATTGCATTCCACTCTACTCCATTCCATGCCAACCCATTCCATTCCAGTCCATTCTATTTCACTCTACTCCATTCCATTCCATTCCAATCCATTCCAGTCCATTCCCCTCCATTCCTTTGCATTCCATTCCATTTAATTCCATTCCATTCCACTCCATTCCAGTCCATTCCTCTCCATTCCACTCCACTCCACTCGATTCCACTCCATTCCCCAAAATTCCACTTCATTCCTTCTGTTCCATTCCAATCCACTCCATTCCATTCCATTATAGTCCACTCCACTCCTCTCCATTTCATTGCACTGCATTACACTCTATTCCTTTCCATTCCACTCCATTCCATTCCATTGTATTCCACTCCATTTGCTTCCATTTCATTCCACTCCATTCATTCCATTCCACTCCACTCCTCTCCACACCATTCTACTCGTCTACACTCCACCCCACTCCTCTTCATTCTTTTCCATTTCATTCCACTCCACTCCACTACATTTGAATCCATTCAAATCCATTCCACTCCACCCAACAGCATTCCATAACAATCCACTCCATGGCACTCTAATCCTCTCCATTCCACTAAAATCCACTATAATCCATGCCATTCCATTCCATTCCAGTCTATTCCCTTTCATTCCACTCCTTTCCATTCCATTCCCCTTCACTCCTTTCCATTCCATTCCACACCCTTCCACTCCATTCCACTCCACTCACTCCATTCCATTCCTTCCATCGCATTCCACCCCATTCCAGTCCATTCCACTCCATTCAACTCCACACCACACCATTCCGTTCCATTGCATTCCATTGCACTCCATTGCATTCCACTCCATTCCACTCCATTTCACTCAATTTCAGACCGCTGCACTCCATTCCTTTCCATTCCATTCGATTCCATTGCACTCCACTGCATTCCTTTCCATTCCATTCTATTCCACTGCACTCCACTGCATTCGATTCCAATACTTTCTACTCCACTCCATTCCATTCCACTCCACTCCAATCCATTTATGTCCAATCCATTCCATTCCACTCCACTCTACTCCATCCCACTCCACTGAATTTCACTCCACTAAACTGCATTCCATTCCATTCCACTCCACTCCACTCCATTCCATTCCATTCCACTCCATTCCACCCTACTCCACTCCATTCCCCTCCACTCCACTCCATTCCATGTGATTCCATTCCGTTACAATCCATCACATTTCCTTCCACTCCATGCCATTCCATTCAACTCCATTCCAGTCCCTTCCACTTCACTCCACTCCTCTCCATTCCGTTCCATTTTATTACATTCCATTCCACTCCACTCCACATCATTCCATTCCATTCCACTCCGTTCAAATCTTTCCACTCCATTCCACTCCACTCCACTTCATTCCATGCCATTTCATTCCATTCCAATCCATTCCGTTCCATTCCACACCATTCCATTCCACTCCAATCCACTCCATTTCAAACCACTTCACTCCTTTCCATTCCACTGCATTCCACTCCACTTCATTCCAGTCCACTCTACTCCATTCCGATCCATTCCATTCCATTACACCCCACTCAATTTCACTCCACTCCATTCCAGTCAACTCTACTCCATTCCATTCATTTCCACTCCATTCCAGTCCACTCCACTCCACTCCATTCCATTCCATTCCACTGCCTTCCACAGCACTCCATTCAATTAAAATCCATTCCACTCCACTCCATTCCGTTCAACTCCACTCTACTCCACTCGACTCCACTCCACTCCAATCCATGCCACTCCATTCCATTCCACTATATTCCACTCCACTCCACTCCATTACACTCCACTCCATTCCACTCCACTCCTCTCCATTCCGTGAAATTCCATTCCACACCACTCCACTCCATTCCAATACATTGCACTCCATTCCACTCCACTCCCCTCCATTCCATTCGTTTGCATTCCTTTCCATTCCGTTCCAGTCTGTTCAAATCCATTCTCCTGCATTCCAATCCACTCCATTAAACTCCATTCCACACCATTCCACTCCATTCCAGTCCACTCCACTTCACTCCACTCCATTCCATTGCATTCCATGGCAAGCCACTCCATTGCACTCGAATCCATTCCACTGCACTCCATTCCATTCCATTCCAACCCTCTCCATTCCATTACAATCCATTCCATTCCATTCCATTCCACTCCATTGCATTCCACTCCACTGCACTCCACTGCACTCCATTTCACTCCATTCCATTCCACTCCATTCCACTCTCCTGCAATCCATTCCATTCTGCTCCACTCCACTCCAATCGATTGCATTGCATTCCATTCCACTCCACTCTATTCCATTCCACCCCATTCCATTCCAAACAATTCCATTCCATTCTGCTCCACTCCATTCCTTTCCACACCACTCCACTCAACTCCACTCCACCACACACCATTCCACTACTCTCTAATCCATTCTTTTCCATTCCACTCGAATCCACTCCTCTCCATTCCACTCTATTCCACTCCGTTCCACTCAATTCCAGTCCACTCCACTCAATTCCACTCCATTCCTTTCAATTCAACTGAAATCCATTCCACTCCATTCCATTCCTCTCCATTCCAGTCCACTCCACTCAATTCCACTCCATTCCTTTCAATTCAACTGAAATCCACTCCACTCCATTCCATTCCTCTCCATTCCAGTCCACTCCACTCCATTCCACTCCATCCCATTCCGCTCCATTCCTTTCCCTTCCATTCAACTCCGTTCCATTCCATACAACTCCTCTCGACTCCTTTCCACTCCACTACACTCCACTCCATTCTATTCCAGTCCACTACACTCCTCTCCACTACAATCAATTCCAAACTACTCCTTTGCATTCCATTACACTCCATTCCATTCCACACAATTCCACTCCTAACCACTCCATTCTATTGCATTCTATTACACTCCACTTCACTCTATTCCGTTCCACTCAATTACACTCTGCTCCATCACATTCCTCTCCACCCCCCTCCACTCCACTCCAGTCCATTCCACTCCACCCTATTCCATTCCTCTCCATTCCACTCCACTCCACTCCACTCCACTGCACTGCATTCCATTCCATTCCTGTCAGTGTTTCCAGTCCACTACATTCCAGTCCACTCCATTCCACTCCTCTCCACTCCACTCCACTACATTCCATTCCACTCCACTCCATTCCGTTACACTCCACTCCATTCCATTCCATTCCATTTCATTCCATTCCACTGCATTCCACTCCAGTCCACTCCATTCCATTCCATTCCATTTCATTCCATTCCACTGCATTCCACTCCAGTCCACTCCATTCAACTCCATTCCATTCCACTCCATTTGACTCCAATCCATTCCATTCCATTCCTCTCAACTCCACTCCATTCCACTCCACTCCATTTCACTCCACTCCACTCCATTCCGTTCCATTCCATTCCACTCCACTCTCCTTCATTCGAATCCATTCCACTCCATTTCACTCCACTCCATTCCATTTCATTCCATTGCATTTCATTGAAGTCTGTTGCACTCCAATCCATTCCACCGCATTCTTCTCCATTCCTCTCAACTTCAGTCCACTTCACTCCATTCCTCTCCATTTCTTTCCATTCCACAGCACTCCACTCCATTATAATCCAATCCCTTCAACTCCACTTCATTCCATTCCACTCCACTGCACGCAACTCCTTTCCATTTTTTCCACTGTATTCCATACCACTCTATTGCACTCCACTTTACACCATTCCACTCCTCTCTATTCCACTCTACTCCACTGCATTCCATTCCATTCAATTTCATTCCATTCCACTCCGCTCCACTCCATTCCAAAACATTCCACTCCATTTCTCTCCACGCCAATCCATTCCTTTGCACTCCATTCCACTCCACTCCATTCCATTCCATTCCATTCCTATGCATTCCACTGCGTTCCAGTCCACTCCACTCCACTCCACTCCATTCCATTCCACTGATCTCCACTCCATTCCATTCAAATCCATTCCACTCCACTCTACTCCATTCCATTCCACTGAGCTCCACTCCATTCCATTCAATTCCATTCCACTCCACTCCATTCCTTTCCACTCCACTCCACTCCATTCCTTTCCACTCCACTCCACTCCATTCCATTTATTTCCCCTCCAATCTACTGCACTACACTCCACTCCATTCCGTTGCACTCCATTCAGCCACATCCCTTTCAATTGCACTCCATTCCATTCCACTCCATTTCATTCCCCTCCTCTCCACTAGATTCCACTCCACTCCACTTTACTTGACTCCATATCCAGCCCACTCCACCCTATTCCATTCCTCTCCATTCCACTCCACTCCACTCCACTCCACTGCACTGCATTCCATTCCATTCCTGTCAGTGTTTCCAGTCCACTACATTCCAGTCCACTCCATTCCACTCCTCTCCACTCCACTCCACTACATTCCATTCCACTCCACTCCATTCCGTTACACTCCACTCCATTCCATTCCATTCCATTTCATTCCATTCCACTGCATTCCACTCCAGTCCACTCCATTCCATTCCATTCCATTTCATTCCATTCCACTGCATTCCACTCCAGTCCACTCCATTCAACTCCATTCCATTCCACTCCATTTGACTCCAATCCATTCCATTCCATTCCTCTCAACTCCACTCCATTCCACTCCACTCCATTTCACTCCACTCCACTCCATTCCGTTCCATTCCATTCCACTCCACTCTCCTTCATTCGAATCCATTCCACTCCATTTCACTCCACTCCATTCCATTTCATTCCATTGCATTTCATTGAAGTCTGTTGCACTCCAATCCATTCCACCGCATTCTTCTCCATTCCTCTCAACTTCAGTCCACTTCACTCCATTCCTCTCCATTTCTTTCCATTCCACAGCACTCCACTCCATTATAATCCAATCCCTTCAACTCCACTTCATTCCATTCCACTCCACTGCACGCAACTCCTTTCCATTTTTTCCACTGTATTCCATACCACTCTATTGCACTCCACTTTACACCATTCCACTCCTCTCTATTCCACTCTACTCCACTGCATTCCATTCCATTCAATTTCATTCCATTCCACTCCGCTCCACTCCATTCCAAAACATTCCACTCCATTTCTCTCCACGCCAATCCATTCCTTTGCACTCCATTCCACTCCACTCCATTCCATTCCATTCCATTCCTATGCATTCCACTGCGTTCCAGTCCACTCCACTCCACTCCACTCCATTCCATTCCACTGATCTCCACTCCATTCCATTCAAATCCATTCCACTCCACTCTACTCCATTCCATTCCACTGAGCTCCACTCCATTCCATTCAATTCCATTCCACTCCACTCCATTCCTTTCCACTCCACTCCACTCCATTCCTTTCCACTCCACTCCACTCCATTCCATTTATTTCCCCTCCAATCTACTGCACTACACTCCACTCCATTCCGTTGCACTCCATTCAGCCACATCCCTTTCCATTGCACTCCATTCCATTCCACTCCTTTTCATTCCCCTCCTCTCCACTAGATTCCACTCCACTCCACTTTACTCGACTCCATATCCAGCCCACTCTACTCTATTCCATTCCATTCCATTCCACTCCATTCCACTCCACTCCATTCCAATCCACTCTTCTCCATTCCATTCCTTTGCACTCCACTCCAGTCCACTCCACTCCACTCCACACTATTCCATTCCATTCTGCTGCACTCCACAGCACTCCATTCCATTTCAATCCATTACACTCCACTCCATTGCATTAAACTCCACTCTAATCCACTCCACTCCACTCCACTTTATTCTATTCCTCTCCGTTCCATTACACTACATTCCACTCCCCTCCATTCCATTCCAATCCACTAAATTCCATTCCATTCCACTCCACCACACTCTATTCCACACCACTTCATTCCTTTCAACTCTGCTCCATTCCATTCCTTTCCATTCCATTCCAATACACTCCACTCCATTCCTATTCATTCCACTCCAATCCACTCCTTTCCATTCCATTCCATTCCATTCCACTAGATACCCCTCCACTGCATTCCAACCCATTCCACTCAATTCCATTCCACTCCACTCCACTCCATTAGTTTCCATTGCACTGCACGGCCCTCCATTCTTTCCAATCTATTCCAATCGACTCCATTCCATTCCATTCCACTTCACTCCATTACATTCCATTTCATGTCACTCCATTCCATTCCATTCCAATCCACTCGATTCCATTCCATTCCACTCCTCTCCATTCCATTGAACTCCACTCCATTCCTTTCCATTCCATTGCTCTCCACTCCACTGCACTCCAGTCAACTCCATTCAATTCCTCTCAATTCCACTCTCCTCCATTCCATTCCATTCTGCTCCACTACACTCCAATCTTTTCCATTACACTTCATTCCATTCCACTCATTCCATTCCACTCCATTCTGCTTCATTCCATTTCACACCACCCCACTCCATTCCATTACACTCTACTCCATTCCATTCCATTCCATTCCATTCGACTCCATTTCACTCCATTCCACTCGACTCCATTTCACTCCATTCCACTCCATTCCAGTCCACTCCTCTCCACTCCACTTCATTTCATTCATTACCATTGCCCGCCACTCCATTCCTTTCCAATCCATTCCACTCCACTCCATTCCATTCCATTCCACTTCACTCCACTCCATTCAATTCCTCTTCATTCCACTCCACTACACTCCATTCCACTCCTTCCCATTCCACTCCATTCTTTTCCCTTCCAATCCACCCCATTCCATTCCATTCCTCTCCACTCCACTCCATTCCATTCCACTCCACTCAACTCCATTACACTTCTGTCCACTCCACTCCACTTCACACCACTCCACTCAATTCCACACTACTCTATTCCTTTCCATTACAATAAATTCCACTCCAATACTTTCGACTCCATTCCACTCCACTCCATTCCATTCTACTACAATCCACATCACTCCAATCCATTCCCTTCCACTCCATGACATTGTACTCCATTCCATTTCTCTCCAATTAACTCCACTCCATTCCAGTCCATTCTATTTCACACCATTCCATTCCTCTACATTGCACTCCACTCCACTCCATTCCATTAGATTCCATTCCATTCCACTCAATCCTTCCACTCCACGCCATTCTAGTACACTCCAATCCATTCCACTCCTCTCCAGTCCTCTCCACTTTGTTTCATTTCACACCACTCCATTCCATTCCATTCTACTGCAATCTACTCCACAAGATTCCATTCCATTCCATTCCACTGCACTCCACTCCACTCCAGTCCTATCCATTCCACTCCATTCCGTTCCATTCCATTCCACTCCATTCCACTCCAGTCCAGTCTATTCCAATGCATTCCACTCATCTCCATTCCATTCCATTGCATGACATTCAACTCCTTTGTACTCCACTGCATTCCACTCCATTCCATTCCATTCAACGAAATTTCATTTCACTCCACTCCATTCCTCTCCATTCCATTCCACTGCACTGCACTCCATACGATTCAAATCCTTTCCTCTCCACTCCATTGCATTCGACTCCACTCCACTCCACTCCACTCCATTTCCTTTATTTCCAGTCCACTCCATTCCACTCCATTCCAAACCACTCTATTACATTCCACTCCATTCCATTCCACTCCATTGCATCGACACCAATCCATTCCACTCGAGTCCATTCCATTTCATTCTGCTCCACTCCACATAATTCAACTCTACTCCATTCCACTCCACTCCTTTCCATTACATTTCGTTCTATTCCATTCGAATCCACTCCACTTCATTCCACTCCATTCAGCTCCATTAAATTCCATTCCATTACCCTCCATTGCATTCTCATCCTTTCTACTCCATTCCACTCCACTCCACTGCATTCCATTCAATTCCATTACACTCCACTGCGTTCCATTCCATTCCATTCTTTTCCACTCCTTTGCATTCCACTCCTCTACATTGCATTCAACTCTACTCCATTCCATGCTATTTCACTCCATTACATTGCAGTGCATTCTATTTCATTCCACACCATTCCATTCCATTCCACTCCATTCCACTCCATTCCACTCCATTCCACTCTACTCCATTACATTTCACTCCACTCCATTCCACTCCATTCCGTTCCTTTCTATTTCACTCCACTCCACTCCATTGCAATCCAATCCATTCCATTCCATTCCTTTTCATTTCACTACTCTCCACTAATCTCCACTCCTCTCCACTCCATTACATTCCATTCCAGTGCCCTCCCCTACACTCCATTACACTCCATCCCATTCCATTCCACTTCCTTTCCATTCCACTTCCTTCCTTTGCACTCCACTCAAATCAATTCCACCCCAATAGACTCCACTCCACTCCATTCCACTCCAATCCACTCCACTCTATTCCACTTATTTTCACTACATTCCATTCCATTCCATTCCAGTCCACTCTATTCCATTCCACTCCACTGCATTCCATTCCACTCCACTATACTCCATTCCCTGCCATACCATTCTATTTCCATCCATTCCATTTCATACCACTCCATTCCAGTACATTCCACTCCACTCCATTCCATTCCATTCTATTGTATTCCATTCCACTCCATTCCTGTCCATTCCACTCTATTCCACTCCACTCCATTCCTCTCCTTTCTCCTCCAATCCACTACATTGCATTCCACTGCATTCCACTCCATTCCATTCCATTCCATTATACTCCAATCCTCTCCATTCCAATCCACTACATTCCACTCATTTCCAGTCCTCTCCACTCCAATCCACTCCAATCCATTCCATTCCATTCTACTCCACTCCATTCTAATGCACTGCACTCCATTGCCTTCCAATTTAATTCATTCCATTCGACCCATTCCATTCCACTCTATTCCACTCCACTCCATTCCACTGCTTTCCACTACATTTCAGTCCATTCCACTACCTTCCTCTCATTTCCACTCCATTCCACAGCGCTCCACCCCCTCCCCTCCATTTCTTTCCATTCCATTCCACTCAACTCGGTTCCATTCCACTGCACTCTACCCAACTCCACTCCACTCCATTCCATTCCATTTTACTCCATTCCATTCCACTCCATTCCATTCTACTCGACTCCATTCCATTCCATTCCACTCCACTCCACATAATTCACCTCCATTCCATTCCACTCCACTCCTCTCCATTGCATTCCATTCTATTCCAGTCCACACCACTCCACTTCATTCCACTCCAATCCGCTCCATTCCATTCCATTCCACTCCACTCCATTGCATTCTAATCCATTCTACTCCATTCCACTCCACTCCACTGCATTCCATTCCATTCCATTCCACTCCTTTGCACTCCACTGCTCTACATTGCATTCAACTCTACTTCGTTGCATGGCATTCCATTCCATTTCAGTGTATTCCATTTCATTCCACACCATTTCATTCCATTCCACTCCATTCCACTCTATTTCGTTCCATTTCACTCCATTCCACTCCTCTCTATTCCTTTCAACTCCATTCCATTCCACTCCACTCCACTGCAGTCCACTCCATTCCATTCCATTCCATTTCATTCCACTACCCTCCACTCCTCTCCAATCCTCTCCACTCCATTACATTCGACTCCAGTGCACTCGAATCCACTCCATTACACTCCACTCCATTCCATTTCACTCTATTACATTCCATTTCCTTCCTTTCCACTCCACTCAACTCCATTCCACTCCAATAGACTCCACTCCACTCCATTCCAATCCACTCCATTCTGTTCCATTCCTTTCCATTCCATTCCATTCCATTCCACTGCATTCCAATACATTCCACTTCACTCCATTCCATTGCATTCCATTGAACTCCATTCCACTCTTGTCCACCCAACCCATTCCACTTTACTTCTTTCAATTCCACTCCACTCCACTCCATTCCATTCCACTTCACTACACTCAATTTCATTCCAGTACACTCTTCTGCACTCCACAACACTCCAATCCATTCCACACAATTCCGTTCCCTTCCATTGCACTCCATTCCATTCCAATCCATTCCACTCTATTCGACTGTATTCCACTGCATTCCATTCCACGCCACTCCACTCCATTCCGTTCCATTCCACAGCACACCAATATATTCCATTCCAAACCATTCCACTCCACTCTATTCCTTTCCACTCCACTCCACTCCACACTAATCAATTTCACTTATTTCCACTCCATTCCACTGCACTCCACTCGCCTCCATTCCATCGCACTCCATTTCTCTCCACCCCTTTCCATTCCACTCCATTCCATTCCATTCCATTCCACTGAATTCCTTTCCACACCACTCCACTCTTTTTCTTTCCACTCCACTCCACTCCACTCCATTCCACTCCAATCCACTTCAGTCCACACTACTCCATTCCATTCCATTCCATTCCATTACACTCCAATCCATTCCAGTCCCCTCTCCTCCATTCCATTCCTTTCCAATCCATGCCAGGCTACTCCACTCAACTCCACTCAATTCCATTCCATTCCACTGCACTCCACTGCACTCCATTTCACTCCTATCCATTCCACTCTTCTCCATTGCATTCATCTCCACTCTACTCATATCCACTCCACTCCACTCCATTAAATTCCGCTCCATTCCATTCCTCTCCATTCCACTCCAATCAACTCAAGTACAATCCACTCCATTCCATTCCATTCCTCTCCATTCCACTCCAATCAACTCAAGTACAATCCACTCCATTCCATTCCATTCCACTCCACTTCACTCCATTTCAATACACTCCATTGCATTCCACTCAAATCCTCCCCATTCCATTCCATTACGTTTCAATCCATTCCACTCCATTCTATTCCATTCCACTCCATTCCACTCCACTCCAGTCCTTTCCATTCCATTCCTTTCCATTCCATTCCACTCCAAAACTCTCCATTCCATTTCATTCCATTCACTCCATTCCACTTCATTCCATCCACTCCATTAAACTCTATTCCACTCCATTCCACACCATTCCAGTTCATTCCACTCCACTCCATTCCATTCCATTCCATTCCACTGCATGCCCCTCCTTTCCATTCCAATTCATTCAACTGCACTCCATTCCATTCCATTCCACTCCATTCCATTCCATTCCACTTCACTCCACTCCAATCCATTCCACTCCACTCCATTCCATTCCATTCCATTACATTACATTACATTCCTCTCCATTCCAATCCACTCCATTCCATTATATTCCACTACTCTCAATTCCATTGCACTCCACTCCATTCCATTCCACTGCACTCCACTCCACTGCACTACACAACCCTCCATTCCTCTCCATTCCTCTCCCCTCCATTCCACCCTCCGCACTTCCTTTCCTTTCCACTAAACTCCACTCCAATCCATTCCATTGCCCTCCATTCCACTCCACTCTATTCCATTACACTCCATTCCATTTCATTCCATTCCACTGCATTCCATTCCTTTCCACTCTACTCCATTCCTCTCCACTCCATTCCATTACACTCCATTCTCTTCCATTCCATTCAACACCTTTCCCCTCCACTTTATTCCACTCTGTTGCATTCCACTCCACCCCATCACATTCCTTTCCATTTCATTCCTCTCCACTGCTCTCCACTCCATTCCACTCCACTTCACTCCATTTCACTCCAGTCCACTCCATTCCATTCCATTCCACCACATCCACTCCATTCCACTCTACTCCATTCCAATCCACTCCATTTCATTCTATTCCTTTCCACTTCATTCCATTCCATTCCATTCCATTCCTCTCCATTCCACTACAATTCATTTCACTCAATTCCACTGCATTCCACTCCATTCCAGAAAACTCCTTTCCACTCCACTCCATTCCATTCCACTCCATTTCAGAAAACTAACTCCAGTCCACTCCCCTTCATTCCATTCCATTCCATTCCACTCCTCTTCATTCCATTCCAGTCCATTCCTCTCCACTCCAACCCATTCCAATCCATTCCACTCCATTCCATTCCACTACCCTCCATTCCATTCCATTCCACTCCATTCTACTCCACTCCACTCCATTCCATTCCATTCCACTCCATTACACTCCATTCCATTCCACACCTTTCCACTTAACTCCCTTACATTACAGTCCATTCCAATCCACTGCAATCCACTCCATTCCATTCCATTCCTTTCCATTCCACTGCATTCCACTACTCCCCACTCCATTCCAATCCATTACATTCCTTTCCATTCCACTCCACTCCACTCCATTCCATTCCATTCCTTTCCATTTATTGCCATTTCACTCCACTCCACTCCGTTCCCCTCCACACCACTCCAATCCCTTCCATTCCATTCTACTCAATTCCATTCTATTCCATTCCATTCCAGTCCACACCAATATTGTTCTTTCCTGTACATTCCACTCCACTCCACTCAAATCCATTATACTCCAATAAACTCCATTCTATTCCACTCCATTCCACTCCAATTCACTCCATTCCATTCCGTTCCATTTCACTACACTCCATTCCGTTCCATTTCATTCCACTACACTCCACTGCACTCCAATCTACTACACTCCATTCCACTCCATTCCATTCCAGTCCAATCCACTCCACTCCATTCCATTCCACTCTATTCCACTCCACTACAATCCATTCCACTGCTTTCCTTTCCATTCCATCGCCCTCCATTCCATTCCATTCCACTCCACTCCACTCCACTCCATTCCACCCCACTCCACTTCTTTCCATTCCATTCCACTCCATTCCATTCCACTCCACTCCACTCCAGTACATTCCATTCCACTCCATTCCACTCCACTCCATTCCATTATTTTCCACTCCATTCCACTCCGTGCAATTCCACTACCTTCCACTTAACTCCATTCCGTTACACTCCACTCCTCTTCACTCCATTCCATTCCACTCCTTTCCGCTCCACTCCATTCCTCTCCACTCCGGTCCTTGGATTCCACACCATTACACTCCATTCAATTCCACTCCATTCCTCTTAACTCCATTCAATTCCACTCCATTCCACTCCACTCCATTCCACACCATTCCACTGCATTCCACACCATTCCAGAAGTCTCCATTCCACTCTACTCCATTCCATTCCTTTCCACTCCACTCTACTCCTTTCCATTGCAATCCATTCCACTCCACTCCATTTCACTCCATTCCATTCCACTCCACTCCATTCCATTCCATTACACTCCATTCTATTTCAATCCACTCCGTTCCATTCCATTCGTTTCCATTCCTCTTCATTCCATTGCACTCCACTACCTTCCACTCCACTCCATTCCACTCCATTCCATTCCGCTCCATTCTATTCCACTCCGTAGTATTCCTTTCCACTCAATTGCATTCCACTCAATTCCATTCCGCTCCATTCCATTCCACTCCATGCCAATCAATTATATTCCACTGCATTCCATTCAATTTCATTCCACTCCATTCCATTCAATTAGATTCCACTGCATTCCATTCAATTTCATTCCACTCCATTCCATTACAATTCACTCTTTTCCATTCTCTTCCATTCCACTACATTGCACTCCATTACATTCCATTCCATACCATACCACTCCATTCCACTCCCTCCCATGCGATTCCATTCAGTTCCTCTCCTTAACACGCCAAACCTCTCGAATCCATTCCATTCCATTCCACTAAACTCCCCTGCATCCAATTCCATTCCTTTCAACTCCAATCCATTCCATTCCACTCCATTCCAGTCTATTTCACTCCATTCCGCTCCACTCAACTCCATTCCACTCCTATCCACTCCACTCCCCTCCATTTCATTCCACTCCATTCCATTCCACTCCACTCCACTTCCCTCCATTCCATTCCTCTCCATTCCATTCCATTCCAATCCATTCTTCTCCAATCCACTCCACTTCTTTCCACTGCACTCCATTCCACTCAATTCCATTCCACTCCACTACAAATCACTCCTTTCCACTCTACACCTCTCCATTTCACTCCACTGCTCTCCATTCCACTCCTCTCCATTCCATTGAATTACACTCCATTTCTTTACAATCGACTCCACTCCTTTCGACTCCACTCCATTCCATTCTATTCCGTTACATTCCACTCCATTCCATTCCACTCCATAACACTCCACTCAATTCCATTTTTTTCCATTCCACTCCACTCCACTCCATTACATTCCACTCCATTCCATGCAATTCATTCCACTGGATTCCATTAAATTTCATTCCACTTCATTCTATTCCATCCCATTCCACTACATTCCACTCCATTGCATTCCATTCCATATCGTTCCACTCCATTCCATTTCATTCCATTCCATTCCATTCCATTCCATTAGTCTGCATTCCACTCCACACCACTCCAATACATTCCATTCCATTCCACTAAACTCCAGTGAATTATATTCCACTCCATTCCACTCTTTTCCCTACATTCCACACCTTTCCAGTCCATTTCACAACATTACACTCCACCCCATCCATTTCTCTCGTATCCACTCCACTCCCCTCCATTTCATTCCACTCCATTCCACTCCACTTTTTTCCACTCCATTCCATTCCACTCTATTCCACTTCATTCCATTCCACTCCAATCCATTCCATTCCTTTCCATTCCACTCCACTCAACTACCTTCCATTCAACTCCATTCCATTCCATTTCACTCCTCTCCTTTCCATTCCATTCCAATCCATTCCTCTCCAAACCACTCCACTCCTTTTCACTACATTCCTTTCCATTCCATTCCATTCCAATCCATTCCTCTCCAAACCACTCCACTCCTTTTCACTACGTTCCTTTCCATTCCACTCAATTCCACTCCAGTCCAAATAACTCCATTCCACTCCACTGCAGTACATTCCATTCCTATCCATTCCATTGCGTTACACTCCATTTGTATCCAATCGACTCCACTCTTTTCTACTCCACTCCGTTCCGTTCCATTCCACTCCATTCCAGTCCACTACATTCCAGTGCATTCCACTCCACTCCATTACACTCCATTAGACTCCATTACTCTCAATTCCATTCCACTCCATACCACACCACTCCATTCCACTCTTCTGCATTCCACTCCACTCCACTCCATTCCGTTTCATTCCATTCCATTCCAATCCACTCCATTCCTCTCCATTCCCCTCCATTCCTCTTCACACCAATCCATTCCGTTTCATTCCTTTCCACTACACTCCATTCCATTCCATTCCATTCCAGTGCACTCCACTCCCCTCCAATCCACTAAACTCCATTTCACTCCATTCCATTACAGTTCAATCGACACTACTCCATTCCATTCCACTCCACACCACTCCTCTACATTCCATTCTACTGTATTCCTTTCCATTACATTTCCCTCCATTGCATTACATTCTACTCCACTCTTCTTCATTCCACTCCACTCCACTCCATAACACTCCAATCCATTCCATTCCATCCATTCCACCCCATTCCGTTCCACCCCACTCCACTCCACTCCATTTCACTGCATTCCATTCCACGTCATTCAACTCCACTCCATTCCATTACTTTCCAATCCATTCCACTCCATTACACTTAACTCCATTCCATTGCACTCCCCTCCACTCCACTCCATTCCTTTCCACTCCTTTCTGTTCCACTACATTCCACTGCAATCCATTCCACTGCACTCCGTTCCATTCCGCTCCATTCCACTCCACTCCATTCCGTTGCTCTCCACTCCATTCCACTCCATTCCATTCCGCTCCTTTACACTTAACTCCATTCCATTGCACTCCTTTACACTTAACTCCATTCCATTGCACTCCACTACACTCCATCCCATTCCACTCCTTTCCATTCCACTACATTCCACTCCACTCCACTAAATTCCACTCCACTCCATTGCATTCCATTCCACTTCACTCCACTCCACTCTTCTCCACTCCACTCTATTCCACTCGACTCCATTCCATTCCATAACATTCTATTCCAATCCACTCCACTCGACTTCATTTCAATCCATTTCAGTCCAATCCACTACAATCCATTCCATTTTACTCCAATCCATTCCACTGTAATCCACTCCATTCCATTTCGTTCCCCTCCATTCCACTCCACTCTATTCCATTCCATTCCATTCCACTCCCTTCCATTGCACTCCACTCTACTCCATTCCAATCCATTCCTTTACTCTCCATTCCAGTCCACTCCACTCCATTCCACGCCACTCCATTCCACTCCACTCCAATCCTTTCCATTGCTTTCCTTTCCATTTCTTTCCCCTCCAAGCCACTCCATTCCATTTCATTCCATCCATTCCATTCCACTCCATTCCACTCCATTCCACACCATTGCAGTCCACTCCACTCCACTCCACTCCATTCCATTCCATTTCACTCTATGCCACTCGTTTCCATTCTAATTCTTTCAACTGCACTCCATTCAATTCCATTCCACTCCACTCCATTCCATTCCATTCCACTTCACTCCGTTCCATTATGTTCTAATCCACTCCATTCCATTCCATTCCACTCCTCTCCATTCCAATCCACTACATTGCATTCCATTCCACTCCTCTCCATTCCATTACACTCCACTCCATTCCATTCCATTCCGTTTCACTGCATTCCACTCCAATGTACTCCACACCCCTCCATTCCTCTCCATTCCTCTCCACTCCATTCCCCTCTCCTCCATTCCATTCCTTTCCACTTCAATCCAATCCAATCCATTCCATTGCACTCCATTCCTCTCCACTCTATTCCATTCCACTGCATTCCCTTCCATTCCACTGCATTCCATTCCATTCCACTCTACTCCATTCCTCTCCACTCCATTCCATTCCACTCCATTCCCTTCCATTCTATTCAACACCATTCCCCTCCACTTTATGACACCCTATTCCACTCCACTCCACCCCATTGCATTCCATTCCGTTTCATTCCTTTCCACTCCTCTCCACTCCATTCCACTCCACATCACTCCATTTCACTCCAGTCCACTCCATTCCATTCCTTTCCACCCCATCCACTCCATTCCACTCTACTCCATTCCAATCCACTCCATTACACTCTATTCCTTTCCACTTCTTTCCATTCCATTCCACTCTACTCCATTCCATTCAATTCCATTCCACTACAATTCATTTCACTCCATTCCACTGCATTCCACTCCATTCCAGAAAACTCCATTCCACTCCACTTCATTCCATTCCACTCCATTTCAGAAAACTCACTCCATTCCACTCCATTTCATTCCATTCCATTCCACTCCACTCCTCTCCATTCCATTGCAGTCCATTCCACACCACTGCAACCCATTGCAGTCCATTCTACTCCATTCCGTTCCACTCCCCTCAATTCCATTCCATTACAGTCCATTGTATTCCACTCCACTCCATTCCATTCCATTCCATTGCACTCCATTCAACTTCATTCCACTCCATTCCATTCCCCTCCCTTCCACTTAACTCACTTATATTCCACTCCATTCCAATCCACTGCAATCCACTACATTCCATTCCACTCCTTTCCATTCCACTGCATTCCACTTCTCTCCACTCTATTCCACTCCATTACAGTCCTTTCTATTCCACTCCACTCCACTCCTTTCCATTCCTTTTCATTCCACTACACTCTACTCCACTCCACTCCACTCCACTCCATTCCAATCCATTCCTTCCCATTTATTGCCATTACACGCCACTCCACTCCATTCCCCTCCACTCCACTCCAATCCATTCGATTCCATTCCAGTCCATTCCATTCGTTTCCATTCCAGTCCACTCCATTCCTGTTCTTTCCAGTACATTCCACTCCACTCCACTCCAATCCATTACACTCCAATAAACTCCATTCCATTCCACTACCTTCCTCTCCACTCCATTCCACTCCACTCCACTCCATTGCATTCTATTCCATTTCACTACACTCCATTCCATTCCATTTCATTCGACTACACTCCACTGCACTCCACTCTACTACACTCCATTCCACTCCATTCCATTCCAGTCCAATCCACTCCACTCCGTTCCATTCTACTCCATTCCACTCCACTACAATCCATTCCACTGCTCTCCTTTACCTTCCATTCCCATCCATTCCATTCCATTCCACTCCACTCCACTCCATTCCACTCCACTCCACTTCATTCCATTCCATTCCACTCCATTCCATTCCACTCCACTCCACTCCAGTACATTCTACTCCAGTCCATTCCACTCCACTCAATTCCATTATTTTCCACTGCATTCCACTCCATTCAATTCCACTCCATTCCACTTAATTCCTTTCAGTTACACTCCACTAAACTTCACTCCATTACATTCCACTCCTTTCCACTCCACTCCATTCCACTCCACTCCATTCCTTGGATTCCACACAATGACACTCCATTCAATTCCACTCCATTCCTCTGAACTCCATTCCGTTCCATTCCATTACACTCCACTCCTTTACACTCTATTCCACTGCATTCCACTCCATTCCAGAAATCTCCATTCCACTCTACTCCATTCCATTTCTTTCCACTCCACTCAACTCCATTCCTTTCCATTCCATTCCATTCCACTCCATTGCATTCCACTCCATTCTACTACACTCCATTCCATTGCACTCCATTCTATTTCAATCCACTCCATTCCATTCTATTCCATTCCATTCCATTCCTCTTCATTCCATTGCACTCCACTAAATTCTACTCCATTCCATTCTGCTCCATTTCACTCCACTCCGTTGTATTCCTTTCCACTCAGTTGCATTGCACTCAATTCCACTCCACTCCGTTCCATTCCATACGAGTCCACTCCATTCCATTCCATTCCACTCCAAGCCCTTCAATTCCATTCCACTGCATTCCATTCAATTTCATTCCACTCCATTCCATTACAATTCACTCCTTTCCATTCCAATCCATTCCACTATATTCCACTCCTTTACATTCCATTCCAGACCATACCATTCCATTCCACTCCTTTCCATGCGATTCCATTGAATTCCTCTCCTTACCACTCCAAACCTCTCGTATCTATTCCATTCCATTCCACTAAACTCCCCTGCATTCAATTCCATTCCTTTCAATTCCAATCCATTCCATTCCACTCCATTCCAGACTATTTCACTCCACTCCACTCCACTCAATTCCATTCCACTCCTATTAACTCCACTCCCCTCCATTTCATTCCACTCCGTTCCATTCCAATCCACTCCAGTTTCCTCCATTCCAATCCATTCCACTCCTCTCCATTCCATTACATTCCAATCCATTCCCCTCCAATACACTCCACTTATTTCCACTCCACTCCATTCCACTTAATTCCATTAAACTCCACTCCACACCACTCCATTCCACTCCACACCTCTCCATTCCACTCCACTGCTGTCCGTTCCACTCCTCTCTATTCCATTGCATTACACTCCATTCTTCTGCAATCGACTCCACTCCTTTCAACTCCACTCCATTCCATTCTATCCCATTACGTTCCACTACATTCCATTCCACTTCATTACACTCCACTCCATTCCATTCCATTCCATTCCATTCCACTCCACTCCACTACACTCCATTCCACTCCACTCCATTCCATTCCATTCGATTCCATTCCACTCCACTCCATTCCACCCCACTCCACTCCATTCTACTACACTCCATTCCACAGCACTCCACCCCAATCCACTCCACTCCATTCCATTCTAATCCATTCCACTACACTCCACTCCATGCCATTCCATTTCATTCCATTCCACTCCACTCCATTCCATTCCATATCATTCCACTGCACTGCACTCCATTCCACTACACTCCGTGTCATTCCATTTCATTCCACTCCAATCCACTGCACTCCCTTCCATTCCACTCCATTCCACTCTACTAAATTCCTTTCCACTGCATTTTTCTCTATTCCATTCCCCTCCTTTCCATTACATTCCACTCCAGTCTGCTGCATTCCACTCCAATCCGCTTCATTCCACTCCACTCCACACCATTCCACTCCACTCCATTCCATTCAATTCCACTCCATTCCACTCCACTCCTTTCCTCTCCATACCACTCCATTCCACTCCACTGCACTCCCTTCCACTCTTTTAATTTCTATTGCATTACACACCATTTGTCTCCAACTGTGTCAACTACTTTCAACTCCACTCCATTCCATCCCATTCCATTCCTCTCAATTCCATTCAATTCCATTCCATACCACTTCATTCCAGTCCACTACATTCTTGTCGATGCCACTACATTCCACTCCACTCCACTCCACTCCACTCCATTACACTCCATTCCATTCCATTCCTTTCCAATCCACTCTACTCCACTCCATTCCATTCCTCTCCACTCCACTCCATTTCACTCCAATGCACTCCATCCCATTCCATTCCACTCCATTCCATTCCATTTCTCTCTACTCCGTTCCACTCCACTCCTTCAACTCCATTCCATTCTACTTCATTCCACTCCACTCCACTCCATTCCATTCCACTCCATTCCATTCCATACCAATCTACTCCATTCCACTCCATTCCATTCCACTGCACTGCATTCCACTCCATTTCATTCCATTCCATTCCAATCCACTGCACTCCATTCCATTCCATTCCATTCCATTCCAATCCACTGCACTCCATTCCATTCCACTTCATTCCACTAAACTACATTCCCTTCCACTCCATTCCATTACATTCGACTTCATTGCACTCCACTTCATTCGATTCCATTCCATTCCACTCCATTCGATTCCATTCCACTCCATTGTAGTCCATTTCGCTCAATTCCTCTCCATGCCACTCCATTCCACTCCAATCCATTCCACTCTCCTCCATTTCATTCCACTCCATTCCAATCCACTCCATTCCACTCCACTAAATCGCACTCCAACCCATGCCATTGCATTGCATTCCATTTCACTCCACTCCACTCCCCTCCATTCCACTCCATTCCACTCCATTCCACCCCTCTCCATTCCACTCCATTCCCCTCCAATCCACTGCACTCCTTTCCATTCCACTCCATACCTTTCCATTCCATTCCACTCCATTCCACTCCACTCCACTCCGTTCCACTCCACACCACTCAATTACACTCTGCTCCTCTCCATTCCACTGCTCTCCATTCCTTTGCATTATACTGCATTTCTCTCCAATTGACACTATTCCTTTTGACTCCACACCATTCCATTCTATTCCAATCCATTCCACTCCATTCCATTCCACACCATTCCATTCCATTCCATTCCATTCCATTCCATTCCATTGCACTGCACTCCATTCCATTCCACTCCATTTCATTCCATTCCATTCCATTCCACTGAACTCGACTCCACTCCACTCCACCCTGCCCCATTCCATTACACTCTAATCCACTCCAATCCATTCCATTCCACTGCTTTCCACTCTATTCCATTCCATTCCCTCCCATTCCTTTCCATTCTATACCTCTTCATTCTATTTCATTCCTATCAAATCCACTCTATTCCATTACACTCCTCTCCACTGCAGTCCACTCCACTCCACTCCTCTCCACTGCAGTCCACTCCACTCCACTCTACTCCATTCCATTCCATTCTACTGCTCTCCACTGCATTCCATTCAAATCCACTCCACTCCACTCCACTCTGCTCCACTTCACTGTGCTCCGCTTCACTCCATTCCACTCCCCTCCATTCCATACCACTCTACGTCATTTCATTCAATTCCATTCCACTCCTTTCCACTCCTCTCCATTACTTTCCATTCCTCTCCACTCCAGTCCCCTCTATTTCACTCCATTCCATTCCATTCCATTCCATTCCATTCCATTCCTTTCCATTGTATTCCATTCCATTCCATTCCACTTCTTTCAAATCCGTTTTTTTCCACTCCTTTCGTCTCCACTTCTTTCCATTCCATTACTGTCCACTCCACTCCACTGCACTCCATTCCATTTAATTCCACTCCATTCCATTCTACTCCACTCCATTCCACTCTACTCCACTACTTTCATTCCATTTCATTCCATTCCATTCCATTCCATTCCTTTCCACTCCACTCCACTCCATTACACTCAACTCCACTCCATTACATGCCATTCCACTACATTCAACTCCATTGCATTCCATTCCACTCCATTCCAGTCCATTTCACTACACTCCACTCTGTTCCATTCCATTCCATACCATTTCATTCCATTCCATTCCTTTCCCCTCCATTCTGGTCCTTTCCACTCCCTCCACTCCATTCCACTCCATTCCCCTCCAGTACACTGCATTCCATTCCACGCCATTCCACTCCAGTCCATTCCATTCCATTACACTCCACTGCCCTCCACTCCTTTCCAGTCCACTCCATTTCACTCTACTGCATTCCAGTCCTTTGCACTCCACTGCATTCCACTGCATTCCATTCCACTCCATTCTATTCCTCTCCATCCTCTCCACTCCCCTCGACTCCACTCCATTCCATTCCATTCCATTCCATTCCATTTCATTCCACTCCACCCCATTCCACTCTACTCCGTTTCATTCCATTCCACTCCACCGCACTCCACTCCACTTCGTTGCAATGCTCTCCATTCCACTCCACTCAATTCCATTGCTTTGCATTAAGTTCCGTTCCACTCCTCTGCACTCCATTCCACTCCACTCCTCTCCATTCCACTCTAATCCACACCTTTCCATTCCAATCCATTCCATTCCATTCGATTCCGTTCCACTCTACTCCATTCCACGCCACTCCATTCCATTCTATTCCATTCCGTTCTATTCCTTTCAACACTATTCCTCTCCACTTCATTCCACTCCACTCACTTCCACCTCACCCCATTCCATTCAATTCTATTCCTTTCCTTTCCACTGCATTCCCCTCCATTCCACTATACACCACTCCATTTCACCCCACTCCACTCCATTCCTTTCCCATCCACTCCATTCCATTCCATTCCACTCCATTCCACTACACTCCATTCCAATCCCTTCCAATCCACTCCACTCCACTCCATTCCACTCCATTCCACTCCACTCCATTCCATTCTATTCCACTATACTCCATTCCATTCCATTCCTTTCTTCTCCATTCCACTTCACTCCGTTTCACTCCATTCTAGTGCATTCCACTCGATTCCACAAAACTCCATTCCATGCCTCTCCATTCCATTCCACTCCATTCCAAAAAACTCCATTCAAATCCACACCATTCCATTCCTTTCCATTCCACTCCAATCCATTCCATTCCAATCCATTCCAGTCCACTCCACTGCATTCCATTTCATTCCACTCAATTCCATTCCACTCCACTTCATTCCATTCTATTCCATTCCAATCCATTTCAGTCCATTCCACTCCACTCCTTTCCACTTAACTCGATCCCATTCCACTCCACTCCCCTCCAGTGCTATCCACTCCATTGCATTCTGCTACTTTCCATTACACTGTATTGCATTCCATCCGGTTCCACTCTACTCCACTCCACTCCAATCCATTCCACTCCATTCCATTCCACTCGATTCTACTCCACTCCACTCCACTCCATTCCACTCCATTCCATTCAATTCCATTCCATTCCATTCCATTCCACTCCACTCCACTCCATTCCATTCCATTCCTTTCATTCCACTCCACTCTACTCCATTCCTTGCCAATCCACTCATTTTCAATCCATTCCTTTCCACTCAACTCCATTTCACTCCAATGAACTCCATTCCACTTCACTGATCTCCCTTCCACTCCACTCCAATCCATTCCATTCCATTAAATTCCACTCCAATCCATTCCTTTCTTTCAATTACTTTCCCCTCCATCCAGTTTTCTCCACGACATTACATTCCACTACACTCCATTACACTCCATTCTTCTGCATTCCATTCCACTCCATTCAACTCCATTCCACTCCACTCCAGTCCATTCCATTACATTCCTTTGCATTCCCCTCCACTCCATTAAATTGCATTCCTTTCCACTGCCCTCTGCTTCACTACACTCCATTCAACTCCATTCCACTCCACTCCATTTCATTTCCCTCCATTACATTACATTCCATTCCTTTTCACTGCACTCGACTCCAGTCCAATCCATTTGATACCACTCCATTCCTTTCCACTCTATTCCACTCCTCTCCAATTCATTCCATTCCACTGCAATCCACTCCAATTCATTCCGTTCCTCTGCATTCCGATACAGTCCATTGCATTCCACTGCATGCCTTTCCATTCCATTCCACTCCATTCCATTCCATTCCAATCCACTCCAGTACACTCAATTCCACTCCATTCCACTCTGCTCCAATTCACTCCATTCCACTCCGGTCTACTCCACTCCACTCCATTCCATTCCATTCCAGTGCATTCCACTCCATTCCCTGCGAATCTACTCCCTTCCACTCCATTCCAATCCACTCCACTCTGCTCCAGTTCACTCCACTCTATTCCACTGTTTTCGATTCCACTCTACGTCATTTCATTTCATTCCATTCCATTCCACTCAATTCCACTCCACTCCATTCCTCTCCATTGCACTCTATTCCAGTCCACTGTACTCCACTCCACTCCACTCACTTCAATTCCACTCCACTCCACTCCACTACATTCCATTCCACTCCATTCCAGACCATTCCACTACTCTCTATTCCATTCCATTACATTACATTGTATTTCATTCCATTCCGTTCCACTCCACTCCAGTCCATTCCACTCCATTCCACTCCACTCCACTCCACTCCACTCCATTCCATTTCACTCCATTCCACCCCACTGCATTCCACTCCATTCCACTGTATTTCACGCCATTCCAGAAATCTCCATTCCATCCTACTCTGTTCCATTCCATTCCACTACACTCTACTCCACTCCATTACACTCCATTCGAATCCAGTCCACTACATTGAAATCCATTCCGCTCCACTCCATTCCACTCCACTCCTTTCCATTCCATTCCACTCCACTCCAGTCCATTCCATTCCACTCCACTCCAGTCCATTCCATTCCACTCCATTCCACACCATTCCATTCCATTCCATTCCACTTAACTCCATTCCCTTCCACTCCACTCCACTCCAATCTACTACATTCCGTTCCACTCCGTTCAATTTAATTCCATTCCCTTCCACTCCACTCCACTCCACTCCAATCCACTCCATTCCATTCTACTCCGTTCCTTTCCATTCCATTCCATTCCACTCCTATCCATTCCTTTGCACTCCACTCAATTCTATTCCAATCCTTTACACTCCACTCAGTTGCAAACCACTCCATTCCATTCCATTGCATTCCATTCCCCTCCACTCCACTCCATTCTTATCCATTCCTTTCCATTCCACTCTATTCTACTCCATTTCTCTCCACTCCACTCCATTCCATTCTATTCCTTTCCAATCCACTCTACTCCACTCCATTCCATTCCACTCAACTCCATCCATTCGATTCCATTCCATTCGATTTGATTCCATTCCATTCCATTACACTCCATTGCATTCCATTCCACTCCATTCCAGTCCATTCCACTACATTCCACTCCACTTCACTAGATTCCACTCCATTCCACTCCATTCCTTTCCACTCCTTTTCATTCTATTCTACTCCATTCCATTCCACTCCATTCCATTACACTCCATTCCATTCCACTCCATTCCATTCCATTCTACTCCTTTACACTCCATTTCATTCCATTCCTTTCCACTACACTCCATTAGATTCAGTTCCACTCCATTCCATTCAATTCCCTTTCACTGCATTGCATTCAGTTTCATTCCATTCCATTCCGTTACAATCCACCCCATTCCATTTCTTCACATTTCAGTGCATTCCACTCCATTACATTCCATTCCATGCCATTCCACTACACTACACCCCATTCTATTCTATTTCTCCCCATTCCACTCCATTCCACTGCACACAACTTGAATCAATTCCATTCCATTCCCGTATACTCCACTGCATTCGATAACATTCCATTCAATTCCATTCCTTTCCATTCCACTCCACTCCACTCCATTCCACTACTATCCACTCCAATCCCTTCCATTTCTTTCCACTTTATTCCACTCCACTCCACTCCACTCCACTCCATTGTACTGCAGTCCATTCCATTCTATGCCAATCCTCTCCACTCCACTCCCTTCCATTCAACTCCATTCCAAGACTTTCCACTCCTCTGCATTCCATTCCATTCCTCTCCATTCCTCTCGAATCCACTCCACTCCTTTCCACTGCACTCCATTATATTCCATTCCATTCCACTCAACTTCACTCCACTCCATTCCACTCCACACCACTCCATTTTACGCCACAGCACTCCATTACACTCCTCTCCATTCCATTGCATTACACTCCATTTCTCTCCAATCGACTCCACCCTTTTCGACTCCACTACATTCCAATCTTTTCCATTCCATTCCACTCCATTCCATTCCATTCCACTCCATTCCAGTCCACTACATTCCAGTCCATTCCGCTACATTCCGCTACACTTCACTCCATTACAATCCATTCCTTTCCTATTCACTCTATTCCTCTCCATTCCATTCCACCCTACTCCATCCTTTCCATTCCTTTCCATTCCAACACACTTCATTCCATTCCATTCCATTCCACTCCATTCCACTCTACTCCATTCATATCCATTCAACTCCACTCAACTCCTGTCCATTCCATTCCACTCCATTCCATTCAATTCCATTCCACTGCATTACATTCAATTTCGTTCCAGTCAATTCCTTTACAATCCACTCCATTCCACTAGATACCATTCCACTACATTCCACTCAATTCTATTCCACTCCATACCTCTCCACTCCATTCTATTCCATTGCATTCCATTCCAATCCATTCCACTCCATTCCACTCCAGTCCATTCCATTCCATTCTACTGCACTCCACTCCACTCCATCCCACTGTAATCCACTCTGCTCCATTCCATTCCATTCCATTGAATTCCATTCCACTGCATTCCTTTCAATTTCTTCCCCCTCCATTCCATTACATTCCACTCCATTCCATTCCATTCCTTTCCTCTCCATACCGCACCACACCACTCCAATCCATTCCATTCCATTCCACTAAACTCCACTGCATTCGATTCCATTCCATTCCACTCCATTCCATTCCATTCCACTCGATTCCAGTCCATTTCACTCCATTCCACTCCACTCCAATCCATTCGTCTCCTATCCACTCCACTTCCCTTCATTCCATTCCATTTCATTCCACTAAAGTCCATTGCACTCCACTCGATTCCACTTCAATCCATTCCATTGTATTCCATTCCACTACACTCCATTGCCCTCCATTCCATTCCATTCCATTCCTCTTCATTCCACTCCTCTCCATTTCATTCCATTCCACTCCATTCCTTGCCAATCCACTCCACTCCTTTCCACAACACTCCATTCCATTCCATTCCATTGCACAACACTCCACACACCTCCATTGCAGTACACTGCAGTCTGTTGCATTCCTCTCCATACCATTGAGTTACACTCCATTTCTATCCAACCAACTCCGCTCCTTTCTACTCCACTCCATTCCTTTCCATTCCACTCCATTCCATTCCAGTCTAGTCCATTTTACTCCATTCCACTACATACCACTCCACTCCACTCCGCTCCATTAAACTCCATTAGACTCTATTCCATTCCACTCCATTCCACTGCAATCCATTCCACTCCACTCCATTCCTCTCCACTCCACGCCATTCCATTCCATTTCATTCCATTCCATTCCATTCCATTCCATTCCATTCCATTCCTATCCACTCCATTCCACTCAATTCCACTCCATTCCCATCCACTCCACTCAAATACATTCCATTCCATTCCACTCCACTCCTTTGCACTCCATTTCATTCCACTACAGTCCACTCTTCTCCACTCCACTACACTCCGTTTCCCTCCATTCCATTCCAGTCCAATAAACACCACTCCATTCCATTCCACTCCATTCCATGCCTCTATATTCCATTCCATTGCCTTCCTTTTCATTCCATTCACCTCCATTCTATTACTTTCCTCTTGATTCCACTCCATTCCACTCCACTCCACTCCACACCACTCCACTGCACTCCATTCCATTCCATTCCGCTCCATTTCATTTCTCTCCACTGCAATCCACTCCACTCCACTCCATTCCATTTCAATTCATTCCACTCCACTCCATTGCACTACTTTCCACTACATTCCGCTCCATTCCATTAAATTCCATTACACTTAATTCCATTCCATTCCACTACACTCAACTCCACTCCACTCCATTCCTTTAAACTCCTTTCCATTCCACTACATTCCACTCCACTCCACTACGTTCCAATCCATTCCATTCCATTCCGTGACACTCCACTCCGATCCACTCCACTCCCCTCCTTTACACTCCATTCCATTCCATTCCTTTCCATTAAAATCAATTTTACTCCAATTCACTCTATTCCATTCCACTCCTTTCCATTCAACTCCATTCTACTCCTTTCTATTCAACTATATTCCACTCGACTCCACCCCATCCACTCCACTCCTCTCCACTCAACTCAACTCCATTCCATTCCATTCCACTCCACTCAACTCCACTCCACTCCACTCCACTCCACTCCACTCCATTCCATTGAATTGCATTCCATTCAATTCCATTCCATTCCAATCCACTCATTTCCTTTTCACTCCATTCCATTCCCTTCCATTCTATTCCATTCCATTCCACTGCACTCGACTCCACTCCACTTCACTCCATTCCACTCGATTCCATTACACTCCATTGCACTCCAATCCATTCCATTCCATTCCACTACAATCCACTCCAATCCATTCCATTCCACTGCATTCCACTACACTCCATTCCATTCCACTCCAATCCTTTCCATTGCATTCCACTGCATTCCATTACTTTCCAATCCACTCCACTCCACTTCATTCCACTCCAGTCCACTCCACTACACTTCATTCCACTCCACTCCACTCTGCTCCAATTCACTCCACTTCACTCCATTCCATTCTACTCAACTACATTCCATTCCATTCCACTCCATTCCACTCCACTCCATTCCATTCCATGCAACTCCATTCCATTCCGCTGCACTGCACTCCACTCCATTCCATTCCATTCCATTCCACTCCATTCCACTGCACTCCTTTCCACTCCACGCCACTCCATTCCATTCCACTGTACTGCACTCCACTCCATTCCATCCCAATCCATTGCCCTCCACTACATTCCATTCCACTCCACGCCACCCCACTCCCCTCCATTCCATTCCGATCCATTTCAGACCAATCCTCTACACTCCTTTCCATTCCATTCCTTTCCATTATATAACGTTCCTTTCCATTGTACTTCATTCCACTGCATTCAACTTCACTCCATTCCATTGAACTCCAATCATTCCCTTTCCATTCCACCCTATTCCATTCCTTTCCAATCCACTCCATTCCACTCCATTTCACTCCTCTGCAATGCGCTCCACTTCACTCGATTCCACTCCACTCCAGTCCACTCCACTCCACTCCAGTCCTTTCCATTCCACAGAACTCCAATCCATTCAATTCCAATCCATTCCACTCCACTGCATTCCACTCTGCTCTACTTCACTCCACTCCACTACATTCCATTTCACTCTACTCCATTCCGTTACATTCCATTTCTCTCCATGCCACTCCACTCCATTACACTCCATTACGCTCCATTCCACTACATTCCATTCCACTGCACTGCACTCCATTCCATTCCACTCCACTCCACTACAATCCTCTCCTTTCCATTCCATTCCATTCCATTCCAGACCATTCCACTACAATCCATCCCATTACATTCCATTCCCTTGTATTCCATTCCATTCCATTCCATTCCATTCCATTCCATTCCAGTCCATTCGACTACACTCCTCTCCACTCCACTCCATTCCACTCCATTCCCCTCAATTCCCCTCTATTCCATTCCACTCCATTCCACTCCAGTCCATTAAATTCCATTACACTCCACTCAACACCATTCAATTCCACTCCATTTCACTCCACTCCATTCCAATGCATTCCACTGCACTCCATTCCACTCCACTTCGTTCCATTAAATTCAACTGCATTCCACTCCATTCCACTTAACACCATTCCATTCCATTCCATTCCACTCCACTCCAATCCACTCCTTTCCATTCTGCTCCTTTCCATTCCACTACATTCCACTCCACTCCACTTCATTCCATTCCACTCTACTCCATTCCATTCCAATCCACTCAAATCCACTGCATTACACTCCACTTCACTCCATTCCATTCCATTCCATTCCATTCCACTCCATTCCATTCCATTCCACTCCATTCCATTCCATTCCACTCCATTCCATTCCATTCCACTCCATTCCTGTCCACTCCATTCCAGTCCATTCCACTATATTCCACTCCACTCCACTCCACTCCATTACAGTTCATTACACTCGATTCCATTCCACTACATTCCACTCCACTCCATTCCACCCCACTCCATTCCTCTCCACTCCACTCTATTCTGATTCGTTTCATTCCATTCCATTCCAATCCACTCCATTCCACTTCATTCCAATCTGTTCCTCTACACTCCACTCCACTCCATTCCATTCCATTCCACTCAACTCCATTCCATTTCGTTCCATTCCTTTCCACTACATCACATTCCATTGCATTCCTTTCCATTCCATTCACCGCCATTCCATTACTTTCCACTCCACTTCACTGTATTTGACTCCACTCCACTCCATACCACTCCACTCCCCTCCCCTCCATTCCACTCCATTCCATTTCACTTCATTCCACTCTACTGCATTGCGTTACTTGCCACTCCATTCCAATCCATTCCATTCCACTCTATTACCCTGAACTCCATTCCTTACCACTCCACTCCACTTAACTGCACTCCATTCTATTAAACTCCTTTTCATTCCACTACATTACACTACACTTCACTCCCTTCCACTCCACTCCATTGCATTCCATTCCACTCCTCTCCACTACACTCCATTCCACTCCAATCTATTCCAATACATAACATTCCACTCCAATCCACTCCACTCCACTCCTCTCCATTCCATTTCATTCCTTTCCATTAACATCCATTCCACTCCATTGCACTCTATTCCATTCCATTCCTTTCCATTCATCCCCATTCCACTCCACTGCATTCCACTCCAATCCACTCAGCTCCATTGAATTCCATTC
Source organism: Pongo pygmaeus (assembly GCF_028885625.2). Classification (NCBI taxonomy): domain Eukaryota; kingdom Metazoa; phylum Chordata; class Mammalia; order Primates; family Hominidae; genus Pongo; species Pongo pygmaeus. Next base: position 15,365,798 of record NC_085931.1, on the reverse strand, counting down.
CAATACACTCCACTCCTTTCCATTTCACTCCATTCCATTCCATTCCAAGCCACTGCACTCGACTCCACTCTATTCTGTTCCATTCCATTCCATTCCACTCCATTGCACTCCACTCCATTCCATTCCATTCCACTCCATTCCACTCAAATCAATTCCATTCCACTGCATTGCACTACATTCCATTCCATTCCACTCCAATGCTTTCCATTCCATTCCACTGCATTCCATCCTTTCCAATACACTCCACTCCACTCCATTCCATTCCACTCCAATCCACTCCACTCTGCTCCACTTCATCACATGCCTCTCCATTCCATTCCACTCAACTCCATTCCATTCCACTCCACTCCATTCCATTCCATTCCACTCCACTCCATTCCAATCCGTCCCGCTGAATGCCACTCCACTCCATTCCAATCCATCCCACTGAATGCCACTCCACTCCATTCCACTGCACTGCACTCCACTCTATTCCATTCCAATCTGTTCCACTACACTAAATTCCAGTCCACTCCACTCCACCTCACTCCACTGCATTCTATTCCACTCCATTCCAGACCATTCCACTACACTCCTTTCCATTCGATTCCATTTCATTTTATTCCATTCCATTCCATTCCACTTCATTGCACTGCAATCCTCTACAATTCATTCCATTCCACTATAATCATTTCCCTTCCATTCTATTCCGTTCCTTTCCATTCCAGTCCAATCCACTCCACTCCATTCCACTCCACTCTGCTCCACTCCACTTCACTCCATTCCACTTCACTTCAGTCCACTGCACTCCACTCCACCTCATTCCATTCAATTCCACAGCACTCCACTCTATTCCACTTGGATCCACCCCACTCCACTCAATTCCACTCCACTCCACTCTGCTCCACCTAACTCCACTCCACTCCACTCCATTCCATTCCACTCTACTCCATTCCATTCAATTTCCCTCCAGCCACTCTACACCATTCCACTCCATTACAATCCATTACCCTCCATTCAATTCCACCGCACTCCACTTCACTCCATTCCATTCCAATCCGTTCCACTCCACGTCGTTTCATTCCACTCCTCTCCACTAAACTCCATTAAATTCCACTCCGTTCCAGAACATTCCACTCCACCCCATTCCATTCCATTCCATTCTTTTGTATTCCATTCCATTCCTATCAACTTCATTCCTCTCCATTCAAATCTATTCTACACCACTTCACTCAATTCCACTCCATTCCCCTCCATTCCACTCCATTCCATTCCATTCCAGTCCACTCCAATCCGTTCCATTCCATTACACTCTACTCCACTCCATTCCATTCCACTCCCTTCCAATCTACTCCATTTCATTCTTCTCCACTCCACTCCACTCCATTGCATTCCACTCCATTCTATTCCATTCCATTCCACTTCACTCCACTCCATTCCACTCTCCCTCTTTCCATTCCATACCATTTCATTCCACCCCACCCCACTGCACTCCACTCCATTTCATTCCACTCCACTCCACTCCATTCCACTCCACTCCACTCCAGTACACTCCACTCCACTAGCTCAATTGAATTCTATTCCACTAAAATCAATACCACTTCATTCGACTCCACTCCTTTCCATTGCACTCCAATCCACTCCATTCCACTCCATTCTGCTCCACTCCACTGCATTCCACTCCACTCCATTCTTTTCAATTCAACTCCATTCCACTCCACTCCAATCCATTCCACTCCACTCCATTCTTTTCAATTCAAATCCATTCCACTCCACTCCAATCCATTCCACTTCAATCCACTGCATTCCTTTCCACTCCATTCCATTCCATTCCGTTCCATTCAATTGCAGTCTACCCCTTTACACTCCATTTGACTCCATTCCACTCCACTGCACCTCTTTACACTCCTTTTCATTCCACTCTAATCCACTCCACTCCATTTCATTCCACTCCATTCCACTAAACTACATTCCATTTCACTGCATTCAATTGCATTCGACTTCATTGCACTCCACTGCATTCGATTCCATTCCATTCCATTCATTCCATTCCATTTCACTTCATTCGGCTACATTCCACTCCACTCCATTCCACTGTTATCCACGCACTGCCCTCTATTTCATTCCATTCCATTCTGCTTCACTCTATTCCCCTCCACTCCATTTCTCTCCAATCCATTCTATTCCATTCCATTACACTCCACTCCACTCCATTGCACTCCACTCCCTTCCACCACACTCCACTCCAGTCCATTTGATTCCACTCCATTCCTCTCCATTCCATTCCATTTAACTCCATTCCGTTCCCCTTAACTCCACTCCACTCCTCTTCATTCAATTCCACTCCTTTCCATTCCACTACATTCCACTGCACTCTACTCCACTCCACTCCATTGCATTACATTCCAGTCCCCTCCACTCCCCTGAATTCCGTTCCACACCATACCAATCCGTAATATTCCAGTCCAATGCGCTCTACTCTACTCCAATCCACTACATTCCATTCCACTGCTTTCCATTCAAATCCATTCCACTCCACTCCACTTCATTCCATTACATTCCTTTCCATTAAACTCCATTCAACTCCACTGCAATCCATTCCACTCCACTCAACTCCACTCCACTCCACTAAATTCCATTCAATTCCATTTCATTCCAATGAACTCCATTCAATTCCACTCCATTCCTTCCTTTCCATTCCATTCAACTGAACTCGAATCCACTCCACTCCAATCTGTCCCATTCCATTACACTCCTATCCACTCCAATCCATTCCATTCTACTGCATTCCACTCTACTCCATTGCGTTCCACTCCATTCCTTTCCATTCTATTCCTTTTCATTCCATTCAATTCCAATCCAATGCACTCCGTTTCGTTCCACTCCACTCCACTCCACTCCACTCCAGTCCACTCCACTTCATTCCTTTACATTCCATTCCATTCTATTGTGCTCCACTCCATTCCATTCCAATCCACTCCTCTGCACTCTGGTGCACTCCAGTCCAATCTGCTCCATTTCACTCCACTCAACTCCACTCCATTCCATTCCACTCTACATCATTTCATTCCTTTCCATTGCACTCTATTCCACTCCACTCCATTCCATTCCATTCCTGACCACTGCACTCCATTCCATTCCATTCCACTCCATTCCATTCAATAACATTCCGTTGCATTCCATTCAATTTCATTTCCCTCCATTTCATCACAATCCACTCCATTCCATTCCGTTCCATTCCACTACATTCCACTCCATTCCATTTATTCCATACCTTTCCACTCCATTCCACTGAATTCCGTTCCATTTATTCCATACCTTTCCACTTCATTCCACTGTATTCCATTCTATTCCATTCCTCTCCATCCCAGTCCACACCACTCCAATCCATTCCATTCCAATCCACTAAACTCCACTGCGTTGGATTCCATTCCATTCCACCCAATTCCATTCCATTCCACTCCATCCCATCTCTTTCACTACATTCCACTCCACTCCAATCCATTCCCCTCTTATCAATTCCACGCCCCTCCATTTTTTCCTCTCTATTCCACTCCACTCCACTACACTCCACAACATTGCACCCCAATCCATTCCACTCCCTTCCATTCCACTCAACTCCAGTCCCCTCTATTCCACTCCATTCCACTCCATTCCACCCCTCTCCATTCCATTCGATTCCACTCCTTTCCTCTCCAATTTACTCCACTATTTTCCACTACTCTCCATTCAATTTCATTCAATTCCATTACACTCTAACCACGACATTCCACTCCACCCTATTCCATTGCATTCCATTTCATCCCACTCCACTACACTGCACTCCACTCCATTACATTCCACTCCATTCCACTCCAGGCGACTCCATTCCACCCCACTCCACTCCATTAAAATCCACTCCACTCCATTCCACAACACTCCATTCCACTCCACTGTATTCCATTCCCTTACATTCCATTTTAATTCGCTCCATTTCACTCCATTTCACTCCATTCCACTCCACTCCACTCCATTCCATTCCATTCCATTCCACTCCATTCCATTCCATTCCATATTATTCCACCGCACTGCACTCCACTCCACTAAACTATGTGTCATTCCATTCCATTCCAATCGATTCCACTCCACTCCATTCCATTCCACTCCATTCCACTCCACTAAATTCATTTCTACTGCTTTACTTTCTATTCCATTCCCCTCCATTCCATTCCACTCCAGTCCGCTCCATTCCACTCCAGTCCGCTGCATTCCACTCCACTCCACTGTATTCCACTCCACTCCAATCCACACCATTCCATTCCACTCCATTCCATTCGATTCCACTCCACTCCACTCCACTCCACTCCGTTTCACTCCATACGACTCCATTCCACTCCACCGCACTACATTCCAAGCCTCTCCATTCTGTTGCATTACATTACTCCACACCATTCCATTCCACTCCATTCCATTCGATTCCACTCCACTCCACTCCACTCCACTCCATTCCACTCCCTTCCATTCCATTCCATTCCATTCCATTTCATTCCATTCAATTCCATTCCATACCACTTCATTCCAGTCCACTCAATTCTAGTCGATTCCACTACATTCCACTCCACCTCACTGCGCTCCATTACATGCCATTCCATTCAATTCCTTTCCAATCCAGTCTACTCCACTCCATTCCATTCCTCTCCACTCCACTCCATTTCACTCCAATCTACTCCATCCCACTGCACTCCATTCCACTCCATTCTATTCCATTCCAATCCACTGCAATCCGTTCCATTCCACTTCATTCCTCTAAACTACATACCCTTCCACTCCATTCCATTACATTCGACTTCATTGCACTCCACTTCATTCGATTCCATTCCATTCCACTCCATTCGATTCCATTCCAGTCCATTCTAGTCCATTTCACTCAGTTCTTCTCCACTCCACTCCATTCCACTCCTATCCACTCCACTCCCCGATATTTCATTCCACTCCATTCCACTCCATTCCATTCCACTCCACTCCATCACTCTCCAATCCATGCCATTGCATTGCATTCCATTTCACTCCACTCCTCTCCCCTCCATTGTGCTCCGTTCCACTCCATTCCACTCCCTCCATTCCAATTCATTCCTCTCCAATCCACTGCAATCCTTTCCACTCCACTCCATTCCTTGCCATTCCTTTCCACTCTACTCCACTCCGTTGCACTCACCACCACTCAATTACACTCCACTCCCTTCCATTCCACTCCTCTCCATTCCATTGCATTAAAGTCCATTTCTCTCCAATTGACTCCACTCCTTTGTACTCCACACCATTACAGTCTTTTCCAATCCATTCCACTCCATTGCATTCCAATACATTCCATTCCACTCCATTCCATTCCTTTGCATTCCATTCCATTCCACTGCACCACATTCCATTCCACTCAATTCCATTCCATTCCATTCCATTCCACTGAACTCGACTCCACTCCACTCCACTCCGCCCTATTCCCTTACACTCCAATCCACTCCAATCCATTGCATTCCATTCTACTGCTTTTCACTCTATTCCATTCCATTCCTCCCCATTCCTTCCCATTCTATTCCTCTTCATTCCATTCCATTCCTATCAAATCCACTCTATTCTATTCCACTCCACTCCACTCCAGTCCACTCCACTCCACTCCTCTCCACTGCAGTCCACTCCACTCCACTCTACTGCATTCCATTCAATGCTACTGCACTCTACTGAATTCCATTCAAATCCACTACACTACACTCCACTCCATTCTGCTCCACTTCTCTGTGCTCCACTTCACTCCACTCTACTCCACTCCACACCATTCCATTCCACTCTAAGTCATTTCATTCAATTCCATTCAACTCCATTCCACTCCACTCCATTACATTCCATTCCACTCAACTCCAGTCCCCTCTATTCCACTCCATTCCACTCCATTCCACTCCTTTCCTTTCCATTCGATTCCACTCCATTCCTCTCTATTCCACTAAATTCCTTTCCACTACACTACATTCCATTCCATTCCATTCCACTCCCCTCCACTCCACTATATTCCACTCCACCCTATTCCATTTCATTCCATTTCATCCCACTCCACTTCACATCACTCTACTCCATTGCATTCCACTGCATTCCACTCCACTCCATACCCCTCCACCGCATTCCATTCCATTAGATTCCATTTCACTCCATTCCACTTCATTTGACTCCACTCCACTCCATTCCACTCCTCTCTACTCTATTCCACTCCACTCCATTCTACTTCACTCCACTCCATTCCATTCCCTTACATTCCATTCTAATTCTCTCCATTACACTCCATTACACTCCATTCCACTCCATTTCACTCCTTTCCATTCCATTCCATTCCACTCCACTCCATTCCATTCCATTCCTCTGCACTCCAATCCACCCCACTGCACTACACTACATTTCACTCCATTACATTCCACTCCAATCCAATCCACTCCATTCCATTACACTCCATTCAACTCCAGTACATTCCATTCCATTGCATTCCTTTCTATTCCATTCCCCTCCATTCCATTTCATTCAACTCCGCTACACTGCATTCCCCTCAACTCCACTACCCTGCATTCCCCTCAACTCCGCTACACTGCATTCCCCTCAACTCCGCTGCATTCCCCTCCACCCCACTCCATTCCACTGCACTAAACTCCACTCCGTTCCTTTGCACTGCATTCCCTTCCATTCCATTCCATTCCATTTTATTAGATTCCATTCCACTCCTATCCATTCCTCTCCATTCCAGTCCATTCCACTACATTCCATTCGACTCCATTCCTCTCCACTCCATTCCATTCCGTTCCATTCCATTCCAATACTCTCCAATCCTCTCCATTCCACTCCTCTCCATTCCATTCAATTCCATTCCTGTCCATTCCATTCCACTCCACTCCATTCCTTTCCATTCCATTCCACTCCATTCCACTGCATTGTGTTTCATTCCATTCCATTCCGCTTCATACCACTCCATTCCACTCCAATCCATTCCTTTCCATTCCACTAAACTCCATTGCCTTCGATTCCGTTCCATTCCATTCCATTCCCCTCCTTCGCATTCCATTCCACTCCATTCCATTCCATTCCACTCTTTTCCATTCCACTCCACTCCCTTCCATTCCACTCCACTCCCTTCCATTCCACTCCATCCCACTCCATTCCGCTCCATTGCATTCCAATCCTTTCTACTCCACTCCATTCCATTAGTATGCACTCCAATCCACTCCATTCCTTTCCTATCCACTACATTCCACTCCATTCCATTCCACTCCATTCCACTTAACTCCATTCCGTTCCACTCCACTCCACTCCACTTCATTCCACTCTTTTCCTTTACACTACATTCCACTGCACTCCACTCCATTCCACTCCAGTCCATTGCATTCCATTCCACTCCTCTCCACTACTCTCCTTTGTACTCCAGTCCATTCCATTCCATTACATTCCATTTCAATCCACTCCACTCCACTCCACTCTCCTCCATTCCATTACACTCCAATCCACTCCATTCCACCACACGCTATTCCATTCCATTCCATTCCATTCCATTCCATTCCTTTCTATTTCAATCTGCTGCACTCCACTCATCTCCTTTCCACTCCATTCCACTCCACTTCCATCCATTCCAATCCACTCTACTCCACTCCATTCCATTCCTCTCCAATCCACTCCACTACACTCCTCTCCATTCCACTACTTTCCATTCCATTCTATTCTATTCCACTCCACTCCATTCCATTCGACTCCATTCCACTCCACTCCATTGCATTCCACTCCACTCCACTTCACTCCACTCTGCTCCAATCCACTCCTTTCCATTTCACTGTATTCCACTCCACTCCACACCATTCCAATCAACTCCAATCCATTCTATTGTATTTCATTCCACTCGAATCCACTCCATTGCATTCCGCTCCACTCCACTCCAGTCTGCTCCATTCCGCTCCACTCCATTCCATTCCGTTCCACTCCACTCCTTTCCATTCCATTCCATTCCATTCCCTTCCATTCCATTCTATTCTATTCCACTCCATTCCACTCCAGTCCACTCCACTCCACTCCATTGCATTCCACCCCAATCCATTCCACTCCACTCCACTTCATTCCACTTCTTTACATTCCACTCCTCTCCACTCCATTCCACTCCATTCTATTCCATTCCACTCCTTTCCACTCCACTCCACTCCAATCCATTCCTCTCCATTACACTCCGCTCTACTCCTTTCCACTCCACTCTTCTCGTCTCTAGCTCTTTCCTATCCACTCCTCTCCACTCCATTCCGTTCCGCTTCATTCCATTCCTTTCCTTTCTTTACACAGGTTCTCAGTCTGTCACAAAGGCTGGAGTGCAGTGTTACAATCTCAGCTCATATTTCTATTCACTTTCCATTGCATTTCATTCCATCCATTTCCATTTCATTTTATTTCACTGAACTCCAATCCACTCCGCTCCATTCCATTTCACTCCTTCCCATTCCATTCAAATCAATTCAACTCCACTCCACTGCCCTCCACTCCACACCGTTCCATTCCATTCCATTACGTTTCTGTCCATTGCATTCCATTCATTCCTTTCTACAGGATATCACTGTGTCACCCATGCTGGACCGCAGTAGCACAATCTCAGCTCACATTACATGTCAACTTTCCATTACATTGCATTCTATTACATTGCATTCCATCGCATTCCATTCCATTCAATTCCATTCCTTTTCACTCCATTCTACTCCACTCCACTCCACTCCAAAACATGCCATTACATCCGAATCCATTCCACTCCATTCCACTACTCTCCACTCCACTTCAATCCACTCCACTCCATTCCACTCCATTCCATTGCACTGCACTCCAGCCCACTCCAGCCCACTCCACTGCAATTCATTCCATTCCTTTCCATCCCACTGCATTCCTCTCCATTCAAGTCCACTCCACTTCACTGCTCTCCACTCCACTCCATTCAACTCCAGTCCACTACCTTCCATTCCATTGAACTCCATTCCACTCTACTCCATTCCATTGCACTCCACTCAACACCATTCCATTCCATTGCATTCCATTCCATTCCACTCCATTCCATTCCAGTCCATTCCATTTCATTACATGCCATTCTAGTCCATTCCACGACATTTCACACCACTCCATTCCAAGCCATTTCACACCACTCCATTCCACGCCATTCCACTTCGCTTCATTCCATTCCGTTCCACTCCATTGCATTCCATTCCATTCCACTGCTTTACATTCCGTTCTTTTCTTATGAGTGTATCTCACTCTGTTACCCAGGATGGAGTGCAGTGGCACAATCTGAGCTCACATTTCATTTCACCATTCCATTACATTCCATTTCACTGCACTCCACTCTGCTCCACTCCAATCCATTGCACTCCACTCCACTCCAGTCCCTTCCAATCCACTCCAATCCTTTCCATTCCATCCCATTCCATTCCACACCTTTCCACTCCACTCCAATACACTCCAATACAATCCAATCCATTCCATTCCATTCCTGTCCATTCCGTTCTATTCTTTTATTTTGACAGGATCTCACACTGTCACCCAGGCCGTTGTGCAGTGGTACAATCTCAGCTCACAATTTATTTCACGTTTCTGTTCCATTCCTTTTCATTTCATTGCACTGCACTCCACTCTACTCCACTCCAATCCTTTCCACTCCACTCTATCCCACTCAACTCCACTCCATTCCACTCCACTCCATTCCAAATCACTCCATTGAATTCCAATCCACTGCATTCCCTTCCATTCCATTCCACTCCACCCCATTCCATCCCACTCCACTCCCCTCCCCTCCATTCCATTCCATTGCATTCCATTCCACTCCATTCCATTCCATTCCACCCCAATCCATTCCACTCCTCTCCATTCCACTCCACTTCATTCCATTTCTTTCCAATCCAGTCCATTCCACTCCATTCCATTACGTTCCAATCCAGTCCACTCCACTCCATTCCATTCCACTCCATTCCACTCCTCCCATTCCCTTCCAATCCACTCCATTGCATTCAGTTCCATTCCACTACACTCGAATCCACTCCATTCCTTTCCATTTCACTCCACTCCACTCCATTCCATTCAACTCCATTCCACTCCTCTCCATTCCTTTCCAAACCATTCCATTCCATTCAATTCCAATCCATTCCATTACATTCCACACCACTCCAATGCATTCAGTTTCACCCCACTCCTCTCCATTCCACTCCATTCCACTCCACTCAACTCCACTCCACTCCCCTCCACTGCATTCCATTCCACTCCACTCCACTCCATAGTATTCCACTGGAATCCACTCCACTCTATTACACTCTAGTGTGCTCCATTCCATTCCATTCCACTCCATTCCATTCCACTCCATTCCGCTGCACTCCACACCATTCCACTCCACTCCACTGCCCTCCATTCCGTTCCATGGAACTCAATTCCCTTTCATTGTCCTCCATTCCAGTCCATTCCACTTCACTCCATTCCACTCCATTCCACTCCATACCACTCCATTCCACTCCACTCCTTTCCACTCCACTCCATTCCATTCCACTCCACTCCACTACCCTCCATTCCATTCCACTCCTTTCCACTTCATTCGTTTCCATTACTTTCCATTCCATTCTTCTCCACTCCACTCCCTTCCACTCCACTCTACTCCACTCCATTACATCTTACCCTATTCCATTCCACTCCATTCCACTCCACTCAACTACACTCCACTGCAATCCTCTCCATCCCATTCCGTCCCTTTCCATTCCTCCATCCTCCATTCCACTCCACTCCCCTCCTCTCCACTTCTCTCCATTCCATTCCATTCCATCCCATTCCATTCCATTACACTCCACTCCATTCCTACCCATTCCAATCCATTCCATTCCATTCCATTCCATTCCATTCCATTCCATTCCTCTCCATGCCATTGCACTCAATTCCACTTAACTCTATTCATTCCTCTCCACTCCACTCTGCTCCACTTCACTCAACTCCTTTCCATTCCATTCCTTTCCATTCCACTGCATTCCACTCCACTCCATTCCACTTCACTCCATTCCATTCAACACAATTCCACTCCACTCCACTCCATTCCACTCCACTGCACTCCATTCCACTCCAGTGTACTCCATTCCTTTCCATTTCATCCCATTCCATACCATTACATTCCACTCCACTCCACTCCACTCAATTCCAATCTATTCCTTTGCAATCCATTTCCTTCCATTCGACGCCATTCCAGTCCATTCCACTCCACTCCATTCAAATCCCTTCCACTCAATTCCACTCCATTCCACTCCATTCCGTTCCACTCCACTCCATTCCAATCCATTCCACTCCACCCCATTACCTGCCATTCCTTTCCACACCATTGCACTCCATTCTTTTCCATTACTTTCCATTCCGTTATTCTCCAGTCAACTCTTTCCCACTCCACTCCACTCCACTCCATCCCATCTCATCCCATTCCGTTCCACTCCATTCCTATCTACTCCACTCCACTCCAATCCTCTCCATTCCACTCCGTCCCATTCCATTCCTCTGCACTCCATGCCACTCCACTCCCCTCCACTCTACTTCTCTCCATTCTATTACATTCCATCCCATTCCATTCCAATACACTCCTCTCTACTGCATTCCAATCCATTCCAATCCATTCCATTCCATTCCATTCCATTCCATTCCATTCCATTCCATTAAACTCCTTTCCACTCCACTCCACTCCTTTACCTTCCATCCTATTCCAATCCATTCCATTCCACTCAATTCCACTCCTTTAAACTCAATTCCTGTCCATTCCATTGCGCTCAAATCCATTCAATTCCATTCCCCTCCTCTCAACTCCTCTCCATTCCAATCCACTACATTCCACTTAACTCCATTACATTCCACTCCACTGCACTCTAGTCTATTCCAATCCACTACATTCCATTTCACTCCATTCGACTCCACTCCACTCCACTCCACTCCATTCTATTCCATTCTGCTCAACTCCACTCCATTCTTCTCTACTCCACCCCATTCCACTCCACTTCACTCCATTCCATTCCACTGCATTCCATTCCACTCCCTTCCATTACACACCACTAATTTCCAGTCGACTGCACTCCATTCCACTCCACTCCACTCCATTCAATTCCATTGTATACCATTCCATTCCACGCCACTCCATTAAATTCCATTCCATTCCATTGCACTCCACTGCACTCCACTGCCCTCCACTCTATTCTGCTCCATTCCAATACACTACATACCAATCCACCACAGTCCACTGCATTACATTGCACTCCATTCTATTCCATACTTTTCCACTCCATTGCTCTCCACTCCATTACACTCCATTCCATTCCACTCCATTCCACTTCACTCCACTCCATTCCATTCCACTCCAATCCACTCCACTGCATTCCAATCCATGCCATCACAGTATACTCAATTCCACTCCACTCCAATCCATTCCACTCCCTTACATTCCATTCCACTCCACTCCTTTCAAGTCCACTCCACTCCATTCCACTCCACTCAATTCCACTCCTCTCAACTCCATTCCATTGTATTCCATTCCACTCAACTCCATTCCATTTCATGCCACTGCAGTCCATACAATTGCATTCCAGTCCACTCCACTCCCTTCCTCTCCACTCTACTGCATTCCACTCCATTCCATTCCAATCCCGTCCATTCCACTCCATTTCTTTCCACTCCACTAACCTCCGTTCCACTCCATTCAACTACATTCCATTCCACTCCATTCCACTCTACTCCATTCCATTCCATTCTACTCTTCTCCACTCCTTTCCATTCCATTCCATTCCACTCCAATCCACTGCATTGTTATCTATACCATTCCATTCCATTCCATTCCAATCCATTCCTCTCCCCTCCATTCCACTGCACTCCATTCCATTGCTTTCAATTCCATTCCACTCCACTCCACTCCATTCCATTCCACTCCAATGCACTACGTTGTATTCCATTCCATTCCCCTCCACTCCCTTGCAGTCCACTCCATTCCAGTCCATTCCACTCCACTCCATTCCACTGCATTACACTCCCACTATGCTCCAATCCATTCCACTCCATTCCACACCAGTCCATTCCATTACTTTCCATTCCATTTTTCTCCTCTCCACTGCCCTCCTTTCCATTCCATTCTTCTCCTCTCCAATGCCCTCCTTTCCATTCCACTCTTCTCCTCTCCACTGCCCTACTTTCCATTCCACTCAATTCCACTCTATTCCATTCCACTATATTCCACTTAAATCCATTCCATTCCACTCCATTCCACTATCTTCCATTCCATTGCACTCCATTCCAATGCACTCCATACCAAGCCAACATATTCCACTCAACTTCATTGCACTCCACTCCATTCCATACCTTTCCACTCCATTCCTCTCCACTCCATTCCACTCCATTCCATTCCACTCCATTCCACATCACACCACTCCACTCCATTCCTTTCCACTCCAACCCACTCCACTGCATTCCAATCCATGCCATTACAGTATACTCAATTCCACTACACTCCCATCCATTCCACTCCCCTACATTCCATTACACTCCACTCCTTTCAAGTCCACTCCACTCCATTCCACTCCACTCCACTCAATTCCACTCCACTCAACTCCATTCCTTTGCATTCCATTCCACTCAACTCCATTTTATTTCTTGCCACTGCGTTCCATACAATTGCATTCCAGTCTATTCCACTCCCTTCCTCTCCACTCTACTCTATTCCACTTCACTCCATTCCAATCCAGTCCATTCCACTCCATTTCTTTCCACTCCACTAAACTCCATTCCACTACATTCCACTCCACACCATTCCACTCCACTCCATTCCATTCCATTCCACTCCTCTCCACTCCTCTCCATTCCATTTCATTCAATTCCGTTCCACTCCATTCCATTACACGTCTCTCCATTCCATTCCATTCCATTCCACTCCAGTCTACTGCATTGTAATCTATTCCATTCCGTTCAACTTCATACCACTCCATTCCACTCCAATCCATTCCATTCCAATCCACTAAACTCCATTGCCTTCGATTCCATGCCATTCGATCCATTCCCATTGTTTCCATTCCATTCCACTCCATTCCACTGCATTCCATTCCACTCCATTCCACACCACTTCCCTACATTCTGCTCCATTCCTTTCCCCTCCATTCCACCCCAATCCACATCATTGCATTCCACTGCATTCCATTCCAATCCATTCCCATCCATTGCACTCCACTCCACTCCATTCCATTCCATTCCACTCCATTCCACTCCACTGCATTCCCCTCCATTCCACTCAATTCCACTCCATTCCACTCCATTCCTCTCCTCTCCGTACCATTCCATTCCACTCCATTGTTCTCCAATCCACTCCACTCCTATCCACTCAACTTTGTTCTATTCCATTCAATTCTATTCATTCCACTCCACTCAATTCCACTCCACTCCACTCCATTCCACTCCACTGCACTCCTTTCCATTCCATTACATTGCAATCCATTCCATTCCATTCCACTCTATTCCACTACACTCCACTCAACTACACTCTTCTCCCCTTCACTCCATTCTATTTGATTCCATTACACTGCATTCCCTTCCATTCAACACCATTCCAGTCTATTCCACTCCACTTAATTCCACTTCATTCCCCTCCATTCCGTTCCATTCCAATCCACTGCATTCCACGCTGCGCCTTTCCACTCCATTCCATTACATTCCATTCCACTCCCCTCCATTCCACTGCAGTCCATTCCATTGCTTTCTCTTCCATTCCACTCCACTCCACTCCATTCCACTCCACTCCACTGCACTCCATTCCATTCCATTCCATTCCACTCCACTCCCTTCCAGTCCACTAAATTCCAGTCCATTCCACTCCACTCCATTCCACTGCATTCCACTCCCTTCCACTATCCTCCGTTCCATTCTACTCCATTCCACACCCTTCCATTCCACTCAATTCCACTCCATTCCATTACTTTCCATTCCATTTTTCTCCTCTCCACTGCCCTGCTTTCCATTCCATTCTTCTCCTCTCCACTGCCCTGCTTTCCATTCCACTCCATTCCACTACATTCCATTCCACTGTATTCCATGTAAATCCTTTCCATTCCACTCCATTCCATTCCGTTTCACTATCCTCCATTCCATTCCACTCCATACCACACCATTCCATTCCATTACTTTCCAGTCCATTCTTCTCCCCTCCACTGCCTTCCTTTCCATTCCACTTCATTCCACTACTTTCCATTCCACTCTATTCCACTTACCTACATTCCATTTCACTCCATTCCCTTCTACTCCACTCCACTCCATTCCATGCCACTCTACTCCATTCCATTCCATTCTATGTCACTCCATTCCACTCCACTCCATTCCACTCCATTCCACTCCTTTCCACTCCATTCCAGTCCACTCCACTCCACACCATTCCATTCCATTCCACTGCATTCCATTCCACTCCCTTCCATTCCAATCCATTCTCCTCCACTATATTCCATTCCACTCCATTCTACTCCATTATATTCAAATCCACTCCACTCCACTCCGTACTATTCCATTCCTTTCCATTCCACTGCACTCCATTCCATTCCAATACATTCCATTTCATTCCATTCCAATCCATTACTTTCCACTCCATTCCACTTAACTCCATTCCATTCCACTCCATTCCTCTGTGATCCACTTTACTCCACTCCCTTCCATTCCACTCCACTCCACTCCATTGCACTCCACTCCACTCCATTCCACTCCATTGCAGTCTATTTAATTCCATTCCGTTCTATCCCATTCCATTCCACTCCACTCCATTCCACTCCACTCCACTGCACTCACTCCATTCCATTCCACTCCATTCCACTCAACTGCATTCCGCTCCACTCCACTCCACTCCATTCCATTACATTCCATTAAACATCATTCCACTCCTCTCCACTACATTCCACTGCACTCCACTCGATTCCATTCCATTTCATTCCAATCCACTCCATAACACTCCAATGCACTCAACTCCATTACACTCCACTCCATTCACTCCACTCCTCTCTATTCCACTCCATTCCATTCCATTCCAGTCCAATCCACTCCGTTCCTTTCCATTTCACTCCAGTCCACTCTATTCACTCAAGTCCATTCCACGACACTCTGCTCCATTCCCTTCCATTCCATTCTACTCCACTCCAATCCAGTCCATTCAACTTCAATCCAGTCCACTCCACTCCATTCCATTCCATTCCATTTTATTCCATGGCAATCCATTCCGTTACACTCTACTCCATTCCAATCCACTCCATTCCACTCCTCTCGAATCCATTAAATTCCACTCCATTCCATTTCATTCCTCTCCACTCCATTCCATTCCACTCTACTCCACTCCATTCCATTCCATTCCAAACCACTCACTCCCCTCGATTCCATGCCACTCCAGTCCATTCCACTCAATTCCATCCCACTGCTTTCTCCTGCACTACATCCCATTCATTTGCTCTCCACTCGACTCCTTTCCATTCGATTGCACTCCTTTCCCTTCCATTCCATTCCACTCCATTCTATTCCACTCCACTCCACTCCATTCGATTCCATTCCACTGCACTCCACGCCATTCCATTCCATTGCCCTCCATCCACTTCTCACCATTCCATTCGACTCTATTCCATTCCAGTACATTCCACTCCATTCCATTCCACTCCACTCCACTCCATTCCATTCCACTCCTCTCCATTTGATCCCATTCCACTCCAGTCTACTCCTCTCCTCTCCATTCCATTTCACTCAATTCCATTCTACTCCATTCCACTCCTCTCCACTCCATTCCACTCCACTCCATTCCTCAGCACTCCATTCCACTCCACTCCCATCCATTCTATTCCATTCCATTCCACTCCACTCCACACCATTCTAATCCATTCTACTCCATTGCACTCCATTCCAGTCCACTCCACTCCACTCCATTTCAATCCAGTCCACTACATTACACTCCTCTCCAATCCTTTCCATTCCATTCCATTCAACTCCTTTCTGCTCCACTCCTCTCCATTCTAATCCACTCCACTCCATTCCATGCCATTCCATTCCATTTCTATCCATTCAACTCCACTCCATTCCATTCTATTCCATTCCACTGAACTCCACTCTATCCAACCCACTCCACTGAATTCCACTCCTTTTCATTCAATGCCATTCCAAACCTCTCATTCCATTCCATTTCATTCCACTCTATTCCACTCCACTCCACTCCATTCCATTCCTCTCCATTCCATTCCACTCCACTTCACTCCATTGCAATCCACTCCACTAAACACAACTCCATTCCTTTTCACTCCACTGCATTCCATTCCATTTTACTCCACTCCATTCCACTCCATTCCACTCCACTCCTTTCCATTCCA
Source organism: Pongo pygmaeus (assembly GCF_028885625.2). Taxonomy (NCBI): domain Eukaryota; kingdom Metazoa; phylum Chordata; class Mammalia; order Primates; family Hominidae; genus Pongo; species Pongo pygmaeus. The sequence continues at coordinate 15,348,423 of NC_085931.1, read as the reverse complement.
TTCCGTTCCACTCCACACCACTCCATTCTAATCCATTCTACTCCATTGCACTCCATCTCCAGTCCACTCCGCTCCACTCCATTTCAATCCAGTCCACTACATTACACTCATCTCCAATCCTTTTCATTCCATTCCATTCCATTCCATTCATCTCCTTTCTCCTCCACTCCTCTCCATTTCAGTCCACTCCACTCCATTCCATGGCATTCCATTCCATTCCTATCCATTCAACTCCACTTCATTCCATTCTATTCCATTCCACTGCACTCCACTCCATCCTGTCCACTCCACTTAATTCCACTGCTTTTCATTCAAAGCCATTCCAAACCACTCCATTCCATTCCATTTCACTCCACTCCACTGCATTCCACTACACTCCACTCCATTCCATTCCATTCCACTCCACTTCACTCCATTGCAATCCACTCCACTGAACTCAACTCCATTCCTTTCCATTCCACTGCATTCCATTCCATTACACTCCACTCCATTACATTACACTCCAGTCCATTCCTTTCCATTCCATTAAACTAAACTCCACTCCACTCCACTGCATTCCACTCAAATCCATTCCACTATATTCCACTCGACTCCATTCCCTTCCATTTCACTCCAATCCACTCCACTCCACTCCATTGCACTCCATTCCACTCCACTGCATTCCGTTCCATTCCATTCCACTCCATTCCATTGCATTCCTTTCCACTCAACTCCATTCCATTCCAGTACACTCCAGTCCATTGCACTCCACTCCATTTCACTCTACTCAACCCCACCCCATTCCATTCCACTCAACTCAATTCCATTCCATTCCTTTCCATTACACTCCATTCAACTCCTTTACATTCCACTCCATTTCACTCCATTGGACTACACTTCACTCCACTCCACTCCATTCCATTCCAGTGCATTCCACTCCATTCCATTCCACTCCAATCCACTCCATTCCATTCCATTCAACTCCTCTTCATTACATTCCAATCCACTGCTCTCCATTCCATTCCACTCTACTCCATCACTTTCCATTCGATCCCATTCCACTCCATTCCACTCCACAACATTCCACTCGATTCCACTCCTTTCAACTCCATTCCATTCCATTCAACTCCTCTTCATTACATTCCAATCCACTGCTCTTCATTCCAGTCCACTCTACTCCATCGCTTTCCATTCGATCCCATTCCACTCCACAACATTCCACTCGATTCCACTCCTTTCCACTCCATTCCATTCCATTCCACTCCACTCTACTCCACTCCACTCCGTTCCATTCCACTCAATTCCCTTCCATTCCATTCCATCCCACCCCACTCCATTCCACTCCACTCCATTCCATTCCATTCCACTCCATTCCACTCCATTCCTCAGCAATCCATTCCACTCCACTCCACTCCAATCCATTCCATTCCATTCCATTCCACTCCACTCCATTGTAATCCATTTCATTCCATTCCACACCGTTCCAGTCCACTCCAATCCACTCCACTCCATTCCATTTCATTCAACTGCACTCCACTCCATTCCATTAGAATCCCTGCCACGCCACTCCATTCCATTCCACTCTACTCGTCTCCATTCCACTCTACTCCATGTCACTCCACTCAAATCCATTCCATTCCACTATACTCTATTCCATTCCATTCCTTTCTACTCCGTTCCATTCCGCTCTCCATTCCACTACATTCCACTACATTCCACTGCATTCCAGTCCACTCTTCTCGAATCCCCTCCATAGCATTTCCTTCCACTCTTCTCCACTCCATTCCATTCCAATCCATTCTACTCCACTCCATTCCTTTCTACTCCACTCCACTCCATTGCAATCCACTGCACTCCACTCCATTCCATCCCATTCCATTCCATTCCATCCACTCCTTTCCACGCTACTCCACTCCATTCCAGTCCATTCCACTCCATTCCATTACAATTCATTCCGCCACATTACACTCCAATCCTCTCCTTTCCGTTTCATTCCTTTCCATTCCATTCAACTCCTTTCCGCTCCACTCCACTCCATTCCAGTTCACTCCACTCCATTCAATGCCATTCCATTCCATTCCTATCCATTGCACTCCACTCCCTTACATTCTATTCCGTTCCACTAAACTCCACTCCATCCAATCCACTCCACTGCATTCCACTTCATTCCATTCAATGCCATTCTACACCACTCTATTCCATTACATTCCATTCCACTCCACTCCACTCCATTCCACTCCACTTCGCTCCTTTCCATTCCATTCCATTCCAATCGACTCCATTCCTGTCCAATCCACTCCATTGTACTCCACTACACTACACTCAACTCCTTTCCTTTCCTCTCCACTGCGTTCCATTCCACCACACTACACTCCATTCCATTCCACTCCAGTCCACTCCATTCCATTCCATTAAACTGCACTCCACTCCACTCCATTCCACTCAATTCCATTCCACTCTATTCCTCTCGACTCCCTTCCATTGCATTCCATTCCATTTCACTCCATTCCATTGCATTCCATTCCTATCCACTCCACTCCATTCCATTTCAGTACACTCCACTCCATTGCACGGCACTCCATTCCACTCTACTCCACCCCACCTCATTCCATTCCACATAATTGAATTCCATTCATTTCCACTCCATTTCACTCCATTCAAGTGCACTTCACTTCCACTCCACTCCATTCCATTCTATTGCACTGCACTCCACTCTGCTCCATACCATTGCACTGCATTCCACTCCACTCCATTCCATTGCATTCCATTCCATTCTATTCCATTCCACTCCATTCCATTCAATTACACTCCTCTCCACTCCATGCTGTCCCATTCCATTCAACTCCTTTCCACTCCACTCTACTCCACTCCACCCCACTCCATTCCACTCCACTACACTCCATTCCATTCCTCTCCACACCATTGCATTCCATTCCACTGTACTGCACTCCACTCCTCTCCACTACTTTCCATTCCATTTAATTCCTTTAAACTCCACTGCATTTGAACCCATTCCGTTGAATTCCATTCCATTCCATTCCAATCCATTCCATACCTATCCACTCCATTCCAGTCCATTCCTCTCCATTCCACTGTACTCCACTCCACTTGATACCACTCATATCCACTTTAATCCGCTACATTCCATTCTTTCCATTCCATCCCTTTCAATTCCATTCCACTACACTAAATTCCATTCCATTCCATTCCATTCCACTCCATTCCACTTCACTTCATTCCATTCCATTCCACTCCACTCTCTTCCACTCCACTCTCTTCCATGTCATTCATTTCTACTCTATTCTCTTCCATTTCACTCCAATTCACTGCACTCCTTTCCATTCCATTCCATTCCATTCCAGTGCTTTCCACTCCAGCCCTCTTCATTCCATTCCTCTCCACTCCACTGAAGTCCACTACATTACAGTCCACTCAACTCCAACGCTTTCCATTCCATCTCATTCCACTCTATTCCACTTCACTCCATTCCACTCGATTCCACTCCATTCCAATCCACTCCATTACATTCCACTCCATTCCGCTGCCCACCTCTCCATTCCACTCCAGTCCACTACATTCCATTGCATTCCACTCCCTTCCATTCCAATCCAATCCACTCCTCTCAACTCCATTCACTTCCTTTCCATTCCAATCCAATACACTCCGTTCCACTCCAATCCATTCCACTCTATTCCACTCCATTCCATTCCATTCCACTACATTCCATTTCACTCCATTCCACTCCATTCCACTGCATTCTAGCCCATTCCACTCCATCACACTCCAATCCATTCCACTACATTCTAGCCCATTGCACTCCATCACACTCCACTCCATTCCATTTCACTCCACTCCAATCCATTCCATTCCATTCCACTCCATTCCTTTCCATTCTACTGAATTCCTTTCCATTCCACTTTATTCCTTTCCATTTCACTGTACTCCAGTGCACTCCAATCGATTCCACTCCACTCCATTCCATTCAAATCTATTGCACTCCACTCCGATACATTCCACTCCACTCCACTACATTCAATTCCATTCCATTCCATTCCACTCCACTCCATTGCACTCCACTCGAATCCGTTTCATTATATTCCATACCATTCCACCCCATTCCATTCTACTGCACTCAATTCCAGTCTTCCCCACTCCATTTCAATCTACTCCACTCCACTCCAATCTACTCCATTCCATTCCAGGCCACTCCATTCCATTCCACTCCACTCGATTCATTTCCTCTCCACTCCTTTGCATTCCATTCCATTCCACTGCACTCCACTCCACTCCATACCATTCCACTCCATTGCATTCCACTCCACTCCTCTCCACTCCATTCCATTGCCCTCCATTCCACTCCACTCCATTCCTTTCCATTGCTTTCCACTCAAATCCAATCTATTCCATTCCACTCCATTCAATTCCATTCCAGTCCACTCCACTCCATTCCAATCCACTCCATTCCGCTCCACTTTGTTGCATTCCATTCCATTCCATTCCTCTCCAATCCACTCCATTCCACTCCATTCCTCTTTTTTCCACTCCACTGCACTCCATTTGATTCCATTCCATTACTCTCCTCTCCAATCCACTCTATTCCATTCCATTCCTCTTCTTTCCACTCCAGTGCACTCCATTTGATTCCATTCCATTCCATTCCACTCAAATACACTCCATTCCACTCCATTCCTCTTCTTTCCAATCCACTGCACTCCATTTGATTCCATACCATTCCATTCCACTCCATTCCACTCCACTCCATTCCTTTCCTTTCCAGTGCTCTCCACTCGACTCCACTCCATTTCATTCAACAGCACTCCACTCCGTTCCTTTCCAGTCCACACCATTCCACTCCACTCCATTCCTCTCCTTTCCAGTGCTCTCCACTCCACTCCACTCCATTCCTTTCAACAGCACTCCACTCCATTCCATTCCAGTCCACACCACTTCATTTCACTTCTCTCCACTTCACTCCACTCCCCTCTAGTCAATTCCATTCCACTCTACTCAATTCCATTCCGTTCCATTCCACTCCATTCCACTAAACTCCATTCCACTCCATCCCACTCCATTCCACTACACTCCATTTCATTCCATTCCATTCCATTCCACTCCATTCCTTTACATTACACTCTACTCCTGTCCACTACACTGCATTCCGCTCCACTCCATTCCTTTCCGTTTCATTTAACTCCATTCCACTACATTGCACTTCATTCCACTCCACTCAACTACATTCCATTCCATTCCGTTCCACTACACGCCATTCCACTCCACTATATTCTATTTCATTCTATGCGATTCCATGCCATTCCATTCCACTCCACTACATTCCAGTCCACCCCGCTCCAATCCAATCCACTCCATTCTTGTCCAATACACTCCATTCCGTTCCACTCCACTCCATTCCATTCTATTCTGTTCCTTTCCTTTCAATTCCATTTCACTGCAGTCTACTACAATCCTCTCCACTCCTCTCCATTCCATTCCACTCCATCGCATTCTGCCCCATTCTATTCCATTCCATTCAACTCCATTCCAAGACACTCCACTACATTCCATTCCATTCCATTGCACTCCTCTCCACTCCACTCCACTGCACTCCATTCCCTTCTACTCCATTCCATTCTTTTCCATTCCACTACATTCCACTCCGTTGCATTTCAATGTATTCCACTCCATGCCACTCCATTCTACTACATTCCTCTACATTCCACTCCATGCCACCCCATTTGAGTCCATTCTGTTCCACTCCAAACCATTACATTCCAATGCACTCCACTCCATTCCATTCCAATCCAATTCACTCCATTCCATTCCATTACACTCCACTCAACTCCACTGCACTCTCTTCCATTTAATTCCACTGCATTCCAATCCACTTCATTCCGCTCCACCTCACTCCATTCCACTCCACTCCAGTGCAATCCATTCCATTCCACTCGGTTACCCTCCTTTCCACTCCACTCCATTCCACTCCACTCCACTCCATTACATTTCATTCCATTGCAATCCACTCCACTCCACTCCATTCCTCTCTACTCCACTCCATTCCATTCCATTCCATATCATTCCATTTCATTCCTCTCCATTCCATTCCAATCCCTTCCAGTCAATTCCATTCCAATCCACTCGACTGCATACCATTCCATTCCATTCCATTCCTCTCCATTCCATTCCTTTCCTCTCCATTCCACTCCATTCCACTCCCTTCCACTCCATTACCCTCCATTCCACTCCATTCGACTCCACACCTTTCCATTCCATTACACTCCACTCCACTCCACAACACTCCATTCCACTCCATTCCATTCCACTCCATTCCACTCCACTCCATTCCATCCCTTTTTACTCCACTCCACTCAATTCCATTCCACTCCATTCCATTCTATTCCACTCAACTCCCTTCCACTCCAATCCACTCCATTCCACTACATTTCATTAAATTCCACTCAATTCCATCCACTCTCCTCCATTCCAGTGCACTCAATGGCATTCCACTCCCCACTCGTCACCACACCACTACATTCAATTGCACTCCACTCCATTCCATTCCTCTCCACTCCACGCCATTCCACTCCATTCCATTCCACTCCACTCCACTCCACTCCATTTGATTCCATTCAATTCCATTCCACTCCCTTGCTCTCCACTCCATTCCACTCCATTCCATTGCATTCAACTCCATTTCAGTCCACTCAACTCTCCTTCACTCCATTCCAGTACATTCCACTGAACTTCACTCCATTCTATTCCAGTCCATTCCACTCCACTCCACTCCACTACTTTCTATTTAGTTATACTCCATTCCATTCCATACTACTCCTTTCCATTACATTCCACTCTACTCCATTCCATTTCATTCCACTCTACTCCATTCCATTTCACTCCACTCCACTGCTTTCCATTAAATATCATTCCATTCCACTGCACTCCATTCCAGTCCACTCCACTCCATTCCACTCCACTCCACTCTACTCCACTCCACCCAACCGCATTCCATTCCACTACACTCCATTCCATTTCGTTCCATTCTACTGCACTCCACTGCACTCCACACCACTCCATTCCACTCCGTTCCATTCCACTCCATTCGATTCCACTCCACTCCTCTATATTCCAATCCAATCCAATCCAATCCACTCCAATCAACTCCATTCCACTCAAGTCCACTCCATTCCATTCCACTCAGTTCCATCCACTCCACTACATTCTTGCCCAGTCATCTCCGTTCCACTCCTGAATCGATTCCACTCCACTTCATTCCATTCCAATCCACTCCATTCCATTCCACTTCACTCCATTCCATTCCATTTTATTTCACTTCACCCCTCTGCACTCCACTCCACTCTTTTCCACTCTATTCTATTCCTCTGCTTTCCACTCCACTACATGACATTCCATTCCACTCCACTCCATTTCATTCCGTTCCATTATATTCCACAGCATTGCTCTCCACTGCTTTATAGTCCATTCGACTCCATTCCACTCCATTCCAGCCACTCAACTCCCCCTCATTCCATTGCATTCCGTTACTCTGCACTCCATTCCATTCTATTCCAATCCGTTCCACTCCATTGCATTCCATTCTACTCCACTCCACTCGACTCTTTCCATTCCATTCCACTCCCCTGGACTACACTCTACTGCATTGCACTCCACTTCATTACATTCCATTGCATTCCGTTCCACTCCTCTCCAATGCAATCCAGTCCACTCCATTCCATTCCACTCCACTCCATTCCATTCCATTCCATTCCATTCCACTGCATTATGTTACATTCCACTCTACTCCTTTCCACTCCACTCCATTCCACTCAATTCCAATAAATTCCATTCCATTCAACTCTATTCCAATCTACTCCACTCCATTCCATTCCACTCTACTCCGTTCCATTACTTTCCATTTCACTCCAAACATTCCAGTGCACCCCACTCCATTCCACCTTACTCAACTCCATTACTTTACATTCCATTCCATTCCACTCCACTCCATTCCCTCCACTCTACTCAATTCCAGTCCACTCCACTGCACTCCACTCCACTCCACTGCACTCCACTCCATTCCATTCCATTCCATTCCACTCCTTTCCACTCCACTCCACTCTATTCCACTCTACTCAACTCCATTCCATGCCATTCCATTCCATTCCAATCCATTCCATTTCATTCCACTCCATTCGATTCCATTCCACTCCATTCCAGTCCATTCCACTCCGCTCCACCCCATACCACTCCATTTCATGCCATTCCATTCCACTCCACTCCTTTCCACTCCATTCCACTCCCCTTCATTCCGTTTAATACCACTCCATTCCATTCCACTCCGTTCCACTCTACCCAAATCCATTCCACTCCACTTCATTCCATTGCATTCCACTCCACTCCAATCCACTCTTTCAAATTCAATCCATTCCGCTCCACACCACTCCACTCCATTACATTACCCTCCATTCCATTCTTCTGCATTTCACTCCACTCCACTCCATTCCACTACATCCCATTGGATTCCATTCCAATTCATTCCACTCCAGTCGACTCCACTCCACTCCTTTCCATTCCACTCCATTCCGGTCCTCTCCATTACACTCCAATGCACTACATTCTACTCCATACCATTGCATTCCATTCCATTTTATTCCAATCCACTCCACTTCACTCCACTCCATTCCATTTCTTTCCATTCCATTCAACTGCATTCCTTTCCTTTCCACTTTACTCCATTCAAGTTCACTCTATTCCACTCCAACACTTTCCATTCCATTCCATTCCTCTCTATTCCAGTACAATCCAGTCCATTCCACTACACTCCACTCAATTCCATTCCATTCCATTTCAATCTATTTCATGTCACTTCACTCCACTCCATTCCATTCCATTCCATTCCATTCCATTCCATGCAGTTACACTCCATTCCTTCCACTCCACTCCATTCCAGCCCACTCCACACCACTCCACTCCATTGCATTCCACTGCATTCCATTTCATTCCATTCAACTCTATTCCAGTCCACTCCACTCCGTTGGACTCCATTCCACTTCACTCCATTCTAATCCATTCCAGTACACTCCACTCCACTCCACTCCATTCCATTCCATTCCACTGCACTCCACTACATTAAATTTCAACCCATTCCACTCCAATCCATCCCATTCCACTTCACTCCATTCCAATCCATTCCACTCCACTCCATTCCATTCCACTCCACTTCACTCCATTCCAATCCATTCCACTCCACTCCATTCCATTCCACTCCACATTCCTCCACTCCACTCTACTCCACTCAATTCCATTCCACAACATTCCATTCCACTCCACTCACCACCTCTCCAAAGCACTCCACTCCATTCCATTTCATTTTACTCCATTCCACTCCATTCCACGCTACTGTATTCTCCTCCACTATGCTGCATTCCATTCCTTTCCATTCCACTCCATTCCACTCTAATCCACTCCAATCCAATCCATTCCACTCCACTCCACTCCATTCCATTCCATTTGATTCAACTCCATTCCACTCCACTCCACTCCATTACCCTCCATTCCAATCCACTCAATTCCATTCAACAGCACTCCATTCCATTGGATTGGAGTGGAGTGCAGTGATATGGAATGGAATGGAGTGGAGTGGAGTGGACTGTAGTCGAGTGGGATGCAATGGAATGGAGTGGAATAGAGTGGAGTGGAACTGAGAAGAATGGAATGGAAAGGAGTGGAGTAGAATGGAACGGAGTGGAGTGAAACGGAGTGGAGTTGAGTGGAATGGAGTTGAATGGAGTGGAATGGAATGGAGTGGAGTGGAATGGAGTGGAGTGCAGTAGAGTGGAGTAGAATGGAATTGTGTGGAGTGGATTGGAGTGCAGTGAAATGGAATGGAATGGAGTGGAGTGGAGTGGAGTTGAGTCAAGTGGATTGGATTGAAATTGAGTGGAAGAGACTGGAGTGCAATGGAGAGGAATGGAATGGAACGGAACGGAGTAGAGTGGAATGGAATGGAGTGGAGTGGAGTGGAGTGGAATTCAATGGAATGGAGTGGAGTGGAATGGAATAGAGTGGAGTGGAGTGGAATTCAATGGAATGGAGTGGAGTGGAATGGAATTGAATGAAGTCAATGGAATGGAATGGAATGGAGTGAAGTGGAATCGATTGCAATGGAATGAATTGGAGTGGAGTGCAGTGGAATGGAAACAATTAGAGTGGAGTGGAAAGGAGTGGAATAGAATGGAGTGGAATGTAGTGGAGGGGAGTGAAGTGTGGTGGAATGCAGTGGAACGGAATGGAATGGAGTGGATTGGAATGGAATGGAGTGGAGTGGAATGGAATGGAGATGAGTGGAGTGGAGTGGAGTGTAATTGATTTGAGTCTAGTGGACTGCGATGGAGTGCAGTGGAATGGAATGCATTCGGATGGAATTGAAAGGAATTGAATGGAGTGGAGTGGAATAGAGTGGACGCAATGGAGAATAGTGGAATGGAAGGGAACGGAGTGGAAAGCACTGGAAGGGAATGGAATGGAGTGGAGAGGAGGGAAATAGAGTGGAGTGGAGTGAAAAGGATTGGAGTGGAGTTGAATGGAATGGAATGGGGTGGATTTGAATGAAATAGAGTGGAATGGAGTGGAGTGGATTGGAGTCCAATGAAACGGAATGGAATGGAGTGGAGTGGAGTGGAAAGGAGTTTAGTGGAGTGGAAGTGAGAGAATTGGAATGGAGTGGAGTGGAGTGGAATGGAGTGGAATGGACTGGAATGCAGTGGAATGGAATGGAATGGAATGGAGTGGAGTGTAATAGACTGCAATGGAGAGGATTCTACTGGAATGGATGGGAATGGAATAGAATGGAGTTGAATGGAATGGTATGGAGTTTAATAGAAAGGGAAGGAATGGAGTGCAAAGGAGTGGTCTGGAGTGGGGTGCAGTGGAATGAAATGGAATGGAATGGAGTAGAATTGAATGGAATGGAATGGATTGGGGTGGAATGGAATCTTATATAATGGAGTTGAGTAAAGTGGGGTTTAGTGGAGTGGAATGGATTGGAATGGAATGGAGTATAGTGGATGGAGTGGAATACAATGGAGTGCAGTGGAGTGGAGTGTAATGGAATGGAATGAGAGTAATCGGATGGAGTGGAATGGAATGGAGTGAAATATCGGGGAATGGAGTGGAATGGAGTGGAGTGGAGTGAAGAGGAATACAGTGGAATGGACTGTAATGGTGTGGAGTGGAATGGAATGGAAGGCAGTGTAGTGGACTGGAATGAAATGGAATGAAGTGCAATGGAATGCAATGGAGTGGAATAGAATAGAATGGAGTGGTTTGGTATGGAATGGCATGGAATGGAGTGAAGTGAAGTGAAATGGAGGGGATGGAATGGAATGGAGTGGAGTGGAATGGAAAGGAGTGGAATGGATTGGAATTGAGTGAAGTGGATTGGAATGTAATGGAATGGAATGGAGTGGAGTGGAATGGAATAGAATGTAGTGGAACGGAGTGGGGTGGAGTGGAATGGAGTGGAATGGAATGGAATGGAATGGAATGGAGTGGAGTTGAGGGGAGTGGAACGGAGTGGAGTGGAATGGAGTGGAGTGGAGTGAATTGGACTGCAGTGGAATGGAATGTAGTGAAATGGATTAAAATGAAATGGAGTGGAGAGGATTGCACTGGAATGGAATGGAATGGTGTGGAGTGGAAGGGAGTGGACTGGAGTAGAGTGGAATAGAGTGAATTAGACTGGAATGGAGTAGAGTGGAGTGGAATAGAAAGGAGTGGAGTGGAGTAAAATGGCATGGAATGGATTGGAATGGACTGGGAAGATACGGAGTGTAGTGGAATGGAGTACAGGGCAATGGAGTGGAATGAAATGGACTGGATTGGAGTGCAGTGTAATGTTATGGAACGAAGTGGAGTGGAATTGAGCGGAATGGAATGGAATGGAATGGAGTGGAGTGGAGTGGAATGCAGTGGAATGGAGTGGAATGGAATGGAGTGGAGTTGAATGGTATGGAGTGGAGTGGAATGGAATGGAATGGAATGGAGTGGAATGTGGTGGAGTGGAGTGCAATGGCATTGAAGAGAATCGAATGGATTGGTGTGGAATGGCGTGGTGTGGAATGGAGTAGAGTGAAATAGAATGAAATGCAATGGATTGCAATGGAGTGAAGTGGAGTGGAGTGGAGTTGAGGGGAATGGAGTGGAATTGATTAGAGTGAAGTGGAGAGGAGATTAATGGAATGGAGTGGAGTGGAGTGGAATGCAGCAGAATGGAATGAAATGGAATGGAGTGGAGTGGCGTTGAGTGGAGGGGAATGGAATGAAGTAAAGTGTAGTGGAGTGGAATGGAATGGAGTGCAGTGGAGTGCAGTGTAATGGAATGGGATGGAGTGCAACGGAATGGAGTGGAATGGAGGGTAATGGATTGGATTTGAGTGAATTGGAGTGGAATACAGTGGAAAGGTCCATAATGGTGTGGAATAGAATGGAAAGGAATGGAGTGGAGTGGAGTGGAATGGCCTGGAATGGAGTGGAACGGAATGGAATGGAGAGGAATTGAACAGAATGGAGTGGACTGGCATGGAATGGCATGGAATGGATTGGAGTGGAGTGGAATGGAGAGGAGTGTAGTGGAAAGGATTGAATATGAATGGAATGGAGTGGAGTCGTGTGGAATGTATTGGAACATACTGGAATGGAGTGAAGTGGATTGGAATGTAATGGAATGGAATAGAGCTGAGTGGAGTGGAACAGAGTGAAGTGGAATGGAGTGGAGTGGAGTGGAATATAGTGGAATGGGGTGGAACGGAATGAAGTGGAGTAGAGTGGAATGGAATTGAGTGGAATAGAAGGAGTAGATTGGATTGGAGTGGAGTAGAGTGGAGTGGAATGGAATGGAGAGGAATGGAACGGAATGGATTACATTGGAAAGGAATGGAATGGAATGGAGTGTAATGGAAAGAGTGGAGTGAAATGGAGAGCAATGGACTGGAGTGGAGTGGAATGGATTGCAGAGGAATGGAATGGAATGGAGTGAAGTAGAGTGGAGTGGACTGGAATCGAGTGGAACTGAGTGGATTGCAGTGGAATAGAGTGCAGTTGAATGGAGTGGATTGGAACGGAATGACAGGGCGTGGAGTGGAATGGAATGGAGTCGAAAGGAAAGGAGTGGAATGAAGTGGAGTGGAGTGGAATGGAATGGAATGTGGTGGAATGGAGTAGAATGCAATGCAGTGGATTGGAATGGAGTGGAATGAAATGGAATGGAGTGCAGTGGAAGGTAATAGAATGGGGTGGATTAGAGCGGAGTGTAGTGGAATGGAGTGGAGAGCACTGGAATGGAATGGAGTGGAGTAGAATGGAATGAAGTGGAGTGGAGTGGAATGGAATGTAATGGAATATAGTTGACTACAGTGTACTGGAGATGAGTGAAGTGGAATGGAGTGGAGTGGACTGTAAACAGGAGTAGAGTGGAATGGTGTGGAGTGGAGTGTAATTGGAATGAAATGGAATGGAGTGGAGTGGAATGTAATGGAATAGAGTAGAGTGTAAAGTAGTGGAATGGAATGGAATGGAGTGGAGTGGATGGAGTAGAGTGGAATGGAATGGAATGGCGAGGAATGGAAAGGAATGGAATGGAGTGGAATAGAATGGAATGGAGTGAAGTGGAGTGGAATAGGGTGGAATGGAATGGAGTGAGGTGCAGAGAAGTGGAGTGGAGAGACGTGGAAATGAGTGGAGTAAATCGGAATGGATTTGAGTTGAGTGGAATTGAATGGAATGGAATGGAGTGGAGTGGAATGAAATGAAGTGTAGTAGAATGGAACGGAGAGGATTAGGATTTAGTACACTGGAATGGAGTGGAGTGGAGTGGAGTGGAATGGATTGAAGCTGACTGCAATGGAGTGGAGTTGAATTTAATGGAATGGAATGGAAAGGAATGGAAAGGAGTGGAGTGGAGTGAAATGAAGTGGGATAGAGAGGAATGGATTGGAATGGAGTTGAGTGGAATGGAATGGAATGGAGTTGAGTAAAATGGAATGGAATGGAGTGGATTGAATTGGAATGCAGTGGATTCTAATTGAATGGAATGGAGTGGAGTGGAGTAGAGTGGAAGGAGTCGAGTGGAATCGAGTGGAATAAAATGGATTGGAATTAAATGGAATGTAGTGGAGTGGAGTGGAGTGCACTGGAAAGGAATGGAAAGAATTGTATTGTAGTAGAATGGAATAAATAGGAGTGGAATGGAATGTAGTGTAGTGGAGTAGAGTGGAGTGCAGCTGCATGGACGGGAATGAAGTGGAATTGAGTGCAATGGAGTGCAGTGTAGTGGAATGATTTAGAGTGTAGTGTAAAGGATTGGAATAGAATGGAATGGAATGGAGTTTAGCGGAGTGGAATGAAGTTCAATGGATTGAATGCAGTGGAGTGGAATTGAATGGAATGGAATTGATTGGAGTGGAGCGGAATGGAGTGTAGTGGAGTGTAGTGCAGTGTAATGGAGTGGAATTGAGTGGAGTGGAATGGAGTGGAATTTAGTGGAGTGTAATGGAGTGGATTGGAATGGAGGGGAATTAAATGGAATGGAGTGTAAGGGAGTGGAGTGGAGTTGAATGGAATGCAGTGGAGTGGAATGGATCGGAATGGAATGGAGTAGAATGCAGGTGAACGAAATTGAATGGAATGGAGTGGAGTTGAGTGGACTGGAATGCAGTGAAATGGAGAGGAATAGAGTGGAATGGAGTGGAGTGTAATGGAGTGGAATTGAATGGAAAGGAATGGAGTAGAGTGGAAAGGAATGGAGTGGAGTGGAGTGGAATCGAGTGGAGTGGAGTGGAATGGAATGGGGTGGATTGGAATAGATTGGCATGGAATGGAGTGAAGTGCAGTTTAATGGAATGGAATGGAGTGGAGTTGAGTGGAGTGGACTGAAATGGATTGGAATGTAGTGGAATGGAGTGGAGGGGAATGGATTGGAATGGCATAGAATAGAATGGAATGAAGTGCTGTGGAGTGGAGTGAAGTGCAGTGGAGTGAAACGTAGTTGAGTGGAGTGGAATGGAACGGAATAGTGTGGAGCAGAGTGGAGTAGAGTTGAATGGAATGGGATGGAGTGGAGTGAAATGGAATGTAGTGGAGTGGAATGGAATGGAGTGGAATTAAACGGAATGGAGTGGAGAAGATTGGAGTGGAATGGAATGGAGTGGAATGGAGTGGAGTGGACTGGAATGGAATAGAATGGAGAGGAGTGTAAAGAAGTGGAGTTGAGTGGAATGAAATAAAATGTAGTAGAGTGGAGTGGACTGGACTGGAAATTAATGGAATATAGTGTAATGTACTTGAATGGAGTGGATGGGATTGGAGTGGATTTGAATGGAATGGAATGGGGTAATGTAGAATGGAATGGCGTGTAGTTCAGTGGAGTGGAGTGGAGTTTAGTGGATTGGAGTGGAGTGGAATGGAGTGGAGTGGAATGGAATGGAGTGGAGTGGAGAGCAATGGAATGGAATGGAGTGGAATGGAATGGAAGAGAATGGATTGCAATGGAATGGAGTGGAGTGGAATGGAGTGCAATTGAATGAAGTGGATTGGAGTGGAATGGAAATGAATGGAATGGAGTGGAGAGGAATGGAATGGAGTGGAGTAGAGGGCAATGGAATGGAATGGAGTGGAATGGAATGTAAGAGAATGGAGTGCAACGGAATGGATTGAAGTGGAATGGAGTGCAACAGAATTAAGTGGATTTGAGTGGAATGGAAATGAATGGAATGGAGTGGAGAGGAATGGAGTAGAATGGAACTGAGTGGAATGCAGTGGAGTCGACTGGATTGGAGTAGAATGCAGTGGAATGGAATGGAATGGAATGGAGTGCGGTGGAATGGAATTCAGAGGAGTGGAATGGAATGGAGTGGAGTGGAGTGGAGTGGAAAGGATTGGAGTGAACTGAAATGGAGTGGACTGGAATTTAGTGGATCATAAAAAATGGAACGGAATGAAATGGAGTTAAGTGGAGTGGAATGGAGTGGAAGAAAGTGGAATGAATTGGAGTGGAATTGAATGGAATGGAAGGGAGTGCGCTGGAGTGGAATGCAGTAGAGTGGAGTGGAATGGAGTTGTGTGATATGGAATGGAATGGAGTAGAGTGCAATAGAGTGGAATGAAGTGGAATAGATTGGAGTGGAGTGGTACGGAGTGGATTTGAGTGGATGGAGTGGAATGTAGAGGAATGGAATGAGATTGAATGGAATGGAAGGGAGTGGAGTCGAGTGGAGTGGAGGGGAATGGAATGTAATAAAGTGGAATTGAGTAGAATGGAATGGAGTGGAGTGCAGTGTAGTTTAATGGAATGAAATGGAGTGGAGTGGAATAGAGAGGAATGGAATGGAGTGGAATGAAGGGTATTGGAGTGTAATGGATTGGAGTGGAATAGAGAGGAATGGAATGGAGTGGAATGAAGGGTATTGGAGTGTAACGGAAGGTAGTGCAATGGAATGGAATGCAGAGGAATAGATTGGAATGGAATGGAATTGAATGGAATGGAATGGAATTGAGTGGACTGGAATGGAGTGGAGTGAAAGGAGTACAATGGAATGCAGTGGAGTAGAGTGAAGTGGAATGGAATGGAATGGAGTAAAATGTAATGGAGAGGAAAGTTATTGAGTTGAGAGGAGTGGAGTGGAGAAGAGTGCAGTGGAATGGAAAGGAGTGGACTGGAATGGACTGGAGTGTAATGGACTGGAGTGGAATAGAAATGAATACAATGAAGTGGAGTGGAAAGGAGTCGAGTGGAATGAAGTAGAGTGGAATGGAATGGAATGGGGATAAATAGAATGGAATGGAATGGAGTTGAGTGGAGTTGAGTGGAATGGAATGGAGTGGAATGGATTGGAATGGAGTGGAGTGGAGTAGAATGAAATGCAACGGAATGGAGCAGAGAATAATGCAGTGGAGTGGAATAGAGAGGAGTGGAATGAAATGCAATGCAGTGGAGTGAAATGCAGTGGAAGGGAATGGAATGGTGAGGAGTCAAAGGGACTGGTCTGGAATAGACTGAAATATATTGGAGTGGAATGGAATGGAGTGGAGTGGAGTGGAAAGGAATGTAGTAGAATGCAGTAGAATGGAATGGAGTGGAATGGAATGGAACGGAGTGAACAGGAATGGAAAGGTATGGAGTGTAATTGAATAGAGTGGATTGGAATGGAGTGGAATTCAGTGGAGTGGAGTGGAATGGAGTGGAATGGGGTGGAATGGAAAGGAGTGCAATGAAGTGAAATTGAATGAAGTGGAATGAAGTACAGTGGAGTGCAGTGGATTGCAGTGGAATGGAATGGAAACGAATGGAGTGCTGTTGAATGAAATGGAGTGGAGCGGATTGGAATGGAGTTGAGTGGAGTGGATTGGAGTGGAATGGATCGGAATGGAATGGAGTGCAATGTACAGCATTGAAGTGGATGGTGTAGGGTGCAGTGGAAAGGAATGGAATGGAATGGGGTGGAATGGAATTGAGAGGAGTGGAATGGAATGTGGTGTTTTGGAGTGGAATGAATTGGAGTGGACTGGAATGGAGTGGAGTGTAATGTATTGGGGTTGAATCGAATGGAATGGAAAGGAATGGAGAGTTGTGGAGTGGAGTGGAGAGGAGTAGAGAGGAATGGAGTGAAATGGAATGGAATTTAAAGGAATGGAGTGGTGTGGAGTTGAATGCAGTGGAGTGAATTTGAATGGAGTTGAATGGAATGGAATGGAATGGAGTGGAGTGGAATGGAGTGGAGTTGAACATAGGACAGTGACATGGAATGGAATTGAGTGCAATATAATGCAATGGAATAGAATGGAATGGAATGGAATGGAGTGGAGTGGAATGAAGTGGAATGAAATGGAGTGGATTGAAGTGGAGTAGAATGCAGTAGAGAAGAATGAAATAGAATTTAATCGAATGGGATGGAGTGCAATGGAGTGGAGTGGAATGGAATGCAGATAAATAAAATGGAGTGGAATGGAATGGAGTGGATTCGAGTGGAGTGGAGTGGAAAGTAATGGAGTAGAGTGGAATGGAGGGTAATGGAATGCAGTGGAGTGGAGTGGAAAGGAGTGGAGTGGAGTGGAAAACAATGGAGTGGAGTGGAGGGGAATGTAGTGGAGTTGAAGGGAATGGAGGAGAATTTATTGCAATGCAGTGTAGTTGAATGGAGTTGAATGGAATGGAATGGAATGGAGCAGAGTGTAGTGGAATATACAGGAATAGATTGGAGTGGATTGGAGTGTATAGGAATGGAATGGAATGGAGTGGAGTGGAATGGAGTGGAATGGAGTGGAGTGGAATGAAGTGGAGTTCATTGGAATGGAATGAGTGGAGTGAAGGAGAGTGGAATGGAATGGAATGCAGTGGAATGGAGTGGAGTACAATGGAGTAGATCGGAATGGATTGGTATTGAGAATAATGGAATGGAGTGGAATGGTATGGAGCAGAGTGGAATGGTTTGTAACGGAAAGGAGTGGAGTGGAGCAGAATAAAATGGAAGGAAGTAGAGTGGAATGGAGTGGAATGAAGTGGAGTTGAATTGAGAGGAGTGGAGTGAATTACAGTGTAATGTATTGGAATGGAATGGAGTGGAGTGGAATGAAATGGAGTGCAATGCAATGAAATGCAGTACAGTGGAGTGGATTGGAGTGGAGTGGAATGGATTGGAGTGGACTGGAATGGAGTGGAATGGAAAGGATATGGTGGAATTAAGTGGAATGAAGTAGAATGCAGTGCAGTGGAACAGAGTTTAGTGGAGTGGAATGGAATGGAATGGAGTGGACTGGAATTTAGAGGAGTGGAGTGGAATGGAGTGGAATGGAATGCAGTGGAATAAAATGTAATGGAGTGGAGTGGAGTGGAATGGAAGGGAGTGATGTGAATTTTATTGGAGTGAAATGGAATGGAGTGCAGTGGAATGTAATGGATTGGAGTGGATTGCAGTGGACTCGAATGTTGTGGAAGGCAGTGGAATGTAGTGGAATGGGTTGGAGTGGAATGGAGTAGAATGGAATGTAATGGAATGGAGTAGAGTGGAATGGAATGGTGTGGAGTGCAGTGGAGGGCAGTGCATTGGAATGGAGTGGAGTGGAATGGAATGGAATAGAATGGAATGGAGTGGAGTGGAATGGAATGCAGTGAGTGGAGTGGAATGGAGTGAAACAAATTGGAATGGACTGGAATGTAGTGGAGTGGAATGTAATGGAGTGGTATGGAATGGAATGAATGGAAAGTAGTGGAGTGGAATGGAGTGGAGTGGAATGGAGTGGAATGCAGAGGAGTGGAATGGAATGGAAAGGAATGTAGTGCAGTGGAGTGGGGAGTGGAGTGGAATGATTGGAATCGATTGGATTGGAGTGGAGAGGAGTGCATTGGAATGGAATGGAGTGGAGTGAAATGGAGGGGAATGGAGTGGAGTGCAATGAAGTGGAGGGGAGTGGAATGGAATGTAATGGATTGGAGTGGCTTGGAGTGGACTGGAATTGTCGGAAGTAGAGTGGAATGGAATGGAATGAAATGAAGTTGAATTGAGTGGAGTACAGTGAAATTGATTGGAATGGCATGGGGAGGAGTGGATTGGAATAGAGTGGAATGGAATGGAGTGGAGTTCTGTTGAGTGGAGTGGAGTTGTGTGGAGTTGAATGGAGTGGAGTGGACAGGAATGGAGTGGATTTGAAAGAAATTCAGCGGAATTCAAAGGAATGGAATGCAGTTGAGTGGAATGGAGTGGAGTGGAATGGAGTAGAGTGGAACGGAAAGGAATGGAGTGGAATGAAGTGGAGTGTAATGGAGTGGAGTGGAATGGAAACGAATGGAGTGGAATGGAATAGAATGGAATGGAGTGGAATGGAATAGAACGGAATGGAGCAGAGTGGAGCGGAATGGAGTTGAATGGATGGGAATGGAGTGGAGTAGATTGGAATGGAATGAAATGGAATGGAGTGCAGTAGAGAGGAATTGAGTGGAGTAGAGTGGAATGGAGTGGAGTGTAAAGGAGTAGAGTGGAGTGTAGAAGAATGGAATGGAGTTGAATGGAATTGAGTGGATTGGAATAGAGTGGAATAGAGTGGAGTGGAGTGGATGGAGTGGAGTGCAGTGGAATGCAATGGAATGGAATGGAGTAGAGTGGAATGGAATAAATTGGATTGCAATGGAATGTTTTGGAGTGGAGGGGAGTCTAATGGAATTGAGGGGAGTGAGTGGAATAGAGTGGAGTGGAATGGAATGGGGTGGAGTGGAGGGGAGTGCTTTCGAATGGATAGGAGAGGAGTGGAATGGAATGGAATGGAGAGGAATGGAATGAAAAGGAATGAAGTGGAAATAAATGGAGTTGAGTGGAATGGAGTGTAATGGAATGGTGTGGAGTGGAGTGGATTGCAATGGAATGGAATGGTGTGGAGTGGAATGGAGTAGAACGGAACGGAATGGAATGGATTGGAGTCTAGTTGATTGGGGCAGAAGAGAGTGGAATGGAATGGAATGGAATGCAGGAAAGTGAAATGGAATGGAGAGGAATGGAATGGAATGGAGCGTAGTGGAGTGGAGTGAAGTGGAATGGAATGGAATGGAATGGAGTTGAGTGGAGTGCAATGGGGTAGAGAGGAATGCAATGGAATGGAGTGCAACGGAATGGAATGAATGGAATGGAGTGAAGTGGAGTGGATTGGAGTGGACTGGAGAGGAATGCATTGGATTGGAGCGGACTGGAATGGAATGGAATGGAATGGAAAGGAGTGGAGTGGAATGGAGTGGAGTGGAGTTAATGTAGTGGATTGGAATGGAAAGTAAAGGAATGTAGTGGAGTGGAATGGACTGGAGTGGAATGGAGTGGAGTGGATTGGATTGAAATGGAATGGAATGGAATGCAGTAGAGTGGAATGGACTTGAGTGGATGGGAATGGAATGAAATCGAATGGAATGGAATTAAAAGGAATGGAGTGGAATGGAATGGAGTGGAATGGAATGGAGTGGAGTGGAATGGACTGGAATCGCATGTAGTGGAGTGTAGAGGAATTGAATGGAGTGGAGTGGGGTGGCGTGTACTGGAAAGGAGTGGAACGTAGTGGAGTGGAATGGAGTGTAATGGAATGAAATGAAACGGAATGGAATGGAGTGGAGTAGAGGGGAACGGATAAGAATGGATAGGAATGGAGTGGAGTGGAGTGGAATGAAATGGAATGAAGTGGAGTGAAATGTAGTGGAATGGGGTGGAGTGGAAAGGAGATGGGTGGAATAGAAAGGAACGGACTGTAGTGGAGTGGAATGAAGTGGATTCGAATGGAGTGGAATGGAGTGGAGTGGAGTAGAGTGGAGAGCACTGGAATGGAATTGAATGGAATGCAGTGGAGTGGAATGGAATTGAGTGGATTGAAATGGAATGCAGTCTAGTGGTGTGGAGTGGAATGGAGGGGAGGGGACTGGAATGGAGTGGAGTGTAAGGAGTGGAGTGATATGAAATTGAATGTAATGGAATGGAGTGGAGTGGAGTGGAATGGAGTGGAGTGGAGTAGAATGGGGTGGATTGAAATGGAGTGGAATGGAAACGAATTGAGGGGAGTGCAGTGGAATGGAGTGGAGTGGAGAGGAATAGAGTTCAATGGAATAGAATGGAATGGAGTGGAGTGGAATGGAGTAGAGTGGAATGGAATGGAAAATATTGCTGTGGAAACGAATGGAAAATATTGCTATGGAATGGAATGGAATGGAGTGAAGTGGAGTGGAATGGAGTGGAGTGGAGTGGAGTGGAATTAAGTGGAGAGGAATGCACTGGAATGGATTGGAATGAAATGGAAAGTAATGTAGTGTAGAGCAATGGAGTGGAGCTTAGCACAGAGGTGTGGAATGGAATGCAGAGGGGTGGAATGAAATTGAAGGGAGTGATGCAGAGTGGAGTGGAGTGGATTGGAGTGGAAAGGAGTGGAGTGGAATCGAATGGAATGTAGTGGAGTGGAGTAGAATGCAATGGATTGGAGTAGAATAAAATGGAATGCATTTCATTGGAATGGAATGGATTGGAGTGGTATAGACTGAAATCTAATGGAGTGGACTGGAGAGGAGTGGAATGGAATGCCATGGAGTGGAATGGAATGGAGTGAAATGGAATGGATTGGAATGGAATGGAGTGGACTGCAGTGGAGTGGAGTGGAGTGCAGTGGAATGGAATGTAACGGAGTTGAGGGGAGTAGATTGGAATGAGGTGGAGTGGAGTTGAATGGAGGTGGGTGCATTGGAGTGAATTGGAGTGGATTGGAATGGAGTTCAGTGGACTGCAATGGATTGGAATGGAGTGGAATGGAGTGGAGTGGAATGGAGTGGAGTGGATTGGATAGAGTGGGGTGGATAGAGTGTAGTGCAGAGGGATGGAATGGAATGGAATGATGTGGAGTGTAGTGGATTGGAATGTAGTGGAGAGGAGTAGAGTGTAGTGGAATGGCATGGAGTGGACTGGAATGGAGTTGAGTGGAATGGATTGCAGTGGAATGGAGTGGATTGGTGTGGAATGGAATGGAATGAAATGGAATGAAGTGGAATGGAATGGAATGGAATGGAAAGGAATGGAGCGGAATGGAGTGGAATGGTGTGGAGTAGAATGGAGTGGATTGGAGTGCAATGGAATAGACGGGAGTGGAATGGAATGGAATGGAATGGAGAACAAGGTATGCAAAGGAATGGAGTGGAGTGGCGTGGAATGGTACAGACTGGGGTGGAATGGAGTGCAGGGTAGTGGAAAGTAGTGAAGTGGAGTGGGATGGAATGTAGTGGAGGGTAGTGCAGTGTAAAGGAATGGTATGGAGTGGAGTGGAATAGATTGGAAGGTAGTGGAATGGAATACAGTGCAGTGCAATGGAGTGTATTGAATAGGGTGGAGTGCAGTGGAGCAGAACGGAATGGAATGAACTTTAGTGGAATGAAGTGCAATGGAATGTAATGGACTGGAGTGGAGTGGAGTGCAGTGGAGTAGAATTGAATAAAATGCAACGGAGTTGAATGGAATGGAATGGAGTGCAATGGAAAGTAGGGGAGAGGAGTGGAGTGGAGAGGAAGGGAGTGGAGTGGAGAGGAAGGGAGTGGAGTGGAGTGGAAGGAATGGAATTACATGCAATGGAATGGAATGGAATGGAATGTGGTGGAATGGAATGGAGTGGAGTGGAGTAGAATGAAGTGGAATGGAATGGAGTGGAGTGGAGTAGAATGGAGTGGAGTGGAGTGGAATGGAGTGGATTGAAATGGAATGGAATGGAAAGGAATGGAGTGGAATGGGTTGGAATGGAGTGGTGTGTAGTGGAAGGGAGTTGAATGGAATGGAATGGAGTACAGTGGCATGGAATTGAGTGGAGTGGAATGGAGAAGAGTGGAATGGAGTGGAATAGATTGGAATGGAAAGAAATGGAATGGAATGGAGTGGATTCGAGAGGAATGGAGTGTAGTGGAGTGGAATGTAGGGGATTGGAATGGAATGGAATGGAATGGAATGGAAAGGAAAAGAATGGAGTAGAATGGAATTGAGTGGATTGGAAAGGAGTGAAGTGGAGTGCAGGGCTGTGGAGTGGAATATAATGCAGTCGAGTGGAGAGGAATGGAGTGGAATGAAATGGAATGGAATGGAATAGCATGTAGTGGAATGGAGTGGAGTGGAAAGAAGTGAAATGGAATGGAAGGGAAGGCACTAGTGTGGAATGGAATGGAGAGGGGTCGAGTGGATTGTACTGAAGTGGAGTAGTGTGCAGTGGAAAGGAGTAGAGTGGAGGAGAATGGAATGTAGTGGATTGGAGTGGAGTGGGTTGGAATGAAGTGGAAAGAAATGGAATGGAATTGAGAGGAGTTGAGTGGAATGGATTGGAATCGAATGGATTGGAGTGCAGTGGAATGAACGGAATGCAGAAGACTGGAATGGAGTTGAGTGGATAGGAATGTAATGGAATCGAATGGAGTGGAATAAAAAGAAATGGACTGGAGTGGACTGGAGTGGAATGTAATGGAGTGGAGTAGAATGGATTGGAAACGAATGTTGTGGTGTGCAGTGGAATGGAATGGAATGGAGTGAAGTGAAGTGAATTGTACTAGAATGGAGTGGAATGGAATGGAATGAAGTGGAGTGGAGTGGACTGGAATGGAGTGTTATGGAATAGAATGAAATGGAATGGAGTGGAATAGAGGGGAATGGATTGGAATGGATTGGAATGTAATGGAGTGGAGTGGAATGGAATGGAATAGAGTGGAACGCAATGGAGTGGAATGAAGTGGAGTGGAATGGAGTGGGGTGGAGTGGAATGGAATGAACAGTAGTGGAATGGAATGAAGAGCATTGCAATGGAGTGGAATGGAGTGGAGTGGAGTGGACTGAAGTGCAGTGGAATGGAATTCAATGGAATGTAGTTGAGTGGAAAGCAATGGAGACAATTGCAATGGAATGTAGTGGAGTGGTGTGGAGTGGAATGGAGTGGAGAGGACTGGAATGGAGTGGAGTGGAAGAAATGGAGTTTTATGGAATGGAATGAAATGGAATTGAGTGAAGTGGGGTGGAGTGGAATGGAGTGCAGTGGAGTGTAATGTAATGGAATGGAATGGAGTGGAGTGGAGTGGACTGGAATGGAGTGGAATGGAGCGGAATGGAGTTGAATGGAGTGGAGTGCAAAGGAGTGCAATGGAATGCAATGGAATGGAATGAAGTAGAGTGGCTAGAATGGAGTGGAGTGGACTAGAGTGACGAGGAATTGGGTGGGATGTAGTGGAATAGAGTGGAGTGGAATGAAATGGAATGGAGTGGAGTGGCGTGGAATGGAAAGGAATGGAATGTAATGCAATGGAATGGAGATGAAAGGAATGGAATGGAATGAAACGCAATGTAATTGAATGGATTGGAATGGAATGCAGTGGAGTGGAACGAAGTGGAGTGGGGTGGAATAGAGTGGAAAGGAATGGAATGCAGTGGAATGGAATGGAATGAATTGGAATGGAATGGAATGGAGTGGAATGGAATGGATTGGAATGGAATTTACTGGATTGGAAAGGAATGTAATGGACTGGAGTAGAGTGACGTGCAATGGAATGGAGTGGAGTGGACTGGAATGGAATGGAGTGGAATGGAATGGAATCGAGTGGAATGGAATGGAATGGATTGGAATGGATTGGAATTGAACGGAATGGAGTGGAGTGGAGTAGAGTGGAATGTATTTCACTGGAGTGGATAGGAATGCCGTGGAATGGAGTGGAGTGGAATGGAGTGGTGTGGAAAGGAGTGGAATGGAACGGAAAAGAACGGAGTGGAATGGAACGGAATGAAGTTGAATGGAATGGAAAGGAATAGAATGGAGTGGAATGGAATGCAAAGGAATGGAATGGAATGGAGCGGAGAGGATTGGAGTGGAGTGGAGTGGAGTGGAGTAGATTGGAACGGAGTGGAAAGGCGTGCAATGGAGTGGAGAAACGTGGATTGTAATGGAATGGAACGGAATGGAGTGGAATGGAATGGAATGGGGTGGAATGGAATGGAATTTAATGGAATTGATTAGAATGGAATGGAAAGAAGTGGTGTCGAATGGAGTGGAGTGGAGTAGAGAGGAGTTGAATAGAGTGGAGTAGAGTGAAGCAAAATGGAATGGAATGGAGTGGAGTAGAACGGATTTGAATGGAATGGAGTGGAATGGTGTGGAATGGAATAATGTGGAATGGATTGGAGTGGATTGGAGAGGAATTGATTGGAGTGTAGTTGAGTGGACTGGAGTGGAGTGGAATGGAGAGGAATGCAATGGAAGTTGAGATTGTGCCACTGCCCTCCATTCTCTGTGACAGAGCGACATATTCTCGAAAGGTAGGAATGGAATGGAATGCAGTAGAATGGAATGGAATGGAATGGAGTGGAGCTGACTGGAGTGGAGTGGAGTGACGTGGAGTGGAGTGGAATGAAGTGGAATGGAATGAGATGGAATGGAATGGAATTAAGTGTAGTATAGTGGGGTGGAGTGGATTGCAGTGGAATGGAGTGGAATGGAATGGGATGTAGTGGAATACAGTGGAGTGGAGTGCAGTGGAGTGCAGAGGAGTGGAATGGACTGGAACGGAATCGGATGTTATGGATTGCAGAGGAGTGCAGTGGAGTTGAGTGGAAATGAGGTGAATGGAAAGGAATGGAATAGAAAGCAAAGGAATGCAATGAAATCGAATGCAGTGCAATGGAATATGACATGTAATGTGAGCCGAGATTGTGTCACTGCACTCCAGCCTTGTTGACACGGTTACGTCCGGTTGAAAGAAAGGAAAGACATGCAATGGAATGAAATGGAATGGAATGGAATGGAATGGAGTGGAGTGGATTGTTGTGTAGTGTAACAGAGTGGAATGGAATGGAAGGGAATGAAATGAAATGGAGCGGAGTGGAATGGAATGGACTGGAATGGAGTGGAATGGAATGGAATGAGTGGAATGGTATGTAATGGAGTGCACTGGAATAGATTGGCAAGGAAAGAAATGGAGTAGAGTGCAATGGAGTGGAGTGGAGTGGAAAGGAGTGGAATGGAATGGAATGGAATAGAGTGGATTGTAGTGGAGTGAATTGGAGTGGAATGGAAAGGAATGGAGTGGTGTGGAATGGAATGGAATGCAGTGGAGTGGAGTGGAATGGAATGGAGTGGAATGGAGTAGGGTGGAGTGGAAAGGAATGCCATGGAGTGGAGTGGAATAGAGTGGAATGGAGTTTAATGGAATGGAATGGAATGGAGTGGAGTGGAGTGGAATGGAATTTAGTAGAGTGGAATGCAATGCAATGTTTTGGAGTGGAGTGGAATAGAATGGCATGGAGTTGAGTCTAATGGAGTGGAGTGAAATGGAGTAGAGTGGAATGGAAATAAATGGAGTGGAATGGAATAGAGTGGAGTGGAGTGGAATGGAGTGGAGTGGAGTGGAGGGGAGTGTCCAGGAGTGGAATGGAATGGAATGGAGTGGAGTGGAGTGGAGGGGAGTGTCCAGGAGTGGAATGGAATGGAATTGAATGGAACGGAGTGGAATGGAATGGAATTGAATGGAACGGAGTGGAATGAAATGGTGTGGAGTGGAAAGGAGTGGAGTGTAGTGGAATGAAATGGAATGGAATGGAATGGAATGGAAAGGAATGGAATGGAATGGAATGGAGTGGAATGAAGTGGATTGGAATGGATTAGAGTGGAATGCAAATAAATGGAATGGAGTGGAATGGAATGGAATGGAATGGAATGGAATGGAATGGAATGGAATGAAATAGAGTAAAGTGGAGTGGAGTGGAGTGGAGTGGAGGGTAGGGGAGAGGAGAGAACTGTAATGGAATGGAATTGAATGGAAAGGAGTGGAATGCAAAGGCGTGGAGTGTAATGGAGTGGAGTGGAGTGGAGGGGAATGAAATGGAATGTTATGGAATTGAGTGGAGTAGAGTGGAATTGAATGGAATGGAAAGAAATGGAATGGAATGGAGTGCAATGGCGTGGATATGAGTGGAGTGGATTGGAGTGGAGTGGAATGAAAAGGAGTGGAGTGGAATGTAGTTGATTGGGATGGAGTGGAGTGGAGATTAATGGAGTGGGGTGTAGGGTAATGAAGTGGAGAGGAGAGGAATGGTGTGGAATGAAGTGGATTGGAGTGGAATGGAGGGTAGTGGAATGGAATGGAGTGGATTGGAGTGAAATGGAGTAGAATGGCATAGAGTGGAATGGGAAGGAGTGGAATGGCACAGAATGGAATGGATTGGAATGGACTGGAGTGGAGTGGAATGGAATTGAGTGGAGTGGAATGCAGTGGAATGGAGTGGAACAGAATTGTATGGAGTGGAAAGGAATGGAGTGGAGTGTAGTGGAGTGGCATGGACAGAAGTGAAATGCAGTGGAGTGGAATGGAATGTGATGGATTGCAAAGGAATGGGTTATAATATATTGTAGTGAAGTGTAGAGGAATTTAACGGAATGGAATGGAGTGGAGTGGAGTGGAGTGGAATTGAGTGGAGTGGAATGGAGTGGAATGGAATGGAGTCGAATGGAATGAAGTGGAGAGAAGTGGAGTGACGTGGACAGGAATGGAATGCAGTGGAGTGGGATGGAATGCGATGGATTGGAAAAGAATGGAATATAATGGATTGGAGTGAAGTGTAGTGGAATTTTATGGAAAGGAACAGATTGGAGTTCAGTGGAATGGAATGGAGTGTAACGGAGTGGAATAGAATGGACTGGAGTGGAGTGGAGTCGAGTAGAGTAGAAAGCAGTGGAGTGGAATGGAATGCAATGGTCTGGAAAGGAATGGAATGTAATGGAGTGGAAAGAAGTGCAGTTGAATGGAGTGGAAAGGAGTTGAATGGAACGGAAAGGCATGGAGTGGAATGGAATGGAAAGGAGGAGAATGGAGTGGAGTAGAATGCAGTGGTGTGCATTGGAGTGGAGATGAATAGAATGGCATGGAATGGAGTGGAATGGAATGGAATGGAGTGAAGAGGAATGGGTTGGAATGCAATGGAGGGAACTGTAGTGGAGTCGAGTGGAGTGTAGTGGAGTGCACTGAGTGGAGAGGAATGGAAAGGAATGGAATGGAATGGAATGGAATGGAATGGAATGGAATGGAAAGTAAAGGAATGGAGTGGAATGAAGTGCATTGGAATGGAGTAGATTGTAATGGAAATAAATGGAGAGTAATGGAATGGAATGGAATAGAGTGGAGTGGAGTGGAGTGGCATGGAGGGGAGGTGAGAGGAGTAGAATGGAATGGAATGGGATTCAATGGAAAGGAGTGGAATGCAATGGAGTGGAGTGGAATGAAGTGGAGTGAAGTGGAATAAAATGGAATGGCATGGAATGGAGTGGAGTGGAGTGGAATTGAATGGAGTGAAAAGGAATGGAGTGGAATGCATTTGATTGGGATGAGTGAAGTGGAGTTTAATGGAGCTGGTTGTAGGGTAATGGAGTGGAGTGGGGTGGAATGGTGTGGAATGGAGTGGATTGGAGTGAATGGAGTGTAGTGGAATGGAATGGAGTGGAATAGAGTGAAATGGAGTGGAATGGGCTGGAGTGGAAAGGAACGGAATGGAATGGATAGGAATGGAATGGTGTGGAGAGGAGTGGAGTGGAGTGGAATTGAGTGGAGTGGAAAGGAGTGGAATGAAGTGGAATGGAATTGTATGGAGTGGAATGGAATGGAGTGGAGTGAAGTGGAGTGGCGTTGACAGGAGTGGAATGCAGTGGAGTGGAATGGAATGCGATGGATTGGAAAGGAATAGATTATAATGGATTGGAGTGAAGTGTAGTGGAATTTAACAGAATGGAATGGAATGGAGTGGAGCGAATTGGATTGGAGTAGAGCGGATTCGAATGGAGTGGAACGGAGTGGAATAGAAGGGACTGGAGTGGAGTGCAGTGGAGTTGAGTGGAGTAGGATGCAGTGGAGTGGAATGGAATGCAATGGACTGGAAAGGAATGGAATGGAATGGAGAGGAGAGAAGTGCAGTTGAGTGGAGTGGAAAGTAGTGGAATGGAAAGGAAAGGCATGGAGTTGAATGGAATGGAATGGAGTGCAATGGAGTGGAGATGAATGCAGTGGTGTGCAGTGGAGTGGAGAGCAATAGAATGGTATGAAATGGAATGGAATGGAATGCAGTCAAGAGGAATGGGTTGGAACGCAATGGAGGGGAGTGGAGTGGAATCGACTTGAGTGGAATGGAATGCACTGAGTGGAGTGGACTGTAATGGAGTGGACTGGACTGGAATGGAGTGGAATGGAATGGAATGGAGTGGAATGGTATGGAATGGAAAGGAGACGAGGGCGGTGGAATGCAGTGGAGTCGAGTGAAATGGAGTAGAGTGGAGTGGAATGCAATGGAATGGAATGGAATGGAGTGGAGTCGAATGGAATGGAGTTTTATGGGGTGGAGTGGAGTGGATTGGAATGGTGTGGAGTGGAGTGGAGTGGATTGGAGTAGAGTGGAGTGCAATTAATTGGATTACAGCGGAATGGAATGGAATGGAGCAGAATGGAATGGAGTGGAGTGTGGTGGAACGGAGTGGAATGGAGTGGAGTGCAGTGAATTGGAGTGGAGTGGAAGGGAGCAGAATGGAATGGGATGGCATGGAATGGAATGAAGTGGAGTATAGTAGCATGGAGTGGAGAGTAGTGGAATGGAGCTGAATGGAATGGGATGGTGTGGAATGAAGAGGAGTGGAGTACAGTCGGGTAGAGTGGAGTGCAATGGATTTGAGTGGAATCGGATGTAATAGAATGTAGTGGACTGGATTTGAGTGGAACGGAATGGAACAGAACAGAACACAACGGATTGGAACGGAACGGAATGCAAAAATTTCTGCTGATATGGTGCCACAGCACTACAGGCTGTGTGACAGACAGAGATCCTGTCAAAAGAAAGGAGTGGAATGTAATGGAATAGACTGGAATGCATTGGAGTGGAGTAGATGGAATTTAGTAGAATGGAATGAAGTGAAGCAGAAAAGAGCGGAGTGGCGCGATGCGGAATGGAACCGAACGGAACGGAATGGAACGTGAGCTGAGATTGTGCCACTGCACTCAAGGCAGGTTGACAGACTGAGATACTCACGAAAGAAAGGAATGCAACGGAATGCAGTGGAGGGAATGGATTGGACTGGAGTGGACTGGAGTTCAGCAGAGCTGAGTGAAGTGGAGTGGGGTGGAATGGAGAGGAATGGAATGGGGTGGAGTGGAATGGAGTACAGTGGAGTGCAGTGGAGTGGAGAGGAGGGGAATGGAGGGGAACGGAATTAGATGTAATGGAATGTAGTGGAGTGGAGTGGATTGGAGTGGAATGGAGTGGAATGGAATGGAATTGAATGGAATGGAATGCAATGGAATGGAATGGAATGGAATGCAATGGAATGGAACACAATGCCATGCAAAGTTGACATTTAATGTGAGCTGATGTTGAGCCACTGCCCACCAGACTCGATGACACAGCAATATCCTGTCAACAGAAAAGAATGGAAAGTAATGGAGTGGAATGGAGTGGAAAGGGGTGGAGTGAAATGGGGTGGAGTGGAATGGAATGGAGTGGAGTGTAATGAAGTGGAGTGGATTGGAATGTATTGGAGTGAAATAGAATGGAATGGTATGGGATGGAATGGAACACAATGGAATGGTGTAAATAAATGTGAGAAGAGATAGTGCCATGACACTCCAGCTTTTGTGACACAGTGAGATCATGTGGAAAGCAAGGAATGGAATGGAATGGAGTAGAATGGAATGGAATGGAGTGGAGGGGAGTGGAGTAGAGTAGAGTGAAGTGGAGTGCAATGGAAAAGAGCAGACTGCAATGGAATGGAGTAGAATGGAATGGAGTGGTATGGAATGCAATGGAGTGGAGTCGAATTGACTGGAGTGGAGCAGAGTGGAATATAGTGAAGTGGAAGGGAATGGAGTGGAGTGGAATGGAGTGGAGTGCATTGGAATGGAGTAGAGTGGAGCGGAATGAAGTGGAATGGTATGGAATAGAGTGGAATGGAATGGAATTGTGCATAGTGGAATGGAGAGGAGAGTAGTGGAATTGAGTGGAGGGGAGTGGAATGGAATAGAGTGGAGTGGAAGGGAATGTAGTGGTGTAAAATGGAGGGGAGTGGAAGGGAGTGGAGTGGAATGGTATGGAATGGAGAGGAATGGACTGGAGTGGAATGAAACGGAGAGGAATGGAATTTAATGGCATGGAGTGTAGTGGAATTTAATGGAGACGAGTGGAATGGAATGCAATGGAATGGAATGGAATGAAATGGAGTGGAACGAAATGCAGTGGAGAGGAATGGAATCGAGTGGAATGGAATGGAATACAAAGGTGTGGAATGGAATGGAATGGAGTGGATTGAAGTGGAGTGGAATGGAGTGGAATGGAGTGGAGTGGAATAGAATGGAGTGGAGTGGATTTGAGGGGAGTGGAATTGAGTGGAGTGGAGTTGAGTGGAATTGAGTGGAGTGGGGTGGAGTGGAATGAAGTGTAGTGGAATTTTAGAGTGGAGTGCAATGGAATGGAATGGTGTGGAATGGAATGGAATGAAGTGGAATGGAGTAGAGTGGAATGGAGTGGATTGGAATGGAGTAGAGTGGAATGGAGTGGATTGGAATGAAGTGGAGTGGAATGGAGTGGAATGGAAGAGAATGGAGTAGAGTCAATGGAATGTAGAGTAGTGGAAAGGAGTGGAGTGGAGTGGAATGGAGTGGAGTGGAATGGAAGGGAGTGGAGTGGAATGGAGTGGAGTGTAGTGGTGGGTAGTCCAATGATATGAGTGGAGTGGAAATGAGTGGATTGGAATGGAAGGGAGAGGAGTGGAATGGAATGGAATTGAGTGCAATCGAACGGAATGGAGTGGCGTAGAGTGAAACGGAGTGAAGTGGAATGGAATGGAACGGTGAGGAATGGAAATGAATGGAGTGGAATGGAGTGGAGTGGAGTGGACAGAAGTGGAGTGGAAAGGAGTGGAATAGAGT
This sequence comes from Pongo pygmaeus, assembly GCF_028885625.2. Classification (NCBI taxonomy): domain Eukaryota; kingdom Metazoa; phylum Chordata; class Mammalia; order Primates; family Hominidae; genus Pongo; species Pongo pygmaeus. The sequence goes on along the minus strand of NC_085931.1, from coordinate 15,315,983 downwards.
GGAGTGGAATGCAGTGGATTCAAGTGGAGTTGAGTGGAGTGGAGATGACTGGAGTGGAGTGGAGTGAAATGAAGTGCAGTGGAGTGGAGTGGAATGGAGTGGCGTGGAATGGAATGGAATGGAGTGTATTGGAGAGGAGTGGAATGGACATGAATGGAAAGGAATTTAATGGTGTGGAGTGGAATAGATTGGAGTGGAGATGAATGGAATGGAATAGAAAGGAACGGTTTGGAATGGAGTAGAGTGGTTGGAGTGAAGTGGAGTGGAGTGGAATTTAGTTGAAAGGAATATAATGGATGGAATGGAATAGAATAGAATTGAATGGAATGAAGATTAATTAAGTGGACTGGAATGGCCTAGAGTGGAATGGAAATAAATGAAGTGGAATGAAATGGAATGGAATCGAATGGCATGCAAAGGCATGGAATGAAGCAGAACAAAATGTACTGGAATGGATTTGAGTGGAGCGGAGTGGAATGGAATATAATTAAATGGAATGTAGTGGAGTGGAATGGCGTGGAGTGGAATGGAGTGGAGTGGAATGGAGTAGGGTGGAATGGAAAGGACTGGAATTCAGTGGAGTGGAGTGGAGTGGAGTGTAATGAAATGGAATGGAGGGGAGTGGTGTGGATTGGAGTGGAGAGAAATGGAATGGAATGGATTGGAGTGTAGTGGAATGGAATGGAGTGGAATGGATTGGAGTGGAATGGAATGGATAGGTATGAAATGGATTGGAGTGGATTGAAGTGGGTTGGAGTGGAGTCAAATGGAGTGTAGAGGAATGGCATAGAGTGGAGTGGGGTGGAGTTGATTGGAATGGAATGGAGTGGAGTTTAATGCAGTGGAGTGTAGGGGAATGGATTGGTGTTGAATGGAATGTTGTGGTGTGCAGTGATTTGGAATGGAATGGATTAGAATGGAGTGGAACAGAGTGGATTGGAGTGGAATGTAGTGGAATGGAATGGAGTGGAATGGCATGGAGTGGAATGGAGTTGAGTGGAGTGGAGTGGAAGTGAGTGGAATGGAATGTAGTGGAACGAACTGGAATGTAATGGAATGGAGTGGAAAGGAATGGAGTGTAGTGGAGTGGATTGGAGGGGAATGGAATGCAGTGGAGTGGAATGGAATGCAATCAATTGGAAAGGATTGGAATGTAATGGAGTGGAGTGGAGTAGAATGGAGACGATTGGAGTGAAATGGTATGGAGTAGAGTGGTTTGGAGTGGAAAGGAGTGTAGTGGAGTGGAATAGAATGGTGTGGAATAGAATGCAATGGATTCTAAAGGAATGGAATGGAATGGAGTGGAGTATAGGGGAATGGAGTGTAGTGGAGTGGAATGGAGCGGAGTGGAGTGGTTTGGATTGGAATGGAGTGGAGTGGAATGGAAAGGAATGGAGTGGAGTGGAGTGGAGTGGAATGGAGTGGATTCGACTATAGTGGAATGGAATGGAATGGAATGGAGTGGAGTGGAATGGAATAGAGTGTAGTGTAGTGGAGCAGAGGCGAGTGGAGTGGATTGGAATGCAGTGGAGTGGAATGGAATGCAAAAGATTGTTAAGTAGTGGAATGAAATGGACTTTAGTTAAGTGGAGTGGAAAGGAGTGGAATGGAAAGGAGTGGAATGTATTGGAATGGAGGGGAATGCAACAGAATGGAATGGAGTGTCAAGGACTATAGTGGAATTTAAAGAAATGCAATGGAATGGAGTGGATTGCAATTGAGTGAAGTGGAATGGAATGAAATGGAATGGAATTGAATGGAATGGAATGGAGTAGAATGGAGTGGACTGGAATGGAAAGGAGTGGAATGGTGTGGAATTATTTAGAGTGGAATGAAATGGAATGGAATGAAATGGATTGCAGTGGATTGAAGTGGGTTGGAGTGGCATCAAATGGAGTGTAGAGGAGTGGAATAGAGAGGAGTGGGGTGGATTTGATTGGAATGGAGTGGAGAGGAGTTTAATGCAGTGGAGTGTAGGGGAATGCAGTGGAGTTGAGTTGAATGGTGTGGAGTGGATTGATTTGGAGTTCAATAGATTGGAGTGGAGTGGAACGGAGTCGATTGGAGTGGAATGTAGTGGAATGAAATGGAGTGGAATGTCATGGAGTGGAATGGAGTTGAGTGGAGTGGAGTGGAATTGAGTGGAATGGATTGTAGTGGAATGAATTGGAATGGAGTGCAAAGGAATGGAGTGTAGTGGAGTGGATTGGAGGGGAATAGAATGCAGTGGAGTGGAATGGAATGCAATTGATTGGAAAAGAATGGTATGGAATGGAGTGGAGTAGAGTGGAATGGAGAGGATTGGAGTGGAATATTGTGCAGTAGAGTGGTTTGGAGTGGAATAGAGTGTGATGGAGTGGAATAGAGTGGAGTGGAATAGAATGCAATGTATTCAAAAGGAATGGAATGGATAGGAGTGGAGTGTAGGGGAATGGAGTCGAGTGGAGTGGAATGGAGTGGAGTGGTTTGGACTGGAATGCAGTGGATTGGAATGGAAAGGGATGGAATGGACTATAGTGGAGTGTAATGGAGTGGAGTGGAGTGGAATGGAGAGGAGTCGAGTGTAGTGGAATGGAGTGGAATGGAATGGAATGGAGTGGAATGAAATGCAGTGTAGTGTAGTGTAGTGGAGGCGAGAGGAGTGGATTGGAATGCAGTGGAGTGGAATGGAATGCAAAGGATTTTTAAGTAATGGGGTGAAATGGACTTCAGTGGAGTGGAGTGGAAAGGAGAGGAATGGAATGAAGTGGAATATATTGGAATGGAGGGGAATGAAATAGAATGGTATGGAGTGAAAATGAGTATAGTGGAATTTAAAGGAATGGAATGGAATGGAATGGAATGGAATGGAATGGAATGGAATGGAATGGAATTGAGTGGATTGCAAAGGAGTGGAGTGGTATGGAATGGAATGGAATGGAGTGGAGTGGTATGGAATTGAATGGAATGGAATGGAATGGCATGGAATGGAATGGTATGGAATGGAATGGAATGGAATGGAGTGAAATGGAGTGGACTGGACTGGAATGGAATGGAATGGAATGGAATGGAGTGGAGTGTAATGGAATAGAATAGAGTGCAGTTGAATGGAATGGAGTGGAGTGGAGTGCAGGGCAGTGTAGAGGAGTGGATTGGAAAGGAATTGAATAGAATGGAGTGGAATGGAATTGCATGGAGTGGAATGGAGTGGCTTGGAGTGTAGTGGAATAAAATGAATTGGAATGGAATGGAGTTGAGTAGAGTAGAGTGGAATTGAATGGAGTGGAATGCAATGGAAGGGAATGGAGTGGAGTGGAATGCAATGGAAGGGAATGGAGTGGAATGGAATGGAGTGGAATGGCATGGTATGGAGTGGAGTGGATGGGAGTGGAGTCCAACGGAGTGAAGTGGAGTGGAAAGGAGTTTAGTGGAGTGAAGTTGATTGAGATGGAAGGAGTGGAGTTTAATGGAGTGGAGTGGAGTGTAATGTAGTGGAGTGGAGTGGAATGGAATGGTGTGGAATGGAGTGGATTGGAGTGAATTGGGGGGGAAGGAATGGAATGGAGTGGATAGGAGTGGAATGGTGTGGAATGTAATGGAGTGGAATGGAATTCAGTGGAATGGAGCGGAATGGAATGGATAGGAATGCAATGGAGTTGAGGGCAGTGGAATGGAGTGGAGTGGAGTAGAATGTAGTGGAGGGGAGTGGAACGGAGGTGAGTGGAGTGGAATGGAATGGAATGGAATGGAATGGCGTGGAGTGGAATGGAGTGTAGTGGAGTGGAGTGAAGTGGACCAGAATGGAGTGGAGTGGCGTGTAGTGGAGTGGCATGGAATGAAAAGGAATGGAATTGAGTGGAGTGGAATGGAGTGGAGTGGTATGGAGTGGAGGAGTATGGAGTGGAATGCAATGTATTGGCATGGAATGGAGTGGAGTTGAATGGAATGGCATGGAGTGTAGTGGAGTGGAATGCAATGGAGTGGAGTGGAGTGAAGTGGAAGGTAATAGAGTGGAATGGAGTGGAATGGAGTGGATTGGAGTGAAATAGAAAGGAATGGAATGCAATGAAATGGAGTGGAATGGAATGGAATGGATTGGAATGGAATGGAACGGAGTGTGGTGTAATGGAGTGGAGTGGAGTGGAGAAGAATGGAATGGAGTGGAGTGGAGTGTAATCGAGAGGAACGGAATGGAGTGTAATGGAGGGGAGTGGAGGGGATTGGAGTGAAGTGCAGTGGGGAGGATTGGACTGGAGTGGAGTGGAATGAAGTGGAGTAAAATGGAATGGAGTGGAGTGGAGTGCAGAAGAGTGGCATGGAATGAAATGGAACTGAGTGAACTGGAGTGGAATGGAGTGGAGTAGAATGGAGTGAACTGCAATGAAAAAGAGTGGAATAGATTCGCATGGAATGGAATGGAATGGAATGGAATGGAAGGGAGTGCAATGGAATGGAAAGGAGTGGAGTGGAGTAAAGTGGAATGGAAGGGAATACAGTGGAGGGGAGTGGAATGGATTCGAGTAGAGTGGAGTGAATTCAGTGTAGTGGATTGGACTGAATTGGAGTGGAACGGAATGGAATGGAATGGAAATGAGTGGAGTGGGGTGGAATGGAGTGGAGTGGAGTGGAATGGAATGGAGTGGAGAGTAGTGCAGTGGATTTGCATGGAACTGAATGGAATGGAATGGAATGGAGTGGAGTGGAGTAGAATTGAGTGGAATGTAATGAAGCGGAATGGAATGGAGTGGAATTGAGTGGAATGGAGTGTAGTGGAGTGGAGTTGAGTGGAGTGGAGTGGAATGGAATGGAATTGAATGGAATGATATGGAGTGGAATAGAGTGGATTGGGGTGGAGTGGATTGGAGTGGAATGGAGTGGTGTGGAATTGAATGGAGTTGAGTGCAGTGGAATGGAATGGAATGGAGTGCAATGGAGTGGAATGGAATAGAATGGAATGGAATTGAATGGAATGGAATGGAATGCAATGGAAGGGAATGGAACGGAATCTGAGATATTGCCACTGAGCTCCATGCTGTGAGACAGAGTGAGATACTCTCCAAAGAAAGGAATGGAATGGAATGCAGTGGAATGCAATGCAGTGGAATGGAATGGAATGCAATGGAGTGAACTGCAGTGGAGTGGAGTGCAGTGAAGTGGGGTGGAGGGAAATGGAGAGGGATGGAAAGGGATTGAATGGAATGGAATGAAGTGGAATGGAGTGGAGTGGAATGGAATGGAATGGAATGGAATGGAGTGGATTAGACTGGATTCGAGTTGAGTGGAGTGGAATTCCATGGAGTGGAGTGGACTGGAATGGAGAGGAAAGGAATGGAAGGGAGCGGAATTGAGTGGAATGGAATGGAATGGATGGGAGTGGAGTGGAATGGAGTGGAGTGTATTGGAGTGGAGTGGAATGGAATGTAGGGGAGTGGAGTAGAGTGGAGTGGAATGAAGTGTAATAGAATGGTGTGGAATGGAATGGAGTGGAGTGGAATAGCGTGGAATGGAATGGATTGGAGTGGAATGCAGTGGAGTGGAGTGGAATGGAGTGGAGCCCAGTGGCATGAAATGAAATGGAATGGAATTCAGTGAAGTAGAATGGAGTAGAGTTCAATGGAGTGAATTGGAATGACGTGGAGTGGAGTGGAATGGAGCGGAGTTGAGTGGAATGGAACGGAATGGATTGGATTGGAGTAGAAAGTAGTGGACTGTTTTTAAGTGGAATGGAATGAAGTGGAGTGGAGTGGAATGGAGTGGAGTAGAATGGTGTGGAATGGAATGGAGTGGAGTGGAATGCAGTGGAGTGGAGTGGAATGGAATGGAATGGATTGGAGTGGATTCCACTCCTGTCCACTGCATTCCTCTCCCTTCCACTCCACTCCCCTAGATTCCACTCCATTGCTCTCCACACCACTCTCCTCCACTCCACTCCTTTTAACTCCACTCCATTTAACTCCACTCTATTCCATTCCACTCAATTTCACTCCACTGCATTCCATTTCACTCGACTCCAATCCATTCCAGTGTACTACATTTCATTCCACTCCACTGAACTCCATTCTTTTACATTCCATTTCATTCCACTCCACTCCATTCCACTCAAGTCTACGCCACTCCACTCCATTCCACTCCATTCAACTGCATTCTTTTACATTCCGTTCCATTCTACTCCAATCCATTCCACCTCACTCCATTCCATTCTATTCCATTCCATTCAATTCAATTTCTTTGCAATCCTTTCCACTCCACACTACTCCATCACTCTCCACTCCACTCTGCTCCATTCCATTCCATTCCATTCCACTCCATTCCATTCCACTCCATTCCATTGCACTTCACTCCATTCCACTCCACTACAGCCCATTCCGCTCCACTCAACTCCATTCTTTCACATTCCATTCCATTCCACTCCACTCAATTCCACTACAATCTACTCCACTCCATTCCACTCCACTCCATTCCATTCTATTCCATTCCGTTCAATTCCATTCCATTGCAATCCTTTACAATCCACTCCATTCCATTTCTCTCTGATCCACTTCAGTCCATTCCATTCCATTCCATTCCACTCCTTTCCATTCCAATCCACTGCATTCCTGTCCACTCCACTCCATTCTACTCCACTCCTCTCCACTCCATTCCATTCCATTCCACTCCACTGCTTTCCATTCCACTCCACTCCATTGCGTTTCAAGCATTCCCCTGCACTCCACTCCGTCCACTATACTCCACTCCATTCCATTCCATTCATTCCACTCCATTCCACTCCAATCCATTCCATTCCACTCCACTCCACTGCATTCCACTCCACTCCTTTCCAGTCCACTCCACTCCATTCCATTCCGCTCCATTCCACTCCACTGCATTCTATTCCTTTCCAATCTACTCCATTCCACTCCACTCCATTCCATTCCATTCCACTCCACTCCACTCTATTAAAATCAATTCCACTCCATTCCACTGCACTCCATTCCATTCCATTCCATTGCATTCCATTCCATTCCACTCCATTCCTCTCCACTCCATTCCACTCTATTGAAGTCCATTCCCGTCCATTCCAGTCCACTAATCTCCACTCAAGTCCATTCCACTACTTTCCACTGCACTTCACTCCATTCGATTCCAATCCATTCCAAGCCACTCCATTCTATTTAACTCAACTCCACTCCAATCCTCCCCATTCAATTTAATTCCACTCAGTTCCATTCCACAACACTGCATTCAACTCCATTCCACAACACTGCATTCAACTCCATTCCAGTACACTACACTCCATTCTGTTCCTTTCCGTTCAGTTCCACTCCACCCCTATCCTTTCCACTCCATTCCACTCCACTCCATTCCATTCCATTCGATTACATTCCAACCAATCCTTTTCATTCCACTTCACTCCATTCCATTTCACTCCACTCCATTCCATTCCATTACACTGCAATCCACTCCATCCACTCCATTCCACTACATTTAACTCCATTCCATTCCACTCCATTCCACTCCATTTCATTCCTTTCCATTCCACTATAATCCGCTTCATTCCATTGCATTCCATTCCACTCCACTCCACTCCATTCCGTTCCATTTCACTCCACTGAAAACCACTCCACTCCACTGCATTACACTCCACTCCACAGTATTCCATTCCATTCCATTACATTCGAGTTTATTCCTTCCACTCAACTCCATTCCACTACAGTCCACTCTAATGCAATCCACTGCACTCCACTCTGCTACATTCCATTGCACTCCCCTCCATTCCATTAGTGTCCGCTCCATTCCATTCATTCCATACCACTGCACTCCACTCCACTCCACTCCATTACATTCCACCACATTCCACTGCAATCCACTCAATTCCATTCCATTCCATTCCATTCCACTCCACTCCACTCCAATCCATTGTTTCCATTCCACTCCATTCCACTCCACTCCATTTCAGTCCATTCCACTCCAGTCTACAGCACTCCAGTGCACTCCACTCCAGTCTGATGCACTCCACACCACTACATTCCATTCCACACCTTTCCATTCCAATCCAGTCCATTGCAGTCCAATAAACTGCACTCCATTACAATCCACCTCTTTCGACTCAATTCCACTCAATTCCGCTCCATTCTGGTCTACTTCACTACACTCCACAGCATTGCATTGCATTATGCTTTATTCCACTCCATTCCATTACAATCCATTCCAATCCACTCCATTCCATTCCACTCCAATACACTGCATTCCACTCCACTCCAATACACTGCATTCCACTCCACTCCATTCCATTCCAAACCACTCCATTCCATTCAATTCTACTCCATTCCACTCCACTCACTCCATTCCACTCCACTGCATTCCATTCCATTAAAATCCACTCCACTCCATTGCACTCCACACCAGTCCACTGCAGTCCATTACACTACACTAATCTCCATTCCATTCCATTCCATTTCATTTCAATCCTTTCCATTCCACTCTACTCCATTCCATTACACTCCAATCCATTCCATTCCATTCCATTCCATTCCACTCCACTCCACTCCATTACAGTCCACTCAACTCCACTACATTCCATTCCACACTATTCCATTACAGTGAACTCCACTCCATTCCACTCCATTCCACTCTACTCCATTGCGTTCCACTCCAATCCATTCCACTCCACTCTGCTCCATTCCACTCCACTCCATTCCATTCCATTTCATTCCACTCTACTCCTTTCCATTCCACTCCTCTCTGTTCCATTCCATTCCAATCCAGTCCACTTCATTCTAATTCATTCCACTCCATTCCAGTCCACTCCACTCTATTAAATTTCATTCCATTCCATTCCACTCCATTCCATTCCACTCCATTCCATTCCATTCCAAACTACTCCATTCCACACTACTCCATTCCACTCCAACACTCCACTGCACTCCGTTGCATTCCACTCCTCTCCATTCCCTTCCATTCCATTCCACTGCACTCCACTCCTCTCCACTCCACTCCATTCAAGTCCATTGCACTCCATTGCAGTTCACTCCACTGAATTCCATTCCATTCCACTCAATTTCACTCCACTGCATTCCACTCCATTCCTGTCCATTCCACTCCATTCCGTTCCACTCCATTCCTCTCCACTAGATTCCATTCAATTCCACTGTACTTCACTCCATTCGATTCCAATTCTTTCCACTCCCTCAATTCCATACTATTCCAATCCTTTCCACTGCACTCCAAACCATTGCACTCCACTCCACTCCTTTCCATTACATTCCATTCGATTCCACTACATTCCAGTCCACTCTACTTCTTTCCAGTCGACTCCACTCTATGCCACTCAACTCTACTCCAATATATTCCATTCCACTCCACTCCATTCCATTCGAGTTAAGTGCATTCCATTCCATTCCATTCCTCTACACTCCTCTCCATCGACTCCACTCCACTCCACTCCATTCCACTCTACTCCTTTCAACTCCACTCCTTTCCATTCCATTTCATTCCACTCCACTGCATTCCACTCCACTCCACTGCATTCCACTCCACTCCATTCCAATCCACTCCACTCCGTAACATTCCATTCCCTTCCACTGCACTACATTCCATTCCATTGCACTTTACTCTATTCCACTCAACTGCGCTCAATTCCATTCCTTTCCACTCCACCAATCTCCATTCCAATACATTCCACTCCATTGCACTCCATTCCACTCCACTCCATTCCATTCATTTCCATTCCACTCCACTCCACTCCATTCCATTATTTTCCATTCCATTCCACTCCACTTGATTCTACTCCACTCCATTCCTTTCGATTACACACCACTCCACTCCATTCCACACCACTCCACTGCATTCCATTATATTCCATTCTATTCCACTCCATTATATTCCACTCCACTCCATTCCAGTCCACTTCACTCCTTTCCACCCCACTCCACTCCATTCAACACGATTCCATTCCATTCCATTCCATTCCATTCCATTCCATTACCTTCCATTCCCCTCCATTCCATTCCCCTCCATTCCATTCAATTTCACTTCACTCCACTTCACTCCATTCCATTCCACTGCACTTCATTGCTCTCCACTCCACGCCATTCCATTGTTTTCCATTCAATTCCACTTCTCTCCACTCCTCTCCACTCCATTCCATTTAACTCCACTCCTTTCCATTCCACTCCACTAGTGCATTTCACTACACTCCAATCCTTTCCACTCCACTCTGACGCATTACACTGCACTCAACTCCATTCTTTTACATTCCATTCCATTCCACTCCACTCCACTACCCTCCACTCTATTCCACTTAATTCCACTACATTCCCTTCCATTCCATTCCACTCCAATCCATTCCGTTTCACACCACTGCAATCAATTCCACTCCACTACAGTCTATTCCACTCCACTCAACTTCATTCTCTTACATTCCATTCCATTCATCTCTACGTCATTCCACTCCACTCCCCACCATTCCATTCCATTCCATTTCATTCCATTCGATTCCATTCCATTCCATTTCAATCCTTTCCACTCCACTCCACTCCACTCAATTCCACTTCACTCCTCTCCATGCCATTCCATTCCATTCCCCTCCATTCCATTCCACTACACTGCATTCCTGTGCAATCCACTACATTCCACTCCACGGCATTCCTGTCCAATCCACTACATTCCACTCCACTCCTCTTCTCCACTACATTCCATTCCACTCCACTGCTTTCCATTAAATTCCCCTCCATTCCATTCCATTCCACTACAGTCCACTCCATTTACTCCACTCCACACCAGTATACTCCATTCATTCCTCTCCATTCCACTGCACTCCATTCCATTCCACTCCACTCCACTGCATTCCACTCCACTCTGCTCCATTCCATTCCACTCCATTCCATTCCATTCCACTCTACTCCAATCCACTCCACTCCTCTTCATTCCATTCCATTCCTCTCCACTCCACTCTATTCCAGTCCATTCCACTCCATTCCATTCCACTCCACTCCACTCCATTCCATTCCATTCCATTCCATTCCACTCCATTCCACTCCACTCCATTCCACTCCATTCCAGTCCATTCCACTCCATTCCAGTCCACTAATCTCCACTCCACTCCATTCCATTACATTCCACTATATTTCCCTCCATGCGATTCCAATCCGTTCCACACCATTCCATTGTGAACCATTCCATTCCATTCCATTCCACTCCATTCCAGTACATTCTATTCCATTCCATTCCACTACACTCCGTTCAATTCCACTCCACGCCACTCCGTTACACTCCACTCCTCTCCACTCCAGTCTACTCTTTTCCATTCCACTCCATTGCTCTCCATTCCACTCCAATTCTTTCCGTTCCATTACACTCCATTCCATTCAATTTCATTCAATTCCCTTCCCTTCCACTCCGTTCCACTCCACTGTACTCCACTGCACTCCACTCCATTCCATTCCAATCCATTACATTCCTCTCCATTCCACTCCAGTCCTCTCTTTTCCACTCCACTCAATTTCATTCCATTCTACTCTTCTCTTCTCCCCTATACTCTATTCAACTCCATTCCACTGCATACTTCTCCACTCGTTTCCATTCCTTTCTATTCCACTCCACTCCAATTCACTCCATTCCCCTCCACTTGATTCCACTCCACGCCATTCCATTCCATTCCACAGAACTCCTCTACATTCCACTCCTCTCCACTGCATTCCATTACATTCCATTCCATTCCACTCCACTTGATTCCTCTCCACTCCATTCCAGTCCACTCCACTCCTTTCCAACCCACTCCAATCCACTCAACTCGATTCCATTTCATTCCATTCAATTTCATTCCATTCCATTACATTCCCCTCCATTCCATTCCATTCCATTTCACTTTACTCCATTTCACTGTACTCCATTCCACTCCGCTCCATTCCACTAAACTGCACTCCATTCCATTATTTTATATTCCATTCCACTCCACTCCCCTCCACTCCATTCCATTTAACTTCACTCCATTCTATTCCACTCCACTCCACTCCAATCCATTCCACTCCATTCCGATGCATTCCACTCCATTCAACACCATTCTTTTACATTCCATTCCATTGCACTCCACCCCTTTCCACTCTGCTCCACTTCCCTCCTCTCCATTCCCCTCCGTTCAACTCAATTCTTTTACATTCCATGCCATTCCACTTCACTTCATAACAATCCACTCTTCTTCGTTCCACTGCATTCATTTCCATTCCATTCCATTCCATTCCATTCCATTCCAATCCAATCCAATCTACTCCATTCCACTCCACTCCACTCCTGGCCATTGCATCGATCCCATTCAACTCCAATCCATTCCACTCTATGCATTTCCTGTCCAGTCCACTCCATTCCACTCAAATCTTCTCCTTTCCATTACATTCCATTACACTCCACTGCTTTCCATTCCACTCCAGTCCATTCCATTCCATTCCACTGCACTCCACTCCATCCACTCCACTCCACTCCATTCCACTCCATTCCACTCCACTCCATTCCACCCCACTACATTCCATTCCACTACAGTCCACTGTATTCCACTCCACTCCATTCCACTCAACTCTGCTCCATTCCATTCCAATCCATTCCACTCCATTCTCTTCCATTCCATTCCACTCTACTACATTCCACTCCACTCCACTCAATTCCATTCCATTCCATTCCATTCCACTCAACTTCATTGAAATCCATTCCATTAAATTCCAATGCTCTTCTCTCCATTCCATTACATTCCATTCCTCTCTGTTCCATTCAGCTTAATTGAATTCCATTTCCTTCCTCTCTGTTCCACTCCACTCCACTCCAATCCATTCCCTTCCAATCTATTACTTTCCTCTCTATTCCACTCCACTCCTCTCCACTCCACTCCCCTCCATTCCATTCCATTCCACTCCACTCCACTAACCTCTAATCTATTCCACTCCACTCCATACACTCCACACATTTCCATTCACATTCAAATCCATTCCACTCCACGTCACTCCATTTCCTTCCACTTGATTCCACTCCACTCCATTCCATTCCATTAAATGCCACTCCTCTCCATTCCACTAACTCCACTCAATTCCATTCCATTCCATTCTATTCCTCTCCATTCCATTCCACTCCACTCCATAACAGTCCATTCCACTCCTTTCCCCCCCACTCCACTTCACGTAAATCGATTCCATTCCTTTCCATTCCATTTCATTCCATTTCATTCCGTTGCGTTGCTTTGCCCTTCATTCCATTCCATTCCACTTTACTCTATTTCACTCCACTCCATTCCACTCCACTCCATTCCACTCTGCTCCACTACATTCCAGTATTTTTCATTCCAGTCCACTCCACTCCATTCCCCTCTACTCCATCACATTCCATTATTTTTCATTCCAGTGTACTCCATTCCATTCCACTCCATTCCATTACACTACACTACTTTACATTCCACTCGACCTCATTCCACTCAATTCCTATCCGTTCCACTCTATTCTGGTCAACTTCACTATACTCCACTATATTCCATTCCATTATGCTGCATTCCACTGATTTCCATTCCAATCCATTCCAATCCACTCCATTCCATTCAATTGCAATAAACTCCATTTAACTCCACTGCACTCCAATCCAATCCAATCCATTCCATTCCATTGCATTATACTCCATTCCACTTCAACCACTCAATTCCACTCCACTGCATTCCATTCCAATCCAGTACACTCCACTCCTTTGCACTCCACACCATTCCACTCCACTACATTCTATTCCGTTCCTTTACACTCCACTCCACACCATTTCCATCCATTCCACTCCAGTAAAATCCGTTCCTTTCCATTTCGTTCCATCTTGATCCTTTCCACTCCATTTCACTACATTCCAGTACACTCAACTGAAGTCGACTCTACCCCACTCCACTACATTCCATTCCACTCCACTCTATTCCATTCACCTTAACTCCATACCAATCCATTCCATTCCACTGCACTCCACTTCAACCACTCCACTCCAATCCATTCCCCTCCATTCCACTCCACTCCATTCCATTCCATTCCACTCCACTGCATTCCAGTCCACTAATTCCACTCCACTCTGCTCCATTCTATTCCATTCCACTCCACTCATTTCCATTCCATTCCATCCCACTGTACTCCATTCCACTCCAGTCTTCTCTGTTTTATTCCATTCCACTCCATTCCAGTACATTCCAATTCATTTCACTCCATTCTAGTCCGCTCCACTCTATTCAATTCCATTCCATTCCATTCCATTCCACTCCATTCCATTCCATTCCCCTCTACTCCATTCCTCTCCACTCCATTCAGTTACTTTCCTTTCCATTCCACTTCATTAAATTTCACTCCACTGCATTCCAGCCCACTCCACTTCTTTACACTCCACTCCACTCCTCTCCACTCAACTTCTTTCCATTGCACTCCACTCCATTCTATTCCACTCAACTCCATCCCATTCCATTCAATTCTACTGCACTTCACGACACTCCACTCCTCTCTTTTCCACTGCATTCTATTTCTTTCCAGTCCCCTCCATTCCATTCTATACCATTCCACTGCATTCCACTCCATTCACTCCGCTAAATTCCAGTCCATTCCATTCCATTCCATTGAACTCTATTCCACTCCATTCCAGTACTTTCCATTCCATTCAACTCCACTGCACTCCATTCAATCCCACTCCACCCCACTCCATTCAACTCCACTCCTCTCCACTGCAGTCTACTCTGTTCCATTCCACTCCATTGCTCTCCACTCCACTCCATTACTTTCCACTCCATTCCACTCCATTCCATTCAATTTCATTCAATTCCCTTCTCTTCCACTCCTTTCCACTCCACTATACTCCACTCCACTACACTCCATTCCATTCCAATCCATCACATTCCTCTCCATTCCATTCCACTCCTCTCTTTTCCATTGCACTCCATTTCATTCCATTACCCTCCACTCTTCTCCCCTCCACTCTATTCAACTCCATTCCACTGCATGCCACTCCACTCGTTTCCATTCCTTTCAATTCCACTCTTCTCCTATTCACTCCTTTCCCCTCCACTTGATTCCACTCCACGCCATTCCATTCCATTCCACACCACTCCGCTCCATTCCACTCACATCCACTGCTTTCCATTACATTCCATTCTATCCACTCCATTCCATTTCACTCCACTCCATTCCAGTGCACTCCAATCCTTTCCAAACCACTCCAATCCACTCAACTCGATTCCATTCCATTCCATTTCATTCCATTCCATTCCATTGCATTCCATTCCATTCCATTACATTCCCCTCCTTTCCATTCCATTCCATTCCACTTTATTCCATTTCACTGCAACCCATTCCACTCCACTCCACTCCACTAAACTGCACTCCATTCCATTATTTTACATTCCATTCCACTCCACTCAACTCATCTCCACTACATTCCATTTAACTGCACTCCATTCCATTCCAATCCATTCCACTCCACTCCGTTTCATTTCACTCAACTACTATCCATTCCACTCCACTCGGATGCATTCCACTCCTCTCAACTCCATTATTTTACATTCCATTCCATTCCATTCCAATCCTTTCCACTCCACACCACTTCACTCCACTCCACTCCACTTCACTCCACTCCATTTCACTCCGTTCAACTCCATTCTTTTACGTTCCATTCCATTCCACTTCACTTCATAACACTAAACTCTTCATTCCACTCCATTCCTTTCCATTGCATTCCATTCCATTCCATTCCATTATAGTCCTTTCCACTCCACTCCAATCCACTCCACCCAACTCCACTCCATTCCATTCCATTCCATCTCATTCCACTCCAATCCATTCCACTCCACACATTTCCTCTCCAGACCACTCCACTCCACTCCCCTCCACTCCATTACATTCCATTCCACTCCACTCCATTCCGTTCCATTCCATTACACTGCACTCCACTGCATCCACTTCTCTCCCATCCATTCCACTCCATTCAACTCCACCCCATTCCACCCCACTACATTCCATTCCACTGCACTCTGCTGCATTCCGTTCCATTCCATTCCAATCCACTCTTCTCCATTCCATCCCAATCCATTCCTTTCCACTCTACTCCATTCCACTCCACTCCACTCCATTACATTCCTTTCCATTCCATTCCACTCAACTCCATTCAAATCCATTCCAGTCCATTCCACTGCATTCCACTGCATTCCCTTCCATTCCACTCCATTCCATTCAATTTCATTCAATTCCATTCCCTTCCTCTCCGTTCCACTCCACTCCACTCCACTCCACTCCACTCCTCTCCATTCCATTCCAATCCATTACATTCCTCTCAATTCCACTCCACTCCACTCCACTCCACTCCTCTCCATTCCATTCCAATCCATTACATTCCTCTCAGTTCCACTCCACTCCTCTCAATTCCACTCCACTCCATTCCACCCCATTCCACTCCACACCACTCCCCTCCAATCTTTTCCACTCCACTCCACTCCATACCACTCCATTCATTTGCATTCACATTCAATTCCACTCTACTCCACGTCACTCCATTTCCCTCCACTTGTTTCCACTCCACTCCATTCCATTCCATTAAACACCACTCCTCTCCCTTCCACTACACTCCACTCCATTGCATTCCATTCCATTCTATTCCTATCCATTCCATTCCACTCTGCTCCATTCCAGTCCACTCCACTCCTTTCCACCTCACTCCACTCCACTTAACTCGATTCCATTCCATTCCATTCCATTCAATTCCATTCCTTTGCATTCCATTCCTTTCCTTTTCACTCCATTCCATTCCCTTCCACTTTACTCCATTTCACTCCACTCCATGCACCGGACTCCATTCCACTGTGCTTCACTCCATTCCATTATTTTCTATTCCAGTCCCCTCAACTACATTCCACTCCACTCCACTCCACTCCACTACACTCCATTCCATTCCACTCCATTCCACTCAAATTCATTCTGTTCCAGTCCAATCCACTGCATTCCATTTCACTCCACCTCATTCCACTCAATTCCAATCCATTCCACTCCATTCCGGTCCACTTCACTACACTCCACTCCATGCCATTCCATTACAGTGCACTCCACTGAATACGATTCCAATCCATTCCAATCCACTCCATTCCATTCAATTGCAATAAAATCCATTAAACTCCACTCCACTCCTCTCCATTCCACTCCATTCCATTCCATTCCATTACACTCCATTTCACTTCACCCACTCCATTCCATTCCAATCCAGTCTACTCCACTCCATTGCACTCCACATCATTCCACTCCACTCTACTCCGTTCCGTTACATTCCATTACGCTCCACTACACTCCATTCCCATCCATTCCACTCCAGTAAAATCCATTCCTTTCCATTTCATTCCATTTTGTTCCTTCCACTCCACTCAACTACATTCCAATCCACTCAACTCTAGTCGACTCCACTTCACTCCACTACATTCCATTGCATTCCACTTTATTTCATTCTGCTTAACTCCATCCCATTCCATTCCATTCCACTGCACTCCACTTCATCCACTCCACTCCAGTACATTCCCCTCCATTCCACTCCACTCCATTCCTTTCCATTCCACTCCACTCCACTGCATTCCACTCCATTAATTGTACTCCACTCTGCTCCATTCCATTCCACTCCACTCATTTCCATTCCATTCCATTCCATTCCATTTTACTCCATTCCACTCCACTCGTCTCTGTTTTATTCCATTCCACTCCACTTCAGTACATTCCAATTTATTCCACTCCAATCCAGTCCACTCCACTCTATTCAATTCCATTCCATTCCAATCCATTCCACTCCATTCCATTCCATTCCACTCTACTCCGCTCCTCTCCACTCCATTCCACTCCACTCCATTCAATTCCTTTCAATTCCACATAATTAAATCCCACTCCACTGCATTCCAGTCTACTGCACTTCATTCCACTCTACTCCACTTCTCTCCACTCAACTTCTTTCCATTCCACTCCACTCCATTCAATTCCACTCAACTCCACCACATTCCATTCAATTCCACTGCACTCCACAACATTCCACTTCACTCCTCTCCTTTCCACTGCATTCCATTTCATTCGAGTCCACTCCACTCCATTCCATTCCATTCCACTGGATTCCACTCCATTCACTCCACTAAATTCCATTCCAATCAATTCCTTTCCATTCCACTGTTATGCATTAAATTCCATTCCATTTCATTCCACTGAATTCCATTCCATTCCATTCCACTCTACTCCATTCAACTCCATTCCATTCCAATGAATTCCATTCAGTTCCATTCCTTTCAACTCTATTCCACTCCACTCCACTCCTTTCCAATCCAGTCCACTCCGTTCCATTCCATTCAACTTTTCTCCACTCCATTCCACTCGACTGCAATCCATTCTACTCCACTTCAATCCATTCCATTCCATTCCGTTCCATTCCATTTCATTCCATTCCATTCCATTCCACTCCATTACTTCCACTCCACTCTTTTCCAGTCCACTCCAATCCATTCCATTCCATTTCATTCCATTCCATTCCACTCCATTAATTCCACTCCACTCTTTTCCAGTCCACACCAATCCATTCCATTCCATTTCATTCCATTAAATTCCACCAAATTCCTATCACTCCAATCAACTCAAATCCACTGGAATGGAATGGAATGGCATGGAATGGAATGGAATGGAATAGAATGGAACGGAATGGAATAAAGTTGAGTGGGGTTGAGTGGAGTGGAAAAGAGTGGAGTGGACTGCAATGGAGTGGAGTGGAATGGAATGCAATGAAATGGAACAGCATTGATTGGATTGGAAAGGAGTGGAATGGAACCAAGTGGAGTGGAGCGGGGGGGAGTGGAGTGGAATGCAATGGAATGGAAGGGATTGGAGTGGTATGGAGTGGAGTGGAGTGGAATAGAGTGGACGGGAGTGGAGTGGAGTAGAATGGAGTGGAATGGAGTAGAGTGGAATACAGAGGAGTGGAGTGGAATTGAGAGGAATACAATGGATTGGAATAGAATGGAGTGGAGTGGAGTGGAGTGGAGTGGAATGCAGTGGAACGTAGTGGAAGGGAATGGAATTGAATGAGATTGAATGGAATGGAGAGGAATGGATTGGAATGGAATCGAGTTTAGAGGAAGACAATGGAGTGGAATGGAATGGAGTGGAATGGAGTGGAGTGGAGTGGATTTGAGAGGAATATAATGGATTGGAATAGAAGGCAGTGGAGTGGAGTGGAGTGGAATGCAGTGGAACGTAGTGGAAGGAAATGGAATTGAATGAGATTGAATGGAATGGAGAAGAATGGAATGGAATGGAATCGAGTTTAGAGGAAGACAATGGAGTGGAATCGAATGGAGTGGAATGGAGTGGAGTGGAGTGGAATGGAATGGAGTGGATTGGAGTGAGATGGAATGGAGTGTAGTGGAGTGAAATGGAGAAGAATGTCCTGGAATGGAGTTGAAAGGAATGCAAACAAATGGTGCGGAATGGTTTGGATTGGAATGGAACAGAATTGCATGGAGAAGAGTGCAGTGAAATGTAATGAAATGGATTTGTGTGGAGATTAGTGGACTATAATGTAGTGGAATGGACTGGAATGGAATGAAATAGAGTGGAGTGGA
This sequence comes from Pongo pygmaeus, assembly GCF_028885625.2. Lineage (NCBI taxonomy): Eukaryota > Metazoa > Chordata > Mammalia > Primates > Hominidae > Pongo > Pongo pygmaeus. The sequence goes on along the minus strand of NC_085931.1, from coordinate 15,296,410 downwards.
ATGGAGTGGAATGGAATGGAATGGAATGGAGTGGAGTGGAGTGGAATGGAATGGAATGGACTGAAATGGAGTGGAGTGTAGAGGAATTGAGTGGAATGGAATGCAGTGGAGTGCAGTGGAATGGAGTAGAGTGGAATGGAATGGAATGGAATGGAGTGGAGTGGAATGGAGTGAAATGGAAAGGAGCGGATTGTAGTGGAATGGAGTGGAGTGCAATGCAGTGGAGTGGAGTGGAATGGAATGGATTGGAGTAGAATGAAGTCGAATGAATGGAGTGTAATGGAGTGGAGTGCACAGAGCAGACTGTAGTGGAATGGAATGGAATGCAATGGAGTGGAGTGGAATGGAACGCAGTGGAGTGCAATGGAATGTAGTAGAGTGGAGAGGAGTGGAGTGGAGTGAAGTGGAGTGGACAGGAGTGGAGTAGAGTGGACTGGAATGGAGTGGAGTGTAATGGAATGGAAGGGAATGGATTGTAGTGGAGTGGAGTAGAAAGGATTGGATGGAGTGGAAAGGATTGGACTGGATTGGAATGGAATGTAATGGAATGGAATGGAGTGGAGTGGAGTGGAGGGGAGGGGAATGGAGTGGAGTGGAATGGAATTGAATGCAAAAGAAGTTGAATGGAGTGGAATGGAGTGGAGTGGAGTGGGATGGATGGGAGTCTCATCAAATGGAATAGAGTGGAGTGGAATGGAATGTAATGGGATGGAGTGGAATTAAATGGAATGGTGCTGAAGGGAGTGGAATGGAGTGGAATGTAGTGGAATATAATGGAATGGAGTGTAGTGGTGTGGAATGGAATGGAGTGGAATGGAGTGGATTGAAATGCAGTAGGGTGGAAAGGAATGGAATGGCGTGTAATGGAAGGGAATGGAATGGAATGGCATTGAGTGGAGTGGAATACATTGGAATGGAGTCTGGTGGAGTGGAATTGAATGGAATGGAACGAAGTGGAATGGAATGGAATGGAATGGAAAGAAGTGGAGTGGAATGGAATGGAATGGAACGAAGTGGAGTGGAATGGAATGGAATGGAACGAAGTGGAGTGGAATGCAATGGCATGTAACAGAGCGGATTGGAGAGGAATGGAATGGACTGGAATGCAGTGGAGTGGAGTGAAATTGAATAGAATTGAGTGGAGTGGAATGGAGTGGAATGGAATGGAGTGGAATTGAGTGGAATCTAGTGGATGGAGGGGAGTGCAGTGGAATGGGCTGCAATCGAATGCACTGAACTGGAATGGAATGGAGTGGAGTGGAATCGAATGTATTGGAGTGGAGTGGAGTTGCAAGGAGTGGAATGGACTGGAATGGATTGGAGTGGAATGGAATGTAGTGGAATCGAATGGAATGTAATTTAATGGAGTGGAGTGGAGTGCAATGGAGTGCAGTGGAGTAGAAAGGATTGGAATGGAATGGAATTGAGTGAAGTGGAAAGATTGGAAGCCTATGGAGTACGGTGCAGTGGAATGAAATGGAATGGAGTGCAGTGGAATGGAGTGGACAGGAAAGGAGTTAAATGGAATGGAATGGAGTGGAATGGAAAAGAGTGGAGGGAACTGGAATGGAGTGAAATGGATTAGAATGGAGTGTCGTAGAATGGAGTGGAGTGGAGTATATTGCAGTGGAATGGAATGGAACGGAATGGAGTGGAGTGTAATGGAATGTAGTGGAGTGGAATGGAGTGGAGAGGAATGGAGTAGAGAGAAATGGAATGGAATGCAGTGGAATGGAATGGAATGGAGTGGAATTGAATATAGTGGAGTGGACTGGAATGGAGTGGAATGAATTGGAATGGATTAGAGTGGAGTGGAATGGAATGGAACGGAGAGGAGTGGAGTGGAATTGAGTAGACTGGAATGGAATGGAATGGAATAGATTGGAGTCAAATGGAATGGAATGGAAGAGAATGGATTGGAATGGACTGGAGTGGAATGCAGTGGAGTGTGGTGCAATGGAATGTAGTGGAGTGGAATGGAGGGGATTGGACTGGAGTGGAGGGGCTGGAGTGCAGTAGAATGGAATGGAATGGAATGGAGTTAAGTGGAATGGAATAAAGGGGAGTGTAATATAATGTATGGAGTTGAGAGGAGTGGACTGGAATGGAGTGGAATGGAATGGCGTGGAGTGGAGTGGAGTGGAATGGAATGGAATGTAGTGGAATGGAATGAAGTGGAGTGGAGTGGTATGGAATGTAATGGAAGGCAGTGAATTGCAGTTTAATGGTGTGGAATGCAATGGATTGGAGTGGAGTGGAATGGAATGGAATGCAGTGGACTGGAATGGAGTGAGTGGAGTGGAATTGAGTGGAATGAAATGCAGTGGATTGGATTGGAGTGGAGTGGAGTATATTGGAGCGTAGTGGAGTGGAATGGAATGTAGATGAATTGAATGGATTGGAATGGAATGGAGTGGAGTGCAGCCTAATGGAATGGAATGCAATGGAGTGTAGTGAAGTAGACCGTAAAGGAGTGGAATGAAGTGTAATTGAATGCAGTGATGTGGAGTGTAATGCTGTACAGTGGAGTGTACCAGAATGGACTGGAATGGAGTGGAATGGTTTGGAAAGTGATGTACTGGAGTGCAGTGGAGTTGAATGGAATGGAGTGTACTGGAATTGAGTGGAGTGGAATGGAATGGAATGGAATGGAGTGGAGTGCAGTGCAATGGAATGGAATGGAGTGGAGAGTAATGGAATGGTGTGCAGTGGAATGGAGTCGAGTAGAAGGGTTTGGAGCGGAATGGAGTGGAGTTGACTGGAATGGAGTGGAGTGGAATGGAAAGGAGGGAATGGAATGGAATGGAATGGGGAGAAGTGGAATGCAGTTGGGTGAAGTGGAACGGACTGGAATGGAATGGACTGGATTTAAATGAAATGGAGTGGAGTGAAGAGGAGTTCAGTGGAATGGAATGGAATGCAGTGGAGTGGATTAAATTCGAATGGAGTGGAGTGAAGTGGAATGGGTAGTAGTGGAGTGGAGTGGACTGGAATGGAATAGAGTTTAATGGAATGGAATGGAGTGTAATGAGGTGGAGTGGAATGGAGTCGAATGAAACGGAATGGAATGGAGTGGAGTGGAGTGGAATGGGGTGGAATGAAATGGAATGGAGTGGAATGTGGTGGAGTCCAGTGGAATGGAATTGAATGGAATGGAGTGGAGTCTAATGGAATGGAGTGGAGTGCAATGGAATGTAGCGGAATGCAGTGGATTGGAATGGACTGGAGTGGACTGGAATGGAGTGGAGTGGAAGGAATAGAGTCGAATGGAATGTAATGTAATGGAGTGGTGTGCAGCGTAGTAGAATGGAGTGTAGTGTAGTGGATTTCAGTAGACCAGAATGGAATCGAATGGGATGGAGTGGAGTGGAATGGAATGCAATGGAATGGTGCTGAGTACAGTGGAGTGGAATGGAATACAGTGGAGTGTAATGGAATATAGTCGAATGGATTGGAATGAAGTTGATGTAGTGGAGTGCAGTGGAATGGAATGGAATGGAATGGAGTGGAGTTGATTGGAGTGGAATGGAGTGGAATGCAGTGGTTTGGAATGGAGTGGAATCTAATTGAGTGGACTTAAATGTAATGCAGAGGAGTGGAGTGGAGTTAACTGAAATGGAATGGAGTGGAGTAGAATTGATTGGAATCAAATGTATAGAAGTGCAGTGGAAAGTAACAGAATGGAGTGGAGTGGAGATTAGTTGACTGGAAGGGAATGTAACGGATTTCAATGGAGTGGAATGGAGTGGAGTGGAATGCAGTGAAATGGAATGGAATCGAATGGAGTGGAGTGCAGTGGAATGGAGCGGAATGGATTTGAATGGAGTGGAGTGGAGTGGAATGTGATGGAATGGAATGCAGTGGAATGGAGTGGAATGGAGTACATTGGAATGGAATGGAATGGAGTGGAGTGGAAAGGAGTGGAATGGAATGCAGTGGAGTGGAGTGGAAAGGAGTGGAGTGGAATACAGTGGACTGGGTTGGAATTGAATGGAGTGGTGTGGAATGGAGTGGAATGAATGGAGTGCAACGGAGTGGAGTGGAGGGGATGGAGTGGAGTGCAGTGGAATGGAATGGAATGGAATCAAGTGGAGTGGCACGGAAAGCAGTGGAGTGGAATGGAATGTAATGGAGTGGAGAGAAGTGGAATTTAATGGAGTTGAGTGAACAGGAATGGAGTGGACTGGAATGGTAAGGAGTGGAACGGAATGGACTGGAGTGAAGTGGAGAGGAATGAAGTGGATTGGGGTAGAAAGTATTGGAATGGAATAGAAAGGGAATAGAATAGAAAGAAGTGGAGTGTAGTGGAATGGAGTGTAGTGGAATGGAATGGAAAATAAAAGAATGAAGTTGAATGGAGTGGAATGGAGTGGAGTAAAGTGGAGTGGAGTGGAATGGAATGGAGTGGAATGGAATGGAATGTAATAGAATGGAGTTGAGTGTTGTAGAATGGAGTGGACTGGAGTGGAATGGATTGCAGTGGACTGAAACGGAATGGATTGTAGTGGAATGGAGTGGAATGGAAAGGAGTGGAATTAAATGGAATGGACTGTTGGGGAGTGTACTGGAGTGCAATGGAATGGAAAAAATAATGAAGTGGAGTGAAGTGGAGTGAAATTGAGTAAATTGGAAGTGAATGGAATGGAGTGGAATGGAATGGAATGGAATCGAGTAGAGTGGAGTGGAGTGGAGTGGAAAGGAGTGGAGAGGAATGGACAAGAATGGAACTGAATGGAGTGGAGTGGAGTGCAATGGAGTGGAGTGTTATGGAGTGGAGTAGAATGGAATGGAATGGAATGTAGTGGAGTGAAATGCAATGGATTGGAGTGGAATCGAGAGGAAAGGAATGGAGTGGATTTAAATATAATGGAGTGTATTGGAGTGGAATGGGATGGAATGGAATCGATTGCAAAGGAATGGACTCCAATGGAGTGGAGTGGAATGGAATGGAGTGGAATAGAAAGGAATGTAATGGAAAGGAGTGGAGTGGAGTAGAATGTAGTGGAGTGGTGAGGAATGGAATGGAGTGTAGCGGAATCAAGAGGAGTGGAATGGAGTGGAGTGCAGTGGAATGTAATGGATTGCAAAGGAGCAGAGAGGTATGGAGTGGAGTGGAGTGGAAAAGACTGGAGGGGAGTGGAGGGCAGTGAAATGGAATGGAATGGAGTGGAGTGTAATGGAGAGGAGTGGAGTGGAATGGAGAAGAATGTAATGGATTTGAATGGAATGGAGTGGACTGGAGTTGAGTGGAGTGGAGTGGAGTGGAATGGAGTGGAAGAGAATGGAATTAAATGAAACTGAATTTAATGAAGTGGAATGGAAAGGAATGGAATGGAATGTAGTGTAGTGGAGAGCAATGGAGTGGAATGCAATTCAGTGGAGTGTAGTGCAGTGGAGTGCAATGGAGTGGAGTGGAGTGGGATGGAATGGAGAGTAGCGGATTGGAATGGAGTGGAATGGAATGGAATGGAATTTTGAGGAAGGGAATGGAGTGGAATGTATTGGAATCTCATGGAGTGGAGTGCAGTGGAATGGAATGGAATGCAGTGGAGAGGAGATTACTGGACTGCAATGGAGTGAAATGGACTGGACTGGAATGGAACGGAGTGGAGTTGAATGTAGTGAAATGTAATGGAATGGAATGGAAAGGAGTGGAATGGAGTGGAGTGAAGAGGAATGGAATGGAATGGAATGCAGTAGAGAGGAGTGGAATGGAGTCGAGTGGAATGGAATGGAATGGAGGGGAGTTAAATGGAGGGGAATGGAATGGACGGAGTGGAGTGGAATGGAGTGGAGATGAACGCAGTGGAGTGCAGTGGAATGGAATGGAGTGGGGTGGAATGCAGTGGAATGGATGGAGTGTAATGGAGTGGTGTTGAGTCCATGGAGTGGAGTACATTGGAATGGAATGCAATTAAATGGAATAGAGTGGAATGGAAAGCATGGAGTGGAATCGAATGTAGTGGAGTGGAGAGGAGTGGAGTAGAATGGAGTGGAGTGGAGTGGAGAGTAGTAGGTTGGAATGGAGTGGAGTGGACAGGAATGAAGTGGAATGGTATGGAATGTAGTGAAATGGAATGGAATGGACTAGAATGGAATAGAGAGGAAAGGAGTAGAGTGTAATAGAGGGGAGTGGAGTGGCTAAGGTTTCCAATGAAATGGAATGGAATAGAGTTGCGTGGAGTGGAAGGGAGGGGAGTGGAATGGAAGGGAATGTACAAGAAGGAAGTTGAGGGGGGTGGAATGGAGTGGAGTGGAGTGGAGTGGAAAGGATTGGAGTTGCGTGAAATGGAATGGAGTGGAGTGGAATGGAGTGGAATCAAATGGAGTGGAATTAAATGGAATGGAGTTGATGTTAGTGGAATGGAGTGGAATGGAATGGAATATAATGGAATGGAGTGGAGTGGTGTGGAATGGATTACAGTGGAAGGGAGTGGAGTGAAATGGAGTAGAATGAAATGGAATGGAATGGAATGGAATGGAATGGAATGGAATGGAGTGGAATGGAATGGAATGGAATGGAGTGGAATGGAATGGAAAGGAATGGAGTGGTGTGGAGTGGAATGGAACGGAAAGGAGCGAGGTGGAGAGGATCGGAGTAGTCTGGAATGGAAAGGAGTTGACTGGAATGGAAAGGAATGCAATCGAGTGGAGTGGAGTGGAATGGAGTCGAGTGAAATGCAGTGGAGTGGATTGACATGCAGTGGAATGGAATGGGGTGGAATGGAGTGGAGTTGAGTAGATGGAGGGGACTGCAGTGGAATGAAATGGATTAGAATGCACTTAACTGGAATGGAATGGAGTTGAGTGGAATGGAATGTACTGGAGTGGAGTGGATTGGTATGGAGTGGAGTGGACTGGAATGGAGTGGAGTGGAATGGAGTGTGACGGAATCGAATGAAATGGAGTGGAGTGGAAAAGGTTGGAATGGATTGCAGTTGAGTGGATTGAGAAGGATTGGAAACGAATGGAGTGGAGTGAAGTAGAATGGAATGGAATGGAATGGAATAGAATGGAGTGGAATGGAGTGGAACGGAATTGAGTGGGGTAGGAAGGATTGTATTCGAATGGGGTGGAATGAAGTAGAAAGGATTGAAATGTAGTGGAGTGGAATGGAGTGGGCAGCAATGGAGTGGAATGGACTGCAAAGGAGTGGAATGGACTGGAGTGAAATGGGGTGGAATAGAATGGAATGGAAAGGAGTGGAGTGAACTGGAATGGATTGAAATAGATTGGAATGGAGTGGAGTTGAATGGAGTGGAGTGGAGTTGAGTAAAGTAGAGTGCAGGAGAATGGAACGGAAAGGAAAGGAGAGGAGTGGGATGGAATGGGGTGGAATGGAATGGAGTGGAGTTGAATGGAGTAGAGCGGAATGGAATGGAATTGAGTGTAATGGAATGGAAGGGAATGGAATGGAATAGAGTGGAGTAGACTGTAATGGAGTGGAATGAACTGGAATGGAATGGAGTGGATTAGAATGGAATGGAACGGAGAGGAGAGGTGTGGAAGGGAGAAGAGTGGAATGGAATGGAATGGAGCAGAGCGGAGTGGAATGGAGTGGAGTGCACTGGAGTGGATTGGAATGCAGTGGAGAGGAGTGGAATAGAATGGAATTTATTGGAGTGTAATGGAGGGAAATGGAGTGGAGTGGAGTGAATGGATTGGAGGGCAGTGGATTGGAAAGAAATTTAATGGAGTTAAGTGGAGTGGAATACAGTGGAGTGGAAGGGAATGCAGTGGAGTGGAGTGGTGTGGGCTGGAGTGGAGTCGACTGTAATGGAGTGGATTGGAGTGGAGTGCAAAGGAGTGGAATGTAATGGAATAGAGTTTGGTGGCGTGGAAACGATTGAAATTGAATGAAATGGAATGGAATGGAGTTTTGTGGGGTGGAATGGACAGAAATGGAATGGAGTGGAGTGGGATGGAATGGAATGGAGTGGAGTTGAGTGGGATGGAAAGTAACGGAGTGGAATGGAGTGGAATGGTGTGGAGTGCAATGGAGTGCAGTGGAGTGGAATGGAATGGAATGCAGTGGAGTGGAATGGAGTGAATGGAGTGGAATGGAGTGGAATGGAATGGAGTGGAGTGGATTGGAGTGGTGAGAAGTGGAATGAAATAGAGTGTAGTGGAATGGAATGGAATGGAGAGGATTGCAATGGACTGGGATGGAATGGAGTGGACTTCAGTTTAATGGCAAGGAGTTAAGTGGAGTGCAGTGAAGTAAATTAGAATTGAGTGGAATGATGTAGAACTGAGCGGAATGAGGTGGAATGTAATGGAGTGCAGTGCCGTGGACTTCAATGGACTGGACTGGAGTGGAATAGTATGGAATGGAATGTTGTGGAGGGGAGTGGAGTGGAATGGAATGGAGTGGAGTGGACTGGAATGGAGTGGAGTGGAGTGGAGTGGAGTGGAATGGAGTGGAGTGGATTAGAGTGGAGTGGAGTGGAATGGAATTGAATGAAATTTATCAAAGTGGATGGAGCGGAGTGCAGTGGTATGGAATGGAATAGAGTGGATTGGAATGGAATGGAATGGAGTGGAATAGAATGCAGTGGAATAGAATGGAGTCGATTGTAATGGAGTGGAGCGGAATGGAATGGAGTGGACTGGAAGTTGGTGGAGTGGAATGGAAAGGAGTGGAATGGAGTGGAATGGAATGGAAGGAATGGAGTGGAGTGGAGTGCAATTGAGTGGAGAGGAATAGAGTGGAATAGAATGGAATGTTATTGAATGGAGTCGAGTGAAATGCAGTGGAGTGAAATGCAGTGGAGTGGAGGGGAATGGAGAGAATGGAATCGAGTGGATTTAAATGGAATGGAGTGTAGTGAAGTGGAGTTCAGTGGAATGAAATTTAATGGAGTGGGATGGATTAGAATAGAATGGAGTGGAATGGAATGTAGTGGAGTGGAGTGCAGTGGGTTGGAACAGAGTGGAAAGGAGTGGAATGGAGAGTTATGGATTGGAGTGGAATGGAGTGGAATGGAATTCAATGGAATGTAACGGAATGGAATGGAATGGAGAGGAGTGAAATGGAATGTCTTGGAATAGAATGTAATGGAGTGGAGTGGAGTGGAGTGCAGTGGAATGGAATTGAATGGAATGGACCGGAGTCTAATGGAATTCAGTGGAGGGAAATAGAATGTAGTGGAGTGGAGTGCAGTGTATTGGAATGGAATGCAGTGGACTGGAATGGAGTGGAGTGGAAGGAAGGGAGTCGAATAGAACGTAATGGAATGGTGTGGAGTGTAGTGGAATGGAGTGGAGAAGAGTGGATTTGAGTACAGTGTAATGAAATGGAATGAAGTCAAGTGGAATGGAATTCAATGGAATGGAGTGGAGAAGAGTGGAATGGAATGGAAAGAAGTGGAGTGGAATGGAGTGGAATGAAATGGAGTCGAATGGAGTGGAATGGAATGGATGGAGTGGAAAGGAATGGAGTGAAGTGGAGTGGAAAGCATAGGATTGGACTGGAAGAAAATGGAATGAAATGGAGTGAAGTATAGTGGAATGGATTGTAATGGTGTGGAGTGAAGTCGAATGCAATGGAGTGGAGTGGGGTATATCGGAATGGAGTGGAATGCAGTGAGGTGGAATGGAGGAGAAGGGAACGGAGAGGAGTGGAGTTGAGATGAGTGGAATGGGATGGAGTGGAGTGGAATGGATTGGAATCGAATGTAGTTGAGTGCAGTGGAATGTAATGGAATGGAGTTGAGTGTAGATAAATGGACTGAAATGAAGTGAAATGAACTTCACTGTAGTTTAAAAATTGGAGTGGAATGGAGTGGAATGGAATGGAATGGAATGGATTGAAGTGGATTGCAGTAGAATGGAGTGGAATGGATTTGAATGGAGTGGAGTGGAATGGAATGGAACGGAATGGAATGGAGTGGAGAGGAACGGAGAGGAGTGGAATGCTGTGGAGTGCAGTGGAATGGAATGGAATGGACAGGAATGGAATGTAATGAATGGAGTGGAATGGAGTAGAGTCCAGTGATAGAGTGCAGTGCAGTGGAATTTAATGGAATGGATTGGAGTGGAATGCAAAGCAGTGGAGTGGAACGGAATGCAATGGAATCGAGAGGAGTGGAGTGGAATGCAGTGGAGTTGACAGGAATGGAGAGGAGTGGAATGGAATGCAGTGGCATGGAATGGAATGGAATGGAATGAACTGGAGTGGCATGGAATGGAGTGGAGTGGAAAGGAATGGAAAGAATGGAATAGAATGTAACGGAGTGGAGTGGAATGGAGTGGGGTGGAATGGAATGGAATGTAAAAGAATGGAGTTGAGTGGAAAAGAGTGGAGTGGAGTGGAATGGATAGGAGTGGAGTGAAATGGATGGAGTGGAATTAAAAGGAATGGAGTGGAGGGGAGTGGAGTGGAGTGGAATGGAATGGAATAAAATAGAATGGAGAGGAGTGGAAAGAAATGCACTAAAGTAGAATGGAATGGAATGGAGTGGAATGGAATGCAGTGAAATGGAATGCAGTGGATTGGAGTGGAGTGGAGTGGAAAACAGTGCAGTGGATTCGAATGAAGTGGAGTGGAATGGAATGGAGTGGTATAGTATGGAATATAACAGAATAGAGTGTAGTGGAGTGGACTGGAGTGGAGTGGTGTGGAATGAAATGGAATGGAAAAGAGAAGAGTGGTGTGTAGTGGAGTGGAGTGGAATAAATTGGAGAGGTTTGGCATTGAGGGTAATGGAAAGGAGTGTAATGGAATGGAGTGGAGAGGAAAGTGATGGAATGGAATGGAATGGAATGGAGTGGAGTGGAGTGGCGTGGAATGGAATGGAATTGAATGGAGTGGAGTGGAGTGGAATATGGAGGAATGGAAGTGAATGGAGTGGCGTGGTGTGAAATGCAGTAGAATGGAATTGAATGGAATAGAGCAGAATCTAATGGAATGGAGTGGAGTGCAATGGAATGTAGCAGAGAGGGTTGCAGTGGATTGTAAAGGAGTGGAGTGGACTGGAATGGAGAAGAGTGGAAGGAATGGAGTCGAATGGAATGGAATGGTATGGAATGGTGTGGAGTGTAGTGGAATGGAATGGAGATGAGTGGATTTGAGTAGAGTGGAATGGACTGGAAGGGAGTGAAGTGGAATGGAATGCAATGTAATGTAGCGGGGTAGAGTGAAATGGAATGGATTGCATAGGAGTGGAAAGGAGTGGAATAGAATGGAGTTGAATGGAGTGGAATGGAGTGGATGGAGTGGAGGGCAGTGGAATAGAATTGACTAGAATGGAGACGAGTGGAGTGGAATGGAGTGGAACAGATTGGAATGGAGTGGAGTGGAGTAGAATGGAGTGGAACGCAGTGGAGGGGAATGCATTGGAATGTAGTTGAGAACAATAAAATGGCATGTAGAGGACTGGAGTGGATTTGAGTGGAATGGAATGGAGTGGAATGGAATAGATTGGAATAGAATGGAGTGTAGTGTAGTGGTATGTAATGGAATGGAGTTTAGGGGAGATTAGTGTATTGGAAAGGATTGGAATGGACTTCAATGGAGTGGAATGCAGTGGAGTGGAATGGAATGGCATGGATTGCAGAAGAATGGAGAGGAATGGATTTGAAAGGAGTGAAGTGCAGATGAATGGAATGGAATGGAGTGGAGTGGAGTGGAGTGGAATGGAGTAGATTAGAATGGAATGGAATACAGTAGACTGGAATGGAGTGGAATGGAATGGAATGGAGTAGAGTGGAATGGAGTGGAGTGGAATGCATTGGAGTTTAGTGGAATGGAATGGAGTGGAGTGGAATGGAGTGGAATGAATGGAGTGGTATGGAGTGGAGTGGACTGGATGTAGTGGAGTGCAGTGGAATGGAATGGAATGGAGTGGAGTGGAATGGAAAGCAGTGGAGTGGAATGGAATGTAATGCAGTGGAGAGGAGTGGAGTGGAATGGACCGAAGTGGACAGGAATGGAGTGGAGTGGAATGGAATGGATTGGAATAGAATGGAAGGGAATGGACTGAAGTGGACAGGAATGGAGTGGAGTGGAAAGGAATGGATTGGAATAGAATGGAAGGGAATGGACTGGAGAGGAATGGAGTGGAGTGGAAATGATTGGAATGGAATGGAATGCAATAGATTGGAGTGGAGTGGAGTGAAATGGAATGGAGTGGAATGGTCTGGAATGTACAAGAATGGATTTGAATGGAGTGGAATGGAGAGGAGTGGAGTTGACTGGAGTGGAATGGAGTGGAGCGAAATGGAATGGAATGTAAAAGAATGGAGTTGAGTGGAGTGGAATGGAGTGAAGTAGAGTGGAATGGATTGGAGTGGAGTGAAATGTAATGGAGTGGAGCGGAATTGAGTGGAATGGAATGGGGTGGATTTAAATGCAATGTAATGGAGGGGAGTGGAGTGGAGTTCAATCGAATGGAATATAAAGGAATGGAGTGGAGTGGAGTGGAATGTAGTGGAATGGAATGGAGTGGACTTAAATGGAGTAAAGTAAAATGGAGTGGAATGGAATTGAATGAAATGGAATGGAGTAGAGAGGATTGGAGTCGAGTGGAAAGGATTGGAGCGGAGTGGAATGGAGTGGAGTGGAATGGAATGGAGTGGAATAGAATGGAATGGAATGGAGTGGAGTGGATTCTAATGTAGTGGAGTGGTGTGGAATGGAATGGAATGGAGTGAAGTGGAGTGGAGTGGAATGTAATGGATTGGAAATGAGTGGAGTGGTATGGAGTGGAGTGGAGTGCAATGAAGTGGGGATGAGTGGAGTGGAGTGTAATGGAATGGAATGGAGTGGAGTGGAATGGAAATGAGTGAAGAGGAAAGGAGAGGAATGTAATGGATTGGAATGTAATGGAGAAGAGTGGAGTGGGGTTGATTGGAGTGGAATGGAGTGGAAGGGAATGGAATTGAATGAAATTGAATGGAATGGAGTGGAATGGAATGTAATGGAGTGTAGCGGAATGGGGTGGAGTGGATTTGAATGGAGTGGAGTGGGATGTAATGGAGTGGAATGGAGTGGAATGTACTGGAATGGAGAGGAATGGAATGGAGTGGAATGCAGTGGAATGCAGTGGACAGGAGTGGATTGGATTGCAGAGAAAGGGAATGGAATGGAATGGAGTGGAGTGGAATGGATTGGAGTGTATTGGAATGGATTGTAGTGCATTGGAATGGTTTGGAATGGAAAGGAGTGGAAAGGAGTGGAGTGCAATGGAATAGAGTGGATTAGAATAGCCTGGAATGTATTGGAATGAAGTGCAGCGGAATGTAAAGGAATGGAGTGCATTGGAATGGAGTGGACTGGAATGTAGTGGAATGAAGTGGAATGAAGTGGAATTGAGTGAAATGGAATGGAATGAATTGGAATGAAGTGGATTGGAGAGGAGTGGAGTGGAATGGAGTTGACAGGAGTGGAGTGGAATGGAAGGGAGTGTATTGGAGGGGAGTGGAGTGGAATGAAATGAAGTGGAGTGGAATGGAGTGGAGTGGAGTGGAATGGAGTGGAATGGAATAGAGTGGAATTGAATGGAACAGAGTGGAATTGAATGGAATGGGGTGAAGTGGACTGGAGTGCAGTGAAATGGAATGGAATGGGGTGGATTGTATGGGAATGGGGTAGAGTGGACTGCAGGGGAAAAAATGGAAAGGAATAGAATGGAGTATAGTGGAATGGAATGGACTAGAGTGGAGTGGAGTGGAGCGGAAAGGAATTTAGTGGAGTGGATTGGAATGGAAAGGCATGGAGTGGAATGGAAAGGAAAGAAATGGAGTGAAATGGACTGGAATGGAGTGTAATGGAATGGAAGGAAGTAGAATGCAATAGAATGGATTGGAATGGAATGGAATGATATGGCGTGGAGAAGATTGGAGATGAATTGAGTGGAGTGGAGTGGAAAGGAATGGAACGAAATGGAATGGAATGGAATGGATTGGAGTGGAGTGGAATGGAGTAGAGTGTAGTGGAATGGAGTGGAATGGATTGGAAAAGAGAGGAGTGGATTGGAATGTAATGGGATTGAGTGGACTGGAGTGGAATGGAAATAAATGGAAAGGAGTGGAGTGGAGTGGAATGGATTGGAGTTGAATGGAGTGGAGAGGAGTGGAATGGAATGGAGTGGAGAGGAGTTGAGTGGAATGGAGTGGAATGGAATCGATTGGAATTAAATGGAATGGAGTAGAGTGGAGTGGAGTGGAAAGGAATAGAATGCAGTGGAATGAATTGGATTGGAATTTGGTGAAGTGGAATGCAGTGGAATGGAATGAAATGGAGTAGAATGGAGTGGACTGGAATGGAGTGGATTGGAGTGGAGTGGATTGGAGTGGAGTGGAGTGAAGTGGAGTGGAAAGGAATGGTAAGTAGTGTATTGGAATGGATTGGAATGGAGTGGAATGGAAAGGAAAGGAATGGAGTGGAATGCAATCAAGGGTAGTAGAATGTAGAGGGATGGAATGGAGTGGATTCGAGTGAAGAGGAATGGAATGGAATGGAGTGGAGTGGAACAGCGTGGGATGGAATTAAATGAAAAGGAGGGGAGTGGAGGGAAGTGGAGTGGAGTGCACAGGAATGGAATAGAATCAAATGTAATGAAGTGGAATGAATAAGAATAGGGTGGGACATAATTGAATGGAATGGAGATGATTCTAGTGGAATGGAGTGCAGTGGAGCAGAAGGGGATGGAGTTGACTTCATTGGAGTGGAGTGGAAAGGAATGGAATGAAGTGGATTGGAGTGGAGTGGAACCTAGTGGAATGGAGGGGAATGGAGCGGATTGGAATGGAATGGAATAGAATGGAATGGAATGGAGTGGAGAGAAGTGGAATCTAGTGGAATGGAGTGGAATGGATTGGATTGCAATGGATTGGAATGGAAAGGAATGGAATGGAATGGAATGGAATGTACTGGAGTGCGATGGAGTGGAGTGGAGTGAGATGGAGTGGAGTCGATTGGAATGGAATGGAGAGGAATGGAGTGGAGTGAAGTGGAATGCAGTGAAATGGAGTGTAATAGAGTGGAATGGAATGGAATGGAGTGGTAAGGAAAAGAATGGAGTTTAGTGCAGTGTAGTGGAGTGGAATTAAATGTAATGCAGTGGAATGGAGTGGAGTGGAGTGGTGTGGAGTGCAGTGGAATTGAAAGGGATAGAATGGAGTGGAGTGGAATGGAATGGATTGGAAAAGAATAGCGTGGAGCGGAATGTAATGGAATGGAATGAAATGGAATGAAGGGTAGTGGAAAGGAATGGAGTGGAGTTAATTGGAATGGAGTGGAGAGCAATGTAATGGAATGGAGTGGAATGGAGTGGAATGGAATGGAGTGGAATGGTGTAGAGTGGAATGCAGTGGAATGAACTGGAATGGAATGGAATGCAATGAAATGGAATGGAATGGAATTGAATGGAAAGGAGGGGAGTGGAACGGAGTGGATTGGAGAGGAATCGAGTGGAGTGGAATGGAGTGGATTAGAGAGGATTGGAGTGGAGTGGCCTGGAAATGAATGGAAGGAAATTGAATGGAGTGGAGTGGAAGTCATTGGAGTGGAATGAAGTGCAGTGGAGTGTGGTTGAATGGAGTAGAGTGGAGTGGAGTGGAATGTAGTGGAATGAAATGGAATGAAATGGAATAGAGTGGAGTGGAATGGAGAGGAAAGCAGTGGAGTGGAATGAAATGGAGTGGAGTGGAGTGGGGTCGAATGTAACGGAGTAGAGTGGAATGGAGTGGAAATCAATGGTGTGGATTGGAGTGGAGTAATAGAATGGAATGGATTTTAATGGAATGGAATGGAGTGGAGTAGAACCTAAAGGGCTGGAATGGATTGGAATGGAATCGAATGGATGTAATGACATAGAATGGATTGGAATGGAGTGGAATGACATGGATGCAGGAGAGTGGAGTGGAATGGAGTTGAGTGGAGTGGAATGGAGAGGAATGCAGTGGAGTGGAATGAAATGGAGCGGAGTGGAGTGGAGTGCTTTCGAATGGAATGGAGGAGAGTGGAATAGAGTGAAAAGGAGTGGTGTAGATTAGAATGGGGTATAATGGAATGGAATGGATTGAAATGGAATGGAATTGCATGGAATGCAGTGGAGTGGAGAGTAATGGACTGTATTGGAGTGGAATGGAATGTAATGGATGGAATGAAATAGAATTCATTGGAGTGGTATGGAATGGCATGGATGGAGTTGATGGAGTGGAATGGAGTGGAGTGGATTGGAAAGGAGTGGAATGGAATGGAATGGAGTGGAATGGATTGGAATGGAGGGGATTTGAGTGTAGTGGTGTGGAATGGAATGGAATGGAGTGGAGTTAGTGGAATAGAGTGGAGTGAAATGAGTGAAATAAAAGAATGGGTTTGTGTGGAGTGGAGTGGAGAGGTATGGAATGAAGTGGTGTGGAATGGAATGGAGTGGAATAGTATGGAACATAACGGAATAGACTGTAGTGGAGTGTAATGGAGTGGAGTGGTTGGAAGGGAATGGAATGTATTGGAGTGGAATCAAGTGGAGTGGAGTAGAGTGGAGTGAAGTGAAGTGGAATGGAATAGAATGGAAAGGAGTGGAGTGGTGTGTAGTGGAGTGGAGTGAAATAAAGTGGAGAAGTTTGGCATAGAGTGAAATGGAATGGAGTGGAATGGAATGGAGTGGAGAGGACCGTGGTGGAATGGAATGGAGTGAAGTGGAGTGGCGTGGAATGGAATGGAATGGAGTGGAGTGGAGTGGAATATGGAGGAATGGAAGTGAATGGAGTGGAGGGGCGTGAAATGCAATAGAACGGAATTGAATGGAATAGAGTAGAATAAAATGGAATGGAGTGGAGTGCAATGGAATGTAGCGGAGAGGAGTGCAGTGGATTGGAAAGGAGTGGAGTGAACTGGAATGGAGTAGAGTGGAAGGAAAGGAGTCGAAAGCAATGGAATGGTATGGAATGGTGTGGAGTGTAGTGGAATGGAATGGAGTTGAGTGGATTTGAGTAGAGTGGAATGGAATGCAATGGAGTGAAGTGGAATGGAATGCAATGTAATGTAGTGGGGTAGAGTGAAATGTAATAGAATGCATAGGAGTGGAAAGGAGTGGAATAGAATGGAGGTGAATGGAGTGGAATGGAGTGGATGGAGTGGAGTGCAGTGGAATAGAATTGACTGGAATGGAGACGAGTGGAGTTGAATGGATTGGAATGGAGTGGAGTGGAGTGGAATGTAATGTAATGTAATGTAGTGGACTGGAGTGGATTGGAGTGGAATGCAGTGGAGGGGAATGCAGTGGAATGTAGTTGAGAATAATAAAATGGAAAGGAGAGGACTGGAGTGAAGTTGAGTGGAATAGAATGGAGCGGAATGGAATAGATTGGAACTGAATAGAGTGTAGTGTAGTGGTATGTAATGGAATGGAGTTTAGGGGAGATTAGTGTATTGGAATGGAGTGGAATGGACTTCAATGGAGAGGAACGCAGTGGAGTGGAATGAAGTGGAATGGAATGGAATGGAATGGCATGGATTGCAGTGGAATGAAGTGGAATGGATTTGAAAGGAGTGGAGTACAGAGGAATGGAATGGCATGTAATGGAGTGGAGTGGAATGGAATAGATTGGAATGGAATGGAATGCAGTGGAGTGGAAGGGAATGGAATGGAATGGAATGGAGTAGAGTGGAATGGAGTGGAGTGGAATGCAGTGGAGTGCAGTGGAATGGAATGGAGTGGAATGAATGGAGTGGTATGGAGTGTAGTGGAATGGAACGGAGTGGAATGAATGGAGTGGTATGGAGTGGAGTAGACTGGATGTAGTGGAGTGCAGTGGAGTGGAATGGAATGTAATGGAGTGGAGAGGACTGGAGTGGAATGGACTGAAGTTAACAGGAATGGAGTGGAGTGGAATGGAATGGATTGGAATAGAATGGAATGGAATGGACTGGAGAGGAATGCAGTGGAGTGGAAAGGATTGGAATGGAATGGAATGGAGTGCAATAGATTGGAGTGGATTGCAGTGAAATGGAATGGAGTGGAATGGTCTGGAATGTACAAAAACGGAGTTGAATGGAGTGGAAAGGAGAGGAGTGGAGTTGACTGGAGTGGAAAGGAGTGGAGTGAAATGGAATGGAATGTAAAAGAATGGAGATGAGTGAAGTGGAATGGAGTGGAGTGGAGTGGAATGGATTGGAGTGGAGTGAAATGGAATGGAGTGGAGTGGAATGGAGTGGAATGGAATGGGGTGGGTTTAAATGGAATGGATTGGAGGGGAGTGGAGTGGAGTGCAATCGAATGGAATATAATGGAATGGAGTGGAGTGGAGTGGAATGTAGTGGAATGGAATGGACTGGAGTTAAATGGAGTAAAGTAAAATGGAGTGGAATGGAGTGGAATGGAATAGAATGAATTGGAATGGTGTAGAGTGGAGTGGAGTGGAAAGGAGTACAGTGGAATGGAATGGAGTGGAGTGGAATGCAATGGAGTGGAATAGAATGGAATGTAATGGAATGGAGTGGAGTGGATTCTAATGTAGTGTATTGGTGTGGAATGGAATGGAATGGAGTGGAGTGGAATCAAGTGGAATGGAATGGAGTGGAGTGGAGTGGAGTGGAATGGAATGGAGTGGAAATGAGTGGTGTGGTATGGAGTGGAGTGGAGTGCAATGAAGTGGAGATGAGTGGAGTGGAGTGGAATGGAATGGAATGGAGTGGAGTGGAATGGAAATGGGAGGAGAGGAAAGGAGAGGAAAGTAATGGATTGGAAAGGAATGGAGAAGAGTGGACTAGAGTTCATGGGAGATGATTGGAGTAGAAGGGAATGGAATTGAATGAAATTGAATGGAATGGAGTGGAATGGAATGGATTGGAATGCAGTGGAGTGGAAGGCAATGGAGTGGAATAGAGTGTAGTGGAGTGGAGTGGAGTGGATTTGAATGGAGTGGCGTGGAATAGAATGGAGTGGAATGTACTGGAATGTAGAGGAATGGAATGGAATAGAATGGAGTGGAATGGAGTGGACAGGAGTGGAGTGGATTGCAGAGAAAGGGAAGAGAATGGAATGGAGTGGAGTGGAATGGAGTGGAGTGGAATGGATTGGAGTGCATTGGAATGGATTTAGTGCAATGGAATGGTTTGGAATGGAAAGGAGTGGAAAGGAGTGGAGTGCAGTGGAATGGAGTGGATTGGAATGGACTGGAATGTATTGGAATGAAGGGCAGTGGAATGGAATGGAATGGAGTGCATTGGAATGGAGTGGACTGGAATGTACTGGAATGAAGTGGAATGTAGTGGAATTGAGTGGAAAGGAATGGAGTGGAATGGAATGGAATGAATTGGAATTAAGTGGATTGGAGAGGAGTGGAGTGGAATGGAGTTGGCAGTAGTGGAATGGAAAGGAAGGGAGTGGATTGGAAGGGAGTGGAGTGGAAAGAAATGAAGTGAACTGGAATGGAGTGGAGTGGACTGGAAGGGAGTGGAATGGAATAGAGTGAAATTGAATGGAACGGAGTGGAATTGAATGGAACAAGGTGGAGTGGATTGGAGTGTAGTGAAATGGAATGGAATGGAGTGGATTGTATTGTAATGGGGTGCAGTGGACCGCAGGGGAAAAGAATGGAAAGGAATAGAATGGAGTGGAGTGGAATGGAATGGAGTAGAGTGGAGTGGAGTGGAAAGGAATTTAGTGTAGTGGATTGGAATGGAAAGGCATGGAGTGGAATGGAAAGGAAACGAATGGACTGGAATGGACTGGAATGGAGTGGAATGGAATGGAAGGAAGTAGAATGCAATGGAATGCATTGGAAGGGAATGGAATGATATGGCGTGGAGAAGATTGGAGATGAATGGAGTGGAGTGGAAAGGAGTGGAAAGAAATGGAATGGAATGGAGTGGAGTGGAGTGGAAAGGAGTAGAGTGGAGTGGAATGGATTGGAATGGATTTTAAAGGAGTGGAGTGGATTGGAATATAATGGAATCGAGTGGACTGGAGTGGAATGGAAATAAATGGAAAGGAGTGGAGTGGAGTGGAATGGATTGGAGATGAATGGAGTGAAGCGGAGTGGAATGGAATGTAGTGGAGAGGCGTTGTGTGGAATGGAGTGGAATGGAATGGATTAGAATTAAATGGAATGGGGTAGAGTGGAATGGAGTGGAGTGGAGAGGAATTGAATGCAGTGGAATGAATTGGATTGGAATTTGATAAAGTGGAGTGCAGTGGAATGGAATGAAATGGAGTAGAGTGGAGTGGACTGGAATGGAGTGGAGTGGAGTGCAGTGAAGTGGAGTGGAAAGGAGTGGTATGTATTGTATTGGAATGGATTGGAATGGAGTGGAATGGAATGAAAGGTAGTGGAATGTAGTGGGATGGAATGGAGTGGAGTGGATTGAAGAGGAATGGAATGGAATGGAGTGGAGTGGAATAGCGTGGGATGGAACGAAGTGAAAAGGAGGGGAGTGGAGTGAAGTGCAGTGGAGTGAAGAGGAATGGAATGGAATCGAATGGAGTGAAGTGGAATGAATAAGAATGGAGTGGAACATAATTAAATGGAATGGAGATGATTCGAGTGGAGTGGAGTGGAGTGGAGTGGAAGGGGATGGAGTGGACTTCATTGGAGTGAAGTGGAAAGGAATGGAATGAAGTGGATTGGAGGGTAGTGGAACCTAGTGGTGGGGAATGGAGTGGATTCGAATGGAATGGAATAGCATTGAATGGAATGGAGTGGAGAGAAGTGGAATCTAGTGGAATGGAGTGGAATGGATTGGATTGCAGTGGAATGGAATGGAATGGAATTTACTGGAGTGAAATGGAGTGCAGTGGAGTGAGATGGAGTGGAGTTGATTGGAATGGAATGGAGAGGAATGGAGTGGAGTGAAGTGGAATGTAGTGGAGTAGAGTGTAATAGAGTGGAATGGAATGGAATGGAGTGGAAAGGAAAACAGTGGAGTGGAGTGGAGTGGAATTAAATGTAATGCAGTGGAATGGAGTGGAGTGGAGTGGAGTGCAGTGGAATTGAAAGGGATAGAACGGAGAGGAGTGGAATGGAATGGATTGGAGTAGAATGGTGTGGAGCGGAATGGAATGGAATGAAATGGAATGAAGGGTAGTGGAATGGAATGCAGTGGAGTTGATTGGAATTGAGTGGAGTGCAATGGAATGGAATGGAGTGGAATGGAGTGGAATGGAATGGAGTGGAATGCTGTAGAGCTGAATGGAGTGGAATGGACTGGAATGGAATGGAATGGAATGGAATGGAATTGAATGGAGTGGAGTGGAATGGAGTGGATTGGAGAGGAATCGAGTGGAGTGGAGTGTAAATGAATGGAAGGAAATTGAATGGAGTGGTGGAAGTGATTGGAGTGGAATGGAGTGCAGTGGAGTGCAGTGGAGTGTGGTTGAATGGAGTAGAGTGGAGTGGAGTGGAATGTAGTGGAATGAAATGGAATGAAATTGAATGGAGTGGAGTGGAATGGAGAGGAAAGCAATGGAGTGGAATGAAATGGAGTGGAGTGGAGTGGAGTCGAATGGAATGGAGTAGAGTGGAATGGAGTGGAAATCGATGGTGTGGATTGGAGTGGAGTATAATAGAATGGAATGGATTTTAATGGAATGGAATGGAATGGAATGGAATGGAGTGGAGTAGAATGTAATGGGCTGGAATGGATTGGAATGGAATGGAATGGATGTAACGAAATAGAATGGATTGGAATGGAGTGGAATGGCATGGATGCAGTCGAGTGGAGTGGAATGGAGTTGAGTGGAGTGGAATGGAGAGGAAAGCAATGGAGTAGAATGAAATGGAGTGGAGTGGAGTGGAGTGCTTTCGAATGGAATGGAGGAGAGTTGAATGGAGTGGAAAGGAATGGTGTAGATTTGAATGGAGTATAATGGAATGGAATGGAATGGACTGAAATGGAATGGAATGGCATGGAATGCAGTGGAGTGTAGAGTAATGGACTTTATTGGAGTGGAATGGAATGGAATGGATGGAAAGAAATAGAATTCATTGGAATGGTATGGAATGGAGTGGATGGAGTAGAGTGGAGTGGAAAGGAGTGGAGTGGATTGGAAAGGAGTGGAATGGAATGGAATGGAGTTGAATGCATTGGAAAGGAGTGGATTTGAGTGTACTGGAGTGGAATGTAATGGAATGGATTGCAGTGGAATGGAGTGGAGTGTAGTGGAATGGAGTGGAGTGAAATGAAGTGGAATAAAAGAATGGAGTTTGGTGGAGTGGAGTGGAGAGGTATGGGATGGAGAGGAGTGGAATGGATTGGAATGGAATGGAATAGAGTGGAGTGGACTGGAATGTAGTGGAATGGAATGGAGTGGAGTGGACTGGAATATAGTAGAATGTAGTGGATATAGTGGAGTGCAGTGGAATTGAATGGGAATGAATGGAGTTAAGTGGAATGGAATGGAGTGGAGTGGAATGTAATGTATTGGGGAGGAGTGGGATGACATGCACTGGAGTGGAGGGTAATGGAGTGGAGTGGAATGGAAAGGAGTGGAATGGAGTGCAATGGAATTGAGTGGGATGGAATGGATTGGAAAGGAATGGAGTGGAGTGTACTGGAATGGAGTGGAATGGATTGGAATGGAGTGGAGAGGCATGAGTGTATTAGAATGCAGTGTAGTGGAGTGGAAAGGATTGGACTGGAATGGAATGGAGTTCAGTGCAATGGATTGGAATCGAATGGAGTGGAGTGCATTGGAATGATAAGGAATGTAGTGGAATGTTGTGGAGCTGACTGGAATGGAGTGTAATGGACTGGAATGGAGGGGAATGGAGTGGAGTGGAATGGAGGGGAATGCAGTGGAGTAGAATAGAGCGGAATGGAATGGAATGGAATGGAATGGAATGGAATGGAATGGAGTGGAGTGAAGTGGATGTGACTGGAACGGATTGGAATGGAGTGGAGTGCAGTGGGGTGCAGTGGAATGGATTGGAATAGATTGGAGTGTAGTGGAATGGAATACAGTGGAGTGGAGTGGAATCTAGCGGAGTTGAGTGGAGTAGAGTGGAGTTTAATGGAGTAGAGTGGATCAGAAATGAGTGGACTGGAATGCAGTAGTGTGGAATTCAGTGGAATGTTTTGGAGTGGAATGGAATGGAATGAAGGGCAGTGAAGTGGGGTGTAGAGGAGTCGAATGGAGTTGACAGTAGTGGAATGGAACGGAATGGAGTAGAATGGAGTGGAGTGGAATGGAATGAAGTGGAGTGAAATGGAGTGGAGTGGAATGGAGTGCAATGGAATGGAAAGGAATTTAATGGAATGCAGTGGAGTGCAGTGGAACACAGTGGAGTGAGGTGGAATGGATTGTAATGGTTTGGAGTGGAGTGCAGTTGAAGGGAATGGAATTCAATGGGGTGGATTGTAGTGGAATTGACTGGAGTAGAATGGATTGGAGTGGAGTGGAATGGAATTTAGTGGAGTGGATTGGAATGGAATGACATTTAGTGGAATGGAATGGAAAGAAATGGAGTGGAATAAATGGAATGGAGTAGAATAGAATGGAAGGGAGTGGAAATTAATGGAATGCATAGGAATGGAATGGAATGACCTGGAATGGAGTGGAGTGGAGTGGAATGGATTGGAGTGGAGTGTTAAAGAGTGGAAAGGAATGGGATGGAATAGAATGGGGTGGAGTGGACAGGAATGGAAAGAAATGGATTGGAATGGATTGGAGTGGATTGGAATGGAATGGAGTGCAGTGGAGTGGGATGGAAAGAAATGGAATGGAGTGGAGTGGAGTGGAATAGAGTTGAGTTGAATGGAGTGAAGTGGAATGGAATGGAATGGAGTGGAGTGGAGTGGAGTAGAGTGGAATGGAGTGGAACGGAATAGAGTGGAATGAAACCGAATGGAGTAGAGTGGAGTGGAGTCGAGTGGATTGGAATGGAATGGAGTGGAAAGGATTGGAATTCGATGCAGTGGAGTGCAGTCGAAGGGAATGGAATGGAGTAGAGTGTAGTGTACTCGGATGGATTGGAGTTGTGTGGAGTGTAGTGAAGTGGAATTGAATGGAGTGGAGTGGATTGGAATGGAACGGAATGGACTGGAATGGAACAGAAAGGAATGGTGTGGAATGGAAGGTAGTGGAGCAGAATGAAGTGGGATGGAATGGAGTGGAGTGGATTGGAATGGAATGGAATGGAATACAGTGGAATGAAGTGGGATGGTGTGGATTGAAATGGAAGGGAGTGGAGTGGAATGGAGTGGAGTGCAGAGTAACGGAACGGAATGGAATTCAGTGGAGTGGAATGGATTTGAAAGGAAAGGGGATGAGGGGAGTGGAGTGGAGTGGAGTGGAAGGTGATGGAGTGGACTTGAATAGATTTGAGTGGAATGGAATGGAATGGAGGAGAGTGGAGTGCAATCTAGTGGAATTGAGTGGAATGGAGTGGATTGGAATGGAATGGAATGGAATGGAATGGAAAGGAGTGGAATATAGTGGAATGGAGTGGAATCGATTGGATTGGAATGGAATGGAATGGAATGAATGTGCGTGCAATTGAGTGGAATGGTGTGGAGTGAGATGGAGAGGAGTGGATTGGATGGAATGGAATGGAATGGAGTGGATTGGAGGGGAATGGGGTGAAGTGGCCTGTAATGATGGAGTGGGGTGGATTGGAATGGAATGGAACGGAATGGAGTGGAGTGGAGTGTAATGGAGTGGAGTGGAGTGGAATGAAGTGGAGTGGAGTGGAATGTCGCTTAAATGGAATTAAATAGAGTGGAAAGGAAAAGAATGGAGTGCAGTGGAATGGAGGGGAGTGCAATGGAAGGGAATGGAGAGGAGTGTTGGTTAATGGAGTGGAATGTATTGGAATGCAGATGAAGTGCATGGAATGAAATGGAGTGGAGTGGAATGGAGTGCAGTGGAATGGTGTAGAGAGGAATGGAAAAGAATGAAGTGGAATGGAATAGAATGGAATGGAATGGACTGGAATGGAATGGAAAGGAATGGAGCGCAGAGGAATGTGATGGAGTGGAATGGAGAGTAATGGACTGGAGTGGAGTGGAAAGGAATGAAATTGAATGGAATGTAGTGGAGTGGAATGGAGTGCATTGAAATGGAGTGGAATGAAGTGCAGTAGAGTGGAGAATGGAGTAAAGTGGAGTAGAGTGGAGGGTAGTGGAATGAAACGGAATGGAATGGAGTTGTGTGGAATGGAGTGGTTTGGAGAGGAATGGCGAGGAATTGAATAGAGTGGATTGGAATGGAGAGGAGTTGGTTGGATTGGAATGCAGTAGAGTGGAATGGATTGGAAAGGAATGATGTGGAGTGGAGTGGAGTGTGATGGAATGAAATGGATTGGAATGGAATGGAATGGCATGGATTGCAGTGGAGTGAAGAATAATAGACACGAGAGGAGGGGAATGGAGTGTAATGGATGGCATGAAATGGAATAGATTGGAATGGAAAGGAATGGCATGGATGGATAGGAGTGGAGTGGAATGGAGTGGAGTGGATTTGAAAGGAGTGGAATGGAATGGAATGGATTGGAATGGAGAGTAATGGATTGGAATGGAGTAGAGTGGAGTGGAATGGAATGGAAAGGAGTGGAATAGAATGGAATGGAATGGAGTGGAGTGGAATGGAATGGAATGGAATGGAACGGAGTGGAGTGGGGTGGAATGGAATGAAATGGAGTGGAGTGGAATGGAGTGGAGTGTGGTGGAATTGAGTGGAATGGAGTGGAGTGGAGTTAAATAGAATGGAGTGGTTTACAGTGGAGTGTACCGGAATGGAATGGAAAGTAATGGAATGGAATGGAGTGGAGTGGAATGGATTGAAGTGGAGTGGAATGGATAGAAAGGGAATGGAGTGGTATTAAATTAAACGGAGTGGAGGGGAGTGGAGTGGCATGGAATGGAGCAGAGTGGAGTGGCATGGAATGGAGCAGAGTGTAGTGGATTGGAACGGAATGGAATGGAGTGCAGTAGAATGGAATGTAATTGAGTGGAGTGGAATAGAGTGGACTGGAAGGCAGTGGAATCGAGTGGAGTAGAATGGAGAGGAATGGAATGGAATGGAATGGAATGGAATGGAATGGAATGGAGTAGATTGTAATGGAATGGATTGGAGTGGAGTGCAGTGGAATGGATTGGAGTGGATAGGAATGGCTTGGAATGGAAAGGATTGGAAAGGAGTGTAGCGGAATGGAATGGAGTGGAGTGTATTGGAGTGGAGTGGCCCGGAATGTAGTCGAATGGAGTGGAATGTAGTGTACTGTAGTGGAGTGTACAGTAATGTAGTGGAATGGAGTGGAAAGGAGTGGAATGGAATGGAATGTAGTGCATTGGAATAGAGTGCAGTGGAGTGGAGTAGAGTAGAAATGGAATGGAGATGAGTGTAATGTAGTGGAGTGGAATGGAGTAGAATGGAATGGAATGGAATGGAATGAAATGGAGTGAACTGGAATGGAGTGGAATTCATTGAAATCGAGTGGAGTGGAGTGTAATGGAATGGAACGGAGCAGAGTGTATGGAATGGAGTAGAGTGGAATGGAATTTAATGGAATGGACTGGAGTGGAGTGGAATGGAATGGAATGCAGCAGAGTGGAGTGGAATAGAGTAGAGTGGAATGGAACGGAATGTAGCGGAGTGGAACGGAATGGACTGGAGCAGAGTGGAGTGGAATGGAGTGGAGTGGAATGAAATGGATTGGAGTGGAATGGAATGGAATGGAGTGGAGTGGAGTAGACCGAGTGTAGTGTAGTGGAATGGAATGGAATGGAATAGTGTTTAGTGGAATGGAAAGGAGTGGAGTAAAATGGAATGAAGAGGGCTGGAGTGGAGTTGACTGGAATGGAGTGGAGTGGATTGGAATGGAGTGGAATGGAATGGAATGGAATGGAATGGAATTTAGTGGAGTGTAATGGAGTGGAGTGGAGTGGAATCGGTTGCAATAGAATGGAATGGAATTTAATGGAGATGAGTGGAGCGGAATGAATAGAAATGGATTGGAGTGGAGTGGAATGGAATGGAATGGAATGCAGTGGAAATGAGTGGAATGGACTGGAGTTGAATGCAATGGAGTGGAGTGGACTGGAGTGGCATGGAGTTGAACGGATTGGAATGGAGTGGCGTGGATTGGAATGGAATGCAATGGAGCGGAGTGGAGTGGAATGGTGTAGAGTGGAAAGGAATGGAATGGAGTGGAGTGGAATGCAGTGGAGTTGAGTGAAGTGGAATGGAATGGAGTGGAGTGGAGTGGAGTGGAGTGGGTGGTTGGGAGTGCAGTTGAATGGAATGGAATGCACTTAAGTGGAATGGAATGGAGTGGAAGGGAATGGAACGTATTGGAGTGGAGAGGAGTGGCATGGAGGGGTTTGACCTGGAATGGAGTGGAGTGGGATTTAATGGACTTGAATGGAATGGAATGGAGTGGAGTGGAATGCCATGGAGTGGAGTGGAGTGGAAAGTATTGGAATGGAAATGAATTGAGGGCATTGAAAGATTGGAATCGAATGGAGGAGAGTGCACTGGAATGGAATGGAATGGAGTGGATTGGAGTGGACCGGAATTAAGTGGAATTGACTGGAATGGAGTGGAATGGAGTGGAGTGAAATGGATTGGAATGGGATGGAATGTGACGGAGTGGAGCGGCATGGAAAGGACTGAAACAGAATGGAGTGGATTGGACTGAGGTGGAGTGGAGTGGAGTTTAGTGCAGTGGAATGTAATGGAAAGGAATGGAGTGTCGTAGAATGGAAGGCAGTGGAGTGGAATGGAATGTAGTGGAGTGGAATGGAGTTTAGTGGAATGGGCTTGAGTGGACAGGAGTGGAGTGGAAGGAATGGTGTGGAATGGAATGGAGTGGTATGGAATGGAATGGAGTGGAGTGGACTGGAATAGAGAGGAGTGGAAGGAATGGAAGGGAATGGAAAGGAATGGAATGGAATGTAGTGGAGTGAAATGGAGTGTAGTGGAGTTGAAAGGAGTGGAGTGAAGTGGAATGGAATGGAACGGAGTGGAGTGGATTGGAAAGGAGTTGAATGGGGTGGAATAGAGTTGAAAGGAATGGAATGGAATGGAATTTAGTGGAATGGAATGGAGTCGAATGGAGTAGATTGGAATTCAATGGAATGCAGTGGAATTGAATGCAATGGAATGGAATTGAATGCAATGGAATGGAATGGAATGGAATGGAATGCAGTGGAATCGAACGGAATGGAGTGGAATTAAATGGAAATTAGCTGAGTGAATGGAGTGGAATGCAGCGGAATGGAATGGAATGGAGTGGAGTGGACTGGATCAGAATGGAATGGAGTGGAATGGAGTGGAGTGAAGTGGTGTGGAGTGCAGTGGAACAGAATGGAATGGAATGGATTGGAGAGGAATGGAATTTAGTGGACTGGAATGGAAAGAAGTTGATTAGGTAGGAGTGGAGTGGAATGAAGTGGAGTGGTGTGGGATGGAGAGGAGTGGAATTTAATGGAGTGGAGTAGAAAGCAAAGGAATAGAGTGGAGTGAAATTGAGTAGACTGAAATGGAATGGTATGGAGTGGAATGGAATAGAATGGAATGGAATGGAGTGGAGTGGAATGCACTGGAAAGGATCGTAATGAATTGTAATGCAGTGGAGTGGAGTGGAATGAAATGGGATGGACTGG
This sequence comes from Pongo pygmaeus, assembly GCF_028885625.2. NCBI lineage: Eukaryota > Metazoa > Chordata > Mammalia > Primates > Hominidae > Pongo > Pongo pygmaeus. The sequence goes on along the minus strand of NC_085931.1, from coordinate 15,267,855 downwards.
AGTGGAGAGGAGTGGAATGCAGTGGAGTAGAATGGAGTACAGGGTAGTGTAATGGAATGGAATTTAATGGCATCGAGTGGAGAGGAGTGGAATGGAGTGGAGTGGAGTGAAATGGAATGGAGTGGAGTTGAATGCGGTAGAGTGGACGGCAATGGAATGGAATTGTTTGGAAAGGAATGCAATGGAGCAGAGTGGAGTGGAATGGAGTGGAGTGGAATTCATTGGAGTGGAGAGGAATGGAATGGAATAGAGTGGAGTGGAATGGAGGGGAATAGAGTGGAGTGTATTGGATGAAGTGGAGTGCAGTGGAATGGAATGGAATGTAACGGAGTTTTGTGAAATGGAATAGAGAGGAGTGTAATGGAATGTAGTGGAGTGGAGAGGAGTGGACTGGAATTTAATGGAGTAGAGTGGAATGGAGTGGAATGTAATGTAATGGAATGGAATGGAATGGTTTCCAGCATAGTGGAATGGAATGTAGTGGAGTGGAGTGACATGCACCAGAATGGAGTGAAATGGAGTGGAATTGAGTGGAATGAGGTGGATTGTAATGGAGTGGAGTGGAGAGGACAGGAATGGACTGGATTGGAGTGCAATGGAGTGGAATGGAGTGGAATGCAATGGAGTGAAAAGGAGTGGAGTTGAGTGCTGTGGAGTGCAGTGTAGTGGAATTGAATGGAATGGAATGGGGTGCAGTCCAGTGGAGTGGACTGGAATGGAATGGATTGGAGTGCAATGGAGTGGAATGGAGTGTAGTGGAGTGGAGATGAGTGGAGGGGACTGGAGTGGAGTGGACTAGAGTGGAGTGGAGTGGAAAGGAATGGAATGGAACGGAATGAAGTGGAGTGGAGTGGAGTGGAATTGAATGGAATGGATTTTACTTGAGTGGATGGAGATGAGTGCAATGGCATGGAATGTAATGGAGTGGACTGGAATGGAAGGCAGTGGAGTGGAATGGACTAGAGGGGAATGGAGTGGAGCAGAATGGAGTTGAGTGGACTGGAATGGAGTGGAGTGGAAAGGAAAGGAGTGGAATGGAATGGAATGGAATGTGGGAGAGTGGAATTGAATGGAGTGGAGTGAAATGCAGTGAGGTGGACTGGAATGGAAAGGAATGGAGTGGAGTGGATTTGATTTGAATAGAGTGGAAATGAATGGAATGGAGTGGATTGAAATGGATTAGAATCGAATGGATTGGAGTGCAGTGGAGTGGAATGGAGTGTACTAGAATAGAGTTGAATGGAGTGGATGGAGTGGAGTGTAGTGGAATGGAATGCAATGGAAAGGAGTGGAGTTTATTGGAATGGAGTGGAGTGGAATGAAACGTACTGGAGTGGAGTGGAGTGGATTGGAATGGAAAGGAACGGATTGAAATGGAGTGGACTGGAGTGGAATGGAAAGCAATAGAGTGGAGTGGAGTGGAATGGAGTGCAATTCAGTGCAGTGGAGTGGAGTTGAATGGAATTCAGTGAAATTAAATGGAATGTAGAGGAGTTGAGTGGAGTTGAGTGGAATGGAATGGAGTGGAGTGGAATGGATTGAAATTGGATGGAGTGGTGTGCATTGGAATCTAATGGAATGGAGTTGAGTGGAGATGTGTGGACTGAAATTGAGTGCAATGGACTTCAATGGAGTGGAATGGAGAGGAATGGTATGGAGAGAAACGCAATGGAATGGAATGCAGTGGAGTGGATTGGAATGGAATGAAATGGAGGGTAATGACATGGATTAGAATGGAGTGTAGTGGAATGGAGTGGAGTGGAGTGGATTGAGTGGAGTGCAGTGGAATGGAATGGAGTTAAGTGGAATGGAACGGACTGGAGTAGAATGGAATTTAGTGGGGTGGAGTGGAGTAGAATGGAGTGGAGTGGAGTGAAATGGTGTGGAGTGGAAAGAAATACAACTTAATGGAGTGGACAGGACTAGAATGGAATGGAGCGGAGAGTGCTGGAAAGGATTGCAACGGAATGGAATGGAATGGAATGAAGTTTAGAGGAGTGGAATGGCATGTAAAGGATTGGAAAGGAGTGGAGTGGATTGGAATGGAATGGAATGGAGTGGATTGGAGTGGAGTGGATGGAGTGGATTGGACTGAAAAGGAATAGAATGAAGTGGAGTGGAATGGATTGTATAGGAATGAAATGTATTGGAATGGAGTAGAGTGAAGTCGAATGGAGAGAAATGGATTGGAATGGAGTGGAGTGGAGTGGGGTGGAATGGAAAGGAATGGAATGGAGTGGAGTGGAATGGAGTGGAGTCGACTGAAATGGAATGGAATTGAGTGGAGTGGAATGGAGTGGAATGGAATGGAGTGGAATGCAGTGGAGAGCAGTGGATGGAGTGCAGTGCAGTTTAATGGAATGGAATGGAACGCACTTAAGTGGAGTGGAATGGAGTGGAGTGGAATGAAGTGTATGGGAGTGGAGTGGAGTTTCATGGAGTGGAGTGGACTGGAATAGAGTGGAGTGGAAAGAATGGAGGGGAATGGAATTGAAAGTAATGGAATGCAGTGGAGTGAAGTTGAATGCATTGTAACGGAGTGGAAAGGATTTGACTGAAATGGAATGGAGTGAGTTGGAAAGGACGGGAATCGAATAGTATGGAGTACACTGGAATGGAATGGAATGGAGTGGATTGGAGTGGAGTTGAATTGAATGGAAAGGCGTGGAGTAAAATGGAATGCACCGAAATGGAGCAGAGTGGAGTGGAATGGAATGGAATGCAGTGGTATGGAATGGAATGGAATGGAATGGAGTCAAATGGAGTGGAATGGAGTAGATGGTGTGTACTGCATTGGAAAGAAATGGAAACGAGTGGAGTGGAGTGGACTGGAATGGAGTGGCGTGGAATGTAATACAGTGAAGTGGAGTTGAAAGGAAAGGAATGGAAAGGAAAGGAATGGAGTGGAGTGGAGTGGAATGGAGTGGAACAGATTGGAATGGAGTGGAGTGGAATGGAATGGAATGGAATGGAAAGGAGTGGAGTGGAATGCAATGGAGTGGAATGCAGGGGATTGGAAAGGAGTGGAATGGAATTAAGTGGAATTAAATGGAATGGATTGGAGTGGAATGGATTTGACTGGAATGCAATGGAATGAAGTGAAATGGATTGGAATCAAATGGAGTGGAGTGCAGTGGAATGTAATGGATTAGAGTGGAGTGGAATGTAGTGGAATGGAATGGAATGGAATGGAGAGTAATGGAGTGGAATGCAGTGGACTTGATTGAAATGGATTGGAGTGGAGAGGAATGGAATGGAAGGGAGTGGAATGGAATGGAGTGGAGTGGAGTGGAATGGAGTAGAGTGGAATGGAATGGACTGGAATGGAATGGAGTGGAATCGATTGGAGAGGAGTGGAGTGGAATGGAGTGGAGTGGAAGGCAGTGGAGTGGAGAGGAATGGAATGGAGTGGAGTGGAATGCTGTGGAATGAATGAAGTGGAGTGGACAGGATGGAGTGGATTACATAGGAATGGAATGGAGTGGAAACGATTGGAGAGGAGTGGAGTGGAATGGAGTGGAGTGGAAGGCAGTGGAGTGGAGAGGAATGGAATGGAGTGGAGTGGAATGCTGTGGAATGAATGAAGTGGAGTGGACTGGATGGAGTGGATTACATAGGAATGGATGGAGTGTAATGAAGTGGAGTGCAATGGAAAGCAGTGGAGTGGAAGGGAAAGGAAGGGAGTGGATAGGAGTGGAGTGGAATGTAGTGGAATGGACGAGAATGGAGAGGAGTGGAATTAAATGGAGTGGAATGGAAAGGAATGGAGCCGAGTGTAGTGGGATGGAGTGGAGTGCAGTGCAATGCAATAGAATGGAATGGAATGGAAAGGAATGGAATGGAATGGAATGGAATGAAATGGAATGGAATGGAATTAAGTGGAGTGGAGTGGAATGGAGTGGAGTGGAATGGAATGGAATGTAAAAGTAGGGAGTAGAATGGAGTAGAATGTATAATGGAGTAGAATGATGTGGAGTGGAATGGATTGGAGTGGAGTGAAATGGAATGGAGTGGAGTGCAATGGAGTGTAATGGAAAGGATTGGAAATAAATGGAATGGAGGGGAGTGGAGTGGAGTGGAAGGGAATCGAAAATAATGGTATGGAGTAGAATTGAGTGGAACTGAATGGAGTGGACTGGAAAGGAGTGGAATGGAATGGAGTGCAGTGGAGTGGAATGGAGAGGAATGGGTAGGAAAGAAGAGGAGAAGAGTGGAATGAAATGGAATGTACTCGAGTGGATTGGAGTGGATAGGAGTGGAGTCGAATGGAGTAGAGTGGAGTGTAATGGAATGGAATGGAATGAAATCCAGTGGAGTGGTGTGGAATGAAGTGGAGTGGAGTCCAATGGAGTTAATGGAGTTGAGTGGAATGGAATGGAAAGGAATGCATTGAAATGAATTGGAATGTAGTGGAGTGGAGTGGAATGGAGTTGAATGAAATGGAATGGAATGGAGTTGAGTGAAATGCAGTGGAGAGTAATGGAGTAGAGTAGAATTGAATGGAATGGAGTGGAATGGAATGGAATGGAATGGAGTGGAGTGCAGTGGAATGGAGTGGTGTGGAATCGAATGGTGTGAAGTGTAGTAGAAAGGATTGGAATGGAATGGAATGGAATGGAATGGAATGGAGTGGAGTGGAGTGGAATGGATGGGAAAAGATATAAAAGGAGTGGAGTGGAATGGAATGGAATGAAGTGGAGTGGAATGGAATGGAGTGGAATGCAGTGGAGTGGAATGGAGTGGAATGGAATTAAGTGGAATTAAATGGAATGGATTGGAGTGGAATGGATTTGACTGGAATGCAATGGAATGAAGTGAAATGGATTGGAATCAAATGGAGTGGAGTGCAGTGGAATGTAATGGATTAGAGTGGAGTGGAATGTAGTGGAATGGAATGGAATGGAATGGAGAGTAATGGAGTGGAATGCAGTGGACTTGATTGAAATGGATTGGAGTGGAGAGGAATGGAATGGAAGGGAGTGGAATGGAATGGAGTGGAGTGGAGTGGAATGGAGTAGAGTGGAATGGAATGGACTGGAATGGAATGGAGTGGAATCGATTGGAGAGGAGTGGAGTGGAATGGAGTGGAGTGGAAGGCAGTGGAGTGGAGAGGAATGGAATGGAGTGGAGTGGAATGCTGTGGAATGAATGAAGTGGAGTGGACTGGATGGAGTGGATTACATAGGAACGGAATGGAGTGGAATGAAGTGGAGTGCAATGGAAAGCAGTGGAGTGGAAGGGAAAGTAAGGGAGTGGATAGGAGTGGAGTGGAATGTAGTGGAATGGACGAGAATGGAGAGGAGTGGAATTAAATGGAGTGGAATGGAAAGGAATGGAGCCGAGTGTAGTGGGATGGAGTGGAGTGCAGTGCAATGCAATAGAATGGAATGGAATGGAATGGAATGGAATGGAATGGAATGGAATTAAGTGGAGTGGAGTGGAATGGAGTGGAGTGGAATGGAATGGAATGTAAAAGTAGGGAGTAGAATGGAGTAGAATGGAGTGGAGTGGAATGGATTGGAGTGGAGTGAAATGGAATGGAGTGGAGTGCAATGGAGTGTAATGGAAAGGATTGGAAATAAATGGAATGGAGGGGAGTGGAGTGGAGTGGAAGGGAATCGAAAATAATGGTATGGAGTAGAATTGAGTAGAACTGAATGGAGTGGACTGGAAAGGAGTGGAATGGAATGGAGTGCAGTGGAGTGGAATGGAGAGGAATGGGTAGGAATGAAGAGGAGAAGAGTGGAATGAAATGGAATGTCCTCGAGTGGATTGGAGTGGATAGGAGTGGAGTCGAATGGAGTAGAGTGGAGTGTAATGGAATGGAATGGAATGAAATCCAGTGGAGTGGTGTGGAATGAAGTGGAGTGGAGTCCAATGGAGTTAATGGAGTTGAGTGGAATGGAATGGAAAGGAATGCATTGAAATGAATTGGAATGTAGTGGAGTGGAGTGGAATGGAGTTGAATGAAATGGAATGGAATGGAGTTGAGTGAAATGCAGTGGAGAGTAATGGAGTAGAGTAGAATTGAATGGAATGGAGTGGAATGGAATGGAATGGAGTGGAGTGCAGTGGAATGGAGTGGTGTGGAATCGAACGGTGTGAAGTGTAGTAGAAAGGATTGGAATGGAATGGAATGGAATGGAATGGAATGGAATGGAATGGAATGGAATGGAATGGAGTGGAGTGGAGTGGAATGGAGGGGAAAAGATATAAAAGGAGTGGAGTGGAATGGAATGGAATGAAGTGGAGTGGAATGGAATGGAGTGGAATGCACTGGAGTGGAATGGAGTGGAATGGAATTGAGTGGAATTAAATGGAATGGATTGAAGTGGACTGTAATTGAGTGGAATGGCATGGTTTGGAGTGGAATGGATTGGAATCGAATGGAGTGTACTGCAGTTGAATATAATGGAATGTAGTGTAGTGGAATGGAATAGAATTGAATGGAATGGAGTGGAGTGGAGAAGAATGCAGTGGAACGGATTGAAATGCATTGGAGTGCAGAGGAATGGAATGGAATAGAATGGAATGGGGTAGAGTGGAGTGGAATGGAGTGGCATGGAATGGAATGGAATGGAGTGGAGTGGAACAGAATGTAACGGATTGGAGCAGAGTGGAGTGGAATGGAGTGGAGTGGAATGCTGTGTAGTGGAGTGGAATGGAATGGAGTGGAGTGAAATGCAGTGGAATGAATGGAGTGTAATGGAGTGGAGTTGAGTGGATGGAATGGAGTGCAGTGGAATGGAATGGAGTGGAATGGAGTGGAGTGGAATGGAAAGCAGTGGAGTGGAATGGAATGCATTGGATTGGATAGGAGTGGATTGGAATGGAGTGGAGTGGACAAGAATTGAATGGGTTGGAATTAAATACAGTGGAAAGGAAGGGAATGGAGCCGAGTGGATTTGAATGGAGTGGAGTGGAGTCCAAAGGATTGGAATAGAATGGAACGGAATGGAATGGAATAGAATGGAAGGGAATGAAGTGGAGTGGATTGGAATGGAATGGAGTGGAATGGAATGGAATGTAAAATAATGGAGTTGAGTGGAATAGAAAGGAGTGGAGAGGAGTGGCAAGGATGGGAGTAGAGTGAAATCGAATGTAGTGGAGTGGAATTACATGGATTGGAGTGGAGGGGAGTGAATTGGAGTGGAATGGAATGGAATATAATGATATGGAGTGGAGTGGAATGGAGTGGAGTGGAGTGGAAAAGAGTGGAATGGAATGGAATGGAGTGCCATGGAAAGGAATATATTGGAATGAATAGGAATGGAACGGAGTGGAGTGGAATGAAATGGAATGGACTGGAGTGGATTGGAGTGGAATAGTGTGGAGTGGCATAGATTAGAGTGGAGTGAAATGGAATGCAATGTAACGGAATGGAGTGGAGTGGAGTGGAATGAAGTGGAGTAGAATGGAATGGAGAGGACTGGAATTGAATGGAAAGGAATACAGTGGAGTGACTTGGAATGTGGTGGAGTGGGGAGAAATGAAGGTGAAAGGAATGGAATGGAGTGGAGTGGAGTGGAATGGAATGGAGTGAAGTGGAGTGGAGTTTATTGGTGTGGAATGGAGTGTAGTGGACTGGAAAGGATTGGAAAGGAATGGAATGGAGTTTAATGGTATGAAACTGAATGGAATGGAATGGAGAGGAGTGGAATGGAGTGGAGTGGAGTGGCATGGAATTGACAGGAATGGTATGGAATGGAAGGGAATAGAGTGCAGTGGACTGTAATGTAGTGGCGTGGAATGGAGTGGAGTTTAAAGGAATGGAAAGTAATGGAAAGGAGTAGTGTGGAGTTGAATGGAGTGGGGTTGAGTGGAATGGAGGGGAGTGGAATGCAATGGAATGGAACAGAGTGGAGTGGGTTGGAATTGAGTGGGGTAGAGTGTAATCGAGTTCAATAGAATGGAAAGGAATGGGGGAGTGGAATGGATTGAAGTGGAATGGGGGAGAGTGGAATGGAAAGGAAGAGAGTGGAATAGAATGGAATGGAATGGAATGGAATGGAATGGAATGGAATAGAATGGAATGGAATGGAATGGAATGGAGTGGATTGGGATAGAGTGGAGTGGAGTAGAACGGGGTGGAGTGGAGTGGAATGGAATGGAATGGAATGGAGTGGAGTGGAATGGAATGGACTGGAGTGTGGTGGAATGGAGTGGAGTTGAGGGGAATGGTGCGGAATGGAATGGAGGGGAATGGAATGGAGTAGAATGGAGTTGAATGGAGTGGAGTAGAATAGAGTGGAATGGAGTGGAATGGCATGAAATGGTATGGAATTGAGTGGAGTGGATTGGAATAGAGCACAGTGGAGTAGAATGGATTGGAGTGAAGTGGAATGGAATGGAAGGGAATGGAATGGAATGGAATGGAATGGATTGGAGTTGAATGGAGTGGATTGTAACGCAGTGGAGTGGAGAGGAGGGGAATGGAATGGAATGGAGTGGAGTGGTATGGAGTGCAATAGAATGGAATGGAGTGTAGGACTGCAGAGGAGTGTAGTGGAATGGAGAGGAATGTAATGGAGTGGAATGGAATGGAGTGGAGTGGAGTACAGTGGAGGGGAGAGGTGTCGAACTGAGTGTAAGGGAATGGAATTGAATGAAATGGAATGGAATGAAATGCAAGGGAAGGTAATTGAATGAAATGGAATGGAATGGAATGGAATGGAATGGAATGGAGTGGAGTGGAATAGAATGTCATGGAATGGAGTGGAATTGACTGGAGTGGAGTAGAGTGGAGTGGAATGGAACGGAATGGAGTGCAGTGGAATGGAATGAAATGTTGTGGAGTGGAAAGCAATGTCATGGAATGGAGAAGAGTGGAGTGTATTGGAGTGGAGTGGAAAGGAGTGTGGTGTACTGGAAAGTACAGGAATGGAAAGGAATGGAGTCAAATGAAATGTGTTTGAATTCAGTGGAGTGAAGTGGAACGGAGTAGAGTGGAGTGGAAAGGAATGGAGAGAAGTGGACTGGAATGGAAGGAAATCTAGTGGAGTGGAATGGAATGGAATGGAATGGAATGGAGTGGAGAGGAGTGGAATGGAGTAGAGTGTTTTGCAATGGAATAGAATGGAGTGGAGTGGAGTGCAATGGAGTGGAGTTGAGTGGAATGGAGTAGAATGGAAGGAATGGAACGGGGTGGAGTGGAATGGAGTGAAGTGGAATGTTGTAGAATGGAATGGAACGGAATGGAGTGGAATGGAATAAAATGGAATGGAATGGAGTGGTGTCGATTGGTATAGAGAGGAATGGAGTACATTGGAGTCGATTGGAGTGGATTGGAGTAGAATGGAATGGAATGGAATGGAATGGAGTGGAGTGGAATGGAGTGGATTGCAATAGACTGTAGTAGAGCAGAGTGGAATGGAAGGGAACGGAAGGGAATGGAATGGAGTGGAGAGGAGTGGAATGGAGTAGAGTGTTTTGCAATAGAATAGAATGGAGTGGAAGGGAGTGCAATGGAGTGGAGTTGACTGGAATGGAGTAGAATGGAAGGAATTGAATGGGGTGGAGTGAAATGAAGTGAAGTGGAATAGGGTAGAATGGAATGGAATGGAATGGAATGGGGTGGAAAGGAATGGAATGGAATGGAATGGAGTGGTGTCGATTGGAATAGAGTGGAGCGGAGTACAAGGGATTCGAATGGAGTGGATTGGTGAGGAATGGAAGGGAATGGAATGGAGTGGAGTGGAGTGGAATCGGGTGGAGGGCAATGTACTGTGTTAGAGCAGAGTGGAATGGAATGGAATGGAATGGGGTGGAGTGGTATGGAGTGGAGGGCAGTAGAATAGAGTGCAGTGGAGTGGGGTAGAGTGCAGTGGAATGGAATGGAATGGAGTGGAGTGGAATTTAGAGGTTTGGAATGAAATGGAAGGGAATGCAGTGGAGTGGAACGGAATGGAGTGGAGTGGACTGGAGTGTAGTGGAAAGGAGTGGAAGGGAACAGAATTTAAAGAAATTGAATGGAATGGAAGAGAACGTAATTGATTGAAATGGAATGGAATGGAAAGGAGTGTAAAGGAGTGGACTGGAATGGAATGGAGTGGAGACTGTGCAATGGAGTGGAATAGAATGGAGAGGAATCGAGTGGATTGGAATGGAATGGAATGCAGTCAAATTGACTGGAGTGGAGTGGAATGGAGTGGAGTAGAGTGGAATGGAATGGAATGGAATGGAATAGAAAGGAATGTTGCGGAATGAATTGTACTGTCATGGAATGGAGTAGAGTTGAGTGGAGTGGAGTAGAGTCGAATGGAGTGTAGTGGACTGGATTGGAATGGTATGTGATGGAATCGAGTGAAATGTAATGGATTGGAATTCAGTGGAGTGGAGTGGAATGGAGTCGAGTGAATTGGAATGGAGTGGATTGGAGCGGAGTGGAATGGAATAGAATGGACTGGAGTGGAGTGAAGAAGAATGGAATCAAATGTAGTGGAGTGGAGTGGAAAGGAATGGATTGGAGTGCAGAGGAACGGAGTGGACTGGAATGGAGTGGAATGGAGTGGAGTGGAATGGAGTGGATTGGAATGGAGTGGAATGGAATGGAATGGAATGTAGTAGAGTAGAATGGAATGGAGTGGAGTGGAGTGGAATGGAATGGAATAGAGTGTAGTTAAGAGAAACGGATTGGAATGCAATAGAATGGAATGCAGTGGAGTAGAGTGGAGTGAAGTGGAGTGGAATGGATTGGAAAGGAATGGATTAGAATGGAGTGCAATGTAATAGGATGGAATGAAGCAGAGTGTAGTGCAGTGGAAAGGAATGGAATGATGCGGAGTGGAATGGAATGGAATGGAATGGAGTTGAGTGGAGTGGAGTGGAATATAATGGAGTGGAGTGGAATGGAGTGGATTGGAGTGGAATGGAGTAGAGTGGAGTGGAGCGTAATGGATTGGAATAGAATGGATTAGAGTGCAGTTCAATGTAATGGCATGTAATAAAGTAGAGTGGAGTGCAGTGGACTGGAATGGAATGGTGGGGAGTGGAATGGAATGGAATGAAATGGAGTTGAGTGGAATGAAATGGAGTATAGTGGAGTGGATTGGAATGGAGTGGAGTGGAGTAGAATGGAATGTAGGGGAGTGTAGTGGACAAAAGAGAGGAACGGAACGGAATGGAATGGAATGCAACGGAGTGGAGTGGAGGGGAATGGAGTGGAATTGATTGGAATGGAATGGAGTGGAGTGGAATGGAATGGATTGCAGTGAAATTGATTGGAATGGAATGGAGTGGAGGGCAGGGGAATGGAATGGAATGGAGTGCAGCGGACTGCAGTGGACTGGAATGTAGTGGAAAGAAGTGGAAGGTAGTGGAATGGAATAGAGTGGAATGCAATGTAATAGAATGAAATGGAATGGAGCAGAGTGAAATGGAACGGAGTGGAGTGGAGTGGAGTGGAAAGGGGTGGATTGAATTGGAGCTGTGTGGAGTGGAATGAAATGGAGTGGAGTGGAGTGGAGTGGTACGCAATGGGGTGGAATGGAATGCAATGGAATTGAGTGGAATTTAAAGGAGTGGGGTGCAACAGAGTGAAATGGAGTGGAGAGGAATGAACTGCAGTAGAATGGAATAGAATGGATTGGAATGGGGTAGAGTGGAATGGAATGGTCTGTGGTGGGGTGGAGTGGAGTGGAGTGGAGTGGTGTGGAAAATAGCGGACAGGATTGGAATGGAATGAAATGGAGTGGAGTGGAATGGAGTGCAATGAAATGGCGTGGAGTGGAGCAGAGAGGAATGCAATGGAAGGGTTTGCAGTGGAATGGAGAAGAATGTAATGGATAGGAATTGAGTGGAGTGGAATGGAGTGGAGTAGAGTGCAGTCGAATGGAAAGTAATGAAGAGTGGAATGGAATGGAGTGGAATGGAATGCAGTGGTATGGAGTGGATTGGAAAGGAATGGAATCGAATGGAGTAGAGTGGAGTGGAATGGAGTTGAATGGATTGGAATGTAGTGCAATGGAGTGGAATGGATGCAATGGAATGGAGCACAGTGGAGTGGAGGGAATATACTGGAGTGGAGTGGAATGGAATGGAGGGGAATGGAGTGGAGTGGAGTGGACTGAAGTAGAGTGGAATTAAATGGAGTAGAGTGGAATGGAATGGGGTGCAGTGGAACGGAATGGAATGAAGTGTAATGGAATGTAGTGGAGAGGAGTTAAGTGGACTGGAATAGAGTGGAGTGGAATGGAATGGAGAGAAATGGAATGGAATGGAGTGGACTGGAGTGGAATGGAGTGCAGTGGAGTAGAGTTGAATAAAGTGCAGTGGAATGGAATGGAGTGGAGTGGAATGGAATGGAGTGAAATGGAATGGAGTGAAATGGAATGGAATGGGATGGAATGGAATGGAGTGAAGTTGAGTGGAATTGAGTGGAGTGAAGTTCACTGGAGTGGAGTGCAATGGAATGCAATGGAATGGAGTGGAATGGAGAGGACTGGAATGGAGCAGAATGGATTTAAATGGAGTGGAATGCAGTGGAAAGTAATGTAATGGTATTTAGTAGAGAGGAACGGAATAGAATGGGGTGAACTGGAGTTCAGTTGAGTGGAGTGGAATGGAATGAAGTGGAGTGGAGTGGAGATTAATGGAATGCTGTGGAGTGAAGTGGAATGCAATGGAATGGAGTGGAAATGAATGGAAAGGAAGGGAGTGGAATGTAATGGAGAGGAGTGGAATGGAGTGGAATGGAACGGAATTTATTTGAGGGGAGTGGAATGGAATAGAGTGGAGTGTAGTGGAGTGCAGTGGAATGGAATCGAGTGGAATGGAGTGGAATGGAGTGAAGTGGAATGTAGGGGAATGAAATGGAGAGGAACGGATTGGAATGGAGTGGAGTGGAATGGAATGGAGAGGAGTGGAATGGAGTGGAGTGAAGTGGAATGGAAAGGAATGGAGTTGAGTGGAATGGAGTAGATTTTAATGTATTGGTATGGAGTGGAATGGAGTGCAGTGCAGTGCAGTATATTGGAGTGGAATGGAATGGAGTGGAGTGGATTGCAGAGGAGTGGAATGCGGTGGAATGGAATGGAGTGAAGTGGAGTGTCGTGCAGTGGAGAAGAATGGAATGGACGAAAGTGGATTGGAGTGGAATGGAATGGAGTGGAGTGGAGTGTAGTGTCATAGTATGGAGGAGAGTGAATTGGAATGGATTGGAATGGAATGGAGTGGATTGGAGGGAAATGGTGTTGAATGAAGTGGAGTGGAGTGGAATGGAGTGCAACTGCCTGGAATAGACTGGAATGGAACGGAATGGAGTGGAGTGGAGTGGAATGGACTGCAATGGAAGAGAATGGAGTGGAATGCACTGGAGTGAAATGGAATGGATTGGAATCGTATGGAAGGTCATAGAACGGAGTAGAATTGAGTAGAATGGAGTGAAATGAAGTGGAAAGGAGAGGAATGGAATGGAATGGAATGGAATGGAATGGAATGGAATGGAATGGAATGGAGTTTAGTGGAATTGAATGGAGTGCAGTAGAATGGATTGGAATGGAATGGAGTGGAGGGCAGTGAAATGGAATGAAATGGAGAGCAGTGGAGTGGAGTGGACGGTAATGCAGTGGAAAAGAGTGGAAGGGAGTGGAACGGAGTAGAGTGGAATGCAATGGAATAGAATGAAATGGAATGGAGTAGAGTGAATTGGAACCGAGGGAAATGGAGTGGATTGGAGTGGAGTGGAATGGGGTTGAGTGAAAAGGAGCTGTGTTGAGTGGAATGAAATGGAGTTTAGTGGAGTGGAGTGGAAAGCAATGGGGTGGAATGGAATGCAACGGAATGGAGTGGAATTAAAAGGAGTGGAGTGGAACAGAGTGAAATGCAATGGAGAGGAAGAGACTGCAGTAGAATGGAATAGAATGGATTGGAATGGAGTAGAGTGGAATGGAATGGAGTGTGGTGGGATGGAGTGGAATGGAGTGGAGTGGTGTGGAAAATAGCGGAGTGGAATGGAATGGAATGGAGTAGAGTTGTATGGAATGGAGTGCGGTGGAGTGGAGTGGAGTGGAGTGGTGTGGGAAATAGCAGAGTGGATTGGAATGGAATGGAGTGGAGTGGATTGGAGTGCAATGGAATAGAGTGGAGCGGAGTGGAGAAGAATGCAATGGAAGGGAGTGCAGTGGAATGGAGAAGAATGCAATGGATAGGAATGGAGTGGACTGGAGTGGAGTAGAGTGCAGTGGAATGGAAAGTAATGAAGTAGAGTGGAGTGGAGTAGAGAAGAGTACAGTCGAATGGAAAGTAATGAAGTGGAGTGGAATGGAATGGAGTGGAGTGGAATGGAATGGAATGGAGTAAAGAGGAATGGAGTGGAGAGGAATGGAGTGGAGAGGAATGGAGTAGAGTGGAATGGAATGCAATGGAATCGAATGTAGTGGAGAGAAGTGGAGTGGAGTTGAATGGATTGGAAGGTAGAGGAGTGGAGTGAAATTGAATGCAATGGAATGGAGCACAATGGAGTGGAAGGAGTGGAGGGCTGTGGAATAGAATGGAATGCAATGGAGTGGAGTGGAATGGAATGGAGAGGAATGGAGTGGAGTGGAGTGGATGGAGTGAGTTGCGGTGGAATGGAATGGAATGAAATGGAATGGAGTTGAATGGAATGGAGTGAAGTGGAGTGGAATATAGTGGAGAGGAGTGAAGTGGAATGGAATAGAGTGGAGTGGAATGGAATGGAGAGGAATGGAATGGAATGGAATGGAATGGAATGGAATAGAATGGAATGGAATGGAAAGGAGTGGAGTGGAGTGGAATGGAGGGCAGTAGAGTAGAGTGGAATTAGGTGTAGTGGAAGGGAATGGAGTGGAGTGGAATGGAATGGAGTGAAATGGAATGGAATGGAGTGGAGTGGATTGGAATTGAGGGGAGTGAAGTGGACTGGAGTGGAGTGCAATGGAATGCAATTGAATGGAGTGGAGTGGAAAGGACTGGAATGGATCGGAATGGATTGAAATGCAGTGGAATGCAGTGGAATGGAATGTAGTGGAAAGTAATGGAATAGTATTTAATAGAGAGGAATGGGATGGAGTGGAGTGGAGTGGAATTGAGTGGAGTGGAATGGAATGAAGTGGAGTGGAGTTTAATGGAATGCAGTGGAGTGAAGTGGAATGGAATGGAATGGAGTGGAAAGGAATTGAAAGGAATGGAGTGGAATGGAATGGAGTGGACTGGGATGGAGTGTAATGGAATAGAATTTAGAGTAAGGGAGTGGAATAGAATGCTGTGTAGTGTAGTGGAGGGTGGTGGAATGGAATGGAGTGGAGTGGAGTGGAGTGGACTGGAGTGGAAAGAAATGAAGTGGGACGGATTGGAATGGAGTGGAATGGAGAGGAGTGGAATGGCGTGGAGTGAAGTGGAATGGAATGGAACGGAGTTGAGTGGAATGGAGTGGATTTTAATGGACTGAAATGGAGTGGAGTGGAGTGGAGTGCAGTGCAGTATAATTAAATGGAAAAAATGGAGTGGAGTGGAGTGGAGAGGAGTGGAATGCGGTGGAATGGAATGGAGTGCATTGGAGGGTAGTGCAGTGGAGAGGAATGGAATGGACGAAAGTGGATTGGAGTGGAAAGGAATGGAATGCAGTGGAGTGGAGTGGAGTGTCATAGTATGGAAAGGAGTGAAGTGGAATGGATTGGAGTTGAATGGAGTGGAATGGAGGGAAATGGTGTTGAATGAAGTGGAGTGGAGTGGAATGGAGTGCAATTGACTGGAATAGAAAGGAAGGGGACGGAATGGAGTGGCGTGCAGTGGAATGGACTGGAATGGAAGGGAATGGAATGGAATGGACTGGAATGAAATGGAATGGATTGGAATGGTATGGAAGGGCATAGAACGGAGTAGAATGGAGTGGAATGGATCGAAATGGATTGGAAAGGAGTGGAATGGAACAGAATGAAATGGAATGGAATGGAGTGGAGTGGAATGGCTTGGAATTGAATGGAGTGGAGTGTAAAGGAATGGATTGCAGTAGAATGGATAGGAATGGAATGGAGTGGAGGGCAGTGGAATTGAATGGAATGGAGTGCAGTGGAGTGGAGTGGACTGGAATGCAGTGGAAAGGAGTGGAATCGAATGGAATGGAGTGGATTGGAATAGAGTGGAATGCAATGGAATAGAAAGAAATCGAACGGAGTAGATTGGAATGGAATGCAGTGGAGTGGAGTGGAGTGGTGTGGGAAATAGCGGAGTGAATTGGAATGGAATGGAGTGTAGTGGAATGGAGTGCAATGGAATAGAGTGAAGTGCAGAGGAGAGGAATGCGATGGAAGGGAGTGCAGTGGAATGGAGAAGAATGCAATGGATAGGAATGGAGTGGAGTGGAGTGGAGTAGAGTGCAGTCCAATGGAAAGTAATGAGGTAGAGTGGAGTGGAGTGGAGTAGAG
Source organism: Pongo pygmaeus (assembly GCF_028885625.2). Taxonomy (NCBI): domain Eukaryota; kingdom Metazoa; phylum Chordata; class Mammalia; order Primates; family Hominidae; genus Pongo; species Pongo pygmaeus. The sequence continues at coordinate 15,251,473 of NC_085931.1, read as the reverse complement.
TGCAGTCGAATGGACAGTAATGAAGTGGAGTGGAATGGAATGGAGTGGAGTGGAATGGAATGGAATGGATTAAGGAGGAATGGAGTGGAGAGGAATGGAGTAAAGTGGAATGGAATGGTACAGAGTGGAATGGAATGGAATGGAATCCAATGTAGTGGAGAGAAGTGGAATGGAGTTGAATGGATTGGAATGTAGTGGAGTGGAGTGGAATTGAATGCAATGGAATGCAGCACAATGGAGTGGAGGGAGTGGAGGACTGTGGAATAGAATGGAATGTAATGGAGTATAGTGGAATGGAATGGAGAGGAGTGGAGTGGAATGGAATGGAGAGGAATGCGGTGGAGTGGAGTGGATAGAGTGAGTTGCAGTGGAATGGAATGGAATGAAATGGAATGGAGTCGAATGTAATGGAGTGAAGTGCAATGGAACGTAGTGGAAAGGAGTGAAGTGGAATGGAACGTAGTGGAGAGGAGTGAAGTGGAATGGAATAGAGTGGAGTGGAGTGGAAAGGAGGGGAATGCAATGGAATGGAATGGAATGGAACAGAAAGGAGTGGAGTGGAGTGGAATGCAGGGCAGCGGAGTAGAGTGGAATTAGGTGTAGTGGAAGGGAATGGAGTGGAGTGGAAAGGAAAGGAGTGAAATGGAATGGAATGGAATGGAATGGAGTGAAGTAGACTGGAATTCAGTGGAGTGAAGTGGATGGAGTGGAGTGCAATGGAATGCAATGGAATGGAGTGGAGCGGAGAGGACAGGAATGGAGCAGAATGGATTGAAATGCAGTGGAATGCAGTGGAGTAGAATGGAGTGGAAAGTAATGGAACGGTATTTAATAGAGAGGAATGGGATGGAGTGGAGTAGAGTGGAGTGGAATTGAGTGGAGTGGAATGGAATGAAGTGGAGTGGAGTTTAATGGAATGCAGTCGAGTGAAGTGGAATGGAATGGAATGGAATGGAAAGGAATTGAAAGGAATGGAGTGGAATGGAATGGAGTGGACTGAATGGAGTGGAATGGAATGGAATTTAGAGAAAGGGAGTGGAATAGAATGGAGTGGAGTGTAGCAGAGTGTAGTGGAATTGAATGGAGTGGAATGGAGTGGAGTGGAGTGGACTGGAGTGGAATGAAATGAAGTGGGACGGATTGGAATGGAGTGGAATGGAGTGGAGTGGAATGGAGTGGAGTTAAGTGGAATGGAATGGAATGGAGTTGAGTGGAATGGAGTGTATTTTAATGGACTGAAATGGAGTGGAGTGGAGTGGAATGCAGTGCAGTGCAGTATAATGAAATGGAAAGAATGGAGTGGAGTGGAGAGGAGTGGAATGCGGTGGAATGGAATGGAGTGCAGTGGAGTGGAGTGCAGTGGAGAGGAATGGAATGGACGAAAGTGGATTGGAGTGGAATGGAATGGAATGGAGTGGAGTGGAGTGGAGTGTCATAGTATGGAAAGGAGTGAAGTGGAATTGATTGGAGTTGAATGGAGTGGAATGGAGGGAAATGGTGTTGAATGAAGTGGAGTGGAGTGGAGTGGAGTGCAGTTGACTGGAAAATAATGGAATAGAACGGAATGGAGTGGAGTGGAGTGGAATGGACTTGAATGGAAGGGAATGGAATGGAATGGAATGGACTGGAATGAAATGAAATGGATTGGAATGGTATGGAAGGGTATAGAACGGAGTAGAATGGAGTGAAATTGATTGGAAAGGAGTGGAATGGAATGGAATGGAATGGAGTGGAGTGGAGTGGAATGGCTTGGAATTGAATGGAGTGGAGTGGAATGGAATGGAATGCAGTAGAATGGATAGGAATGGAATGGAGTGGAGGGCAGTGGAATGGAATGGAATGGAGTGGAGGGCGGTGGAATGGAATGGAATGGAGTGCAGCGGAGTGGGGTGGAATGGAATGGAATGGAGTGCAGCGGAGTGGAGTGGACTGGAATGCAGTGGAAAGGAGTGGAATGGAATGGAATGGAGTGGATTGGAATAGAGTGGAATGCAATGGAATAGAATGAAATGGAATGGAGTAGAGTGGAATGGAATGGAGTGGAGTGGAATACAGTGGAGTGAAATGGAGCTGTGTGGAGTGGAATGAAATGGAGTGGAGTGGAATTGAAAGCAATGGGTTGGAAAGGAATGCAATGGAATGGAGTGGAATTTAAAGGACTAGAGTGGAAAGGAGAGCAATGGAATGGAGAGGAATGGACTGCAACGGAATGGAATAGAATGGAATGGAATGGAGTAGAGTGGAATGGAATGCAGGGGGGTGGAGTGCAGTGGAGTGGAGTGTTGTGGTGTGGACAATAGCGGAGTGGAGTGGAATGGAATGGAGTGGAGTGGAATGGAATGTGATACAATGGAATGGAGTGGAGTGGAGTGGAGAGGAATAGAATGGAAGGGAGTGGAGTGGAATGGAGAAGAATGCAATGGTGTAGAATGGAGTGGAGTGGGTGCAGTGGAGTGGAGTGCAGTCGAATGGAAAGTAATGAAGTGGAGTGGAACGGAAGGGAATGGAGTGGAGTGGAGTGGAATGGAATGGAATGGAGTAAAGTGGAATGGAATGGAGAGGAATGGAGTAGAGTGGAATAGAATGGTATGGAATGGAATGGAATTGAATGGAATCGAATGGAGTGGAGTGGAGTGCAATGAGTTGAATGGATTGGAATGTGGTTGAGTGGAGTGGAAAGGAATGCAATGGAATGGAGCACAATGGAGTGGGGGGAGTGGAGGGCTGTGGAATTGAATGGAATGTAGTGGAGTGGAGTGCAATGGAACTTAGTGAAGTGTAATGGAATGTAGTGGAGAGGAGTGAAGTGGACTGGAATTGAGTGGAGGGGAATGGAATAAAGAGGAATGGAATGGAATGGAGTGGAGTGGAATGGAAAGCAGTGCAGCGGAGTGGAGTGTAATGGAATGCAGTGGAATGGAATGGAGTGGATTGGAATTGAGTGCAATGGAATGGAGTGGAGTGGAGAGGAATGGAAAGGAAGGGCGTGCAGTGGAACGGAGAAGAATGGAATGGAGAGGACTGAAGTAGAGTGGAAGGCAGTGGAGTGGAGTGCAGTCGAATGGAATGTAATGAAGTGGAGTAGATTGGAATGGTGTGGAGTGGGATGGAATGGAATGGAGTAAAGCGGAAAGGAGTGGAGAGGAATGGAGCAGATGGAATGGAATGTTATGGTGTGGAATGGAATGGAATGGAATCGAATGGAGTGGAGTGGAGTGGAATGGAGTTGAATGGATTATAATGTAGTGGAGAGGAATGGAGCAAATGGAATGGAATGTTATGGTGTGGAATGGAATGGAATGGAATCGAATGGAGTGGAGTGGAGTGGAATGGAGTTGAATGGATTATAATGTAGTGGAGTGGAGTGGAATGGAATGCAATGGAATGGAGCACAATGGAGTGGAGTCAGTGGAGGGCTGTTGAATAGAATGGAATGTAATGGAGTGGAGTGGAATGGAGTGGAGAGGAATGGAGTGGAGTGGAGTGGAAGGAATGGGTTGCAGTAGAATGGAATGGAATGAAATGGAGTGGTGTAGAATGGAATGGAGTGAAGTGTAACGCAATGTACTGGAGAGAAGTGAAGTGGACTGGAATGGAGTGGAGTGGAATGGAATTAAGTGGAGTGGAGTTTAACAGAATGCAGTGGAGTGAAGTGCAATGGAATGGAATGGAGTGGAAAGGAATTGAAAGGAATGGAGTGGAATGGAAAGGAGTGTAGCGGAATGGAATGGAATTTAGTGGAGGGGAGAGGAATGGAGTGGAGTGGAGTGGAGTGGAGTGCACTGGAATGGAATGAAGTGGAGTGGAGTGTAGTGGACTGGATTGTACTGGAATGGAGTGGACTGGAAGGAATGAAGTGTAGTGGAATGGAATGAAGTGGAGTGGAAGGGAATGGAATGGAAGAGTTGAGAGAAATGGAGTGGATTGGATTACAGTGGATAGGAATAGAGTGTAATGTAATGGAATGGAGTGGAGTGGACTGGAATGGAGAAGAGTGGACTGGAAGGGAATAGAATGAAATGGAATGGGATAGAGAGGAGTGGAATCGAATGAAGTGGAGTGGAATGGAATAGAATGGAATGTTGTTCAGTGGAATGGAGTGGAGTGGAATGGAGTGGAGTGGAATGGAGTGGAGTGGAATTGAAGGAAGTGGAGTGGAATGGAATGCACAGGAATGGAATGGAATGTATTGGAATATAGTGGAGTGGACTGGAATAGAGTGGAGTGGAGTGGAAGGGAGTGGAATGGAATGGAATTAAATGGTTTGGGGTGGATTGTATCTGAATGAAGTGGAATTGATAGGAATGGAGTTGAGTGGAATGGAATGGAATGGAGTGGAGTGGATTGGAGTTGAGTGGACTGGAATAGAGAAGAATGGAATAGAATGGAGTGGAATGGAATGAAATGGAACGGAATGGAATGGAGTGGAATGGAATTGAGTGGTGTGGAGTGGAAAGGAGTGGAGTGTAGTGGAATGCAATGGAATGGAATGGAATGGGGTGGAGTAGAATGGAATGGAATGGGGTGGAGTAGAATGGAACGGAATGGAATGGAGTGTAATTCAGTGGAGTGGACTGGAATGGAATGAAATGGAATGCACTAGAATGGAATGGAATGGAGTGGAGTGGAACGCAATGGCATGGAATGGAGTATAGTTTAGTAGGGTTTAGTGGAGTGAACGGGAATGGAATGGAATGGAATATAATGGATTGGAGTGGAATGGACTGAAGTGGAATGGAGTGGAGTGGATTTCATTGGAGTAGAATGGAATGGATTTAACTGGATTGAAGTGGATTGGAATGAAAATGATTGCAATGGAATGGATATGAGTGGAATGGAGTGTTGTGGAGTGTAATGGAAAGGAATGGAATGGAGTGAAATTGAATGGAGTGGAGTGGCGAGGATTGGAGTGGAGAGGAACGGACTGGAGTGGAGGGGAATGAAGTTGAATGGAGTGGATTGGAGTGGACAGGTTTAATGTAATGAAAAGCACTGTAGTGGAATGAAGTGGAACGGGAGGGATTGGAATGGAGGGGAATGGATTACAATGTAGTGGAGTGGAATTGAATGGAGTGGAAAGGATTGGAGTGGAGTGTAATGGAATGGAATGCAGTGTAAGGGAATAGAATGGAGTGTAGTGAAATTGAATTGATTAGAAGGAGGGGAGTGGAATTGAATGGAATTGAATATAGTCAATGAAATTGAATGGATTGGAATGGAATGGATTGGCTTGGATTGACTGGATTGTAGTGGAATGGAGTGGAATGCGTTACAAAGGAGTGGAGTGGAATGGAATGGAATGGAGTGCAGTGGAATGGAAAGGAGTGGAATGGACTGGATTGGAGCGGATTGGAGTGGAATGGTGTGGAGTGGAGTGGACTGGATTGGAATGGAAGGGAGGGGAACGCAGTGGAATGGAATGGAACACAGCGGAGTTGAGTGGAGTGGAGTGGATATAAATACATTGGAATGGAGTGGAATGAAGTGGAGTGGAATGGAGTGGAATGGAGTGGAATGGAATATAGCAGAGAGGAATGTAATGGAATGTAGTGGAGTGGAGTGCAGTGCAGTGGAGTGGAGAGGAATAGAGTGGAGTGGAGTGGAGTTGAACTGAATGGAAAGGAGTGGAACGGAAAGGAATGGAATGGAGTCGAGGGCAGTGGAATGGAATGAATTGGAGTGGAGTGGATTGGAATGGAGTGGAATGGAGGGCAAAGGATTGGAATGGAGAGGAGAGAATTGGAGTGGAAAGAATTGGAATGGAATGGAATGAAGTCGAGTGGAGTGGAATGGAGTGGAATGGATTGGAATGAAGTGGACTCGAGTGGAATGGAGTGCAATGGATTCCATTGGAGTAGAGTGGAGTGGACTGGAATGGAGTGTAATGGAGTGGAATCGAGTTGAATGAAGTGGAGTGGAATGAAGTGGAATGGAATGGAATGGAATGGAATGGAGTGGAGTATACTGGAATGGATTTGAATGCAGTGGATTCCAGTGGAATGGAATGGAAAGGAACGGAGCAGAGTAGAGTGGAATGGACTGGAGTGGAGGATATTGTAGTGGAGTGGCGTGGAACGGAGTGGAGTCGAAAGAAATGGAGTGCAGTAGAGTGGAATAGAATGGAACGGAATTTAATGGAATGGAATTGGGTGGAATGGAAAGGAGTGGCATGGAATGGAGTACAGTGAAATGGAGTAGAGTGGAGTGCGTTCGAATGGAAAGGAATGGAGTGGAGAGCAGTGGAGTGGAGTGGAGAGGAATGGAGTGGAATGGAGTGGAATGCAGTGCAGTGGAGACGAGTGGAAGGGAATGGTCTGGAGTGATTTGTATTGGAATGCAATGGAGAGAAGTGCAATTGAATGGAATGGAATGGAGTGGAGTGGAGTGGACTTGAATGCAGTGGAATGAAGTGGAATGGAATGGAATTGAGTGGTTTGGAAAGGACTGGAATGGAATGTAGTGGATTGCAGTGGAAACGAATGGAATGGAGTGGAGTGGAGTGGAGTGGACTGGAATGGAATGGAGTACAGTGGCAAGGAATGTAGTGGAGTAGAGTGGAGTGCAGTGGAGTAGAGTGGAATAGAGTGCAGCAGAGTGGAACGGAATGGAGTGGAGTGGAAGAGGTTGCAATGGAATGGAATGGAGTGCAGGGGAATAGACAGGAATGGAGTGGAGTGGAGTGGAATGGACTGGAATGGAGTGTAATAGAGTGCAATGTAGTGGAATGGAGTGGAGTGGATTGGAATGGAAAGGACTGGAATGGAATGGAGTTCAGTGGCGTGGAATGGAGTGCAATGGTTTGGAATGGAGTGGAGTCGAGTGGGATGGAATGGAATGGAATGGAGCAGAGTGGAGTGGAATGGGGTGGAGTGGAGTGCAATGTAATGGAATGGAGTAGAATTTAATGGAATGTAGTGGAGTGGAATGGAGTGAAATCTAATGGAGTGGAATGGAATGGAGAGGGGTAGAGTGGAGTGGAGAAGACTGGAGTGCAATGGAATGGAGTGGAGTGGAAGGGAATGGAATGGAATGGAGTGTAATGGGGTGAGGTGGAATGGAATGGATTCTATTGGAGTACAGTGGAGTGGACTGGAATGGAGTGGATTAGAGTGGAATCGCGTGTAATGAAGTGTTGTGAAATGGAGTGGAATGCTATGGAATGGAATGGAATGGAGTAGATTGGACTGAAATGGAGTGATGTGGATTGGAGTGGAATGGAGTGGAGGGGATTGGAATGAAATTGAGATGATTGGAGTGGAATGGTGTGGAGTGGAATGGAATGCAATGTAATGGAGTGGAATGGATATGAGTGGAGTGCAATGGAATGGAGTGGAATGCAGTGGAATGGAATGGAATGCAGTGGAGTGGGCTGAATTGGACTGGATTGGAGAAGAAGGGAGTGAAATAGAGTCGAATAGAGTGGAGTGGAGTAGAGTAGAATAGAATGGAATGGACTAGAGTTGAGAAGAGTGGAATGCAATTGAGTGAAGTCGAGTGGAATGGAACGGAATGGATTGGGATTTAATGGAATGGAATGGAGTGGAATTGAATGGCAGATAGTGGAGTGTATTGCAATGGAATGGAATGGAGTGGAGTGCAGGGGAGTGGACTGCATTGGAGTGCAATGGAGTGGAATCGAGTTGAATATACTTGAGTGGAATGGAGTGGAATTGTATTTAATGGAATGGAATGGAGTGAAGTGGATTGGAATGGAGTGGAATGATTTGGAATGGATTTGAGTGGATTGGAATGGAATGGAATTGAATAGAATGGAATGGAATGGAGTGGATGGGAATGGAGAAGTTTGGAATTTGTTGGAGTGGAGTGGCCTGGAATTGACTTGAATGCAGTGGAATGGGGTGGAATGAAGTGGTATGCAATGGAGTGGAATGGAATCGAATGGTATGGAATGGAGGGGAGTGGAGTGGAATGCAGTAGAATGCATTGGAACAGAGTGGAGCGTAGTTGAATGGCGAGGAGTGGAATGGAATGGAATGCAATGGAATGTAGTGGAGTGTAATGCACAGGAGTGGAGTGGAATGGAATTGAATGGAATGGAATGGAGAGGAGTGGATTGGAATGTAGTGGAAGTGAATGGAGTAGAGTGGATTGGAATGTAGGGGAGTGGATTGGAAAGAAATGGAATGGAATGGAATGGAGTTGAGAGGAGTGTAATAGATTGGATTTGACTGGAAAGGATTTGAGTGGAGTGGAAAGGAATGGAATGCAATTGAATGGATTAAGTGGAATAGCTTGCAGTGGAAAGTAGTAGAGTGGCAAGCACTGAAGTGGAATGGAATGGAGTGGATTGGAGTGGAGTGGAGTGGAGTGAAATGAAATGGAATAGAACGGAATGGAGTGGAATGGAAAGGAGTGGGGAGGACTGGTATGGACAGGAATCGAATGGAGTGGAATGGAATGGACTGGAGTGGAGTGGACTTGAATGGAATGGAGTAGAGTGTAATGGAGTGGAATGAATTGAAGTGGAGTGGATTAGAGTATAATGGAATGGAATGGAGTGGAGTGGAATGGAGTGGAAAGGAATGGAGCGAATGAAAGGGAATGGAGTGGAGGGGAGTGGAGTGGAATGGATTAGAATGGACTGCAATGGAGTGTAACGGAATAGAATGGAAAGGAATGGAATTCAGTGGAGTGGAATGGAATTGACGGCAATGGAGTGGATTGAAATGGAATGGATTGGAATGGAATGAAAAGGCATGGAATGAAGTGGAATGGAGTGAAATGGATTGGAGTGAAGCAGAAAGGAGTGGAATGGAATGGAAGAGAATGGAACGGTGTGGAGTGGAGTGCAATTGAGTGGGACGTATTAGAATGGTGTGGAGTGGAGTGGAATGGTTTGGAGTGGAATGGAGCAGAGTGAAGTGGAATGGAGTGGAGTGGAATGTAATGGAATTGAATGGATTGGAATGGAGTGGAGTGGACTGCAGTGGAGTGCAGTATAATGGAATGGAATGAAATGGAACGGAGTGAAGTGGAATGGAGTGGAGTGGAATGGAGTGGAGTGGACTGTAATAGAGTGGTATGGAATGAATGGAGTGGAATGTGTTGTAATGTATTATATTGGAGTGCAGTGGAGTGGAATAGAGTGGCGTAGGGTGGAATGGAGTGGAATGAAATGGAATGAAGTGGAATGGAGTGGAGTGGAGTGGAATGGAGTGCAGTGGAGTGCAAGGGAGATGAATGTAATGGAATGGAATGGAGTAGAGTTCAATGGAGTGGAGTGGAAAAGAGTAGAGTGGAATGGAATGGAATGGAGAGGAATGGAGTGGATTGGAGTTGAATGGAATGGAATGGAGTGGAGTAAAATGGAGCGAATTGGAGTGGAATGGAGTGCAATGGAATGCAGTGGAAGGGAGATGAATGTAATGGAATGGAATGGAGTAGAGTGCAATGGAGTGGAGTGGAATGGAGTAGAGAAGAATGGAATGGAATGGAGTGGAATGGAATAGAGAGGAATGGAATGGAATGGAGTGGATTGGAGTTGAATAGAATAGAATAGAGTGGAGTAGAATGGAGTGGAGTTGAGTGGAATGGAGTGGAATGCAATGCAGTGGAATGGAATGGAGTGGAGTGGAGTGGAGTGGAATGAAATGGAATGGAAAGAAAGGGATGGGGTGGAATGGAGTGGAGCGAAAGGGATGGGGTGGAATGGAGTGGAGCGAAAGGAATGGACTGGAATGGAATGCAGTTGAGTGGAATGGGTTGGAGTTGAGTGGCGTGGAGGGGAATGGAATTGAATGTAATGCAAGGGAATGGGGTGTAGTGGAACGGATTGGAGTGGAATGGAATTGACTGGAGTGAACTGGTGTGGAATGGAATGGAGTGGAGTGGAGTGGGGTGCAATGAAATGGAATGGAACGGAAAGGGATGGCGAGGAATGGACTGGAGTGGAGTGGAATAGAGAGGAATGTAATAAAGTGGAAAGGAATGGAGAAGAGTGGACTGGAATGGAGTTGGATGGACTGGAATGTACTGGAATACTTTGAAATGTAATGTAATGGAAAGGAATGGAATGGAATGGAATGGAATGGAATGGAATGGAATGGAATGGAGTGGAGTGGAGTGGAATGGAGGGGAATGGATTTCAAAGCAGTGGAAAGAAATGGAATGGATTGGAATGGAATAGAATGGCATGGAATGGAGTTGAGTGGAGTGGTATGTAGCAGAATGGAGAGGAAAGGAGTGGAATGGAATGGATTGGAATGGAATGGAGTAGAGTGGATTGGAAGGAAGTGGAGTGGACTGGAATGAAATGGAGTGGAATGGAGTGTAGTGGAATGGAATTGATTGGAGTGGAGTGGAAAGGAGTGGAGTGAAATGCAATGGAATGGAATGGAATGCAGTGGAGTGGAGTGGAATGGAGTGGAATGGATTTCAATGGAGTGGAATGGAATGGATTGGAATGGAATAGAATGGCATGGAATGGAGTTGAGTGGAGTGGTAGGGAATGGAGTGGAGTGGAAAACAGTGGAATGGAACGGATTGGAATATAATGGATTCGAGTGGAGTGTTATGGAGTGGAATGGATTGGAATGGATTGGAATGGAATGGAGTGGAGTGGAATAAAATGGGTACGAATGGAATGGAATTTAGTGAAGTGTAATGGAGTGGAGTGGAAAGGAGTTGACTGGAGTTGAATGGAATGGAATGAATTGGGGTGGAATCGAGTGGAACGGAGTGGAACAGAGTGGAGTAGAATGGAGGGGAACTAAACTGAATGGTATGGAGTGGAACGGAATGGAGTGGATTGGAATTGATTGTAATGGACTGGTTTTGAATGCAGTGGAATGGAATGGAGTGGTTTGGAGTGCAATGGAATTGAATAGAATGGTGCAGAATGGAGTGGAATTGAGTGTAATGGAACGGAGTTTAATAGAGTGGAATGGAATGGAATGGAGTGGAGTGGAATCGAGTGGAGTGGAGTGGAATGGATTGGACTGCAAGGTTATGGAATTGAATGCAGTGGTGTGAAGTGTAGGAGAGTGGAGGGGAAAGGAATGGAGTGGAGTGGAATGCATTGGAACGGAATGGAGTAGAGTGGAGTGCAGTGTAATGGAATGGAATTGAGTAGAGTGGAATGGAGTGGACTATAATTAAGTGGAATGGAGAGGAAAGGAGTGGAATGGAGTGGAGATGAATAAAATGGAATGGAATGGAATGCAGTGGAGTGGAGTCGAATGGAGTGGAATGGATTGGAATATAGTGGAGTGGAGTAGAATGGAATAGAAAGGAGTGGAGTGGAGTGCAGTGTAATTGAAAGGAATGGAGTGGAGTGCTGTGTAGTGGACTGGAATGGAATGGAATTGTTGGAATGCAGTTGAGTGGAATGGAGTTGAACAGAATGGAATGGAAAGGAACAGAATGGAGTGGAGTGGGTTGGAGTGGAATGGAATTGAATCTATAGGAATGGAATAGAGTGGAAAGGAATGGAATGGAATGGAATGGAGTGCAGTGGAGTGGAATGGAGTGGAGTGTAGTGAAGTGGAATTGAATGGCGTGAAGTGAAGTGGATTGGAACAGAATGGAATGGAGTGCAGTGGAATGGAATGGAATGTACTGGAGTGGATTGAACTGGACAGGAATCGAGAGGAATGCAGTGGAATGGAGTAGTTTGGAGTGGAGTGCAATGAAGTGGAATGGAATGGAATGGAGTGGAGTGGAGTGCAATGGAGTGGAATGGATTGGAATGCAATGGAAAGGACTGTAATGAAATGGAATGGAATGGAGTGTAGTGGAGTGGAATGGAGTGGAGTGGAATGGAGTGGAGTGGAATGGAGTGCAGTGAATTGGAATGGAATGGAATGGAATGGAGTGGAAGGAAGTGGAATGGAATGGATTGGAATGGAGTGGAGTGGAATGGAGTGGATTGCACTGCAATAGAATAGAGTGGAATGGAGTACAGTGGAAAGGAAGGGAGTTCAGTGGACTGGAATGAAGCAGAGTGGAAGAATGGAGTGGAATGGAATGGAATGGAGTGGAGTGGAGTGGAAAGGAGTGGAGTGGAGTGGAGTGGAAAGGAGTGGAGTGGAGTGGAATGGAATGGAGTGTAGTCGAGTGGATTGAAATGGAATGTAACGGAGCGGAGCAGAATGGAGCAGAATGGATTGAAGTGGAATGCAGTGGAACGGAATGCAATGGAGAGGAATGGAATGGAATGGAATGGAATTGAATGCAATGGAATAGAATGGAATGGAATAGAATAGAATGTAATGGAGTGGAATGGAATGCAGTGCATAGGAGTCGAGTGGTATTTAGAAGAATGCAATGGAATGGAGTGGAATGGTGTGGAATGGAATGGAGTGTAGTGGAGTAGAGTGAAGTGGGATGGAGTGGAATGAAGTGTTGTGGAATGGACTGGAAAGGAATAAAATGGAATGGAATGGAGAGGAGAGGAGTGGAATGGAGTGGAATGGATTTGAATGGAGTAGAGTTGAGTGGAATGTAATGGAATGGAAAAGATTGGAGTGGAGTGGAGTGGAATAGATTGTAATGGACTGGAGTGGAGTGTAATGGAACGGAAGGGAATGGATCAGAATAGAGTGGAAGGAAATGGAGTGGAGTGGATTATATTGGAATGGAATGGAATGGAGTGGAGAGAAGTTGAGTGGAACAGAATGGATTGGAATGGTTTGGAGTGGAGTGGAGTGAACTTGAGTTCAGTGGAATGGAATGGAATGGAACGAGTGGATTGGAATAGAATGGAGTGGAATAGAATGGACTGTAGTGGAGTTGAATAGAGTGGAATGGAGTTCAGTGGACTGGAATGGAGTGGAGTGGAAGGAATGAATTGAAATGGAATGGAATGGAATGGAGTAGAGTGGAGTGGAGTGTAATTGAGTGAAATGGTGTGGAATGGAGTGGAGTGGAATGGATTGGAATTGAACGGAGTGGTGTGGAGTTTAATGTAGTGCAGTGGATCGGAATGAGCTTGAATGGAATGGAAGGGAATGGATTGGAGTGGAATGGAGTTGAGTGAAATGGAATGAAGTGCAGTGTATTAGAATGGAGTATACTGGAAGGAATGGAGTGGAATGGAATAGAATGGAATGGAATGGAATGGAGTAGAGTAGATTGGAGTGCAATGGATTGTAATGGAGTGGAAAGGAGTGGAGTGGAATGGAATGGAAGGGAACAGAGTGCAGTGGAGTGCAATGGAGTGCAGTGGAATAGAGTAGAGTGGACTGGAATGGAGTGGAGAGGAATGGAATGGAATAGAATGGAATGGAATGGAATAGAATGGAATGGAATGGAATAGAATGGAATGGAATGGAGTGGACTGGAATGGAATGGAGTGGACTGGATCGGAATGGAGTGGATTGGAGTGGAATGGAGTGGTTTGGAGTGGAATGGAGTGGAGTGGAATGCAATAGAATGGAATGCAATGGACTGAAGTGGAGTGGAATGGAGTGCAGTGGAATGGAATGTAGTGGAGTACAGTGGAGTGGAACAGAAAGGAGAGGAGTGGATAGGAGTGGAGTGGAATGAAATGGAATGGAATGGGATGGAGTGGAATGGAGTGGAGTGGAGTGGAATGGAAAGAAGTGGAATGGAGAGGAATGGAATGGAGTGGATATGGGTGACGTTGAGTGGAATGGAATGGTATGGAGTGGAGAGGACTGAAGTGTGGTATGGAATAGAGTGGAATTGAGTGGAGTTGAGTGGACTGGACTGCAGTGGAATGGAATGGAATGAAATGAAGTGGAGTGGAATGGTGTGGATTTGAGCGGAGTGGAGTGGAGTGGAACGGTGTGGAGTGGACTGGATTGGAGTGTATTGGAATGGAATGGAGTGGAAATAAGTGGAATGGAGTGGGGTGAAGTCAAGTGGAGTGGAATGGAATGAAGTGCATTGGAATGGATTGGAAAGGAATCTAGTGGAGTAAAGTGTAATGGAGTGGAATGGAATGGAATGGAATGGACTACATTGGAATGGAGTGGAATGGAATGAAATGGAGTGGAATGGAATGAAGTGGAGTGGAATTCATTCGAATGGAATGGAATGGAATGGAGTGAAGTGGAATGGAATGGAGTGGAGTTTAATGGAGTGTAGTGGATGGGAGAGGAGTGGATTGGATGGAATGGAGTGGAGTGGACTGCAATGGAGTGTATTGGAATGCAATGGAGTGGAATATAATGGAATGGAATGGAGTGGAGTGGAATGAAGTGGAGTGGAATGGAATGGAATGGAGTGGAGTGGAGTAGAATTAGTGGAGTAGAGGGGAATGGAGTTGAATGCAATGGAATGGAATGGAGTGGAGTGGAATGGAGTGAAGTTTAATGGAGTAGATTGGATTGGAATGGAATGGAGTGGAATGGAATGGAATGGAATAGAGCTGGGTGGAATGCAGGGGAATGGAATTGATTGGAGTGGAATGCAGTGCATTGGAGTGGAAGGTAATGGAGTGGCGTGGTGTGTAGTACAGTGTGGTGGAGTGGAATAAAATGGAATGAAATGTAAAGGAGTGAGGTGGAACGGAGTGGAGTGGAGTGGAATGGAGACGACTGGAATGGAGTGGAATAGAATGGAGTGAACTGGAGGATGAAGGAGGGGAATGGACTGGAGTGGAGTACATTGCAGTGGCGTGGAGTAGAGTGGAAAGGACTGGAGTGGATTGGAATGGAATGGAGGGCAGTGGAGTGGAATGGACTGGAATGGAGTTTAATGGGTTTGAATGGAGTGAAATGAAATGGAATGGATTGGAATCGAAAGGAATGGCAGAGAATGGAGTGGAATTGAGTGGGATGGTGTGGAGTGCAGTTGAAAGGAGTGGAATGGAGTAGAATGGAATGAAAGGGAAAGGAGTGGAGTGGAGTGGAATGGAGTAGAGTGGATTGGAATGGAATGGAAATGAATGGAGCAAAGTGGAGTGGAATAGAATGGAGTGGAATAGAGTGGAGGGGAGTGGAATGGAATGCAATGGAGTGTAGTGGAATGGAGTGGAATTGAATTAAGTGGAAAGGAGTGGAGTGGAATGAAATGGAATAGAGTGGAGTGGAATGGAAAGGAATGGAATGGAATGGAATGGAAGGGAATAGAATGGAATGGAGTGGAATGGAGTGGAGTGTAGTGGGATGGAGTGCAACGGAATGGACGGGAGTGGAATGGAGTGCAATGGAATGGATTGGAGTGGAGTGGAGTGGAATGGAATGAAATGGAGCAGATTGGAATGTAGTAGTATGGAAAGGAATGGAATTGAGTGGAGTGGAGTGCAGTGCAGTGGAATGGAATGGAATGAAATGAAGTGGACTGGAATGTAATGGAGCTGAGAGCAGTGGACTGGAGTGGAAAGGAGGAGAGTGGACTGGATTGGAGTGTAGCGAAATAGAATGGAGTGGAATTGAATGGGATGGAATTTAGTAGAGTGAAATGGAGTGGAATGGACTGGAATGGAGTGTAATGGATTGGAATGGACAGAACGGAAGTGGAATGGAATGGAGCAGAGTAGAGTGGAATGGAGTGGAGTGGAATTGAGTGGAGTGTAGTGGAATAGAATGGAATGGAGTGGAGTGGAATAGAGTGGAAAGGAATGGAGTGGAAAGAACTGGAGTGCAGTGGATAGAGTGGAGTGCAGTGGAATGGAATGGAATGCAATAGAATGGAAAGAAGTGGAGTGGAATGGAGTGGAGTGGAGTGGAATTCAGTGGAGATAAATGGAATGGGAAGGAATGGAGTGGAGTGGAGTGGAGTAAAGTGGATTGGAGTGGAATGGAGTTGAGTGGAATGTAATGGAATGGAGTGAAGTGGAATAGATTGGAGTGGAATGGAGTAGAGTGGAAGGGAATGGAATGGAGTTGAACGGAATGGAATGTAATTGAACGGAATTGAAGGGAGTGGAATGTAATTTACTGGAATGGATTAGAGTGGACTGGAATGGAGTCGAGTTCAGTAGCATGGAATAGAAAGGAATGGAGTGGAGTGTAATTGACAGTAGTAGAATGCAGTGGAGTGGAGTGCAGTGGAGTGTAATGGAATGGAGCAGAATGGAGAGCAATGTAGTGGAATCAATGGAGTGGAATGGAGAGGAATTTAGGAGAATGGAGTGGATTGGAGTGGAATGCAGTGGAGTGGATTGGAGCGGAATGGAGTGGAATGCAGGGGAATGGAGTGGAAAGGAGTGGAATGGAGTGGAGTGGAGTACAGTGGAGTGGAATGGAATGGAGTGGACTGCAGAGGATTTGAGTGGAACGAAATGGAACGGAAAGGAATGGAGTGTAATGGAATGGAGTTGAGTGGAAAGGAGAGGAAAGGAATGGAGTGGAATGGAGTGGAGTGGCGACGAGTTGAGTGGAACTAAATGGAATGGAAAGGAATGGAGTGTAATGGAATGAAGTTGAACGGAATGGAGAGGAAAGGAATGGAGTGGAGAGGAGTGTAGTGGAGTTGAATGGAATGGAATGGAGTGGAGTGGAATGGAGTAGAGCGGAGTGGAATGGAATGGAGTTGAAACAAATGGAATGGAGTGGGTTGAAGTGGAGTGGAGTGGAATGGAATGTAGTGGATTGGAACTGTTTGGTATGGAATGAATTGGAATGCAGTGGAATGGAGTGGAATGGTGTGGATTGGAATGGAGTGGAATGGAGTGGAATGTAAAGGAGTAGAGTGGAATGGAATGGAACGCAATGAAGTGGAATGGAGTGGAGTGGAGTGGAATGCAGTGGAATGGAATAGTATGGAATGGAGTAGAGTGGTATGGAATGGATTGGAGTTTAATGGAATGGAGTAGAGCGGATTGGAGTGGAATGAAATTTAGAGAACAGGAATGGAGTTGAGTGGATAGGAATGAAGTGGCATGGAATGGAAACGAGCGGAGTGGAGTGGTGTGGAAAGGAGAGCAGAATAGTGGAATGGAGTGGTGTGCAGTGGAATGGAATAGAATGGAATGGAAAGGAATGGAGTGGAATGGAGAGGAATGGAGTGGAGAAGAGTGGAATGGAGTTGAATGGAATGGAAAGTAGTTGAGTGGAGTGGAATGGAGTGAAGTTGAATGGAGTAGAGTGGATTGAAATGGAAAGTAGTGGAATTGAATGAAATGGAATAGAGAGGAGTGGAATGGAGTGGAATGGAGTTGAGTGCAGTGCATTGGAGTGGAAAGGAATGGAGTGGAGTGTTGTGTAGTAGAATGGAGTGGAGTGGAATGAAGTGATATGGAATGGAAGTGAGGGAGGTGGAATGGAGTGGAGTTTAGCAGAATGGAGACGAAGGGATTGGAGTGTAATGGAATGGAGTGGATTTGAGGGTAGTGGAGTGGAATATACTAGAGTGCAGTGCATTGGAGTGGAGGGGAATAGAGTGGAATGGACTGTAGTGAAATGGAATGGAATGGAATGGAATGGAGTTTAATGGAGTGGAGTGGATTGGAATGGAATGGAATCGAATGGAATGCAATGGAGTGGAATGAAATGGAAAGGATTGGAATGGAAAGGAATGCTATGGAATGGAGTGGAGTTGAGTGGTATGGAGTGGAGTGGAGTTGAAAGGAGTAGTATGGAATAGAATGGAATGGAATGGAAAACAGTGGAGTGGAATTCAGTGGAGTTGAATCGATTGGAATGGAGTGGAATGGAGAGGAATGGAGTGGAGTGTATTGGAATGGAATTGAATGCAATGGAGCAAAGTGTAGTGGAATGGAGTGGAGTTGAATGGAGTGGAGTTGAGTGGAATGGAATGGAATGAAGTATAGTGGAATGGAGTGGGCTGGAATGGAATGGAGTGGAGTGTAATGGACTGGAATGGAATGCAGTGGAGTGGAGTTGATAGGAATGGAATGGAATAGAATGGTGTGGAATGGAGTGGAATGGAATGGAGTGGAATGGAGTGGACTGCAGTGGAGTGTAGTGTAGTGTAGTGTAGTGGAATGGAATGGATTGGAATGGAGTGGAGTGGAATGGAATGGAGTGGAATGGAGTGGAATGCAGTGGATGGAAATGGAATAGAAAGGAATGGAATTGAGTGGAGTGGAGTGGAGTGGATTGGACTTTAACGGAGTGGAGTGAAATGAAATTTAATGTAATGGATTGGAGTGGAGTGGAGTGGAATGTTATGGAATGCGTTGGACTTGAGGCTATTGGAATGGTATGGAATGGAATGGAATGGAGTGCAGTGGAGTGGAATGGAGTGCAGTGGTGTGGAATGGAGTGGAATGTAAAAGAATGGAATGGAGTGGAATGGAGAGGAGGGGAGTGCAGTGCAGTGGAATGGATTGGAATGGAGTGGACTGGAATGTAGTGGAGTGGAGTGGAAAAGAGTGGAATGGAATGGAGTGGAGTGGAAAGGATTGGAATGGAATGGAGTGGAATGGAATACAATGGAGTGGAGTGGAGTGGAGTTGAGTGGAGTGGAATGGAGTGGAATGGACTGTAATGGAATGGATTGGAATGGAATGCAGTGGAGTGGAGTAGAGTGTAATGGAATGGAGTACAATGGAATGGAGTGGAGTGGAGTGTATTGGAGTAGAGTGGAGTGGAATGGAGTGGAGTTGATTGGAGTGGAGTAAAGTGGACTGGAATGGAATGGAGTTGAGTGGAATGGAGTGGATTGGAATGGAGTTGAGTGGAATGGACTGGAATGGAGTAGAATGGTATAGAGTGGAATGGTGGGCAACGGAGGAGAGTGGGGTGGAGTCGAGTCGAGGAGAATGGAGTGGAATGGAGCGGAATGCATTGGAGTGGAGTGGAGTGCAATGGAATTGATTGGAGGGGAAGGGACTGAAATGGATTGGAATTGGATGGATTCCAGTGGCGTAGAGTGGAGTGGAGTGGAATTGAATGTAATGAAGTTGTTTGGAGTAGATTGGAGTGGAGTGGAGTGTAATGGATTGGAGTGTAGTGGACTGGAGTAGAATGGAATGGAAAGGAAGGGAAGTTCAGATTCTGCCACTGCACTCGAGGCTGGGTGACACAATGAGATACTCTCGAAAGAAAGGATTAAAATGGAATGAAGTAGAATTGAATTTAGGGAATGTACTGGCATGGAATGGAAAGCACTGGAGTGGATTTGAGTGCAGTGAAGTGGAATGGAACGGAGAGTAGTGGATTGCAGTGGAGTGGAGTGGAATGGAATGGAATGGAGTGTGGTGAAATGGAGTGGAGTTGGATGGAATTGTGTGGAATGGTGTGGAGTGGAATGAAATGGATTGGAATGGATTGTAGTAGAGTGGAATGGAGCTGAATTAACTGGAACGAAGTGGAATGGAAAGGAATGTATTGGAATGGAATGGAATGTATTGGAATGGAATGGAATGGAGTGAAGTGGAATGGAATGTAGTAGATTGGAGAAGAATGGAGTGGAATGGAATGGAATGGAATACAATGGAGTGGAATTTAATTGAGTGGAATGGAATGGAACAGAGTGGACTTGAATGGAATCAAGGGGAATGTAATGGAGTGGAGTGGAACGGAGTGGAGTGGACTGGATTAGGGTGAAGTGGAACGAAATGGAGTGTAGAGGATTGGAGTGGAATTCAGTGGACTGTCATGAAATGGATTGAAATAAAATGGAATGGAGTCGTTTGGAGTGGAGTGGAATTGAGTGGAGTGGAATGGAATGGTAGGGAATAGTGTAGAGTGGCCTTGAATGGTCTGGAGTGGAATAGAATGGAATGCAGTGGAGTGGAATGGAGTGGAATGGAATGGAGTGTAATGCAGTGGAGTGAAGTACAGTGGAATGGAATGGAATAGAATGGAGTTGAGTGGAATGGAATGGAGTGAAGTAGAGTGGAAAGGAGTTGACTGGAGTCGAGTGGATTGGAATGGATTTGAATGGAGTGGAGTGGACTGGAATGGAGTGGAGTGGAGTGGAATCGAGTGGAGTGGAGTGGAATGGAATGGAAAGGAGTGGAGTGGAGTGGAATGGAGTGGAGTGGAGTGGAATAGAGTTGAATGAAATCGAATGGAGTGGAGTGGAATGGAGAGGATTGGAATGGATCAGAGCGAAATAGAATGGATTGGAAAGAATGGAAAAGAATTGAATGAAATGGAAGGGAGTGGCGTGGGGTGGAATGGAGTGGAGAGAAATGGAGTGGAGTAGAGTTGAATGTGATGTAATGGAATGGATTGGAGTGGGTTGGAATGTACTGGAGTGGAATGTAGGTGAGTGGAGTGCAGAGTAGCGGAATGGAATGAGGTGGAGTGGAGTGGAGTTAAGTAGAATGTAATGAAATGGAATGGAGTGAAACGGACTGGAGTGGTATGGAGTGGAGTGCTGTGGAATAGAGTGGAATGGAATTGAGTGTAATGGAATGTAGTGGAGTGGACTGGACTGGAGTGGATTGGAAAACAGTAGACTGGAATGGACAGGAATCAAAAGGAATTTAGTGGAAAGTAGTGTAATGGAATGGAATGGAGTAGAGTGCAATGGAGTGGAATGGAAAGGAGTGTAATGGAGGGGAAAGGAGGAGAATGGATTAGAGTGGATTGGAATGGAGTGGATTGTTCTGCAATGGAGTGAAATGAAATGGAATGGC
Source organism: Pongo pygmaeus (assembly GCF_028885625.2). Taxonomy (NCBI): domain Eukaryota; kingdom Metazoa; phylum Chordata; class Mammalia; order Primates; family Hominidae; genus Pongo; species Pongo pygmaeus. Next base: position 15,230,991 of record NC_085931.1, on the reverse strand, counting down.
ATGAAATGGGGTGGAATGAAGTTGAATGGAGTGGAGTGGTGTGGAATGCAGAGGAATGTACTGGAATGGAATGGAGTGGAGTGGAGTGGAATGCATTAGCGTGGAATGCAGTAGAGAGGAATGGAATGGAATGGAGTGGATTAGAAAGGAATGGAGTGCAGAGGAATGGAGTTGAGTGGATTGGAGTGCAGTGCAGTTGAATGTAGTGGTGTTGACTAGAATGCAGTTGAATGGAACAGAATGGATTGGAATGGAATGGAATGGAGTTTAACGGAGTGGAATGGAGTCAAGTACAGTGGAATAGAGTATAGTGGAAAGGAATGGAATGGAATGGAGTCTAGTGGAAGTGTATGGACTGGAATATAGAGGAATAGAGTTGAATAGAATGGAATGGTATGGAGTGGAGTGGATTAGATTGAAGTGGAGTGGAGTAGACAGGAATGAAATTGAATAGAGTGGAAGGAAATGGAATGGAATTAAGTACAGTGAAGTGAAATGGAGTGGAGTGGACTGGAGTAGAGTGGAGAGGAATGGAATGGAATGCAGTGGAGTGGAATTTCGTGGAATGGAATGGAGTGTATAGGGGTGGGGTGGAATGGAATGGAATGGAATGGAATGGAATGGAATGGAATGCAGTGGAATGGAATGGAGTGGAGTGGAATGGAAAGGCATGGAATGGAGTGGAGTGGAGTGGAGTGGAGTGGAAAGGAGTTTATTGCAATGGAATGGAGTGGAATAGAATCTAATGCAGTGGAATGGAAAGGAATGGAATGGAATGGATTGGATTGGAGTGGAGTGGAGTGGAGTGAAATGGAGTGGAATGGATTGGATTGTAGTGGAATGGAAAGGAGTGTATTTTAGTGGAATGTAATGGAATGGAGTGGAATGGAATGGAATGGATTGGAATGCAATGGAATTGAATGGAGTGGAGTAGAGTGGAGTGGGTTGGAATGGAATGGAATGGAGTGGAGTGGAATGGAGTCGAATGGAATGGAGTGGCATGGATTGCAAAGGAGTTTTGTGTAGTGGAGTGGTGTGGAGTGGAGTGGAATGGAGAGGAGAGGAGTGGACTGGGATTGAATGGAATCGAATGGAAGCTGAGATTGTGCCACTGCACTCCAGGTTGAGTGATAGTGTGAGATACTCTCAAAAGAAAGGAAAGAGACTGAATGCAGTGGAATGGAATAGAATGGAATGAATTGGAGTGGACTGGAGTGGAGTGGAGGGAAGTGGATTGGAGTGGAATGGAGAGGAATGGAATGGGATGGAATGGAATGGAATGAAGTGGAATGAAGTGTGGTGGAGTGTAGTGCAGTAGAGTGGAGCAGAATGCAATAAGATGGAGTGGAAAGGAGTTGAGTGGAGTGCAGTGGATTGGAGAGGAGCGGAATGGAGGGGAATAGAATCAGATGTTATAGAATGTAGTGGAGTGGAGTGGAATGGAGTGGAAAACTGTGGAATGGAATTGAATATAATGCAATGGAATTTAATGGAATGGAATGGAATGCAACGGAATGCAATGGAATAGAATGCAATGCAATGGAAAGTGACATGTAATGTTAATTGAGATTGTGCCACTGCACTACAGACTGGGTGAAACAGTGATATGCTGTCGAAGGAAAGGAATGGAGAGCAATGGAGTGGAATGGAATGGAATAGAATGGAAGTGAGTGGAGTGGAGTGCAGTGGAGTGGATTGGAATGGTGTCGAATGGAATGGGATGGAATGGAATGGAATGAAGTGGAGTGCAGTGGAGTGGATTGAAATAGTATAGAATGGAATGGGATGGAATGGAATGCAATGGAACGGGGTAAAGAAATGCACTCCACTCCACTCCATTCCACTCTCCTCCATTTCCTTCCACTCCATTCCACTCCAATCCATTCCACTCCACTCCACTCCATTCCATTCCACTCTCCTCCACTTCCTTCCACTCCATTCCACTCCACTCCATTCTACTTCATTCCACTGCATTCCAGCCCACTTCACTCCACTCCACTCCATTCTATTCCATTCCACTGCACTCCATTCCTTTCCAATTCGTTCCACTGCACTCCATTCCATGCCACTGCAATCCACTCCATTCCAATCAATTCCACTCATTTCCACCCCACTCCACTCCATTCCATTCCATTCCACTCCATTCCATTCCATTCCATTCCATTCCACTCCTTTCAAACCACTCCACTCCATTCCACTCCACTCCACTCCATTCCATTCCATTCCATTCCATTCCATTTCTTTCCACTCGTTTCCATTCCATTCTACTCCTTTCAGTCCATTCCACTCCAGTCCACTCCATTCCATTCCATTACACTCCATTCCATTCCACTCCACTCCATTCAATTCCATTCCACTCCATTCCACTCCATTACACTCCATTCAGTTCCACTCCATTCCAGTCCATTCCATTCCATTACACTCCACTCCACTCCGTTACATTTCACTCCAGTCCCCTCAACTCAATTCCATTCCTCTCCACTCCTCTCCAATCCACTTCACTTCATTCCATTCCACCCCATTCCATTCCTCTCCATTCTACTCCACTCCACTACATTCCCCTCCAATCCATCCCATTCCAATCCATTTCATTCCGCTCCACTCCACTACACTACACTCCAGTCCATTCCACTACAATGCACTCCACTCCAATCCATTCAACTCCACTCCATTCCACCCCATGCCATTCCATTGCCCTCCAATCCATTCCATTTCATTCCACTCCATTCCATTCTCTTCCACTCCTTCCAGTCCATTCCACTCCACTGCACTCCACTCCACTCCATTCCATGCCATTGCATTCCACTCCACACCATTCCATTACATTCTACCGCAATTCAGTCCATTCCCTTCAACTCCACTCCACTCAATTCCTCTGCATTCCATTAAATTCCACTCCACCCCATTTCATTTCATTCCATTCCATTGCATTTCATTCCACTTCACTCCACTGCATTCTACTCCAATCCACTCATTCCCACTCCACTTAATTCCATTCCATTCCATTCAACTCCATTCCAATCCGCTCAACTACATTCAACTTCTATCCACCCCATTGTCTTCCTTTCCATTCCAATCCACTACATTCCACTCCACTCCACTCCATTCCACTCCAAATCACTCCATTCCATTCGATTCCTTTCCACTCGATTCCATTCCACTCCACTGCATTCCAGTCCACTCCACTCCATTTCACTCCACTCCACTTCACGCAACTCCATTCCATTCTATTCCATTCCACTCCAATTCATTGAATTCCACTCCTCTACATTACTTTACATTCCATTCCACTGCAATCCACTGCACTCCACTGTACTCCATTTCACTCCATTCCATTCCATTAAACTCCACTACCCTCCACTCCACTTCATTCCACTCCGTTCCACTCCATTGCACTGCAATCCACTCCATTGCATTCCCCTGCACTCTCCTCCACTCCATTCCCCTCCAATCCACTCAACTCCATTCCACTCCACATGACTCAATTCCATTCCTCCCTAATCCATTCCATTCTATTCCATTCCACTCCATTCCACTCCAATACATTCCACACCATTCCACTCTATTCCAGTCCCCTCCACTCCAATGCATTCCATTGCATTCCATTTCATTCAACTCCAGTCCAATTCATTCCACTCCATTCCACTGCACTCCACTCCATTCCATTACACTCCATTCCATTCCTCTTCACTCCACTTCACATCACTCCATCCCATTTCATTCCATTCCACTCCAATAAACTCCACTCCAGTCCACTCCATTTGAGTCCACTGTAGTCCACTCCAATCCATTCCATTCCATTCCACTGCACTCCACTCCATTCCATTCCAATCCATTCTGCTCCACTCTATTCCATTCCACCCCACTACACTCCATTCCAATCCACTACACTCCAGTCCACTCCACTCCACTCTATTCCATTCCATTCTACTCCACTCCATTCCATTCCTTACCACTCTACTCCACTCCATTCCACTCCACTCCATTCCAATCCATTCCACTCCATTTCACTGCATTCGTGTCCACTCCACTCTGCTCCAATGTATTCCATTCCATTCCCCTGCACTCCACTCCATTCCATTCCCAACCATCCACTCCACTCCATTCCATTCCACTTCACTCCACTCCATTCCAATCCATTCCACTGTATTCCACTCCACTCCACCCCATTCCACTACGTTCCTTTCCACTCCTTTCCTCTCCATTCCACACCATTCCATGCCATTCCATTGAATTCCAATCCACTCCAGTTCATTTCAGTCCATTCCATTCCAGTCCCTTCCACTCCAGTACATTCCACTTCACTCCACTCCAATCCAATCCATTCAAATGCATTCCAGTCCACTACACTCCATTCCACTCCATTTCACTCCATTTACCTCCATTCCAATCCATTCCAGTCCACTACACTCCATTCCACTCCATTTCACTCCATTTACCTCCATTCCAATCCATTTCACTCCATTCCATTCCACTCCATTCCACTCCAATCCTTCCATTCCATTACAATCCACTCCAATCCACTCCACTCAATTCCACTTTACTGCCTTCCATTCCTTTCCACTTCACTCCACTCCACTACACTCCATTCCATTAAACCGCATTCCACTACTCTCCATTCCACTCCATTCCACTCCATTTCACTCCAATCCATTCCATTCCATTTCATTCCACTCCACTCAATTCCACTCCACTCCACTCCACTCCATTCCATTCCACTCCAATGCACTCCACTCCACTCCATTCCATTCCACTCTTTTCCATTCCAATGCTTTCTATGCCATCCCATTCCATTCCCCTCCACTCGACTACATTGCATTCCAATCCACTCCATAAACTCCACTCCACTGTATTCCATTCCAAACCATTCCGTTCCACTCCCTTCCATTCCAGTACACTCCATTACACTCCCTTCCATTCAACTCCATTCCACTCCACTCCACTACATTCCACTCCACACCATTCCATTGCATTCCATTTCATTCCATGCCATTGCATTCCACTCCACTATAGTCCACTCCCCTCCATTCCACTCAACTCCATTCCACTTCAATCCATTCTATTCCCATACATTCCGTGCCATTCCCCTAAATTCCCTGCTACTTCACTCCATTCCACTTCACTCCATTCCAGTCAACTCCATTCCTTTCCTCTTCAATCCAGTCCATTCCACTCCACTCTACTCCACTCCACTCCAATCGGTTCCACTCGATTCCATTCCACTCCATTCCCCTCCACTCCACTCCATTCCACGTTACTCCATTCCATCACATTCTATTCCACTCCACTCCATTCCAATTCATTCCAAACGATTCCACCCACTCCACTCCATTCCACCACTCTCCATTCCATTCTTTAAATTCCATTCCACTCCACTCCTCTCCATTCTTCTCCATTCCATTACCCTCCACTGCACTCCACTCCACTCCTGTCCTTTCTACTCCACTCCATTCCATTCCACTCCTTTCGATTCCATTCCTTTCTTTCGAGAGTATCTCACTCTGTCACCCAGCCTGGTGTGCAGAGACACAAGCTTAGCTCACATTTCATTTCATCATTCAATTCCATTCCATTCCATTCCATTCAATTACATTCCACTCTATTCCACTCCACTCCACTCCGCCCCGTACCAATCCATTCCACTCCACTTCACTCCATTCCATTCCAATCTACTAATTTCCATTTCATATCATTCCGTTCAACTCCTTTCCATTCGACTCTACTAAGTCCATTCCACTCCACGCCATTTCATTCTACTCAATTCCATTCCATTCCAATCCAGTACACTCCACTCCATTCCATTCCACTCCATTCCACACTACTCCATTCCCTTCCAATCCATTCCATTTCATTCAATTCCACTAAATTCCATTTCATTCCATGCTACTGCTGTCCATTCCATTTCACCCCACTCCACTCCATTCCACTCCACTCCATTCCACTCAACTCCATTCCATTCCACTCCACACCCCTACATTCCACCCCACTAAATTCCGTTGAATACCATTCCAGTCCTTTCCATTCTACTCCACTCCATTCCATTCCACTCCACTGTATTCCATTCCATTCCCCTCCATTCCACTCCATTCCATTCCACTCCATTCCATTCCACTCCATTCCAATCCACTCCATTCAACTTCATTCCACTGCATTATAGTCCACTCCACTCCACTCCAATCCTTTACATTCCATTCCCCTCCATTCAACTCCACCCTTCTCCTCTCCTTTCCATTCCATTCCATTCCATTCCAAACCACTCCACTCCACTCCTCTCCATTCTATTCCATTCTGCTCCATGCCATTACATTACAGTCCATTCCACTTCACTCCAGTCCATTCAAACCCATTCCCCTCCATTCCACTCCATTCCAGTCCAATGAATTCCACTCCACTCAATTCCATTCTGTTACACTCCACTCCACTCAACTCCGTTACATTCCACTCCAATCCACTCCAATCCACTCCATTCCACTGCATTCCAGTCCCATCCACTTTGTTGCACTTCATTCCATTCCATTCCACAGCACTCTACTCCATTCCATTCCAATGCCTTCCACTCCACCCTAACCCATACCTCTCCAATCCACTACATTCCAATGCATTCCACTCCACTCTATCCCATTCCATTCCAATCCACTCCAATCCAATCCATTCCACTCCATTCCACTCCACTCCACTCCATTCCATTCCGTTCCAATCCTTTACACTACATTCCACCCTATTCCTCTCTGTTCCATGCCATACCATTCAATTCCAGTCAATTCCATTCCTCTTCATTCCATTCCATTCCACTCCACTCCAATCCATTCCATTTCACCACACTCCACTCCATTCCACATCACTCCACTCCAGTCAACTCCATTCCATTCCACTCCACCCACTTCTGTTCCACTCCACTATATTCCATTCCTTTCCATTCCATTCCACTCCATTCCCTTCCACTCCACGCCAGAACATTCCACTTCATTGCATTCCATTCCATTCCACTCTATAACACTCCTTTCTTTTCCACTCCAATCCACTGCATTGCATTCCATTCCACTCCATTCCTTTCCTCTCCACTCCAGTACATTTCACTCCACTCCACTCCTCTCTACTCCACTCCACTCCTTTCCATTACACTGTAATCCATTGTAATGTAATGTAATTCCGTTTTAATTCCATTCCATTCCACTCCATTCCTGTCCAGTACATTCCACACCATTCCCCTCCATTCCAGCAAACTCCACCCAACTACTCTCCATTCCATTCGATTCCACTCTACTCCCCTCCACTCCATTCCATTCCACTCCATTCTACTCCTTTCCACTCCACTCCATTGCACTCCACTCCATTCCACTGCATTCCATTCCATTCCATTCCAATCGATTCCATTCCACTCTAATCCATTCCATTCCACTCTAATCCATTCCATTCCATTCCATTCCATTCTACTTCATTCCACTCCATTCAATTCCACTCCATTCCACTTAACTCCATTGCATTCTACTCCACTCGACTCCACTCCACTTCATGGCACTCTTCTCCATTACATCCCACTCCTCTCCATTCCTTTCCTTTCCATTCCATTCCGTTCCATTCCATTTCACTTCATTCCACTCCACTCCACTCCATTCCATTACTATACACTCCACTCCATTCCATTCCATTACAATCCATTCCATGCCACTCCATTCCATTGCACTCCGTTGCACTCCATTTCAGTCCACTCCACTCCCTTACATTCCGCTCCATTCCATTCCTTTCCATTCCGTATCACTCCTACGCCCTCCACTCCACTCCACGCCACTCCACTCCAATCCATTTCACTCGTCTGCACTCCAATGCATTCCTCTGGACGCAACTCCATTAAACTCCACTCCACTCCATTCCATTCCTCTCCGCTCCACCCCACTCCACTTCACTAAATTCCACTCCACCACACTGCATTACACTCCAATCTATTCCACTCCACTCCATTACATTCCATTCCACCCTGTACATTCCATTCCATTCCACTCCATTCCATTCCATTCCACTCCACGCATCTTCCTTCCATTATATTCCATTTCAATCCACTCCACTCCACTCCAGTCCACTGCACTCCACTCTATTCCATTCAACTCCACTCCACTCCATTCCATTCCTTTACTCCACTCCACTCCACTTTTCTCCATTCCACTACATTCCATTCCTTTCCATTCCGTTACCCTCCTCTAAACTAAATTCCATTCCACGCCAATCCACTCCTTTCCATTGCGTTCCACTTCACTGCAATCCACTCCCTCCACTACACTCTTTTCTTTTTCACTGTCTTCCACTCCACTCCACTCCATTCTATTCCATTTCTTTCCACTCCACTCTACTCCACTCCATTCCATTTCATTCCACTCCACTCCACACCATTCCACTCCAGTCTATTCCATTCCATTTTATTCCGTTCCTTTCCATTTCTCTCCATTCCACTCCATTCCACTCAAATCGTCTTCATTCCATTCTACCGCAATGCATTCCACTCCACTCCACTCCACTCCATTCCACTTCTCTCCATTCTACTCCATTCGACTCCACTCCATTCCACTCCATTCCATTTCATTCCATTCCACTCCATTCCAATCCAGTTCACTCCATAAGACCCCACTCCACTTTTCTCCTCTCCACTCATCTCTACCCACCTCCCTTCCATTCCAATCCACTCCATTCAACCCCCTCCACTTCTCTCCAATCCACTCCACTCCACTACACTCCATTCCACTCCATTCCATTCCATTACATTACAGTCCATTCCACTTCCCTCCATTCCACTCCACTCCACTCAATTCAACACCACTCCACTCAATTCCATTCCCCTCATTCCATTCAATTTCTTTCTTTCCATTGGATCTAACTCTATCAAAAGGCTGGATAGTAGTTGCAAAATATCAGCTCACATTTCTTTTCAGCATTCCATTGCATTTCATTCCATCCCGTTCGTATCCACTCCACTTCACTCCACTCCACTCCACTCCACTCCGCTTCACTCCACTCAATTCCATTCCATTCCATTCCATTTAAATCAATTGCATTCCACTCCGTTCTTTGCGTCCCCTCCTATCACTATGTCCCCCAGGCTGGAGTTTAGTGGTACAATCTCAGCTCACATTACATCTCAACATTCACTTGCGTTTCATTTTATTCCATTGCATTCCATTGCATTACTTCTATTCTATTCCATTCCATTGCATTCCTTTCCATTCAATTCCATTGTATTCCATTTCACTCCGTTCCACTACACTCCATTCCTCTCCATTCCACTCCACTAAACTCCACTCCACTCAACTCCTCTCCACTCCACTCCATTCCATTCCATTCCATGGCAATCCAGTACATTCTATTCCATGCCATTCCAGTCCATTCCACTCCATTCCATTCCACTCCACTCCTCTCCACTACAATCCATTCCACTCCACTCCATTCCACTACACTCCAATTCATTCCACTGCACTCCTCTCCATTCCATTCCTTTGCATTCCATTGCACTCCATTCCATTACATTCCACTCTACTCCATTTCACTCCACTAAATTTCACTTCCCTCCACACTACATTCCATTCCATTCCGTTCCATTCTACTCCAATACACTCAAGTACATTCCATTCCACTCATTTCCATTCCACTCATTCCAGTCCACTTCACTGCATTCCATTCCATTCCACTCAACTACACTCCACTCCATACCATTCCACTCCATTCCACTCCACTCCACTCTGGTTCATTACATTCCATTCAATTCCAGCGTATTCCATCCTGTTGAATTTAATTCCATTCAATTTCACACTATTCCAATCCACTTCACTCCACTCTTTTTCATTCCATTACATTCGATTCCATTCCACTCCATTCCACTCACCTCCAAACCACTGCACTTCACACCCCTCCATTTCACTCCATCCCATTCCCTACCACTCCATTCCACTGCACTCCACTCTACCCAACTGCACTCCACTTCATTCCATTCCATTCCATCCCATTCCATTCCTCTCCATTCCACTCCATTGCACTTCACTCCACTCCACTCCACTTCATTTCATTCCATTACATCCCATTCCTTTCCTCTCCATTTCACTCCTCTCCAATACATTCAAATCCACTCCAGTCAACTCCATTCATTCCATTCCATTCCTCTGTTTTCCATTCCACTCCTTTCCTTCGATAATATTTAACTCTTTCACACAGCCTGGAGACCACTGGCACAGTCTCAGCTTCCATTCCATTCCACTCCGTACCAGTCCATTCCACTCTATTCCACTCCACACCACTCCACTCTACTCCAATCCATTCCACTCCACTGCACTCTACTCCACTTCATTCCACTCCACTCCTCTCCACTCCAATCCATTCCACTCTCATCCATTCCATTCAAATCTATGCCATTCCACTCCAATCCACTTCATTTCATTCCACTCCATTCCATTCCAGTCCACTCCACTCCATTCCATTCCACTCCATTCCACTCCACTCCATTCCACTTCATTCCACTCCATTCCACTCCACTCAATTCCACTTCATTCCCTCCATTCCGAACCATTCCATTCCATTCCATTCCAATCCACTGCCGTCCATTCCACTCCACTCCATTCCAGTTCACTCCATTCCATTGTATTCCGCTGCACTCCATTCCACTCCATGCCATTCAATTCCATTGCATTCCATTCCATTCCATTCCTTTCTATTTCAATCCACACCACTATACTCCAATCCATTCCACTCCATTCCCCTCCACTCTACTCCACTCCATTCCACTCCATCCCCCTCCACTCCACTCCATTCCACTCCATTCGTTTCCTTTTCACTCCACTCCAATCCACTACACGCCTCTCCATTCCACTACATTCCATTCCATTCCATGCCGTTCCACTCCACTCCATTCCATTCTACTCCATTACACTCCACTCCATTGCATTCCACTCCACTCCACTCCAGTCCACTCCATTCCACTCCACTCCATTCCTTTCCTTTCCACTCAACTCCATTTCGTTAAATTCCATTCCACTCGACTCCACTCCACTCCATGCCCCTCCACCGCACTCCATTCAATTCAATTCTATTACATTCAACTCCATTCCTCTCCTCTCCACACCATTCCACTCTACTCCAGTCAATTTCATTCCATTCCACTCATTTCCACTCTATTCCATTCCATTGTACTCCATTCCATTCTATTTCACTCCATTCCACTCCACTCAACTTCTCTTCAGTCCAATCCACTTCACTCCAATCCATTCCATTCCATTCCATTCCATTTCATTCTTTTCCTTTCAACTCCAATCCATTCCATTCCACACCACTTCATTCCATTCCACTCAATTCCACTACACTCCATTCCATTCCATTCCACTCCATTTCATGCAGTTACACTCCACACAACTCCACTCCATTCCTTCACATCCCATTGATTCCACTCAATACCACTCCACTCCACTCCACTCCTCTCCAATCCTCTCCATCCTATTCCATACCATTCCATTCCTCTGCATTCCACTACAGTCCACTTCCCCGCATCACACTAATTTCCATTCAATTACATTCCATCCTATTCCATTCCATTACACTCCACTCCACTCCATTCCATTCTTCCACACTCCACTCGACTCGACTCCCATCCAATCCACTAGTCAACATTCCATTCCATTACATCCCATTCCATTATTTTACACTCCACTCCACTCCTTTCCATTCCACTCCACTCCATTCCATTCCATTCAAATACATTCCACTCCACTCCACTCCATTCCACTCCAGTGCATTCCATTCCCCTCCATACCATTCCAGTCCACTTCATTCCACTCCACTCCATTCCATTCAATTCTTTTCCATCTAATTCCATTCCACTGCATTACAGTCCATTCCACTCCATTCCACTCCACACCACTCCATTCACTTCCATTCCACTCCGCTCCTCTTCATTCCATTCGACTCCATTCCTTTTCACTCCATTCCTCTCTACACCACCCAATTCCACACCACTCTGTTCTAATACATTCCACTCCACTCCAATCCACTCCATTCCACTGCACTCCTCTCCGTCCACTAAACTACACTAAATTCCACCCCATTCTACTCTGCTCCATTCAACTCAACTCCATTCCACTCCGTAGTTCTCCACTCCATTACACTCCAATCCGCTCTGTTCCATTCCATCCCATTCCACTCCACTCCACTCCATTACATTACATTCCACCCCATTGACTCCACTCCACTCCATTAAATTCCAATACATTCTATTCCACTCCATTCCACTCTACTACATTTCACTACACTCCATTACACTCCACTGCATTCCATTCTATTACATTCCACTCTGCTCCATTCCAGTCCACTACACTGCATTCCACTTCACTCCACTCCACTCAATGCCAGTCCATTGCACTCCACTCCATTCCACTCTACTCCATTCCTTTTCACTCATTTTCAATCAACTACACTCCACTGCACTGCATTCCACTCCATTCCATTCCATCACACTGTACTCATTTCCACTTCACTATATTCCACTCCACTCCATTCCATTCTATTTCATTCATCTCCGTCCCACACCACTCCATTTCATTCCTCTCAACTCCTCTCCTTTCCATGCCATTACATTCCACTACCCTTTAATCCACTACGCTCCACTCCATGCCACGCCACTCCACTGAATTCCATTACATTGCATTCCATTCCACTCCATTACATTCCACTCAAATCCCTTTCAATCCACTCCACTCCTTTCAAATCCACTACACTTCTCTTCACTCCAATCCATTCCATTCCACTCCACTCCATTCTATTCCACTCCACTTGTTTCCATTCCATTCCTTTGCACTGCACTCCACTTCTCTCAACTCCACTCTACTCCACTCTACTCCATTCCACTTCACTCCAGTCCATTCCAATCCATTCCACTCCAGTCCTCTCCACTGCATTCCATTTCACTCCATTCCACTCCCTTCCATTCCATTTATTTCCATACATTTCCATTCCATTCCACTCCATTCCATTCCATTAAACTCCACTCCACTCCATTCCAATCCATTCCATTCCACTCTCCTAAATTCCATTCCATTCCTTTGCACTTCATTCCACTCCACTCCATTCCATTCCATTCCACTCCATTCCAGTCCACTCCACTCCACCCCATTCCCTTCCATTCCATTCCACTGCAGTCCACTCCATTCCACTCCATTCCATTCCATGGCACTCCACTCTAGTCCACTCCACTCCACTACATTCCATTTAATTCCACTCCATTCCATTCCACTCCATTCCTCTTGACTCCATTTAATTCCATTTCTGTACTTTCCACGCCACTCCACTTCACTCCATTCCATTGTATTCCATTCCACTCCAATCCATTCCACTCCACTCCAGTCCATTCCATTCCACTCCATTCCATTCCTCTCCATTTCACAACACTCCATTCCATTCGACACGATCCCATTCCATTCCAATCCTTTCATTCCACTCCATTCTACTCCACTGCACTCCATTCCACTGCACACCACTGCACTCCACTGTACTCCGTCCCACTCCACCCTATTCTACTGCACTCCTTTCCTCTGCATTCCAATCCATTTAATTCCATTCCAATCCTTTCCATTCCATTCAACTCCATTCCAATCTATTCCAATCCATTCCATTCCATTCCATTCCATTCCATTCCATTCCTTTCCGCTCCATTCCTTTCACTCCATTCCATTCCAGTCCACTCCATTTCATTCCAATCCAGGCCACTCCACTTTACTACAATCCATTCCTCCCCACTGCATTTCATTACCGTGCACTCCTTTACATTCAATTCCCTTCCACTGCAATCCACTCCCCTCCACTCAACTCCATTACAATCTATTCCATTTCACTCCATTCCTCTCCCCTCCATTCCATTAGATTCCAATTCACTCCACTCCATTCCACTCGACCCCATTCCACTCCACACGGCTCCATTAAATTCTGCTCCACTCCACTGCATTAAAATCCACTCCACCACACTCCACTCCACTCCATTACATTCGATTTCTTTCCTTTCCATTCCATTCCACTCCACTCCATTCCACTGCATTCCACTCCATTCCAGTCCACTCCACTCGACTCCACTACATAACATTCCATTCCACTGCACACCATCCATTCGATTCCAATCCATTCTAATCCACTCCTTTCCATTCCCCTCCACTGCAGTCCATTCCAATCCATTCCACTGCATTGTCTCCACTCAACTCCATTTCATTCCATTGCATTGCACTCCATTCCAGTCCATTTCACTCTATCCCAAGCGACTCCACTCCATTCCACTCCATTCTTCTCTATTCCACTCCATTCCATTCCCCTCCATTCCACACCATTTCACTCTATTCCACTCCACTCCCCTCCATTCCACTATATTCCGCTCCACTCCACTCCATTCCATTCCACTGCAATCCATTCCACTCTACTCCATTCCATTCTTCTCCACTCCACTCCACTCCACTGTATTCCATGCTATTTCACTCCATTCCATTTTTCTGCATTCCACTCGACACCACTCCTTTCCAGTGCAATTGATTCTATTCCATTCCATTTCATTACACTCCACTCAACTACAATCCCCTAAACTCCACTCCATTCATTTCCAATCCAATGCACTCCACTCTTCTCCATTCCTCTCCACTGCATTCCACTCCACTACATTCCACTCTACTCCATTCCATTTCATTGCATTGCATTCCATTCCATTCCATTCCATTTCACTCCACTCCACTCCATTCCACTCCACTCCAATCCTCTGCATTCCACAATACTCCAATCCATTACATTCCATTCCTTTCCACTCCAATCCATTCTATTCTGGTCCAATATATTCCACTCCACTCCCCTCGATTCCATTCCATTATATTCCATTATACTCCATTCCATTCCACTTCACTCCATTCCAGTCCATTCCACAGTAATCCACTCCACTCCACTCCACTTCAATGTACTCCAATCCATTCCATATCCCTCCACTCCATTCCAGTCAAGTCCACTCCATTTCAATCCATTCCATTCCAAAGCACTCCACTGCAATCCACTCCACGCCACTCCATTCCATTCTGCTCCACTCCACTGCACTCCAATAAATTCCATTCCTTTCCACTCCAGTCCATTCCACTCCACTCCTTTCTATTCCACTCCACTACACTCCATTTCATTACATTCCATTAAATTCAACTCCATTCCATTCCATTACACTCCATTCTAGCCCTCTCAACTCCTTTCCTCTCCACTCCACTTCTCTCCTCTCCATTCCACTTTTCTCCATTCCTCTCCATTCTGTTCCATGCCAATCCATTTCATTCCTTTACACTCCAATCCATTCCATTCCATTCCAATGCACTGCACTCCATTCCAAACCACTCCATTCCATTCCACTCCATTCCAGTACACTGCAGTCCTTTCCATTCCACTCCACTCCTTTCCATTCATTCCTTTCTATTCCATTCCACTCCATTCCATTGCAATACACTCCTCTCCACTCCATTCCATTCCACTCCACTCCATTCCACTATAGTCCAATCCAGTACACTGCACTCCATTACAATCCATTCCAATCTACTTCATTCCATTCCATTCCACTCCTCTCCACTCCATTCGATTATACTCCACTCCACTCCATTCCACTAAAGTCCAATCCAGTATTCTCCACTCCATTACAATCCATTCCAATCTACTCCATTCCATTCCATTCCAGTCCATTCTACTATATTCCATTCTACTCCATTTCACTGCATTCCGGTCCATTCCACTCCTCTCCACTCCACAGCATTCCTTTCCTTTCCACTGCACTCCACTCCATTCCATTCCATTCCTTTCCACTCCACTGGGTTCCACCCCAATCCACTCCACTACACTCCATTCCAATCAATTTATTTCCCCTTCATTCCATTCTATACCATTCCACCCCACTCCACTCCATTTCACTCACCCGATTCCAATCCATTCCACTCTCCTCCACTCCACTCCATTCCATTCAAGTCTTCTCCATTCCAGTCCATTTCATTCCACTCCATCCCATTCAATTCCATTCTATTTCTTTCCTCTGCACTCCACTAAACTCCACTCCATTCCATTCAAATGCCCTGCACTCCACTCCAATCCATTCCGCTCCCTTCCATTCTACTCCAATCCATTCCATTCCATTCCATTCCTCTCTACTCCGTTCCACTCCACTCCATTACACTCCATTCCATTCCATTCAAATTCATTGCACTCTAATCCACTCCATTCCACTACACTCCACTCAGTTCCATTCCATTTCATTGCACTCCACTCCATTCCAATACACTCCACTCCACTATATTCCATTAAACTGCACTCTACTCCGTTCCGCTCCACTTAATTCCATTCCTTTCCATTCTACTGCACTCAACTACAGTCCACACCACTCCACTCCTTACCATTGCATTCCATTCCTCGTCATACCACTCCACTCCATTCCATTGCATTCAACTGCACTCCACTCCTTTCCACTCCGTTCCATTCCATTCCTCTCCATTCCATTCTCTTCCACTTCACTCCACTCCAATCCACTCCACTCCATTCCACTGTATTCCATTCCAATTCACTCCATTCCACTCCACTCTTTTCCATTCCATTCAAATCAGTTACAATCTACTCCACTCCATTCCTATCCGTTCAATTTCATCCCATTCCACTCCACTGCACTCCATTCCATTCTACTCCACTCCATTACCCTCCATTCCACTCCGTTTCATTCCATTCCGTTACATTCCACTCCTTTCCTTCCACTCCACGCCATTTCACTCCACTCCATTCCACTCCACTCAACTCCTTTCCGTTGCACTCCATTCTGCTCTACTCTATTCAATTCCACTCCACTCGATTCCACTCCACTAAATTCCATTCCATTCCATTCCACGCTGTTCCATTCCACTCCACTACACAACAACATTCAATTCCACTCCTTTCCTTTCTATTCCATTCCACTCCACTCTACTTCATTCCATTCCTCTCCACAACACTCCATTCCACTCCTGTCCACTCCAATGAAGTCCACTCCAGTCCAATTCACTCGATTCCATTCCATTCAATTCAATTCCACAACGTTCCACTAAACTCGATTCCACTACATTCCATTCCATGCCAGTGCATTCAATTCCACTCCACGCTGCTCCACTCCAATCCATTCCATTCCACTAGACTCCACTCCATTCCATTTCAATACATTCCACTCCACACCATTCCATTCCACTCCACTCCACTGCACTCCATTCTGTTGATTTCCATTCTGTTGAATTCCTTTCCCTTCCATTCCACTCCTTTCCTATTCACTCCACTCCAATCCATTCCATTCTATTCCAGTCCACTCCAAACCACTCCATTCCATTCCACTCTTCTCCATTCCACACCACTTCACTCCATTCCACTCCATCCTATTCCTTTCCATTCCATTTCATTCTATTCCATTCCACTCCACTCCTCCATACTCCATTCCATTTCACTCCCCTGCACTCCACTCCACTCTTTTTTACCCCACTCTTTACCTGCAATCTATTCCATTCCATTTCAGTCCATTCCATTCCTTTACATTCCTTTCGATTCCATTCCATTCCACTCTCCTCCATTCCACTCCACTCCACTGCATTCCACTCCACTCAACTGCATTCATTTCCCTTCAAATCCATTCCATTAAATTGAACCCCATTCCATTCCACTCTACTCCGTCCCAATCCACTCCATTCCATTCCACTCCATTCCATTTCATTCAATTCCATTCCACTCCACTACACTCCGTTCCATTCCATTCCATTCCACACCCCTTCATTCCACTCCTGTCCACTCCATTCCACTCTATTTCACTCCCATTAAATTCCTTTCCATTTAACTCCACTCCTTCCACTCCATTTCATTTCAGTCCGCTCCACTCCATTCCAATCGACTCTACTCCACTACATTCCTTTTCACTCCAGTTCATTCCATTCCGTTCCATTCCATTCCACTCCACTCCATTCCATTCAACTACACTCCATTCCACTCCACTCCACTCCATTCCATTCCATTCCACTACTCGGCAATGCATAACAATCCATTCCACTCCATTCCACTCCCCTCCAATCCATTCCATTCCACTCCATTCCACTCCATTGCACTCCACTCAATTCCATTCCATTTAACTCGATTCCACTCAATTCCAGTCCACTCCTCTCCACTCCTTGCCATTCCATTCCACTGCATTCCACTGCATTCGATTCCAATCCTTTCAACTCCACTCCATTCCCTTCCAATCCACTCCACTCCACACCACAACATTCCTTTTAATTCCACTCCATTCCATTGCATTCCATTCAATTCCAGTACGCTCCATTCCACTCCACTCCATTGCATTCCATTCCACTCCACTAAACCCCATTCCATTCCACTCCATGCCATTCCATTACAGTCCACTCCACTCCACTCCATTCCACATCACTCCTTTTAAGTCCACTCCAATCCATTATATTCCAATCCATTCCACTCCGCTCCATTCCATTCCATTCCATTCCACTCCATTCTACTGCATTCCAATCCATTCCAATGCATTCCACTCCACTCCATTCCATTCCACTCCACTCTATTCCACTCCACTCTGATCCATTCCGTTTCACTCCATTCCATTCCACTACATTCCACTCCATTTCACTCCGTTCCATTCCATTCCATTTCACACCCCTTCATTCCACTCCTATCCACTCCATTCCACTCTATTCCACTCCCTTCCATTACATTCTTTCCATTTAACTCCATTCCTTCCACTCCACGTCATTTCAGTCCACTCTACTCCATTCCACTCCACTCCGCTACACTACATTCCATTTCACCCCAGTCCATTCCATTCCATTCCACTCCACTCCTCTCCACTCCGTTCCACTACACTCCATTCCCCTCCACTCTACTCCATTCCATTCCATTCCACTCCTCGGCAATCCATTCCAATCCATTCCACTCCATTCAACTCCCTTCCTTTCCATTCCTTTTCATTCCATTCCACTTCATTGCACTCCAATCAATTCCACTCCATTTAACTCAATTCCACTCTCTTTCAGTCCACTCATCTCCACTCCACTCCATGCCATTCCATTCCACTGCATTCGATTCCAATCCTTTCAACTCCACTCCATTCCCTTCCACTCCATTCCACTCCACCACACTATATTCCATTTAATTCCACCCCATTCCATTCCATTCCATTCAACTCCACTACGATCCATTCCACTGCACTCCATTGTATTCCATTCCACTCCACTCCACTCCATTCCATTCCAGTCCATGCCATTCAATTACAGTCCACTAAACTCCACACCATTCCACTTTACTCCATTTCACTCCACTCTAATCAATTCCATTCCATTCCATTCCATTTCATTCCATTCCATTCCACTGCTTTCCACTCCACTCCACTCCATTCCATTAACTAACATTCAATTCCATTCCATTCCTTTGCATTCCATTCCTTTGCATTCCATTCCATTTTATTCGTCTACATCCCACTCCTCTCCATTCCACTCTACTCCATTCCATTCCATTCAACTCCATTCCACTCCACTCCACTCCATTCCACTCGACTCCATTCCATTCCATTCAACTCCATTCCACTCCAATCCACTCCATTCCACTCCAATACATTCCATTCCATTCCACTCCACTCCACTCCATTCCATTCCACTACAGTCCGTTTCATTACACTTCACTCCACTCCATTCCATTCCAATCCACTGCACTCCACACCACTCCATTCCTTTCCATTCCACTCCATTCCACTCCAATCCATTCCATTCCATTCCAATCCGTTCCATTCCACTTCACTCCACTCCAATCCACTCCACTCCACTCCTCTCCATTCCACTCCACTCCACTGCACCCCGATTAATTCCACTAAATTAGATTCCATTGCATTCCTCTCCATTCCATTCCATTACACTCTACTGCATCCCACTCCACTCCATTCCATTTGACTCCATTCCATTCCATTGAACTCGATTCCACGCGTCTCCCCTCCATTCTACTCCACTCCACTCCATTCCATTCCATTCTGTTACATTCCACTCTATTCCACTCCATTCCACTCCATTCCCCTCCACTCTACTTCATTCCATTACATTCCAATCCTTTCCACTCAATCCTTCCACTCCGCTTCATTCCAATCCACTCCACTCCATTCCACTCCACCCCATTCAACTCCACTGCATTCCATTGCACTCCACTCCATTCCATACCACTCCACTCCATTCCATTCCATTTCATTCCGTTCTGTTTCATTCCATTCCACTATGCAGCAATCCTCTCCACTCCACTACATTCCATTCCACTCCACACCACTCCATTCCAATCCACTCCATTCCACTGCATAAAAATCCACTCCACTCCTCTCCATTCCATCCATTCAACTCCATTACACTCTTATCCACTCAGTTCAATTCCTTTCCACTCCATTCCACTACTTTCCACTCCCCTTACTCCATTCCACTCAACTCCACTACATTCCTGCCATTGTATTCCATTCCAATCCATTTCATTTCTTTCCACTCCAGTCCATTCCATTGCACTCCATTCCAGTCCATTCCACTCCACTCCATTCCATTCCATTCCATTATAATACATTACATTGCATTCCACTCCATTCCTGTCCATTGTGCTAAATTCCACTCCACTCCACTCCATTCCACTCCATGACCCTAATTTCTACTCCGTTCCATTCCACCCCATTCCACTCCACTCCATTCCATTCAATTATACTCCACTCCACTCCACCCCATTCCATTCCACTCCATTCCACTTTACTCAATTCCATTCCACTAGACTCCACTCCATTCCATCCCACCCCATTGAATTCTTCCACATTCCACTCCACTCCACTCCATTTCAGTACACTCCATTCCATTCCATTTCATTTCTTTCCACTCCACTCCACTCCAATCGACTCCTCCACATTCCATTCCACTCCAATGCTCTCCACTCCACTCTATTATACTCCACTCCATTCCATTCCACTGCATTCCATTCCCTTCCACTCCACGCAACTCCATTCCACTCCATTTCACAGCATTCCACTCCATTCCACTCCTTTCTTTTCCATTCCATTCCATTCTATTTCATTCCATTCTGTTAAATTCCTTTATTATCCATTCCCTTCCAATACACTTTACTCGATTCAGCTCCACTCCATTCCACACAACTCCATTCCATTCCATTCCATTCAACTCCATTCAAATCCACTCCACTACATTCCACGCTTATCCTCTCCATTCCTTTCAATGCCAATGCAATCCATTCCACTCCACTCCACCTCACTCCATTTAATTCCATTCCATTCCATTACACTCCATTACACTCCACTCAACTCCATTCTACTACTCACCACTCCATTCCACTCCAATCCACTACCTTCCATCCCATTCCTTTCCATTATACTCCAGTCCATTCCATTCCACTCCTCTCCAATCCATTCCATTCCATTGCACTCCATTCCATTCCACTGCATTCCTTTCCATTCCATTCCACATCATTCCATTCCACTCCATTCTTTTCCATTCCATTCCACTCCACTCCTTTCGACTCCAGCCCACTCCACCCCACTCTAATCCATTCCACTCTTCTTCATTTCGTTCCAATCCACTCCATTCCACTCCACTCCATTCCGTTTATTTCTACTCCATTCCATTCCCCTCCACTTCAGTCCACTCCACTCTACTCCAATCCATTCCATTCTACTCCATTCCATTCCATTCCACTCCAATCCATTCCAGTCTACTCCATTCCGTTCCATTCCACTCATTCCAATCCACTCCTTTCCATTTATTTCCACTGAATTCCATTCCAATCCACTCCACTCCTCACCACTACTCTCCAATCCATTCCACTCTATTCCATTCCATTCCATTCCACTCCATTCCCCTCCACTACATTCCAATCCACTCCTTTCCATTTATTTCCACTGAATTCCATTCCAATCCACTCCACTCCTCACCACTACTCTCCAATGCATTCCACTCTATTCCATTCCATTCCATTCCACTCCATTCCCCTCCACTCCATTCCAATCAATTCCACTGCATTCCACTGCATTCCAGTCCACTAAAGTTGACTCAAATCCCTTCCATTCCATTGAACTGCACTCCACTCCATTACATACCAATACATTCCACTCCACTTCATTCAAATCCGCTCCACTCCACTCAACTCCATTCCATTTATTTCCACTGCATTCCGTTGCACTTCATTAATATTCTCTCCATTCCATTCCTCTCGACTCCATGCCATTCCATTCCAATCCAATCCTATCAACTTCAATCCATTCCATTCTATTCCACCCCATTGCATTCCTCTCCATTCCACTCCACTCCACTTTATTCCACTCCATCTGATTCCAATCCATTCCATTTCATTCAACTCCAATCCACTCCACTCCACTCCACTCCATTCTACTCCCATGCACACCACTCGACTGCATTCCACTCTACTCCATTTCACTCCTATCTATTCCATTCCATTTCATTCCATTCCAATCCATTCCTTTCCATGCGATGCCATTCCACTCCACTTCATTCCTCTTCACAGCACACCATTCCCTTCCATTGCATTCCTTTCCAGTGCATTCCTCTTCATCCCATTCTATTGCAGTCTACTCCATTCCACTCCATTCCATTCCAATCGACTCCATTCCATGCTACTCCATTAAATTCCGTTCAACATCATTCCACTCCACTAAACTCCATTTTTCCCCACACCACTGCATTACATTCCACTGCACTCAATTGCACTCCACTGCACTACATTCCACTCCACTACACTCCAATCCTTTACATTCCATTCCATTCCACTCAATCATTCCAAACCACTACATTCCAGTCCACTCCACCCCATTCCATTCCACTCCACTCCATTCCATTCCACTCCACTCCATTCCATTCCACTACACTCCACTTCATTCCACTCCACTCTGCTCCATACCGTTCCATTCCTTTCCACTCCACTCAACTTCATTTCAATACAGTCCACTCCATTCCACTCTACTCCACTGCACTCCGTTCCTTGCCATTCCATTCCATTCCACTTCATTGTACTCCACTAAATTCCACTGAATTCCACTCCATTCCACTCCATTCCACTGCATTCCTGTTTACTCCACTCCACTCCACTCAGCTTTCCATTCCATTCCACTCCATTCCATTCCACTCCACTCCATTCCATTGCACTCCACTCCACTCCATTCCATTCCCTTCCATTCCATTCTCTCCATTCCATTCCATTCCCATCCATTCAGTCCACTAAACTCCATTCCGCTCCATTCCACTGCATTCCTGTTTACTCCACTCCACTCCACTCAGCTTTCCATTCCATTCCACTCCATTCCATTCCACTCCACTCCATTCCGTTCCACTCCACTCCACTCCATTCCATTCCCTTCCATTCCATTCTCTCCATTCCATTCCATTCCCATCCATTCAGTCCACTACACTCCATTCCGCTCCACTCCACTCCACTCCATTCGATGCCCTTCCACTCCACTCACCTCCAATCCATTTCATTACACTACATTCCACTTCATCCCATTCCATTGCATTCCATTCCATTCCATTCCATTCCATTCCATTCCATTCCATTCTAATCCATTCCATTCCAGTCCACTCCCCTCCACTCCACTCCATTCCATTCCACTCCATTCCATTCCTCACCATTCCACTCCTCTCCACTACATTCCACTCCACTCCATTCCATTCTATTCCATTTCATTTGCAATCCACTCCACTACTCTCAACACCATCACATTTCATTTCTCTCCACTGCACTCCACTCCACTCCATTACAGTCAACTGCATTCGAACCCAATCCATTCCATTGCATTCCATTACTTTAAACTCCACTCCCCTCCACTCAATTCCACTCCACTCTACTTTAATTCCACACCACACCACTCTATGGCACTCCATTTCATCCCATTCCACTGCACTACACTCCGTGAAATTCCACTCCATTCCACTCTATTCCTGTCCACTCCTCTCCATTCCACTCCACTCCACAGCATACCATTCCATTCCATTCCATTCCGTTCCACTCCACTCCATTCCATTAGTTTCCACTCCATTACAGTCCATTCCACTCAATTCCACTATACTCCACTCCTCTCCATTCCACTCCATTACATTCCACTCCATTCCATTCCACACCTTTTCCACCCCACTGCACTCCATTCCAACACATGCCAATCCATACCACTCCATTCCATTTCTTTCCACTCCACTACTCTCCTTTCCACTCCAATCCCCTGTACTCCACTACGCTCCATTACTTTACCTATCCACTACTTTCTATTCCACTCCATTCCATTCAATTCCACTCCATTACAGTACATTCCACTCCATTCCACTCCACTCTACTAAACTACATTCCAGTCATTCCACTCCATTTCCCTCCATTCCATTCCACTGCATTCCATTACACACCATTCCACCACACTCCACTCCATTTTGCCACACCCCAGTCCTTTCTATTCCATTTCATTCCACTCCACTCCACTCTGGTACACTCCAAACCACTGCTCTGCACTCCAATCCTTTCTACTCTACTCCATTCCATTCCATTCCATTCCTTTCCACTCCACTCCACTGCATTCCCTTCAATTCCACTCCATTCCATTCCATTCCATTTGATTCCCGTCCATTTCACTCCATTCCACTTCACTCCACTCCATTCCATTCCCCTCCATTCCACTCTATTCCATTCTGCTCCATTCAACTCCTCTTCATTCCATTCCACTCCACTTCACTCGAATACAGTGCATTCTGCTCCATTCCATTCCACTCCATTCTGCTCCACTCCAGTCCATTCCACTCCACTCCAGTCCATTAAATTCCATTAAATTCCGTGCCATTCCACTGCACTCGTCTCCACTCCATAACACTCTTCTCCTATCCAGTCCACTCCACTCCATACCACTCCACTCCACCCTATTCCATTCAAATCTCTTCCATTCTATTGCATTCCACTCCAGACCTTTTCATTCCACTCCACTCCATTGCATTCCATTCCATTTCACTGCACTGCACTGCACTAGACTCCAATCCATTCCATACCACTCCACTGCACTCCAATCTATTCATTCCATTCCACTCCTATTCACTCCTATCCATTCCACTCCACTCCACTCCAATGCCTTCCATTCCACTCCACTCCACTCCCTTCCACTCCACTCCACTCCACTCCCTTCCACTCCACTCCACTCCAAACCACTCCATTCCACTGCATCCCACTCCATTCCATTGCAATCCATTCTACTCCACTCCATTCCATTTCATTCCACTCCAATCGACTGTAGACCACTCCATTCCGTTCCATCTATTTCCATTTCATTCTACTCCATTCCTTTCCATTCCACTCCACTACACTCCTTTCCATTCCACTCAATTCCACTCCATTCCTCTCCACTCCACTCCATTCCATTCCAATCCAGTCCACTCCCTTCCATTCCATTCCATTCTGTATCATTCCACTCCATTCCATTTCATTCCACTCTATTACATTCCATTCCACTCCACACCACCCCACCCCACTCCATTCCACTCCACTCCATTCCACTCCACTCTATTCCGCTGCACTCCATTCCGTTTCATTGCATTCCTTTCCACTCCACTCCATTCCATTCCACTTCTCTCCACTCCATACATCTCCACTCCACTCTATTCCATACCGTTGCGCTACATTCCATGCCAATCCATTCCACTCCACTCCACTCCACTCCACTCCACTGTTCTCTGTTCCACTCCACTCTGCTCCATTCCATTCCATTCTGTTTCACTACGTTTCATTCCCTTCCAGTGTACTCCATTCCAATCATCTCCAATCCACTCCACTCTGTGCAATTCCATTCCTTCCAACTCCATTAATTTCCAGTCCGCTCGATCCAACTCCTCTCCCCTCCATTCAATTTCATTCCATTCCCCTCCACTCCGTTCCATTCCATTCCATTCCTCTCCACTCCACTGCTTTCCGTTCCTATAAAATACAGTCTATTCCAGTGCAGTCCACACCATTCCACTCCACTACACTCCATTCCATTGCACTCCACTCCACTCAATTATACTCTGCTCCACTCCATTCCATTCCACTCTATTCCTTTCCATTCCACAGCATTCCAAACTAATTCATTCCACTACTTTCCACTTCTTTCCCTTCCATTCCAGTCTTCTCCGCTCCACTCCATTAAATTCCATTGCACTCCACTCCTTTCCAATCCATTCTATACCGCTCTGCCCCACTCCATTCCACTCCACTCCATTACAGTCCACTCCACTCCAATCCCCTCTCCTCCACTTCACTCCATTCCATTCCATTCCATTCCACTACACACTATTCCATTCCGTTCCACTGCACTCCACACTACTCCGTTTCATTTCATTCATCTGCGTTACACTCTACTCCATTACATTCCAATCCATTCCACTTCACTACATTCCATTTCACTCGACTTCACTTCACTCCACCCCATTTCATTCCAAACCATTCCATTCCAGTCCATTCCACTCCATTTCACTCCTTTCCACTCCACTCCACTCCAGTCCACTCCATTCCATTACACTCTACTCCATTACATTCCATTCCTCACCATTCCACTCAACTGCATTCCACTCTTTTCCAGTCCAATCATCTCCACTCCATTCCATGTCATTCCATTGCAGTCCACTCCATTCCATTCCACTCCTTTACACTCCACTCCACTTCATTCCATTCCACACTACTCCACTCCATTCGTCCCTACTCCACTCCACTCCAATCCACTCTGCTCATTTCCATTCCATTCAATGCCTTTCCATTCCACTTCCTTCCTTTCCATTCCATTCCACTGTTTTCCATGTCACTATATTCCACTCCATTGCTCTCCATTCCATTCAACACCATTCCACTCCATTCCATTCCGTTCCACTCCATTCCACTCCACTACATTCCTTTCCATGCCTCTCCACTCCACTTCCTTCCACTCCACTCCATTCCATTCCTTTCCATTCCATTGCACTGGATTAATCTCCACTCCCATCCATTCCACTCCAATCCACTCCATTACATTCAATTCCATTCCACTCTACTCTATTCCACTCCACTCCACTCCATTCCACTCCATTCCATTCCTTTCCATTCCACTGCGCTCCATTCCAATCCACTCCAGTCCTCTCCATTCCACTCTACACCTGTCCATTGCATTCCATTTCATTCCACTCCTTACATTCCATTCCAATCCATAACATTTCACTACACTCCATTCCACTACACTCCCTTTCATGCCATTGTATTCCACTCCACAACTTTCCCTTCCATTCCATTCCACTCCAATCCATTCCAGTCCACTCCATTCCACTCCACTCCAGTCCACTCTCTTCCATTTCACCCCATTCCATTCCAATCCATTCCAGTCCATTCGACTCCATTCCTCTCCTCTCAACCCCATTCCATTCCATTCCTCTCCATTCCATTCCACTCTATTCCATTGCATTCCACTCCACACCATTCCTTTCCACTCGACTCCACTCTATTCCTCTTCACTCCACTCCAATTCACTCCAATCATTTTCATTCCATTCCTTTTCACACCACTCCACTCTATTCCATTTCACTCCATTACATGCCTCTGCCTTCCACTCTATTACACTTCATTCCACAACCCTACATTCCATTCTCTTCCACTACTCTCCACTCCACTCTATTCCATTCCAATCCACTCCACTCCATTCTAATGCGATCCACTTCAATGCATTCCATTCCATTCCATTCCATTCCCTTCCTTTCCATTCAATTCCATTCAACTCTTTTCCACCACAATCCAATACATTCCATTCCACTTCCTTCTATTCCATTCCACTCCACTCAACTCCATTCCACTCCACTCCACTCCATTCCCTTCCACTCCACTCCACTCCATTCCATTTCACTCCACTACAGGCAATTCCTTTCCACTCCACTCCAATCCACTGCACTCCATTCCATTCCTTCCCATTCCACTCCATTCCGCTTCACTCCACTCCATTCCACTCCACTCCATTGCATTGCATTCCATTCTACACGATTGCACTCCAAGGCACTCCATTCTATTCCACTCCACTCCATTACACTACATTACATTACGTTCCACTCCATTCCATTCCCTTCCATTCCACCTCACTCCACTCCATTCCACTCCACTTCATTCCACTCCATTCCTCTCCATTCCACCCCATTCCTTTCCACTCCATTCCACTTCATTCCACCCCATTCCATTCCATTCCATTCTATTCCATTCCACTCTATTTCACTCCACTCCATTCCACACCATTCCACTCCATTCCACTCCATTCCAGTCTACTCCACTTCACTCCACTCCATTACAATTCCACTGTATTCCAATCAATTCGATTCCAATCCCTTCCCCTCCACTCCGTTAAATTCCACTACTCTCTACTCCATTCCATGTAATTCCACTCCACTCCGTTCTACTACATTCCACTCCACTCCATTCTAATCCATTCCACTCCACTCCACCACATTCCACTGCACTTCACTCCATTCTCTTCCATTCCATTTCATTACACTCCACTCCATTCCACTCCATTCCACCCCACTTCACTCCATTTCATTTCATTGCATTCCATACCATTCCACTCAATTCTAGTCCATTACTCTATATGCCACTGTACTCCCCTCCATTCCAATCTATTCTCCTCCATTTCATTACACTCCAGTCGACTCTACTCCATTCTATTCCACTCCACTCCACTCCACGCCACTCCATTCCATTATGCTCCATTAAATTCCTCTCCTTTCCACTCAATGCCACTCCATTCCATTAAACACCATTCAACTCCACTCCAGTCCCCTCGATTCCATTCCATTCCATTCCACTCCATTCCATTCCATTCCATTCAACTCCATTCCACTCCACTGCACTGCATTCCACTCCATTCCACTCCACTGCACTGCATTCCAATCAGTTCCACTCCATTCCATTCTATTCCACTCCACACCACTCCACTCCATTCCACTCTATACTATTCCATAACAATCAATTACATTTCGTCCATTCCAATGCATTCCATTCCACTCCACTACACTCCATTCCATACAATTCCGTTCCACTCCACTCCACTCCATTCCAATTCCTTCCACTCCTTTCCACTCAGCTGCACTCCTTTCCATTCCATTCCATTCTATTCCAATAAACTCCACTCCATTCCACTCTATTTCACTACCTTGAAATCCTCTCCACTCCACTCCATTCCATTGAAATCCATCTCCCTCCACCCCATTCCAATCTTCTCAACTCCACTCTGTTCCTCTCCGCTACACTCCACTCCAGTCCATTCCTTTCCACTCGACTCCATTGCATTACATTCCAATTCATTCCACTGCACTCCATTGCACTCCATTCCTTACCATATCTCTGCATTTCAGTGCAATCCACTCCTCTACACTGCATTCCATTCCATTCCACGGCATTCTACTCCATTCCATTCCACTGCACTCTAATGTATTCCATTCCATTCGATTCCACTCCATTCCACTCTTATCCACTCCATTCCATTTCAAAACATTCCATTCTTTTCAACATCTTTCCACTCCATTCCACTCCATTCCAATGCATTCCACTCCTTTCCATGCCATTCCATTCCATTCCAATCCATTCCATTTCGTTCCTTTCCATTCCATTCCATTCCCCTCAATTTCTGTCCATTCCACTCCACTCCATTCCACTCTATTCCATTCCATTCCTTTCCAGTCCTTTACACTGCATTCCACTCCACTCCACTCCATTCAACACCATTCGCCTCCATTCCACTCCATTCCATTCCACTCCATTCTAATTCACTCCCTTACAATCTAGTACACTCAGCTTCACTCCATTCTATTACATTCCATTCTATTCCACTCCATTCCTGTCCACTCTACTCCATTCCTGTCCACTGCACTCCATTCCACTCCACTCCTATCCACTCCATTCCACTCCACTCCACTCCATTCCATTCTATTCCATTCCATTCCATTGCACTCCACTCCACTCCATTCTATTCCATTCCATTCCGTTCCGCTCCACTCCACTCCATTTCAGTCTACTCCACTCCATTCCAGTCCACTCCACCACACTGAACTACGTTCCACTCCATTCCACTCCATTACATTCCACTCCACTCCATTACATTCCAATCCATTCCACTCAATTCCACTCCACTCCACTCCATTCTGTTCCATTCCATTCCATTCCATTCAACTCCATTCCTTTCCATTCCATTCCAATCCAATCCATTCCACTCTACTCCATTCCTCTCCACTCCATTCCACTAAACTCCATTCAATTACAATCCGCTACATTCCAATCTATTCCAATCCATTCTGCTCCACTCCACTCCATTCCATTCTATGCAATTCCATTACACTCAATTCCATTCCATTCCACTCTACTGCATTCCTCTCAGCTCCATTCCACTCCATTCTAGTCCATTCCTTTCCATTCCACTGCATTCCATTCCACTCCACTCCATTTCATTCCATTCGATTCCGCAGCACTCCATTCCACTGCACTACAGTCTACTCCATTCCACTACATTCCATTTCACTCCATTGCATTCCCCTCCATTCAATTCCATTCTGCTCAACTCCACTCCACTTCATTCCATTGCACACCATCACACTCCACTCCATTCCATTTCATTCCTTTCGTTTCTATTCCATTCCATTCACCTCAATTCCATTCCTTTCCACTCCACTCTACTCCATTCCTTTCCACTCTACTCCACTCCATTCCATTCCACTACACAGCACTCATTCTCACACCACTCCACTCCACTCTATTCCACCCCACTCCACTCCATTCCATTCCACTCGATTCAGTTCTATTCCAATCCACTGCACAACACTCCACTCCATTCATTTGCCTTCTGTTCCATTCCACTACTTTAAATCCTACTGCATTCCATTCCATTCCATTCCATTCAACTCCAATGCATTCCTCTCCACTTCACTACAAATCATTTCACTCCTTTCCACTCCATTCCTCTCTACTTCTTTCCCTGCCAATCCACTCCATTCCGGTGCACTCTACTCCATTCCATTCCATTCCATAGAATTCCATTCCATTCCATTCCACTCCATTCCAGTCCACTCCATTCCAGTCCACTCTATTCCACTCTCTTCCATTCCATTCAACTGCACTCCAGTACACTCTATTCCATTGCGATCCATTCCACTTAACTCCATTCCATTCCATCCACTCCAATTCACTGCATTCCACTCCACACCATTCCATTCCAATTCAATACACTTCACTCCATTCCACTCCAATCCATTCCACTCCACTCTCCTTCATTAAATTCCATTCCATTGCAATCCACTCCACTCTATTACACTCCACTCTATTCCACTCCACTCCACTCCATTCTACTCCACTCCATTATACTCCACTCCATTCCAGTCCACTCTGATCCATTCCATTCCATTCCAATCCATTCCTCTCCACTCCACTCCATTCCAATCCATTCCACTCCATTAAACTCCACTCCACTCCATTTTGTTCCGTTCCAGTGCATTCCATTCCAAGCTGTTGCACTCCATTCCATTCCTATCCAGTCCATTCCATTCCATTCCGTTCCATTGCATTCCATTACTCGCCATTCCACTCCACTGCACTCCATTCCATTCCACTCTACTCTATTCCTTTCCACTCCACTCCATTAGATTCAAATCCACTTCATTCCACTGCATTCCAGTCCACTGCACTCCACATCACTCCACTCCATTCCACTCTGCTCCACTCCATTCCATTCCATTCCATTCCACTCCATTCCATTCCTTTCCATTCCATTAAAGTCCACTCCACTCCATTACACTCCACTCCACTCCATTCAACTGCACTGCACTTCACTACACTACAATCCATTCCACTGCACTCCATTCCATTTCACTGCACTCCATTCCATTCCATTCCATTCCACTGGAATTCACTCCATGCACTCCACTTCAATCCATTCCTCTCAATTGTATTCCACTGCACTCCATTCCATTCCATTCCATTCCACTGCACTTCACTCCATCCACTCAACTCCGCTGCATTCCATTTCATTCCATTGCACTCCGCTCCACTCAAATCCAATCCATTCCACTACACTCCATTCCACTCCAATCCACCCAATTCTATTCCATCCCATTCCATTCCATTCCACACCATTCCATTCCATTTCACTCTACTCAATTCTGCTCTGCTCCATTACACTCCACTCCATAACATTTCACTCCACTCCATTCCATTCCATTCTATACATTCCACTCCATTCCATTCCACTCCAAACCAATCCATTCCACTGCATTCAGTCCACTCCACTCCACTCCACTCCATTCCATTCATTTCCACTGCACTGTACTCAATTCCACTCCAGTCAATTCTACTCCTCTCCATTACATGCCACTCCATTCCACTCCATTCCAATCGATACCACTCCATTCCACTCCACTCCATTCCTTTCCATTCCATTTCATTCCATTCCACTCCATTCCACTCCACTCTATTCCATTCCATTCCATTGCAATCCATTGTATTCCATTCCTCTCCATTCCATTCCATTCGATTACACAGCACTCCACTCCACGGTACTACACTCCACTCAATTGCAATCAATTCCAATCCACTCCATTCCACTCCACTCCATTCCAATCCATTCAGCTGCACTCCACTGCACTCCATTCCATTACATTCCATTACACTCAACTGCGTTCCATTCCAATCCATTTCTTTCCATTCCATTCACCTCAATTCCATTTCTTTCCACTCGACTCTACTCCATTCCATTCCACTACACTGCACTCACTTCCACGTCACTCCACTCCATTCCACCCCAATCCACTTCGTTCCACTCTACTCCATTTCATTCAATTCTATTCCATTCCACTGCAGTTTAGTCCACTAAATTGCTTTGCACTCCATTCCCCTTCACTCCTTTAAATTCCATTCCATTCCATTCCTTTCCAATCCATTCCATTTCATACCATTCCATTACAATGCATTCCATTTCACTCTACTCCATTTCATTCCACTCCATTCCACTCCATTCCCCTCCACTCCATTCCACTCCACATCATTCCATTCTGGTCCTCTCTAATTCATTCCATCCGATTCCATTCCATTCCACTCCATTCCAGTCCACTCCACTCATCTCTCTTCCATTCCATTCCATTGCACTCCACTCCACTCTATTACCTTGAAATCCATTCCACTCAACTCCATTCCATTTCACTCCACTCCACTCCAATCCACACCATTCTGCTCCACACCATTCCATTCCAATCCAACCCACTTCGTTCCATTCCACTCCACTACATTATACTCTACACTGCTCCTTTGCATTCAATTTCATTGCATTCCACTGCCCTCCATTCCACTCCACCACACTAAACTCCAGTCCACTCTTCTTCACTCCATTCCATTCGTCTCTAATCAATTCCATTCCGTTCCATTCAACTACACTCCACTCCACAATATTCCACTCCATTCCACTTGATTCCAGTCCCCTCCACTACACTCCATTCCATTACATTCCATTGGTCTCCACTCCAGTCCACTTCACTCCACTGCATTCCACTCCACTCCACTCGAATCCATTACATTCAATTCTATTCCACTCCATTCCATTCCACTCAACTCCATTCCTGTCCACTTTACTCCATTCCACTCCACTCCACTCAATTCCACTCCACTCCACTCCATTCCACTGTAATGCACTCCATTCCACTACATTCCACTTCACTCCACACCATTCCATTCTATTCCACTCCATTCCACTCCATTCTACTTCACTCCATTCCAATCCACTCCGATTCTTTCCATTCCATTCCATTCCATTCCGTTCCAATTCACTTCACTCCATTCGAATCCATTCCATTCCATTCCACTCCACTCGAATCCAGTGTATTCTGTTTCAATGCATTGCATTCCATGCCATTTCTCTCCACTCTATCCACTACAATCCGTTCCATTCTGTTCCATTGCATTCCTTTCCACGCCATTCCACTCCACTCCATTCCACTCTGCTCCAATCCATTCCATTCCACTCAACTCCATTCCATTACACTCCACTCCATTCAATTCCACTCCTCTTCATTCCACTGCATTCCAGTCCACTGCACTCCACATCACTCCATTCCATTCCAATCCACTCCATTCCATTCAATTCCATTCCATTCCACTCCATTCCATTCAACTAAATTCCATTACAGTTCATTCCACTCCATTCCACTCCAGTCCAATCCACTGCATTCCATTCCATTCCACTCCACTCTGTTCCATTTCATTGTTCTCCATTCCATTCCATTCCACTGCAATCCCCTCCATCCACTCGACTTCACTCCATTCCTCTCCATTCCATTCCACTGCACTCCATTCCATTCCATTTCTTTCCACTCCATTCCACTCCAATCCATTCCATTCCTCTCCATTCCTCTGCACTACATTCAATTGAATTCCACCCTATTTCATTCCATTTCACTCCGTTCCATTCCATTGTACTCTACTCCATTCCGCTCCACTCCATTCAAATTCAATCCATTCCGTTCCATTCCACTCCACTCCATTCCCTTCCACACCTCTCCATTCCATTTTACTCTACTCCGTTCCATTCCACTACATTCCACTCCATTCTCTTCAACTCAAATACACTTCATTCCACTGCATTACAGTCCACTCCATTCCACTGCACTCCATTCCATTCATTTCCACTGCACTCTACTCCATTCCATTCCAATCAATTCCACTCCACTCCATTCCATGCCACTCCACTCCATTCCATTCCAATCCATTCCACTCCATCCCACTCCATCCCACTCCACTACACTCTATTCCTTGCCATTCCATTCCATTCAAATCCATTACATTTCATTCCACTACATTACATTCCACTACTTCCAGTCCTTTCTACTCCCCTCCACTCTATTCCATTACGTTCCACTCCATTCCATTCCTTTACACTCCATTCCACTCCACTCCACTCCATTCAACTCCATTTCCCTCCATTCCAATCTATGCCTTTTCACACCATTCCACTCCACTCCATTCCATTCTATTAAACTCCACTCCTCTCCAATCCTTTACATTCCAACTCCATTCCACTCAACTCCATTACATCCCTCTCCAGTCCTCTACACTCCACGGCAGTCCTTTCCATTCCAACATATTCCATTCCTCTCCATTACAATCCACTCCACTCTATTCCACTCAAATCCATCCCATTCCAATCCGTTTGATTGCACTCCACTATACTCCACTGCATTCTATTCCATTTCACTATAATGCACTCCACTCCACTCCATTCTACTCCACTCCATTCCACTCCTATCCATTCCTTTTCATTCCCTTCCATTCCCCTCCACTCCACTCAGCTCCATTCCATACCTGTGTATTCCACTCCACTCCATTAAATTCCATTCCGTTACAATACCTTCCATTCCTTTCCATTCCACTGCACTCAATTCCTCTCCATTCCATTCCATTCCACTCCATCCCTTTGAATTCCATTCCATTCAATTCCATTCCATTCTGCTCCATTCAATTCCAATTCACTACAATCCCTTCAACTCCACTCCACTTCACTCCATCCCATTCCGTTTCATTCCCTTACAGTCCACTACATTCCCTTACAGTCCACTACATTCCATTCCAGTTTTTTCTCCTCCAATCCACTCCACTCCAATCCACTCCACTCCAATCCATTCCATTCCATTCAACTCCATTACACTCCATTCCACTCCACTCCAATCCATTCAATTCCATTCCATTCCATTCAATTCAATTCCAATCAATTCCATTCCAGTCCACTCCATTCCATTCTGATCCACTCCATTCCAGTCCACTCCACTCCATTTCACTCCACTCCACTCAACTCCATTCCATTCCCCTCTACTTGGTTCATTTCCACTCTACTCCATTATATTACATTCCATTCCACTGCAATCCAATTCGTTCAACTCCACTCCACTCCAATCCCTTCAACTCCACTCCACTTCACTCCATCCCATTCCGTTTCATTCTCTTACAGTCCACTACATTCCATACCAGTTTTTTCTCCTCCAATCCACTCCACTCCAATCCACTCCACTCCAATCCATTCCATTCCATTCAACTCCATTCCTTTCCACTCCCCTCCATTCATCTGCAATCCACCCCATTCCATTCCATTCCATTCCACTCCATTCCACTCCATTCCACTCCACTCCAATGCATTCCATTCCATTCCATTCCATTCAATTCCACTCCATTCCATTCCAGTCCACTCCATTCCATTCTGATCCACTCCATTCCAGTCCACTCCACTCCATTTCACTCCACTCCACTCAACTCGATTCCATTCCCCTCTACTTCGTTCATTTCCACTCTACTCCATTATATTACATTCCATTCCACTGCAATCCAATTCGTTCAACTCCACTCCACTCCACTCCATTCCACTCCATTCCAATCCACTCCATTCCAGGCCATTCAAGTCCACTCTAGTACACTCCACTCTACTCCATTCCACTCCACTCCACTCCATTCCACTCCACTCCACTCTATTCCGTTACATTCCATTCCAATCCATTTCATTCCACTCTACTCCATTGCAGTCCACTCCACTCCATTTCACTCCACTCCACTCAACTCCATTCCATTCCACTCCATTCCACTCAATTCCACTCCACTCCACCACAATCCATTCCATTCCAATAAATTCTATTCCATTCCCCTGCACTCCACTCCATTCCTTTCCACTCCACTCCACTGCATTTTATTCCACTCCACTAAACTCCACTCCACTCCTCTCCACTAAATTCCATTCCTCTCTAATCCATTAAATTCCATTCCCTTTCACTCCATTCCTCTCCACCACATTCCACTCCTTTCTAATTCATTCCAGTCCCCTCCACTCCACTCCATTCCATGGCATTCCATTGCACTCCACTCCAGTCTAATTTACTCTACTCCATTCCACTCCACTCCATTCCCTTCCATTCTAATCAATTCCGTTCCATTCCATTCCGTTCCTTTCCATTCCATTCTATTCCATTCCACTCCACTCCATTCCTGTCCACTGCACTCCATTCCACCGCACTGCATTATATTCCACTTCACTCCATTCCATTCCCTTACATTGCATTCCATTATACTCCATTCCAGGCCACTCCACTACACTCTATTCCATTCCATTCCACTGCACCCCACTCCACTCTATACCATTCCAATCCATCCCACTCCACTTCACTGCATTCTACTCCACATCATTCCATTCCAATCCAATCCACTTCAGTCCATTCCACTCCACTGCACTGAATTCTATTCCATTCCTTTGCACTCCACTCCATTCCACTCAATTCAACTCCACTCCACTCCATTCCATTCAATTCCTCCTCTTTCAACTACATGCCCCCTCACTCCATTCCATTCCATTCCATTCCATTCCTCTCCACTACACTACACTTCACTACACTCCATTCCACTCCACTGAACTCTATTCCATGGCATTCCAATCCATTCAACTCCATGTGGTTCCGTTCCTCTGCCATCCATTCCATTCCGCTCCACTCTACCCAATTCCTCTCAATGCCTTTCCACTCCACAAGATTCTATTCCATTATGTTCCGTTCCATTCCATTCCACTTTACTCCACTCCATTCCACTCAACTCCACTACATTGCACTCCATTTCATTCCATTATATTCCATTCCATTCCATTCCACTCTAATCCACTCCATTTTTCTCTACTCCAATCCAATCCACTCCAATCCGCTCCACTTCATTCCATTCCATTCCTTTCAACTCCATCCTATCCACTCCATGCCATTCAATTGCAATAAAACCCATTCCCTTCTTATCCATTCCACTCCACTCTACTTCGTTCCACTCCATTCCATTCCATTCCATTCCATTCCACTCCACTCCATTCCGGTACACTCCACTCCATTTCATTCCACTCCACTCCATTCAACTCCATTCCATTGAATTCCATTCCACTCAACATCATGCAATTCCACTCCACTCCATTCCATTCCATTCCACTCCACCTGAATCCACTCCACTCCACACAACTCCATTCTACTCCATTCCACTCCATTCCACTCCATTCTATTCCAATCCATTCCACTACAGTCCATTCCATTCCATTCCACTCCGCTTGACTCTTTCCATTTCATTCCATTCCATTCCACTCCACTACAATCCATTCCACTACAGTCCATTCCATTCCATTCCACTCCGTTTGACTCTTTCCATTTCATTCCAGTCCATTCCACTCCACTACAATCCATTCCACTGCATTAATTTCCATTCCATTCCACTCCATTCCTTTCCATTCCACTCTACCACACTCCATTGCATTCCATTCCACTCCATTCCATTCCTTTCCCTTCCATTTCATTCTAATCCATTCCACTCCACTCCATTCCTGTCTACTGCACTCCATTCCACCACACTGCATTGTATTCCACTTCACTCCATTCCATTCCTTTACATTCCACTCCCTTCTACTCCATTCCAGGCCACTGTACTCCATTCTATTCCATCCCATTCCACTGCACTCCACTCCACTCTATACCATTCCAATCGATTCCACTCCACTCCACTCCATTGTACTCCACATCATTCCATTCCAATCCAATCCACTTCAGTCCATTCCACTCCACTACATTCCACTCCACTCCATTCCATTACATTCCATTGCACTCCGCTTCATTCCACTCAATTTAACTTTATTCCACTCTCCTCCCCTCCATTCCATTCCATTCCTCCTCTTTCAACTCCACTGTACCGCACTCCATTCCATTCCACTCCATTCCATTCATCTCCTCTACACTACACTTCACTGCACTCCATTCCACTCCACTAAACTCTATTCCATGCCATTCCATTGAACTCCACTCCATGCCATTCCATTCCTATGCCATCCATTCCATTCCATTCCACTCCACTCTACTAAATTCCTCTCAATTCCATTCCATTCCTCTCCACAATATTCCATTCCATTCCATTCCATTCCCTTCCATTCCACTTCAAACCTCTCCATTCCACTGCACTCCACTATATTGCACTCCATTTCATTCCATTCTGTTCCCCGCCAATCTATTCCATTCTAATCCATTCCATTTTTCTCTACTCCAATCCACTCGACTCCAATCCACTCCAATCCACTCCACTTCATTCCATTCCATTCCATTCAACTCCATCCTATCCACTCCACTCCGTTTAGTTGCAATATACCCCGTTCCCTTCAAATCCATTCCACTCCATTCCATTCCATTCCATTCCACTCTACTCCACTCCGATTCACTCCATTCCATTCCATTCCATTCCATTCCACTCCACTCCACTCCATTTCACTCTACTCCACTCCAGTTCACTCCACTCCACTCCATTTCATTCGTCTCCACTCCAATCACCTCCATTCCATTCAATTCCATTTCACTCCACATCATGCAATTCCACTCCACTCCATTACATTACATTCCATTCCACTGCAATCCACTCTACTCCACACCACTCCACTCCTCCATTCCACTTCATTCCATTCCACTACATTCCGTTCCATCCTTTCCACTCCGCTTAACTCCTTTGCATTTCATTCCAGTCCATTCCACTCCACTACCATCCATTCCACTCCATTAATTTCCATTGCATTCCACTCCATTCCTTTCCATTCCACTCTACCACAGTCCATTCCATTCCATTCCATTCCATTCCATTCCTTTCCTTTGCATTCCATTCTATTCCATTCCACTCCACTCCATTCCTGTCCACTGAACCTGATTCTATCCCAATCTATTATATTCCACTTGACTCCATTCCATTCCCGTACATTCCATTACATTCTACTCCATTCCAGGCCACTCCACTTCACTCCATTCCAGTCCTTTGTATTCCACTGCACTCCACTTCCTTCCATTCCAGTCCATTCCACTACATTCTATTCCATTACACTCCACTCCATTCCTTTCCACTCCACTTTACTCCACTCCATTCCACTCCATTCCATCCCAGTCCATTCCACTGCACTGCCCTCCACTCCATTCCATTCCATTCGAATCCATTCCATTCCATTCAAATCCATTCCATTGCACACAACTCTATTTCATTCCATTCTATTCCATTGCACTGTCCTGCACTACACTCCACTCCATTGCACTCGACTCAATTCTACTCCACATCATTCCATTTCATTGATTACCATTCTATTCCTCTCCATTGCACTGCACTCCACTCCATTTCACTGCACTCCCCTCCTTTATATTGCATTCCATTCCACTCCACAACATTCAAGTCCACTCCACTGAATTCCACTCCAATTCACTCCATTAAATTCCATTCCATTACACTCCGTTCCATTCAACTTATCTCCACTCCATTTCACTGCACTCCTCTCAATCCACTCCAATCTATGCTATTACTCTACATTTCATTCCACAGCATTCCACTCCACTCCTTGTATTCCATTCCACTTCACTCCACTCCATTCCGCTCCCCTCTTCTCCATTCCATTCCATTCCATTCCATTCCATTCCATTCCATTCCATTCCTCTCCATTTCATTGCACTCCAATCCATTTCACTCTTCTGCACTCCATTACACTTCACTCCACTCCAGTCCATTACATTCCATTACATTCCACTCCATTCTATTCCACTCTACTCTTTTCCACTCCACTCCACTAAATTCCACTGCACTCCACTATACTACATTTCATTCGAATACACGCCATTCCATTCCACTTACTCCATTCCATTCCATTCCAGTCCAGTCCACTGCATTCTTCTACATCCACTGTACTCTATGTCATTCCACTACATTTCATTCCACTCCACTCCATTCCATTCTATTCCACTGCACTCCACTCCACTGCACTCTAATCCACTGCACTCAGTTCCACTCCATTCCACTCCACTCCATTCCATTTCATTTCTCTCCACTCCACTTCTTACCACTGCACTCCCGTCCATTCCCCTCCATTCCATTCCACTCCACTCCACTCTATTCCACTCCACTCCACTCTATTCCACTCCACCCCATCCCATTCCATTCCAAACCTGTCCACTCCAATCCACTCCATTCCATTCCATTCGAATCCTTTCCTCTCCTCTACAATCCTTTCTAGTCCACTCCATTCCACTCCATTCTGGTCCACTCCACTCCCCTCCATTATATTGCTTTCCATTCAACTCCCCATCATTCCAGTCCACTCCACTCCATTCCACTAAACTCCAATACACTAAATTCCATTCCACTTCACTCCATTCCATTCCTCTTTGCTCCATTCCATTCCTCTGCTCTCCACTCAATCCACTCCACTCCACTGCAGTCTACTTAATTCCATTCCACTTCATTCCACTCAACTCAATTCCATTCTATGCCACTCCACTCTTCTGCATTCCACTCCAATCCATTCCACTGCAGTCTGCTCCATTGAATTCCATTCTATTCCTCTGTACTCCATTCGATTCCATTCCACTCCAGTATACTCCATTCGACTCCACTCTGCTCCGTTCCATTCCATTCCACTTCAGTCCATTCAATTCCAATTGATTCCACTCAATCTACTCTAATCCATTTTACTCCATTGCATTTCACTCCATTCTATTCCATTCCACTGTACTCCATTCCACTCCCCTCCATTCCACTCCTCTCCATTCCATTCGTTTCCATTCCACTCCATTCTATTTGACTCCACTCCATTCAAGTCCACTCTACTACTTTCTACTCCACTCTACTCCTCTCCACTCAACTTATTTCCGTTCCACTCCACTCCATTCCATTCAATTGTATTCCACTGCACTCCACCCACTCCACTCCAATCCCATCCACTCCAGTCCATTCCACTCCATTCCTCTCCATTCCATTCCATTCCTCTCCAATCCACTCTACTCCATTCCATTGCGCTCGAGTCAACTCCACTCCATTCCATTCCACTCCACTCCACTCCATTCCACTCCACTCCATCCCATTACATTCCACACCACTCCACTCCAATCCACCTCATTCCCTTTCATTCCATTTCACTGCACTCCATTCCATTCCATTCTATTCAACTGCACTCCACTGCCCTTCACTCCACTCCACTCCATTCCACTCCATCCCAATTAATTCAATTCCTTTTCATTCTTCTCCACTCCACTCCACTCCATTCTATTGCATTCCACTGCCTGCACTCACATCCACTCCATTCCACTCCACTCAATTCCAATCCAATGCAATCCATTCCATTCCATTCCGTTCAACTCCACTCCATTCCACTCCAATCCAATCCTCTCCATTCCATTCCATTAAACTGTATTCCACTCAAATTCACTGCATTCCACTACACTCCACAGCGCTCCATTCCGTTCCATTTCACTCCACTCCAATCCACTACA
Organism: Pongo pygmaeus; assembly: GCF_028885625.2. NCBI lineage: Eukaryota > Metazoa > Chordata > Mammalia > Primates > Hominidae > Pongo > Pongo pygmaeus. The sequence goes on along the minus strand of NC_085931.1, from coordinate 15,188,611 downwards.
CTCCACTCCATTCCAATCCACTACAATCCATTCCATTGTATTCCACTCCTTTCCATACCATTCCACTGCATTCCATTCCATACCATTCCATTCTACTGCATTCCATTCCATTCCACTCTACTCCATGCCACTCCAGTCTACTTAATTCCATTCCACTTCATACCACTCCACTCAATTCCATTCTATGCCACTCCGCTCCTCTGCATTCCACTCCAATCCATTCCGCTGCACTCTGCTCCATTGAATTCCAGTGAGTTCAGTGCTACTGAACTACTTTCCACTCCATCATGTTCAACTGTATTCCACTCCACTCCACTCCCTTCCACAGCACTCCACTCTGTTATATTCCATTCCATTTCACTCCACTCCGTTCAACTCCACTCCAATCCATTCAACTCCACTCCACTCCATTCCACTCCACTCCACTCCATTCCATTTCATTCCGTCCACTCTACTCCATTCCAGTGCACTCCACTCTATTCCACTCCACTCCAACATACTACATTCCATTCCACTCCAAGCCATTACATTCCACTCCACGCCATTCCATTCCATTACACTGCATTCCATTAAATTCCATTCCACTGCTATCAACTCCACTCTACTCCACACCATTCCAAACCGTTCCACTCCATTCAACTCCACCCCAATCCATTCCATTCCATTCCAATCCACTCCATTCCATTCCACTTCATTCCAATCAATTCCAATCCATTCTATTCCTTTCCACTCCAGTCCATTCCACTCCAGTCCATTCCGTTCCTTTCCATTCCACCCCATTCCATGCCACCCCACTCCATTCCAGTCCAATCCACTCCACTCCTCTCAAACCCATTCCCTTCCACTACACTCCATTCCATTCCATTCCACTACAATCCATTGCATTCCATTCCACTGCACTCCTTTACACTCCACTCCATTTCATTTAATTCCACTCCATTCCCATCCACTCCAATCCATTCCACTCCACTCCATTCCATTCCATTCCACTCCTCTCCAATCCACTCCATTCCATTCCTTCCACTCCGGTCATCTCCAATACACTCCACTCCACTCCACTTCATTCCATTGCATTCCATTCCACTCCACTCCATTCTTCTCCACCGTAGTCCACTCCATTCCACTCCATTCATCTCCAGTCTGGTCCCCTACACTCCACTCCTCTCCATTCCATTTCATTTCAAGGCACTCCACTCCATTCCATGCCAATCCATTCCACTCCACTCTATTCCATTCCACTCCACTCAACTCCACTCCACTCCTTTCCATTTAATGCCACTCTTTTACACTACACTCCACTGCACTCTATTCTATACCACTTCATTCCACTCCACTCCGTTCCATTGCATTCCATTCCAGTCCACTTCAATCCACCCCAATCCAGTCCATGTCATTCCATTCCACTCCACTCCATTTCACTCCATTCCACACCTTTCCTTTCCATTCCACTCCATTCCTCACCATTTGTTTCCAATCTCCATGGAGTGTTTCCAATGCACTTCATTCCACTACATCCCATTCCATTTAATTCCGTTTCATTCCAGTTCACTCCACTCCATTCAATGCCATTACATTTCACTCCCCTGCACTGCACTCCACACCATTCCACTCCACTCTAATCCAATCCTCTCCATTCCATTCCAATTCATTTTGATCCATTCCACTCCATTACATACCAATCCGTTTCCTTCCATTCCACTCCACTCGACTCCATTCAACTCCACTCCACTCCATTACATACCAATCCGTTTCCTTCCATTCCACTCCACTCGACTCCATTCAACTCCACTCCACTCCACTCCATCCCATTCCACTCCACTCCATTCCATTCCATTCAACTGCATTGCAGTCCAGTCCACTCCACTCCATTCCATTCCATTCACCTGCACTCCATTTCATTCCACTCCTATTCATTGCACTCCACCCCATTCCATTCCACTCCACTCCACTCCACTCTAATCCATTCCATTGAATACCATTCCTTTCCATTCCAGTCCATTCCACTCCATTACTCTACATTCCACACCACCCCATTCGATTCCACTCCACTCCATTACACTCCATCCCATTCCATTTAAGTCAACTTCATTCCACTCCCCTCAACTCCACTGCATTCCATTTAATTCCACTCCATTCCATTCGACTCCATTCCACTCCACTCAATTCCACTGTACTCCATTCCATTCCATTCATCTCCTATCTATTCAACTCCACTCCACTCCACTCCATTCCATTCCAATCCACTCCATTCTCTTCCACTCTACTCCACTCAATTAAAATCCATTCCACTCCATTCCACTCCACTCCATTGCAGTCCACTCCACTCCACTCCTCTCAACCCCATTCCATTCCACTACATTCCTTTCTATTCCATTCTGCTCCAATCCTTTCCATTCCATTCCAGTGCACTCCACTCCACTGCACTCCACTCCATACCATTTAATTCCACTCCATTCCTTCCCACACTATTCCAATCCTCTCCAATCCATTCTACTCCACTCCAATCCATTCCCCCCACTCCACTCAACTCCACTCCATTCCATACCATTCCTCTCCAGTCGTCTCCATTCCACTCCCCTTCACTCCACTCCACTTCATTCCATTGCATTCCATTCCATTCCACTCCATTCCTCTCCACACCACTTCTCTCCATTCCACTTCATTTGACTCCGTTCCTGTCCACTTCATTCCACTACACTACATTCCATTCCATTCCCCTGCACTCCACTCCGTTTCATACCAATCCTTTCCATTCCACTCCACTCCATTTCACTCCACTACATTCCATTTAATGCACTCCTTTCCATTACACTCCATTGCACTTCACTCCACTCCAGTCCTCTCCACTCAATTCAGTTCCATTCCACTCCAGTACACTTCAATCCACTCCAATCCATTCCATTAAATATCATTCCACTCTTCTCCACTTCAATCCACTCCACTCTACTCCATTCCATTCCACTCCATTCCTTTCTTCTCCATTTCTTTCCACTCCACTCCATTCCACTCCATCTCATTCCTTTTAATTACATTTCATTCCACTTCACTCCACTCTACTCAATTCCATTCCATTGCACTCCCCTGCACTCCTCTCCAATCCATTCCACTTCACTCCATTCCATTCCTCTCCATTACACTCCATTCCATTCCTATACATTCCACTCCATTACATGCCAATCCAATAAATTCCATTCCACTCCACTGAATTCAACTCCACTCCACTCCACTCCATCCCATTCCATTCCACTCCATTATACTCCATTCCACTTTATTGCAGTCCACTCCACTCCACTCCCCTCCACTCCACTCCATTCCATTCCATTCCACTGTATTCCAGTCCTCTCCAATCCAATCCATTCCACTCCACTAATTTCCATTCCACTCCACTACAGTCCACTCCAATTCATTCCATTTAATACCACTCCTTTCCATTCAACTCCATTCCACTCCACTCCATTCGATTCCACTTCACTCCATTACACTCAATCCCATTCCATTTAATTTCATTTCATTCCGCTCCACTCCACTCCACTGAATTCCATGTAATTCCACTCCATTCCATTAAACTCCTTTACACTCCACTCAATTCCACTGAATTAAATTCCATTCCATTCCATTCCATTCCACGTCTCTCCATTCTACTCACTTCTACTCTATTGCATTTAATTCCATTCCATTCCATTCAAATCCATTCCTTCCACTCAATTCCACTCCAGTCCTTTTCCCCTCCACTCCACTCCATTCCATTACGTTCAGCTCTATTCCACTCCACTTCTCTACATTTCACTCCACTCCACTCCTTTCCATTCCATTTCATTTCACTCCACTCCATTCCACTACACTCCAGTACATTCCACTCCACTGCACTCCATTCCATTTCATTCCATTGCATTCTATTCTATTCCACTGCATTCCATTCCATTGTTTTCCTTTCCCTTAAATTCCACTCCATTCCATTCCATTCCATTCCACTGCATTCCCTGCCATTCCACTCTTCTCCATTCCACTCCATTCCATTCCACTCCATTCCATGACATTCCCTTCCAATCCATTCCACTCCATTCCTACCACTACACTGTATTCCATTCCACTCCACTCCATTCCATTATATTCCATTACATTATATTCCACTCCATCCCTTAGACTCAACTCCACTCCAGTCCACTCCACACCATTCCACTAATATCTAGTCCATTCCACTACATTCCATTCCACTCCACTCCCTGTCATTCCACTCCACTCCATTCTGTTCCATTCCATTCCACTGCACGCCACTCCACTGCACTTCACTCCATTCCACTCATTTCCAATCATTTTCACTCCATTCCACTTCATTCCAATCCATTCCGTTCCATTCCATTCCACTCCATTCCCCTCCACAGCACTCCAATCCACTCCACTGCAATCCATTTCATCCTCTCCATTCCATTGCATTACACTGTATTTCTCTCCAAACCACTCCACTCCTTTCCACACCAATCCGTTCAATTCCATTGCATTCCACTCCTCTCCATTCCGTTCCATTTCTCTCTATTCCATTCCATTCCACTTATCTCCACTCCAATACACTCCACTGCACTCCACTCCAATACACTCCACTGCACTCCACTCCACTCCATTCCATTCCACTCTACTCCATTCCATTCCATTCCACTCCATTCAACTCAAGTCCATTCCAATCCATTCCACTCCACTCCACTCTATTCCATTCCACTGCACTCCACTCCACTCCATTTCATTACAATCCATTTCACTCCACTGCAATTCATTCCACTCCACTCCACTCTACTCAATTCCCGACCATTCCACTCCAATGCACTCCATTCCACTCCATTCACATAGATTCCACTCCATTCCATTCTACTCCATTGCACTCCAGTCCATTTCATACCATTACACTCCACTCCACTCCAATCCATTCTATTCCACTCCATTAGACTCTATTCCATTCAACTCCTCTCCTCTCCCCTCCAATTCACTCCATTCCGTTGCACTCTACTCCATTCCATTCCATTTCATTCCATTCCACTCAAATCCATTCCACTCCATTTCACTCCACTCCACTCCAAACCATTCCACTCCAATCCACTCCTTTGCAGTACATTCCATTCCACCCCAAACCACTCTACTCCATTTCATTCCACTCCATTCGACTCTATTACATTCCATTCCACTTCTTTCTTTGAAATTCCATTTCACTCGATGCCATTCCCTTCCACTCCACTCCACTCCATTCCACTCCACTGCATTCCATTTCACTAAACTCCATTGTATTCCACTCCAATCCACTCCATTCCCTTAGATTACTTTCCATTCAAATCCATTGCACTCCACCCCACTCCATTCCATTCCATACCTTTCCATTCAACTCCATTCCTCTCCTGTCCACCTCATTCCATTCCACTCCACTCCACTCCACTCAACTTCATTCCATTCCATTCGATTCCAATCCACTCCATTCCATTCCACTCCGTTTTATTCCATTTCATTCCACTTCACTCGACGCCACTCCTGTCCATTCCATTCCATTCCATTCCACTCCATTAAACTCCATTCCACTCCACTCCATTACATTCCATTACACTCCAATCCACTCCAATCCATTGCATTCCACTGCATTCCACTACACTCCATTTCATTCCATTCCATTCTATTACATTCCACTCCATTCCACTCCACTATACTCCACACCACTTCATTTCACTCCACTCCACTCCATTCCACCCCACTTCACGCCACTCCATTCCATTCCATTACACAACACTCCACTGCATTGCATTCCAATCCACTCCACTCCATTCCATTCCACTCCAATTTGCTCCACTTCAATCCTCTCCAATCCACTCTATTCCTTTCCATTGCAGTCAATTCCACTTCATTCGACTCCACTCCATTCCACTCCATTACATTCTGCTGCACTCCACTCTACTCCATTCCATTCCAATCCTTTCCACTCCACTCCATTCCATTCCACTCCACTCCACTCCACTCCACTCCATTCCACTCCATTCCATTCCAATCCGTTCCACTCCACTCCATTCCATTCCGCTCCACTCCACTCTACTCCACTCCAATCCACTCCATTCCACTCCATTCCACTACACTCGATTCCATTGTATTCCATCTATTGTATTCCAGTGCATTCCATTCCACTCCATTCCATTCAATTCCACTCCAATCCACTCCAATCCACTCCATTCCCCTCAATTCCAATCCATTCCATTCCACTCATTCCACTCCAATACATTCCATTCCGTTACACTCCACACCACTACAATCCATTCCACTCCACTCCATTCCGCTCTACTCCATTCCATTCCATTCCAGTCCTCTCCATTTCACTCCACTCTTTTCCACTCCATTCCACTGCATTCCACTCCATTCCAGAAATCTCCATTCCACTCTGCTCCATTCCATTCCATTCCAACCCACTCACCTCCTTTCCATTCCACTCCATTAAACTCCACTCCACTCCATTCCTATCCATTCCACTCCATTCCATTCCATTCCACTCCATTCCACTCCAATCCATTCCATTTCATTCCATTCCACTTCAGTCCACTCCCCTCTATTCCACTCTGTTCCACTACATTCCACTCTTCTCCATTCTATTCCATCCCACTCCATTCCTCTCCAATCCACTCCACTCCTTTTCACTACCCTCCATTTCATTTCATTTCATTCCTTTCCACTCCACTCCACTCCTTTTCACTCCACACGACTCCTTTCCACTCCACTGCACTCCATTGCATTCCACTCCAGTCCATTGTATTACACTCCTTTTCTATCCAATTGACTCCAGTTCTTTCAACTCCACTCGATTCCAATCTATTCCATTCCACTCAATTGCATTTCATTCCACTCCATTCCCCTCTACTCCATTCCACTCCACTCCAATCACTTCCATTCCGTTCCAATCCACTCCATTCCACTCCATTACCCTCCACTCCTGTGCACTCCACTCTACTTCATTCCATTCCATTCCATTCCACTCCATTCGACTCCACTACACTCCATATTACTCCATTCCATTTTTGTCTAATTCACACAACTCCATTCCGTTGCACTCAATTCCTCTCCACTACATTCCATTCTACTACATTCCTTTCCATTCTATTTCCCGCCTTTCCATTCCATTCCAATCCACTCCACTCCGTTCCACTTCAGTCCACTCTATACCACTCCAATCCACTTCATTGCATTCCATTCTATCCATTCTATTCCACTCCACTTCAATCCTCTCCATTCTACTCCATTCCATTCAACTCCATTCCACTCCACTCCATAAGATTACTTTCCACTCCATTGAACTCCATTCCATTCCACTCCCATCCATTCTGCTCTTCTCCTTTACACTTCATTACATTCCAGTACACTCCACTCCATTCCATTCGATTCCTTTCCATTCCATTCTACTCTACTCCATTCATCTCCACTCCACTCCATTCTTCTCCACTCCACTCCATTCCATTCCATTCCTTTCGATTCCACTCTACTCCACTCCATTCCATTCCTCTCAACTCCATCCATTCCATTCCATTTCATTACACTATATTCCACTCCATTCCACGCCATTCCATTCCACTCCTTTCCACTCCACTCCAATCCACTACATTCCACTCCACTCCACTCCACTCCATTCCATTCCACTCCATTCCATTCAATTCCATTCCACTGCATTCCATTCAATTTCATTCCACTCCATTCCATTACAATCAACTCCATTAAATTCCATCCCATTCCACTATGTTCCACTCCATTCCATTCCATTCCATATCATTCCTCTCCATTCCACTCCATTCCATTCCATTCCAATACATTCCTCTCCATACATCTCCACACCACTCCAAACCATTCCATTCCATTACACTAAATTCCACTGCATTCCATTCCATTCCCTTCCACTCCACTCCTTTCCAGTCCTATGCACTCCACTCCCATCCACTTCTTTCCATTCCACTACTCTCCATTCCATTCCATTTCACTCCATTCCTCTCCATCCACTCCAACACTGTCCACTCCTCTCCATTGCATTCCATTCCACACTACATTCCACTCCAAAACACTCCATTGCATTCCTCTCCATTACATTGATTGCATTCCATTTCTCTCCAATTGACTCCACTCCTTTCAACGGAACTCCATTCCATTCCATTCCATTGCACTCCATTCGATTACATTCCATTCCATTCCACTCTTTCCAGTCCACTCCATTCCAGTCCATTTTTCTACATTCCACTGCACTCCACACCACTCCCTTAGACTCCATTACACTCCATTCCATTCCATTGATTTGCAATCCTCTCTACTCCACTCCATTCCTCTGAAATCCATCCATTCCATTCCATTCCATTACACTGCATTCAATTCCATTCCATTCCATTACACTCCATTCCATTACACTCCATTCTATTCCATTCCACTACATTCCACTCCACTCAACTCCACTCCATTCCACTCCATTCCACTCCATTCCTATCCACTGTATTCCACTCCATTCCATTCCATTCCAATCCTCTCCATTCCATTCCATTCCACTCAATTGCATTCCACTGCATCGTATTCAATATCATTTCACTCCATTCCATTACAATCCACTCCTTTCCATTCCATCCCATTCCACTATCTTTCACTCCATTCCATTACATTCCATACCTTTCCACTCCATTCCACTCCATTCCATTCCCTTTCATTCCATTCCGTTCCCTTCAATTCCATTCCATTCCATTCCTCTCCATACCACTCCACACCACTCCAATCAATTCCATTCCATTCCACTAAACTGCACTGCATTAGATTCCATTCCATTCCACTCCATTCCATTGCATTCCACTACATTCTCGTCCGTTTCACTCCATTCCGCTCCACTCCTCTCCATTCCACTTCTACCCACTCTAATACCCTCCATTTAATACCACTCAATTCCACTGCACTCCATTCGACTCCAGTCCATTCCACTGCAATCCATTCCATTCCATTACTTCCTCTCCTGTCCATTCCCTTCCATTCCTCTCCATTCCTTTTGAATCCCTTCCCATCCACTCCACTCCACTCCACTCCATTCTACTCCACACCACTCCATTCTTCTCCACTGCAGGCCATTCCACGCCTCTCCATTCCATTTCATTACTCTCCATTTTTCTCCAGTCAAATTCACTACCTTTGAATCCACTCCATTCCTTTCCACTCCATTGCATTCATCTCTCTTCCATTCCATTCTGTTCCATTTCTCTACATTCCAGTCCAATCAATTCCAGTCCATTCCACTACATTCCACTCCACTCCTCGCCATTACACTCTTTTGCACTCCATTCTTTCCACTCCATTCCACTCCTCTCCATTCCATTCCTATCCATTGCACTCCACTCCTTTCCACTCCAGTCTATTTCATTTCATTGCATTCCTCTCCACTCAGCTCCATTCCACCGCACACCACTCCATTCCAATCCATTGCACTGCCTTCCATACCTCTCCATCCCATTGCATTACAATCCATTCCTCTCCAATCCACTCCACTCATTTCCACTCCTCACCGTTCCATTTCATACCATTCCATTCCATTCCATTCCATTCTATTCCACTCCATTCCAGTCCATTCCATTCCGTTTCATTCCATTGAATTCAATTCATTTCTTTTGACAGGATATCACTGTGTCACTCAGGCTGAATCACTTTGTTACAATCGCGGCTCACATTACATGTCAACTTTCCTTTACATTGCATTCTATTCGATGGGATTCCATTACATTCCATGCCATTCAGTTCCATTCCTTTCCACTCCATACCACTCCACTTTACTGCACTCCACAACATGCCATTACATCCGATTCCTTTCCACTCCATTCCACTCCTTTCCACTCCACTGCACTCCATTCCACTCCATTCCACTCCGTCCGATTCCCTTCCCCTCGATTCAACTGCACTCCACTCCACCCCACTCCACTGCCCTTCATTCCATTCCATTCCGTAACATTACATTCCCCTCCATTCCACTCCACTCCACTTCTCTGCACTCCACTCCATTCAATTCCAGTCCACTGCCTTCAATTCCATTCCAGTCTATTTAACTGCATTCCTCTCTACTCCATTACATTCCACTCCACTTCATACCATTCTATTCCATTGCATTCCATTCCATTCCACTCCATTCCAGTCCATTCCACGATATTTCACAACTTTCCACTAAACTCCATTACACTCCACTTCATTCCATTCTATTCCACTCCATTCCATGCCATTCCATTGCAATATATTCCACTCAATTACACTCCATTTCAGTCCACTCCAGTCATCATCACTCTATTCCATTCCATTCCATTCCTGTTCACTCAACTTCATTCCACTCCATTCCGCTTAACTGCATTTCTTCCCACTAAACTGCAATTCACTCCACTCCAGTCCACTCCACTCCATTCCATTAAACTGAATTGCATTCCACTCCATTCCACTCCCTTGTACTCCATTCAACTCTACTCCATTCCATTATATTCCAATCCACTCCAATCCACCCCACTTCACTCCATTCCACTCCAATCCACTCCTATCCATTCCATACCAATACACTCCACTCCAATCCACTAAACGCTCCATTCCATTCAACTCCACTCTCATCTACTCAATTCCCCTCGACTCCATTCCATTCCATTTTGTTCCATTCCACTTCACTCCACTCCACTCCACTCCATTCTACCCCACTCCACCCCATTCTATTCCATTTAATTCCATTCCACTCCACAGCATTCCATTCCACCCCACACCATTACACTCCACACCTCCCCATTCCACTCCATTCCTTTCTATTCTACACCATTCCATTCCATTGCACTCCATTCCACTACATTCCACTAAACTCTACTACATTCCACTCCACTCCATTCCATTCCATTCCATCCCATTCCACTCCATTGCATTCCGCTTCATTTCATTTCTTCAAACCCAATTCAATTCAACTCCATTGCACTTGAATCCGTTAAATTCCATTCCCCTCCTCTCCTCTCTACTCTATTCCAATCCACTCCATTCCATTCCACTGCATTCCACTCCACTTCACTCCAATCCACTACACTCCGTTCTATTCTATTCCACTCCACTTCACTCCATTCATTTCTACTCCACTCTATTCCGCTCCACTCCACTCCATTCCTCTCTACTCCACTCCATTCCACTCCCCTTCACTCCATTCCATTCCATTCCATTCCATTCCATTCCATTCCATTCCATTCACCTCCATTCCAATCCATTCCATTCCATTCCATTGCACTACATTCCTCCCCAATCGACTCCATTCCACTCCATTATAATCCTTTCCAGAAATTTTCAATCCACTCTTCCCAATCCCATTCCATTCTACTGCACTCAACTCCATTCCATTCCACTCCATTCCACTACACTCCACTCCATTCCAATCCATTCCACACCAATTCATTCCACTCCACACCACTTCATTCCACTCCTTTGCATTTCATTGCATTCCAGTCCACTCCACTCCATTTTACTCCATTCCAATCAACTACACTCTGTTGCCTTCTATTAACATCCATTCGACTCTACTGCACTCCACTCCATTCCATTCCTATCCTTTCCACTCCACTTGACTCCACTCCATTCCATTCCACTCCATTCCAGACATTCCACTACACTCCATTCCATTTAATTACATTCCATTGTATTTAATTCCATTCCTCTCCACATCATTACACTCCATTCCATTCCATTCCACTCCATTCAAATCCACACCACTCCATTCCACTCCTTTCCCCTCCATTCCACTCCATCCCGTTCCACTCCATTCCACTCCAATCCATTGCATTCCATTCCACTCCACTCCACTCCATTCCACTCCATTCCATTCCACTCTACTCCATTCCATTCCATTCCATACCACTCCATTTCACTCCACTCCAATCCACTCCATTCCACTGCACTACAATGCATTCCAGAAATCTGCAATCCACTATACTCCATCCCATTCAATTCCACTGCACTCAACTCCATTCCATTCCACTCCATTCCACTACACTCCACTCCATTCCAATCCATTCCACTCTACTCCATTCCGTTCCACTCCACTCCATTGCAGTCCTTTCCAATCCATTCCAGTCCACTTCATTCCATTCCATTCCATTCCATTCCATTCCATTCCAAACCACTCCATTCCATTCCAACCCACTCCATTGCATTCAATTACATTCCACTCCATTCCACTGTATTCTATTCAATTCCATTCCTTTCCACTTCATACAAATTCAGTACACTCTTGTCCATTCCTTTCCATTCCACTAAACGCCATTGCATTCCTTTCCATTCCATTCCCGTCATTTCCATTCCATTCCACTCCGTCCCATTCCACTCCTCTCCATTCTACTCCACTCCACTCTACTCCATTCCACTACACTCCAATCCATTCCGCTCCATTCCCTTCCACTCCATTCCACTTGAATCCCCACCTTTCCATTCCTCTCCATTCCACTCCACTCCATTGTATTTTTCTCCACTCCACTCCACTCCCCTAGATTCAACTCCCTTCCACTCCTCTCCATTCCATTCCATTCCACTCCATTTCTCTACAGTCCACTCCACACCATTCCACTACAATCCACTCTAACCCTTTCCACTTCTCTCCATTCCATTCCATTCCTGTACACGGGAATCCATAAAATTCCACCGCACTCCACTCCACTCCAATCCACTGGATTCCACTCCATTCCATTCCACGCTAATCCACTCCATTCCGTTTCATGCCATTCCATTCCAGTCCACTACCTTCCATTCTACTGCATTCCTTTCCATTAAATTCCTCTCCTCTCCATTCCATTCCACTCCATTTCACTCCATTCCACTACACTGCACTCCCTTAAACTCCACTCCACTCCATTCCATTCCATCCCATTGTTTTCTTTTCATTCCATTCCACTATATTCCATTCCATTCCACTGTATTCCGTTCTACTCCATTACAGTCCGTTCGACTACATTCCACTCCACCCCATTCCACTCCGTTCCACTCCATTTCTCTCCATTCTATTCCACTCCATTCCATTTCAGTCCACTCCATTCTAATCCATTCCATTCCACTCCTTTTCACCGTATTCTATTCCATTCCTTTCCATTCCACTCCATACCACTCCAATACAGTCCAATCCATTTCATTCCAATCCAGTAAAATCCGTTGTATTAGATTCTACTCCATTCCATTCCATGCCTATCCTTTCCATTTTATTCCACTGCATTCCATTCCATTCGACTCTATTCCACTAGACTCCACTCCACTCCATTGCACTCCATTCAACTCCATTCCACGCGTCTCCATTCCATTGCATTCCATTCAATCCACTCCAATTCATTTCACTACACTCCACTCCATTCCACTACACTGCACTCTATTCCATTCCATTTGATGCCATTCCATTCCATTCCATTCCTCTCCACCCAAGTCAATTCCACTCCACTCCACTCGCACTCCATTTCATTGCATTCCATTCCACTCCATTCCCTTCCATTACACTCCATTCCTGTCCATTCCACTCCAATCCATTCCACCCCATCCCACTCCATTCCGCTCCATTACACTCATTTCCTTTCCAGTCCATTCCATTCCATTAAATTCCACTCTACTACTTCCATTCCATTCCACTCCATTCCACTGAATTCCATTCCATTCAATTCCATTCCACTCTATTCCATTGCTTTCCATGCCATATCATTCCATTTCATTTAATTCTACTGCACTCCCCTACGTTCCACTCCACTCCATTCCACTTCTTTCCAATTCATCCAATTTCATTCAAGTCTATTCCACTCCACTCCACTCCACTCTAATCCTTTCCATCCCATTCCGTCCCATTCCATTCCTCCACACTACACTCCATTCCACTCCACTCCACTCCATTCCACTCCTGTCCACTACCCTCAGTTCCATTCCTTTCCACTCCATTCCACTCCATTCCATTCCACTCCATTCCATTCCACTCCTATCCATTCCATTCCATTCCACTGCACTCCACTCCACTCTCCTAATTTAACCTCCATTCATCCACATTACACTCCTCTGCATTTAATTCTATTCCACTCCATTTACCTCCATTCTACTCCAGTCCTCTCCACTCCACTCCATTCCATTCCATTCCATTCCATTGCACTTTATAATACACCATTCCAATCCACACCACTCCATTCCACTCCACTCCAATATATTCCAATCCTATCCATTCCATTGGATGACACTCCATTTCTCTCCAATCCACTCCTATCCTTTCCACTCCACTCCATTCCATTCCATTCCATTTCACTCCTTTCCATTCCATTTCACTCCACTACAGTCCATTCCATTCCACTCCACTCCTTTGAATACAATCCACTGCACTCCACTCCACTTCATTCCATTGCACTCTACTCCATTCCATTCAACTCCATTCCATTCCATTCCACTCCATTCCATTAAACTGCACTATACTCCACTCCATTCCATTTCAATCCATTCCTGTCCAATCCATATAATTCCACTCCACTCCACTTCACTCCATTCCATTCCTCTCCATTCCAGACAATTCCACTTCACTGCATTCCTTTCCATTCCTTCCCGTTCCATTGTATTCCAATCCAATCCAATCCACTCCATTCCATTCCACTGCAGTCCACTCCACTCCACTCCATTCCTCTCTACTCCATTCCACTCCATTCCCCGCCATTCCACGCCATTCCATTCCACTACATTCCACTCCAATCCATTCCATTCCATCTCACTCCTCTCCATTCCTCTCCATTCCAATGCACTTCATTCAACTCTATTCCATTGCATTCCTCTGCACTCCACTCCATTCCATTGCATTCCACTCCATTCTATTCCTCTCCATTGCAGTCCGCTCCACTCCATTCCACTCCACCCTATTACATTGCATTCCATATTTTTCCACACCACTCCACTCCAGTCCACTACATTCCGTTCCACTCTACTACACTCCACTCCATTCCCTCCATTCCACTCCACTCTATTCCACTCCATTGCTCTCCATTCCATTCAATTACACTGTATTCCACTCAAATCCATTCCACTCCACTACAATCCATACCTCTCCGTTCCACTCCATTCCTTTCCACCACATTCCACTCCACTCCACTCCATTACATTCCATACGTTGCATACCTTTGTATTCCTTCCATTCCATTCCATTCCATTCAACTCCACTCCACTCCTTTCCACTCCACTCAACTACATTCAACTACATTTCATTCCACTCCATTCCTTTCCAATGCATTCCATTCCATTCCAATTCATTCCATTCCATTCCACTCCATTCCATTCCCAACCATTCCAGTCCAATCGAGAACATTCCACTCCATTCCACTCCACTTCTTTCCAATCCATTCCATTCCACACTGTTCCATTCCATTCCGTTCCACCCCATTCCACTGAATTCTATTCCATTACTTTCCATTCCACTCCATACCTCTACACTCCACTCCAATGTACAATATTCCAATACACTAAAATCCGTTGTATTCGATTCCATTGCATTCCATTACATTTCCCTTCTTTCCATTCCATTTCATTCCATTTCAGTCCATTCCACTTTTTTCCACCACACTCCACTGCACACTATTCCACTCCATTCCTTTCCTCTCCATTCCATTCCATTCCAATCCTTTTTTCTCCAACCTTCTCCACAACTTTCCACTCCACTCCTTTCCATTCCATTGCATTCACTCTACTCCACTCCATTCAAATCCATTCCACTTCACTTCACTCCAGTGCACTCCATTCCATTCCATTCTATTCCATTCCATTCGACTCCATTCCAGTCCACCCGACTCAATTCCTCTCCACTCCACTCCACTCCACTCCATTCCATTCCATACCTCTCCATTCCTTTCCATTCTACACGATTCCAGTCCATTCCAGTCCACTCCATTCCAATCTATACCTCTCCATTTCATTCCTCTCCATTCCACTCCATTCTACTCCATTCCACGCCTTTCCACTCCACTCCATTCCACTCCACTCCACTCAATTCCACTCCACTCCACTAAACTCCATTCCATTCCATTCCCCTCCATTCCACTCCATTCCCCTCCATTCCACTCCATTCCATTAGACACCATTCTACTCCACTCCATTCCATTCCATTCCATTCCACTCCACTACCCTCCAGTCCATTTCACTCCATTCCACTCTATTCCATTCCATTCCATGCCATTCCAATCCTCTCCAATCCATCCTACTCCACTCCGCTGCATTCCACTCCACTCCACTCCACTACATTCCATCTTGTCCAATTCCCCTCCACTCTATTCGACTACACTCTACTCCACTCCCCTTCAATCCTCTCCATCTTATTCTGTCCCATTCCACTCCACACCACACCATTCCACTCAACTGCTGTCCTTTCCACGCCTCTCCATTCCATTACATTACACTCCATTTCCCTCACTTTACAGTCCATTTCCCTCTAATCGACTCCACTCCTTTCCACACCACTCCATTCCATTCCCTTCCATTCCATTTCATTGCACTCCAATCCAATTCATTCTACTCCACTCCACTCCACTCAAACACACTCCACTCCACTGCAATCCGATACGTTCCATTACACTCTACTCCATTACATTCCATTCCATTCCACACCATGCCACTCCAGTCCATTCCAATCCAATCCACTTCATTCTATTCGCCTGCACTCCACTCCACTCCATGAAATTTGAAACCATTCCAACACACTGCACATCATTCCACTCCACTCCACTCTACTCCACTCCATTCCCTTCCATTCCACTCCTTTCCATTCCACTCCAATCCATTCCCTTCCATTACTCTCCACCCCACTCCAATCCATTTTGTTCCACTCCTTTCCTCTCTACTACATTCCATTCCTCTCCTCTCCACTCCACTCCACTCCACTCCACTACAATGCACTCCACTCTATTCCTCTACATTTCACTCCATTCCACTCCATTTTACTCCACCCCATTCCATTTCGTTCCATTTCATTTGACACCACTCCACTCCAATCCACTCCATTCCATTTCACTCCACTCCACATCATTCCACTCCATTCCACTCCATTTCATTCCACTCCACTCCATTCAATTCCATTCCAGTACAGTCCACTCCACTCCAATCCACTGGATTCCACTGCATTCCTTTCCATTCAACTCCATTACACTCCACTCCAATCTATTCCACTGCACTCCACTCCATTTCACTGCATTCCATTCAATTCCCTTCCACCCCAATCCACTCCACTGCATTTCACTCTACTCAATCCACTCCACTCCATTCCATTCCAAGGCGTTCCTTTCCATTCTTTTCCATTCCATGCCATTCCAATCCACTCCACTGCACTCCATTCCACTCCACTCCTCCCCATTCCACTCCACTCCCTTCTATTCCATTCCATTCTGTTCCATTCCACTCCATTCCACTCCAATCCACTCCATTCAATTCAGGTCCATTCTACTACATTCCACTCCACTCCAATCCATTCCGTCCCATTGCATTCCATTCCATTCCACTCCATTCCATTCCACTCCATTCCATTCCACTCCATTCCACTCCACTCCATTCCATTACATTCCATTCCTCTTCATTCCTCTCAATTCCTAAACACACCATTTCATTCCACTCCACTCCATTATATTCCATTCAATTCCACCACATTCCACTGCATTCTATTCCACTCCTTCCAGTAGCACCCCATACCACTCCACTCCAATCCAATCCATTATATTTCAATCCTCTAAAATCCATTGTATTCGATTCCATTCCATTGCATTCCATTCCACTCATTTCCATTCTTTTCCACTCCATTCCTGTCCACTCCACTCTATTCCACTTCACTCCACTCCTCACCATTCCACTCTATTCACTCCATTCCGCTTCTCTCCATTCCATTCGATTCCAATCCATTTCTATCCTATCCTCCCCACCAATTTCCACTTCACTCCATTCCATTCAATTCCATGCCATTCCCCTCCTTTCCACTCCACTCCTTTCGACTCTACTCCATTTCATTCCATTACATTCCACTCCACTTCACTAACCTCCATTCCATTCCACTCCATTATACTCTATTCAGTTGCATTCCATGCCATTCCATTCCATTCTACTCCATCCCTCTCCACTTCAATCAACTCCAATCCCCTCCATCCCATTCCATCCCATTCCATTCTTCGGCAATCTGCTCCACTCCACTCCATTCCACTCCTATCCACTCCACTCACTTCCATTCCACTCCATTCCCTTCCACTCCACTCCATCCAATCCACTCCATTCCCCTCCAATCCATTCAATTCCATTCCACTCCACTCCACTCTCCTCCGTTCCCCTCAATTCAACTCCATTTCATTCCTCTCCATGCCTTTCAATTGCACACCATTCCCCTCCGTTCCTCTCCCCTCTTTTCCACTCCACTCCATTTCATCCCATTCCTTTCCATTCTGCTACACGCCACTCCATTCATCTCCACAACATTCCATTCCACTCCACTGCACTCCATTCCTCCCCTCTCCATTCCATTGTATTACATTCCATTTCTCTCCTATTCCCTCCACCCTTTCCTTTCCTCTACATTCCATTCCTTTCCATTCCATTCCATTCCACTCCACTCCAGTCCATTTCATTCCACTTCACTCCACTCCAATATACTCCACTCCAATCCACTCCAATACACTCCACTCCACTCCACTCCATTCCATTACACTCTATTCCATTCCATTCCATTCCTTTCCATTCCATTCTACTCCACTCCTTTCCACTCCATTCCACTCCACTCCCTTCCACTCCATTCCACTCAATTCCACTCCGTTCCATTCCACTCCACTCCATTTCATCCAACTCCATTCTATTCCTCTCCATTCCACTCCATTCCTCTCAATTCCTCTCCACCTCATTCCATTGCATTCAGTATCAGTCCACAACACTACACTCCAAGTACTCCATTCCATTCCACTCCACCCCACTCGACTCCACTCCATTCCTCTCCCCTCCATTCCACTTTACTCCATTCCATTCAATTCCGTTCTTTTCCACTCCAATCCATTCCACTCCACTCCACTCCATTGCACTCCTCTCCACTCCCTCCACTGCATATCATTCCAGTAAAGTCCTTTCCACTGCATTCCACTTCACTCCACTCCATTCCACTCAATTCCTTTCCACTGCATTCCACTTCACTCCACTCCATTCCACTCAATTCCACTCAACTCCATTCCATTCCACTCCATTCTTTTCAATTCAACTCCATTTCACTCCACTCCAAGCCAGTCCACATCGCTCCACTCCATTCCATGATACTCCAATCTCTTCCATTCGGTTTCATTCCATTCCACTCCACTTCTCTCCATTCCACACCATTCGCCTCCACTCCACTCCATTCCATTCCATTTCATTCTCTTCCATTGCAATCCTCTCTTTTCCAATGCACTCCACTCCATTCCAATCCGCTCCACTCCATTCCATGACATTCCTTTCCATTCCACTCCATTCCATTCCATGCTATATAATTGTATTCCATTCCATTCCATTCCATTCCATTCCATTCCATTCCACTCCATTCCACTCCATTCCAATCCAATACACTCCATTCCACTCCAATCCACTCAACTCCCTTCCACTCCATTCACGTCCAGTCAACTACACTCCATTCCACTCAATTCCACTCCAATCCTTTCCATTACATTACACTCCACTCCACACTATTCCTTTCCACTTAATTCCACTTTACTACATTCCATTCCAAACCACTCCACTTGACTCCAATCAGCTCCATTGCATTCCACTCCCTTCTATTCCTCTCCATTCCAATCCACTCCAATCCATTTCACTACACTGCTTTCCTTCCCATTCGCTTCCATTCCACTCCAGTCCACTCCGTTGTACTCCGTGCCATTTCTTTAATCGCCACTCCATTGCACTGCACTTCACTCCTTTGTATTCCATTCCATTCCATTCCAATCTACTCCATTCTGCTCTTTTCCACTCCATTCCAATCGACTCCACTCCATTCCATTCCATTCCATTCCATTCCACTCCACTCCATTCCATTAATTCCATACAATCCACTCCACTAAATTCCACTCCACTCCACTCCATTCCACTCCACTGCACTCCATTTCATTATATTCCATTACACTCCATTCCACTCCACTCCAACAAATTTCACTCCACTCCACTCCACTACTTTCCATTCCATTCCACTGCATTCCCTTCCATTACACTCCTCTCCATTCCATTCCACTCCACTTCATTATCCTCCATTCCCCTCCATTCTGCTCCATTCCACTCCACTCCATTCCACTCCACTCCATTCCATTCCATTCCATTCCTCTTCCAACAACTACCCTCTATTTTATTCCACTCAATTCCAGTCCAATCCATTCTATTCCATTCCATTCCATGCCGTTACATTCCATTCTATTCAATGGCATTCCATTCCATTCCATTCCACTCCATTCCATTCCATTGCACTCCACTCCACTCGACTACCCGCCATTCCATTCCTCTCCATTCCACTCCATTCCATTCCATTCCATGCCATTCCATTACGTTTGATTCCATTCCATTTCCTTACATTTCATTGCATTCCATTTCATTCTACTCCACTCCACTCCATTCCACTCCACTCTACTACACTTCATTCCATCTCATCCTATTAAATTCCACTGTATTCCACTACACTCCACTCTACTCCAATCGTTGACATCCCATTCTGTCCCATTCCATTCCTCTGCACTCCACTCCACTTCCCTCCACTCCACTCTTATCCATCCCATTCCATTCCATCCCATTCCATTCAATTACACGACAATCCACTGCATTCCTTTCCATTCCAATCCATTCAATTGCAGTTCATTCTATTCAAATGCATTCCATTCCACTCCTCTCCATTCTATTCCATTATATTCCATTCCTCTCCACTCCATTCTATTCCTTTCCACAAAGGTCCACAACATTCCTGTCCACTCCATTTCACTCGATTAAATTCCAATCAATTCCACTTCTCTCTAGTCCAATCCATTCCACTCCATTCCACTTAACTCCATTTCATTGCACTCCACTCCACTCCACTCCACTAGAATCCACTCTGTTCCATTCCACTCCATTCTGTTGCACTCCATTCCACTCCACTCCACTCCATTGTGCTCCACTCCATTCTATTCCTTTCCACTCCAACCCACTCCATTACTCTCCATTCCATTTCATTCCTCTCCACTCATCTCCTTTCCATTCCACTCCACTTCTTTACATTCCATTCCACTCCACTGCATTCCATTCCTGTCCATTCCACTCCACTACCTTCCATTCCACTCCTCTCCATTCCATTCCATTCCATTCCATTTCATTCCACTCCACTCCAATGCACTCCACTGCATTCCATTCCACTCCACTGCACGCCACTTCACTCCATTCCACTCCAATACATTTCTTTCCATTCCTCTACAGTCTACTCCACTGCTTTCCACTCCACTACACTCCATTCTACTCCACTCCACTCCATTCCATTCCGTTGCATTCCATTCCGTTCCACTCTATTCCAGTCCATTACACATCATTCCCTCCACTCCACTCCATTCCAAGCCATTCACGTCCATTCCTCTCCATTTCATTCCACTCCATTCTACTCCAATGCCTTCCATTCCATTACACTCCACTCCAATACACTCCATCCCATTCCCCTCTAATCCATTCCGTTCCACTCCACTCCACTCCACTACACTCCATTCCATTCTATTCCACTCCATTCCAGTCCTCTCCACTACGTTCCATCCCACTCCATTCAAGTATACTCCATTCCATTCCAATCGATTCCATTCCACTCCACTTCACTCCATTCCACTCCACTCCACTTCATTCCACTCCACTACACACCATTCCATTCCTTTCTATTCCATTCCATTCCAATCCTATCCATTCCACTCCTCTCCACTCCATTCCACGCCACACCATTCCATTCCATTGCATTCCACTCCACTCCATTGCATTCCACTGCATTCCACTGTACTCCATTCCATTACATTCCACTCCACTCCATTCTACTCCATTATATTCAACTCCATCCCTGTCCTCTCCATTTCACTCCACTCCACTCCACTCCATACCATACTAATCCATCTCATTACACTCCATTCCACTCCACTCAACTCCAGTCCATTCGACTCCACTCCACTCCAGTCCATTCCACTCCTCTCCATTACAAAATTCTCCATTCCACTCCTTTGCATTCCTTTCCAATCCATTCCATTCCAATCCATTCCTTTGCATTCCATTCCATTTCATTCAACTTCATTCCACTCCATTCAACTCCGTTCCACTCCTATGAACTCCATTCCACTCCACTCAGTCCATTCCACTCCATTACAGTCCATTCCATTTCTTTCCATTGCACTGCATTCCATTGCACTCATTTCCACTCCATTCCAGTCCACTCCACTCCATTCCATTCCATTCCATTCCACTCCAATCCAGTCCATTCCATTCCATTTCAGTCGATTCCACTCCATTGCATTCCATGCCACTCCATTCCACTCCACTCCACTCTACTGTACGCCATTCCTCTCCATTCCATTCCTCTCCAATGCACTCCACTCCATTCCATTCCACTTCAGTCCATTCCACTTCATTCCACTTCAAGCATTCCAGTCCACTCTATTCTACTCCATTCCATTCCATTTCATTGTAATGCAATCCATTCCACTCCATTCCAGTCCACTCAACTCCTTTTTACACCACTCCACTGCAATTCATTGTTTTCCACTCCTTTCCAGTATAATCCATTCCTTTCAAATCAACTCCACTCCACTCCACTCCATTCCATTCGACTCCATTCCTTTCCTCTCCATTCCACTTCACTACATTCCACTTCACTCAACTCTAGTCCATTCCATTCCACTCCACTCCATTTCACTCCACTCAACTCCATTCCACTCCAATCCACTTCATTCTACTCCATTCCATACCATTTCATTTCACTCCATTCCACTACACTACACTCCATTCCAGTATACTCCACTCCTTTCCACTCCACTTCACCCCACTCCACTCAACTCCATTCCATTCTTTTCCTTTCCAGTCCACTCCATTTCATTCCACTCCTCTCCATTCCATTCCATGCCACTCCACTCCAGTCCGTTCCACACCGTGCCATTCCACTCCATTCCAGTCAAATGCATTCAAGTCCATTCCAGTCCCTTCCACTCCATTCCCCTCTACTACATTCCATTCTACTGCATTCCTTTCCAAGCCATTCCCCTCCATACCATTACATTCCACTCCACTCCACTGCATTCCACTCCACTCCATTACATTCCAATCCATTCCACTGCAATCCACTCCATTCCATTCGACTCCCGTCCACTGCACTCCACTCCACTCCAGGGCGTTTATTTTCTCTCCTTTTCATATGACTCAATTCCGCTCCACCCCACTTCATTCCACTCCACTCCTTTTGATTCGACTCCACTCCAATCCACTCCATTCCATTGTATTCAATTCCACCCAACTTCATTCCTTTTCATGCCATTCCATTCCATTCTATTACATTCCTGTCCACTCCACTCCATTCCTCTGCACTCCACTCCATTCCACTCTACTCCAATCCATTCCTGTACAACCCTGTCCATTCCATACATGGAGTGGAGTAGAATTCAGTGGAGCGGAATGGAATGCAGTGGATTGGAGTAGAATGGAAAGGAGACTCCACTGAATTCCACTCCAATCCCGTCCACTCCAATTTACTTCACTCTATTCCATTCCACTCCTCTATAATCCATTCCATTCCATTCCATTCCACTGCATTTCATTCCCATACATTTCTATCCATTCAACTCCATTCCACTCCTGTTCATTCCATTGAATTCTACTCCATTCCTCTCCAATACACTCAACTAATATCCACTGCACTCCATTCCATTCCATTCCATCTCATTCCACTCCATTCCACTCCACTCCATTCAATTCCATTAAATTTCATTTCCCTCCTCTCCGTTCCATTCCATTCTGTTCCACTGTTCTCCATTCCACCCCACTCCACTTCATTCCACTCCATTCCTCTCCACTCCATTCCATTCCATTCTAGGCACTCCACTCTACTCTATTCCACTCCACTACATTCCATTCCTCTCCATTCCGTGACACACTATATCATTCCATTCCATTCGACTCCATTCCATTCCATTCCACTCCACTCCACTCCATTCACTTCCACTCCACTACACTCCAGTCCTCGCCACTCGACTCCACTCCACTCCATTCCATTCCACTCTACTCCATTCAATTCCTTTCCATTCCATTACATTCCTCTCCACCCCATTCCACGCCTTTCCACTATATTCCATGCCAATCCACTCTATTCCATTCCACTGCATTCCACTCCACTCCATTCAATTGCATTCGACTGCACTCCATTCCACTCCTTTCCATTCTACTACATTCACCTCAACTTTATTCCATTCCTCATCACTACACTCCACTCTAGTCCATTCCATTCCATTCCAGTCCACTCCAAACCAATCCACTCTACTCCATTCCATTCTACTCCATTCCACTCCATTTCATTCCATTCCAATGCCTTCCACTCCACTCCATACCATTCGAATATTTTCCATTGCACCCTATTCCATTCCTCTCCACTCCACCCCAACCCATTCCATTCCATTCCATTCCACTCCATTTCATTCCATGCCTTTCCATTGTATTCCATTCCATTCCATTCCATTTCTCTACATTCCATTCCAATTCACTCGTTTCCAATCCACTCCACTCAACTCCACTCCATTTCGGTCCGTTTCCATCCATTCCACTTCACTCCATTCCACTCCATTCCACTCCAATGCATTCCATTCCATTACAGTCCAATCCACTCCACTCCATTCCATTCCACTCCATTCAGCTCTGCTCCATTCCATTCCATTCCACTCCACTCCACTCCATTTTACTCCACTCCACTCCACTCCAATCCACTCCGTTGCATTCCACTCCATTCTATTCCTCTCCATTCCATTCCACTCAAATTCATTACACTCCACCTTATTCGATTCCATTCCATTTCATTCAACTCCACTCCACACCGTTCCATTCCACTCCATTCCACTCCACTCCACTTCACTCCATTCCACTCCACAGCATTCGTTTCCATTCGATTCCATTAAAATCCACTCCCTTCCACTCCTTTCCACTTCATTCCAATCCATTCCACTCCATTCCATCCCATTCCATTCCACTCCACTCCATTCTAATCCATTCCATTCCACTGCACTGCACTCCAGTCCACTACTCTACACTCCATTTCACCCCACTTCATTGCACTCCATTCCAATCCACTCCATTCCATTCCACTCCATTCCATTCAATTCCACTCCACTTCATTCCTTTCAACTCCACTACATTCCATTCTATTCCATTCCACCAACTTCCACTGTATACTATTCCATTCCAGTCTTTTCCACTTCATATCACTCCACTCCACTCCAGTCCATTCCATTGCATTCCATTAAACTCCATTGCATTCGATGCCATTCCATTTCCCTCCTTTCCATTCGGTTCTACTCCATTCCACTCCACTCCATTCGGCTCCATTCCATTCCACTGCATTCTACTCCAATCCACATAATTCCATTCCACTCCATTCCGCTCCACTCAATTCCGTTAAATTCTGCTCCACTCCACTTCACTCCACTCCACTCCACTCCATTCCACTCCATTCCACTCCTCTCCATTCCATTCCGTTACACCCCAATCCTCTCCAGTCCACTCCACTCCTTTCCACTACACACCACTCCTTTGCATTCAATTCTATTGACTAAATTCCACTATATTCCACTCCAATACACACCATTCCCCTCCACTTCACTCCATTCCATTCCGTTCCATTCCACGCTATTCCACTCCACTCCACTCAGTTCCACTACACTCCACTCCATTCCTTTCCATTCATTTCCATTCCACTGCATTCTCTTCCCTTCCACTCCATTCCATTCCATTCCACTTTATTTCATTCCACTCCATTCCCCTCCATTCCCCTCCATTCTGCTCCAATCCATTCCATTCCACTCCATTCCATTCCATTCCATTCCACTCCACTCGACTACCCTCCTTTCCATTCCACTCCACTAGACTCCATTCCATTACATTCCATGCCATTCCATTCCATTCTATTCCATTCCATTCCATTCCATTCCGTGCCATTCCATTCCATTCCATTCCATTCTACTCCACTCGATTCCATTCCACATTCCACTCCACTCCACTGCACTTCATTCCATCTCAACCAATTCCATTCCACTCTATTCTACTCCTCTCCAATCTACTCCAGTCCTCGACATTCCACTCCGTCCCATTCCATTCTTCCGCCCCCCACTTAACTCTCATCCACTCCACTCTTATCCATCCCATTCCATTCCATCCCTTTCCATTCCATTACACTCCAATACATTGCATCCAATTCCATTCCAATCCATTCCATTCCAGTCCATTCATTTCAACTGCATTCCACTACAATCCTCTCCTTTCAATTCCATTCCATTCAATTCCTCTCCACTCCATTCCATTCCTTTCCACTAAATTCCACTCTATTCCTGTCCACTCCGTTCAACTCGAAACAATTCCATACCATTCCACTCCTCTGCATTCCACTCTATTTCACTCCATTGCACTTAACTCCATTTCATTGCACTCCACTCCACTCTACTAGACTCCACTCCATTCCATTCCACTCCATTCCGTTCAATTCCATTCCAGTCCACTCCACTCCATTGCACTCTACTCCATTCTAGTCATTTCCAGTCCACTCCACTGCACTCCATTCTGCTCCATTCCTTTTCATTGCTATACACTCAACTCGTTTCCAGTCCACTCCACTCCTTTCCATTCAATTCCATTCCTTTCCACTGCATTCCATTCCTGTGCATTCCACTCCACTCCACTCCATTCCACTCCATTCCATTCCATTCCAATTCATTCCACTCCACTCCACTCCACTGCATTCCATTTTACTCCACAGCACTCCACTCCACTCCTTTCCACTTCATCCATTTAATTCCATTCCATTACACCCCACTGCTATCCACTCCATTCCAATCCACTCAACTCCATTCCATTCCATTCTATTCCATTCCATTCCATTCCATTCCATTCCATTCCATTCCAACCCCATTCCATTCCATTCCACTCTACTCCATT
The DNA here is from genome assembly GCF_028885625.2 of Pongo pygmaeus. Taxonomy (NCBI): domain Eukaryota; kingdom Metazoa; phylum Chordata; class Mammalia; order Primates; family Hominidae; genus Pongo; species Pongo pygmaeus. The sequence goes on along the minus strand of NC_085931.1, from coordinate 15,161,443 downwards.
TCACTACATTCCATTCCATTCCACGCCATTCCTTTCCATTCCTTTCAAATCCTTTTCACTGCACTCCACTCCATTCCACTCCACTCTACTCCATTCCATTCCATTCCACTCCATGCCACTCTATTCCACTCCACTCCATTCTCCTCCAATCCATTCCATTCCACTGCATTCCAATGCACTCCAATCCATTTCATTCCACTCCATTCCATTCCACTCCACTCAACTCCTTTCCATTCCACTCCACTTCATCCCATTGTCCTCCATTCCATTCCTTTCCTTTCCATTCCTTTGTATTCCATTAAATTCCATTCCACTCCTTTAAAGCCAATTATGCTCCATTCCCTCCACTCCACTCCATTCCACCCAATTCCAGTCCTTTCCACTATATTCCATTCCACTCTATTCCACTCATTTCCACTCCACTCCACTCCATTCCTCTACAATCCATTCCACTCCATTCCATTCCATTCCATTTCATTCGAGTCCTCTCCATTCCACTCCTTTCCACTGCATTCCACTCCACTCCACTCCATACCATTTCATACCATTCCATTCGACTCCACTGCATTGTACTCCATTCCACTCTACTCCATTCCTTTACACTCCACTCCATTACATTACCCTCTATTACATTCCACCCCCTTCCTGTCCTCTCCATTCCATTCCACTCAAGTCCACTCCACTCCACTTCACTCAATTCCTTTCTATTCCAATCCATTGCATTCCATTCAACTCCACTCCACTCCATTCCATTCCACTATAATTCATTTCCTTGTATTACATTCCCCTTCATTCCACTCCAATCCATTCCACTCCATTCCAGTCCACTGCACTCCATCTCATGCCATTCAATACCATTCTACTAAACTCCACAGCATTTCAATCCATTCCATTCCATTGGACTCCAATCCACTCAAGGCCATTCCATTCCGTTCCTCTCCATTCCAATCCATTATACTCCATTCCATTTGATTCGACTTCAATCTTGTCCATTCCACTCCACTTCAGTCCATGGCATTGCATTCCATTCCGTTCCATTCAAATATAGTCCATTCCAGTCCATTCCACTCCATTACACTACACGCACTCCATGCCCCTCCATTCCGCTACATTCCTCTCCATTCCATTCCACTCCATTACACTCCACTCCATTCAATTCCATTACACTCCACTCCACTGCACTCCATTCCATTCCACTCCATTCCACTCTACTCCATTCCATTCCACTCCATTCCACTCCTCCTCATTCCATTTCAGTCCACTCAATTCCATTCCTCTTCATTCCATTTCATTCTACTCCATTCCACTACACTGTATTCCATTCCAATTCATTCCACTCCACTCTATTCCTTTCCACCTACTCCACTCCAGTACAGTCCACTCCACTCCATTCCCCTCCGTTCCATTCCACTCCATTCCACTCCTCTCCACTGCATTCCACTCTACTCCACTGCATTCCGCTCCATTCCACTCCATTCCACTCATTTCCACTCCACTACTTTGCTCTCCACTGCTCTATAATCCCGTCCACTCCACTCAATTCCATTCAATTCCATTCCATTCTAGGCCAATCCACTCTCTTCCTCTACACTCCACTCCATTCCCCTACACTCCATTCCATTCCACTCCAATCCACTCCATTACTTTCCACTCAAATACTCTCCATTCCACTCCACTCCAATCCACTTTACTCCACTCCATTCAATTCCATTCCTCTCCACGCCACTCAATTCTACCCAACTTAACTCCATTCCACTCAAATGCACTCCATTCCTTTCTCTTCCATTCCATTCCACTCCATTCCACTCCACTGCACTGCATTCCACTCCACTCCACTGTACTCCATTCCATTCCATCCTATTCCACTCCATTCTTTTTCATTCTACTCCATTCCTGTTGATTACACTCCACTCCATTACACTCCATTACACTCGATTCGGCTCCATTCTACTGCACTTCTTACCACTCCACTCCATTCCATTCCATTCCACTTCACTCCACTAACCTCAATTCCATTCCACTCCATTCCACTCTATTCCATTCCATTGCTTTCCATTCCATTGTGGTCCACTCCACTACATTCTGTTGAACTCCACTCCACTCCATTGCATCTCACCTCATTCCATTCCACTCCTACACATTCCATTCCATTCCACTCTGCTCCAATATTCTCCGCTCCTTTCCTTCCCATTCCATTCCTCCGCACTCCTTTCCAATACACGCCACTTCTCTCCATTCCATTCCATTCCAAACCCATTCCATTCCATTACACTTCAATCTACTTCATTCCAGTCCATTCCAATCCATTGCATTCCGTTCCATTCCATTAAACTCCATTCCTCTCCACTCCGCTGTATTCCACCTCATCCCATTCCACTCCATTCCTTTCGACTCCATTCCATTACACTCCATTACACTCCTTTAACCTCATTTCCTGTCCACTCCATTCCTCTCGAATCCATGCCATTCCATTGCACTCCACTCCACTCAAATCCATTCCATTCCACTCCATTCCACTTAACTCCATTCCTTTTCACTCCACTCCACTCCATTTCACTCCTTTCTACTCCATTCCACTCCATTCCATTGCACTCCATTCCACTCCCTCCACTACATTCCATTACACTCCATTCCATCCCATTCCGCTCCACTCTACTCCATTCCTTTCTATACCACTCCATTGCACTCCAGCTCAGTAAATTCTATTGCATTCCTTTCCACTCCATTCCATTCCACTCCAATATTTTCCATTCCATTCCACTCAACTCCAATCAACTCCATTCTAGTCCATTCCATTCTACTCCACTGCATTACATTCCAATCCCCTCTTTCCTTTCCATTCCATTCCAATGTAGTCTACTCCACTACACTGCATTCCTTTTCATTCCACTTCAGTCCACTGCACTTCACTCCAATCCATTCCACTCCATTTCATTGCACTCCATTCAATTCCACACCACTCCACTCCACTCAAATGCACTACAATCCACTCCACTCCATTACACTCCACTGCATTCCAGTCCATTCCACTTCACTCCACTGAACACCCTTCCATTCCCCTCCATTTCTCTCCAGTCTGCTCCATTCCATTCGACTCCACTCCACTCCACTCCAATCCAATCCATTCCATTCCACTCAAGTTCACTCCACTCCACTTTATTCCACTCTAAAACTTTCCATTCCACTCCACTACCTTCAAGTCCACTCCTCTCATTCCTGTCCAATCCACTCCACACAACTCCATTCCATTGCAAACCATTCCACTCAACTCCACTCCAATTTATGCCGATCCATTCCATTCAATTCCATTCCTTTCCACTCCACTGCATTCCATTCCACTCCAAGACATTTCACTCCACTCCACTCCATTCGATGCCATACCATTACATTCCTCTCCATTCCATTTCATTCCACTCCCCACCATTCCATTCCATTCCATTCCCCACCATTCCATTCCATTCCACCCCATTCAAGTCCATTCATCTCCACTATACTCAATTCCATTCCATCCCTTTTCATGCCTTTCCACTCCATTCCAGTCAATTCCACTCCATTCAACTCAGCTCCACTCCACTCCATTCCACTCCACTACATTCAATTCCATTCCAATCCTTTCCACTCTCTTCCTTTCCACTCCATTCCTCTCCACTCCATTCTATTCCATTGCATTCCACTCCTGTCCACTCTATTCCATTGCACTCCATTCCACTATATTCCATTCCACTCCAATCCTCTCACCCCATTGGAATCCATTCCACTTCATTCCTTTCCTTTCCATTCCACTTTACTCTCCTCCATTCCACTTCACTCCGTTCCAATCAATTCCTTTCCAGTACACTCCACTCCACTCCGCTCCACTCCTTGCCATTCCAGTGTACTCCACTCCACTATATTCTTTTGCATTCCATTCCAGTGCACTCCACTCCCTTCAATTTCAATCCATTCTACTCCACTCCATTGCACTCCACTCCACTCTATTCCAATCCATTCCATGCCACTCCACTAAATTCAACTCCACTCCCATCCATTCCACTCCACTCCATTCCATTCTTCTCCTCTGCAATCCACTTCACTCCATTCCACTCTGCTCCATTCCATTCCACTCCACTCCAGTCCGATCCACTCCAATCCAGTCCATTCCACTGAACTCCACTCCATTCCAGTCCACTCCACTCCATTTCATTCCATTCCATTCCATTCCGCTCCATTCCATTCCTTCCAATCTTCTCATTTCCACTGCACTCCATTCGACTAAATTCCATTCCACTGTATTCCATTACATTCCACTGCACTCCATTCCATTCCAGTCCATTCCAGTCCAGTAAACTCCATTCCACTCCACTGCACTTCACTCCACTCAACTCTACTCCATTCCACTCCAGTCCATTCCATGCTACTCCACTCCATTGCATTCCATTCCGCCACACGCCACTTCAATTCACGCCACTCCACTCCAATCCGTTCCACTTCATTCCATTGCACTCCATTCCACTGCAATCCATTAGATTCCACTCCCTTACCATTTCATTGCACTCCATTCCGCTCTATTTCACTCCACTTCACTCGATTCCATTCCAATTCACTCCATTACATTCCACTCCACTCCACTCCACTGTGTTCCACTCCATTCCACTCCACTCCATTACCCTCCATTCCATTCCACTCAACTACACTCCACTCCCCTCCATTCCATTCCACTGCACTCCACTCCATTCCACTCCATTCCTTTGCACTGCATTAAACTCCATTCTATGCCAATCCACTCATTTCCATTCCATTCTATTCCTCTCCATTCCATTCCATTCCCCTCCATATCATTCCATTCTACTCCACTCCTCTCCATTCCATTCCAGTTCAATCCATTCCACTCCACTCTACTTTGGTCCACCCTTCTGTGTTCCATTCCACTACATTCCATTCCACTCCAATGCAATCCACTCCACTCCGTTCCTCTCCACTTTGTTCCACTCCATTCCACTCCTTTCCTATCCATTCCATTCCATTCCATTCTACTCCAAACCACTGCATTCCAGTCTATTCCACTGCATTCTACTCCACTCCACTCCACTCCATTCCATTCCATTCCCTTCCTCCCCTTTCCATTCAACTCCAATCTATTCCACTCCACTCCATTCCATTCCATGCCATTTCAATCCACTCCAATCCTTTCCATTGCATTGCACTCCATACCATGCCATTCCCCTCCATTCCAGTCCGTTCCACTCCACTCTACTAGTTTCCAGTCCACTCCACTCGATTTCACTCTACTCCACTGCACTTCACTCAACTCCTTCCCATTCCATTCCACTCGACTCCACTTCCTTCCACTCCACTCCACTGTACTTCACTCAACTCCATTCCATTCCATTCCAATCAACACCACTCCATTCCATTCCAGTCCACTCCATTCCATTCAATTCCACTGCACTACACTCGATTCCACTCCATGCCACTCCATTCCAATGCACTACACTCCATGCCACTCCATTCCACTCCATTCCACTCCAGGCCTATCCACTCTAATGCACTCCACTCGACTCCAGTCCGTTCTACTCCATTCCACTCCACTCTACTCCATTCCATTCCTTTCCACTCCTCTACACACCACTGCAGTCCATTCCACACCATTCTACTCCACTCCTCTCCACTCCACTCCAATCCACTGCATTGCATTCCACCCCACTCCATTTCACTCCATTCCACTCCAGTACACTCCATTCCAGTCCTCCCCATTGCATTCGATTTCACTCAAATACCTTCCAATGCATTCCACTACACTCCATTCTTTTCCATTCCACTACATTCCACACCACTCCACTCCATTCCACTCCACTCCACTGCATCCACCCCACTGCCCTCCATTCCATTCCGTTCCATTCCAATCCACTCAATTCCAATTCATTCCACTCCATTCCATTCCATTCCATTCCACTACAGTCCACTCCTTTCCATTCCACTCCATTCCATTCCATTCCATTCCATTCAACTCATATGCATTAAAGTCTAATCCACTATATTCCACTCCAGTGCACTCCAATCAACTCAATCCATTGCATTCCATTATTTTCCCCTCCAGTCCATTCCCTTTCACTACACTCCAATGAATTCCATTCCATTCCACAGCACTACACTACATTCAACTACACTCCACTCATGTCCATTCCACTGCATTCCATTCTAGTCCATTCCATTCCATTCCATTCCACTCCACACCTCTCTACTCCATTCCATTCCACTCGATCCTACTGCACTCCTCTCAATTCCACTCCATTCCATTCCATTACACTGCATTCCATTCCATTCCATTACAATCCATTCCATTCCATTCCACTCCCATCCTCTGCACTACACTCAAATCCACTCCATTCCATTCCATTCCATTCCACTATGCTCCATTTCTTTCCATTGCATTCCATTCCATTCCACTCCATTCCAATCCACGCCATTCCAGTCTATTCCACTCCATTCCACTCCAATCCACTCTACTCACGTCCTATCCACTCCAATCCATTCCACTCCTTTCTATTAAATTCTTTTCCACTCCACAATATGCCACTACATTCCTTTACATCCGATTCCTTTGTTCTCCTTTTCACTCCCCTCCACTCCACTGCACTACACTCCTCTCAATTCCACCACACTCCAGTCCATTGCATTCTATTCCACTCCACTCCTCGCCACTCCACTCCATTCCTCTCCGTTCAACTCCACTCCCCTATACTCCACTCCACTCCTTTCCATTTCACTACTTTCCATTCCATTCCATTCCTTTCACTCCAGTCAACTCCAGTCCACTCCATTCCACCCCATTCCATTGCATTCCACTCCGTTACATTCCATTCCACTCCATTCCTGTCCTTTCCATTCCTTTCCGTTCCACTACAAACACTGTACTCCACTCCACTCCATTCTATTCCATTCCATTTATTTACACTCCTTTCTACTCCACTCAAGTCCACTCCCCTCCATTCCATGCCATTCCATTCCATTCCATTCCATTCCACTAAACTCCACTCCACTCCACTCCACTCCATTCCAATCCACTCCTTTCCACTGTACCCCATTCCAATTCATTCCATTGCATTCCACTTCACTCCATTCCTTTCCAGTCCAATCCACTCCATTCCATTCCATTCCATGCCATTCTATTCCATTCCATTCCATTCCATTCTATTGTATTAGATTCCATTCCACTCCTTTCCAGTCCACAACACTCTATTCCACTGTACTCCACTCCACACCACTAAACTCCATTCCATGCCATTCCATTCTACTGAATTCCATTCTATTGCATTCCACTCCATTTCATTCCACTCCATAACACTAAAATCCACTCCATTGCATCCCATTCCATTCCAATCCTCTACCAATGCATTCCATTCCACTCCACGCCATTCCACTCCAGTCCTCTCCTATCCACTCCACTCCACTCAATTCCGTTCTATTCGATTCCATTCCATTCCAAACCATTCTGCTCCACTCCATAGCATTGCAGTCCTCTTAACTCCATTCCATTCCACTCCATTCCATTCCACTACCTTCCACTCCATTCCACTCCAATCCCATCCACTCCACTCTGTTCCGCTTCACTAAATTCCATTCCATTACACTCCACTTCACTCCATTCCACTCCAATTTACTCCATTCAATTCCTGTCAATTCCACTCCATTCCAATCCACTCCACTCCATTCCATTCCATTTCACTCCACTCATTTCAATTCATCTTCACTCCACTCCTCTGTACCAAACTCCATTCCATTCCAGTCCATTCCATACCACTCCACTGCAATCCACTTTACTCCATTCCATACCTTACCACTCCACTCCACTACAATCCACTCCATTCCTTTCCATTCCACTCTGGGCAACTCCATTCCACTCCCCTCCACTCCACTCCACTCCACTTCATTAAATTACGTTCTATTCCACTCCACTCCATTCCACTCCACCCATTCCACTCCATTCCACTCCATTCCGGTCCACTTCACCCCACTCCACTCCATTCCATTCCATTACAGTTTATTCCATTCCTCTACATTCCATTCCACTCCACTCCAGTCCACTCCACTCCACTCCATTCCATTGCACTCTACTCCATTCCATTCCATTCCACTCCATTCCATTGTATTCCAGTCCACTCCACTACACTCCGTTCCATTCTATTCCACTGCACTCCACAACATTCCATTCGAAAGCATTCCACTCCACTCCATTTCATTCCACTGCCATCCACTGCACTCCATTCCATGACATTAAATTCTCCTCCACTCAATTCCATTACACTCCAATCCATTCTATTGCATTCCAATCCATTCCACATCACCACACTCCATTGCCTTCCATTCCATTCCAATCAATTCCACTCCATTCCACTCCTTTCCATTCCAGTCCACTCCTCTCCACTCCATTCAATTGCACTCGATTCCAATGAACTCCATTCCATTCTACTCCATTCCATTGCATTCGATTTCACTGCACTCCTTTCCATTCCCCTCCATTGCATTGCACTCCATTCCACTCCATTCCATTCCATTCCATTCCACTGCATTCCACTCCAATCCACTCCACTCCACTCTGTTCCACTCCACTAAATTCCATTCCATTCCACTACACTGCACTCCATTCCACTCCACTTTATTCCATTCAATCCCAGTCAATTCCACTGCATTCATCTCCACTCCATTCCATTCCAGTCCATTCCACTCACTTCACTTCCCCTCCACTCCACACGTCTGCACCAATCTCCATTCTATTCTACTCCATTCCACTCCAGTCCACTCCATTCCACTTCACTCCATTCCATTCCATTCCACTCCACTCCACTCCAATCCACACCATTCCATTCCATTCCACTCTGGTCAACTCCTTTCCACTCACCTCCACTCCACTCCACTTCATTAAATTACATTACACTCCATTCCATTCCATTCCACTCCATTCCGTTCCACCTCACTCCACTCCACTCTATTCCATTTCATTCCACTGCACTCCACTCCATTGCATTCCAATCCATTCCAATCCTCTACATTCCATTCCACTCCACTCCAATCCACTCCTCACCAATCTACTCCACTCCATTCCATTCCATTCCATTCCACTCCATTCCATTCCACTCCATTCCACTCCATTCCATTCCACTCCATTCCACTCCATTCCACTACATTCCACTCTATTACAGTCCACTCCACTCCACTCCATTCCATTCTATTCCACTGCACTCCACTCTTTTCCATTACATTACATTCCACTCCACTCCATTCCGTTCCACTCCACTCCATTCCATTACATTAAATTCCCCTCCACTCCAATCGATTACACTCCACTCCATTCTATTCCATTCCATTCCATTAAAAAGCGCTGCACGCCATTCCATTCCATTCCTTTCCATTCCATTTCAGTCCGTTTCACTTCATTCCATTGCATTCCATTCCACTCCACTACTCTCCACTCCATTCCATTGCACTCGATTCCACTGAACTCCATTCTGTTCCACTCCATTCCATTGAGCTCACTTCCACTTCACTTAATTCCATTCCATCCATTCCATTCCACTCCATTCCATTCCATTCCATTCCATTCCATTCCACTCCACTCCATTCCATTCCATTCCATTCCACTCCACTCCATTCCATTCCATTCCATTCCACTCCATTCCATTCCATTCCATTCCATTCCTTTCCACTCCATTCCATTCCACTACACTCAAATCTACTCCTTTCCATTTCATTACATTCCACTCCGCTCCATTCCATATCATTCCTTTCCATTCCACTCCAGTCAATTCCAGTCCACTCCACTCCACTCCATTCGACTCCAATCCACTCCTCTCCACTCTATTCCCCTCTGCTCCACTCCATGCCATTCCACTCTTTTTATTAAACTCTTTTCCACTCCACAATACTCCACTATATTACATTACGTCCGATTCCTTTGCACTTCATTCCACTCCCCTCCACTCCTCTGCAATCCACTCCACTCCATTTCTCCACACTCCAATCCATTCTATTATATTCCACTCCAGAGTACTCCACTTCACTCCACTCCATTCCCCTCTGTTCCACTACACTCCCCTGCACTCCACTACACTCCTTTCCCCTCCACTCCATTCCATTCCATTGCATTCCTTTCCACTCCACTCCAGTGCTTGCCATTCCATTGCACTTCATTCCATTACATTCCACACCTTTCCATTCCATTCTTCTCCGTTCTTGTCCATTCCAGTCTATTCTACTTCACACGACTCCACTCCATTCCTCTCCATTCCACTCCATTCTATTCCACTCCATTCCATCCTCTTCATTCTGTTCCTTTCCATTCCACTCCACTCCACTCCACTCCATTCCATTCCATTCCATTCATTTCCACTGCATTCTTCTCCACTCAAGTCAATTCCACTACATTCCATTCCTTTCCATTTCATTCAATTCCATTCCATTCTTCTCCACTGCACTCCACTCCATTCCACTCCACTCCATTGCACTGCACTCCATTCAATTTCATTCCATTGCATTCCACTTCACTACATTAAATTCCACTCCACTCCACTTCATTCTATGCCATTCCATTCCATTCCATTCCATTCCATTCCATTCCATTCCACTGCATTAGATTCCATTCCACTCCACTCCAGTCCACTAAACTCCATTCGACTCTACTCCACTCCACTCCACTCCACTCCACTCCATTGCATGCCATTCCATTCCACTGCATTCCATTCTATTGCATTCCACTACACTCAAATCCACTCCATTCCATTCCATTCCATTACACTCCTCTCCTTTCCATTCTATTCCACTCCACTCCACTCCAATCCACTCCGTTCCTGTCCACTACACTCCATTCCACTCAACTCCACACCACTCCAGTATACTCCACTCCATTGCATGCCATTCCTTTCCACTGCATTCCATTCTATTCCATTCCACTGCATTCCATTCTAATCCATTCCACTCCAGTATACTCAAATTCACTCCTTTTGATTCCATTCCTTTCCACTCCTCTCCCTTCCATTCCATTCAATTCCATTCCACTCCACCCCAATCCATTCCACTCCAATCCACTCCAATCCACTCCACTCCACTCCATTTCATTCTATTCCATTCCACTCCATTTCGTTCCAATCCATTCCACTCCACTCCATCCCATTCCACTCCACTCCACTCCTCTCCACTCAACTCCATTCAATTACATTAAATTCCCCTCCACTCCATTCTGGTACACTCCACTCCATTCTATTCCATTCCATTCCCTTAAACAGCACTACACCCCTTTCCATTCCATTCCGTTCCAGTCCATTCCACTCCATTAAATTCCATTCCATTCCACTTCACTACTCTCCTCTCCATTCCATTGCACTCGATTCCACTGAACTCCATTCCATTCCACCCCATTCCATTGCACTCAATTCCACTGCACTCCTTTCCATTCTACTCCATTTCATTCCATTCCACTCCACTCAACTCCTTTCCATTCCTCTCCATTTCATTCAATTCGATTCTACTCCAATACTTTCCATTTCATTTAGTTCCACTCCCCTACACTGCACTCCACTACACTCCATTCCATTCAACTCCACTGCACTACACTCCACTGCATTCTACTCCACTTCATTCCACTCCACTGAATTCCTTTCCACTCCATTTCTTTCCATTCCATTTCGTTCCTTTCCATTACACTCCATTCCACTCCACTAGGATCCATTCATCGCCACTGCACTCCACTCCACTCCATTCCATTCCATTCTATTTCAGTCCACTTTACTCCACTCCAATCCATTCCATTCAACTCCCCTCCATTACAGTCCACTCTATTCCATTCCGTTCCATTCCATTCCATTCCATTCCATTACACTCCATTCCATTCCATTACACTCCATTCCGCACCATTTCATCCCATGCCACTGTACTTCATTCCCCTCTACTCTATTCCATTACAATTTATTCCAATCTACTGCAGTCCACAACACTAGATTCCATTGGACTCCTTTCCACTCCACTACTTTAAATTCCACTCCATTCTATTCCATTGCATTCCACTCCACTCCACTATATTTCATTCCACTTCAATCCATTCCATTCCAATCCACTCCGTAGCAGTACACTCTACTCCATTCCATTCCACTCCCTTCCTTTGCACTCCACTTCATTCCACTCGATTCAACTGCATTCCACTCCATTACAGTCCACCCCACTCCAATCCACTCCTCTGCATTCCACTCCCTTTCATTCCACTATACTCCATTCCATTCCATTCCATTCCACTCCATTCCACTCCACTCCATTCCACTCCACTTCACTCCATTCCACTGCATTCCAGTCCACTCCACTCCACTCTGCTCCACTCCATTCCATTCCTTTCCACTGCACTCCACTCCATTCCATTCCAAACCATCCACTCCTCTCCTTTCCATTCCACTCCACTCCACTTCATTCCAATCCATTCCACTCCATTCCACTCCACTCCACTCCATTCCATTGCATCCCGTTCCACTACTTTCCTCTCCATTCCACTCCATTCCACTCCGTTCCATGCCATTCCATTCAATTCCAATCCATTCCTTTTCATTGCAGTCCATTCCATTACATTCCCCTCCACTCCAGTCCATTCCACTCGACTCCACTCCATTCACATCCATACCACTAAATTGCATTAAACTGTATTCCACTCCACTCCCTTCCATTCTATTACACTCCACTACACACCACTCCATTCCATTCCACTCCGTTACACTCTACTCCCTTCCATTCCTCTCCAATTTTTTCCACTCCACTCCCCTCCATTCCATTCCACTGCATTCCTCTCCTCTTCATTCCACTCCAGTCCACACCATTCCACTCCAATCAATTCCATTCCAATCCATTTCATTCCACTTCATTCCCTCCACTCCACTCCATTCCATTCCATTCCACTCCAATGCACTCCCCCTCAATCCATTCCAATCCTCTTCATTCCATTCCAATCCATTCTATGCCATTCCATTCCGTTCCCCTCCACACGACTCCATTCCTCTCCAATCCACTCCATTAAACTCCACTCCACTTCATTCCATTCCAATCCATTCCACTGCACTCCTTTCCATTCTACTCCACTCCATTACATTTCTTACCATTCAACTCCATTCCACTCTACTCCGCTACATTCCACTCCATTCTATGTCATTTCTTTCCACTACACTCTGTTCCACTACACTCCATTCCACTCAACTCCATTCCACTCCACTCCATTCCACTCCACTCCATTCTATTCCCATCCATTCCTTTCTACTCCACTAATTTACACTCCAGTCAACTCCATTCCAATTCACTCCATTACACTTCACTCCATTCCATTCATGTTCTTTCCAGTCCATTCCACTCCACTCCAATCCATTCCACTCCACTCTACTCCACTCCACTCCATTCCATTCCACTCGATTCCATTCCACTCCATTCCACTCCACTCCATTCCACTGCACTTCATTCCATTGCAGTGCACTTCATTCCATTCCCTTCCACTCCACTCCACTCCATTCCACTCTACTCTGATCCATTCCATTCCACCCCACTCCACTCCATTCCAATGTATTGCACAACATTCCACCACACTCCACTCCGTTCAACCACACTCCATTGCATTCCTTTAAATTCCATTCCACTCCACTCCACTCCGCTTCTTTCCGTTTTATTCCTCTCCGCTGCACCCCACTCCACTCGAGTCCTTCCCACTCCACTCCATTCTATTGCACTGCATTCCATTCCATTCCTTCCTTCTGAGAGTATCTCACTCTGTAACTCAGCCTGGACTGCTGTGGCACAATTTTAGCTCACATTTCATTTCATCATTCTTTCCATTACTTTCCATTCCATTCTACTCCATTCCACTCCACTCCACTCTGTTCCATACCAAACCATTCCACTCCACTCCACTCCATTCCAGTCTAATTTACTCCTTTCCATTCCATCGCCTTCCTTTCCAGTCCTTTCCACTCCACTCTACTGATTCCACTCCACTCCATTCCACTCCACTCAATTTCATTTCATTCCAATCATGCCCACTCCACTCCATTCCATTCCACTCCTTTCGACTCTACTCCATTCCTATAAAATCCATTCCATTATATTCTATTCCACTCCATTCCATACCATCCCACTCCACTTCACTTCATTATATTTCACCCCACTCCACTCCATTCCATTCCACTCCACTCCACTAAGCTACACTCAATTCCACTCCACTCCCCTCCATTCCACTCCACTATATTCCATTCCATTCAATTCCAATCCATTCCATTCCAGTCCTTTCAATTCTACTCCACTCCAGTCCATTCCACTCCACTGAATTCCACTCCATTCCAGTCATTCCACTCAATTCAATTCCACTGCATTCAAGTTCATTCCATTCCATTCCGCTCCATTTCATTCCATTCCATTACATTCCACTTCACTCCACTCCATTCCATTCCACTCTACACAATTCCATTCCACTCCATTCCTCTCCACTCCATTCAACTAAATTCCTCTTCCTTCCACTGCATTCCAGTCTTCTCCACTACACTCCTTTGCACTCCTTTCCACTGCACTCCATTCCATTCCATTCCAATCCATTCCAGTCCACTCCACTTAATGAAACTCCACTCCACTCCATTTCAATCCACTCCGCTAAATTCCACTGCACTCCACTCCACTCCATTACATTACATTACATTATATTCCACTACTTTCCACTCCTCTCCCCTCCATTTTGCTCCATTCCACTCCATTCCATTAAATTCCATTCCATTCCAATCCGTTCCACTCCACTACACTCGACTCCACTCCATTCCACTCCACTCCATTCCATTCCTTTACACTCCATTCCACTCCACTCCATTCAACTTCATTCCCCTCCATTCCACTCCATTCCATTGCAATCCATTCCACTCCACTTCATTTCATTCTGTTACACTCCATTCCACACCACTCCGTTACATTCCACTCCATTCCACTGTACTCCATTCCTTTCCTCTCCACTCCTCTCGACTTCACTCCTCTCCATTGCATTCCACCACATTCCATTCCTCTCCATTCCACTCCACTCCACTCCATCTACTCTGATCCAACCCATTCCATTACATTTCATTCCATTTCACTCTTCCCCAGTCCACTCCACTCCATTCCATTCCACTATAATGCACTCCACTCCACCTATTCCACTCCACTCCATTCCACTCCAAACTTTCCCATTCCATTCCCCTCCACTGCACTCTAATCCACTCCACCCAATTACATGCCATTCCATTCCACTCCACTCCATTCCATTCAATTCCACTGAAATCCATTCCATTACTTTGCACTACACTCCACTCAATTCCTCTCCATTGCATTGCATTACAAGCCACCCCATTCAGTTTCACTCCGTTCCGATCCATTCCATTCCATTCCATACTACTTTCCATTCCATTCTTCTCCACTCCAATCCACTCCACTTCGTTCCATTCCATTACTTTCAACTCCAATTCATCCACTCCTCTCCATTCAACAGCAATCCACCCCATTCCATTCCATTTCATTAGAGTCCATTCCATTCCATTCCACTCAACTCCATTCCACTATAATCCACTCCATTCCAGTCCACTCCACTCCATTTCAATCCACTCCACTCTCCTCCCCTCCATTCCCCTCCTTCCATACCACTCCATTCCAATACACTCCATTCCGTTCCTTTCCACTCTGCTCCATTCCACTCCATTCCATTCCACTCCATTCCTTTCCATTCAATTGCACTCCATTCTGTTCCATTCCACAGAACTCTACTCCGTTACGTCCCATTATACTGCACTCCACTCCGTTTTATTCCACTTCCCCTCACACCACTACATTCCACTTCACTCCACTCAGCTCCACTCCACTCCACTTCACTCTATTCCATTCCTATCTACTCTACTCTATTCCATTCCATTCCATTCAATTGCATTCCACTCCTATACATTCCACTCCGTTCTGCTCCATTCCAGTGTTCTCCATCCCACTCCATTCCGCTGCATTTCATTGCATTCCACTCCAGTCCACTTTACTCCACTCCATTCCACACCACTCCACTCAATTCGATTACATTCCATTCCATTCCTCTCCATTCCATAAAACTCCTTTCCATTCCCGTCCACTCCACTCCATTGCAGTCCACTCCAATCCACTCCAATGCATTCCATTCCACTTCACTCCCTTACATTCCATTCCATTCTACTGCACCTCATTCTGTCAACTCTAATCCACTCCATTCCACTCCATTCCTTTCCACTCTACTCCATTACACTCCATTACATTCCTGTTCACTCAACTCCATCCACTCCGCTCCGCTCCATTCCATTGCTTTCCATTCCACTTCACTCCACTACATTCCAGTCCATTACACTCCATCCCACTCCACTCCTGTTCATTTGATTCCATTCCACTCCAATCCACACCACTCCAATCCATTCCTATCCATTGCTTTCCATTCCATTCCAATCAATTCCATTCCTTTCCAATCCTCTCTACTCCATTCCATTCCCCTCCACTGCACTCCTTTCCACATCACTCCATTCCAATCTAATCCACCCCACTCCACTCCATTCCACCCTACTCCATTCCATTCCATTCTATGCCATTCCACTGCAGTCCACTCCACTCCATTCGACTGCACTGCATTCCACTCCATCCCTTAAAATTCCCCTCCATTCCATTCCATTCCATTCCACTCCATTGAATTCCACTCCTCTCCATTCCATTTCATTCCACTCGACTCCACCACGTTGCAGTCAACTCCATTCCACTCCACTCTACTCCATTCCAGTCCTGTCTACTGCATTCCATTCCATTCCATTCTCTTCCATTCCACTCCATTCCACTCCACTTCATTCTACTCGATTCTACGCCATTCCTCTCCATTCCAGTCCACTCCACTCCACTCTAATCCATTCCGTTCCACTCAACTCCACTCCACTCCACTGCACTCCATTCCACTCCGCACCATTTCGTTCTAATCCAAACCACTTCACTCCATTCCTTTCCACTCCATTGTACTCCAATCCTCTTCATTCCACTGCACTCCTCTCCACTCCATTACAATCCATTCCACTCCATTCCAATCCACTCCGCTCCATTCCACTCCAATACATTCCAATCCATTCAACTCCATTCCAATCCATTCCACTCCATTCCAATCCACTCCACTCCATTCCACTCCAATACATTCCAATCCATTCAACTCCATTCCAGTCCATTCCACTCCATTCCAGTCCACTCCACTCTATACCATTCCACTCCATTCCACTGCACTCCAGTCCATTCCATTGAAATCCATTCCCCTCCATTCCATTCCATTCCACCCCACTCTACTCCATTCCACTCCACTCCAAGCCACCTCACTTCAACCCACTCCACTCCATTCCATTCCATTCTACTCTATTACATTCAATTCCATTCCACTCCATTCCACTCCACTCCATTCCACTCCATTACACCGCATTCCATTCCACTCCACTCTTCTCCACTCCATTCCATTCCATCACACTCCACTCCATTCCATTCTAATCCATTCCACTCAACTCTATTGCATGCCAATCCACTCCAATCCATTCCTTTCCATTCCACTACACGACATTCCATTCCGTTCCGCTCCTTTCCACTCCATTCCACTCCAATCCACTCCACTCCATTCCATGCAATACCATTCAATTCCAATCCATTCCCTTTCATTCTAATTCATTCCATTTCACTCCCTTCCACTACATTCCACTCCACTCCACGGCACTTCACTCCATTCCACTGCACTCCATTTCATTCCATTCCATTCCTTTCCATTCCATTCCACTCCAATCCATTCCATTCCATTCCATTCCATTCTACTCCATTCCAATCCATTCCATTCCACTTCATTCCACTTAACTTCATTGCATTCTACTCCACTCCACTCCATTCCATTCCATGCCACTCCAACCAGTCCCTTCCACTCCACTCCACTGCTTTCCATTCTATTCCACTCCATCCCACTCCACTCCATTCCACTTCACTCAACTGCATTCCATTCCGTTTCATCCCACTCCTCTCCATTCCATTCCATTCCTTTGCATTCCATTCCATTTCATACCATTCCACTGCATTGCACTCCACTGCACTCTTCTCCACTCTGCGCCTCTCCATTCTATTCCATTCCAATACACTCTACTCCATTGCATTCCGTTACAATCCATTCCATGACACTCTATTTCACTCCACTCTGTTGCACTTAATTTCAATCTACCCCACTCCATTACATTTCCCTACATTCCATTCCTTTCCATTCCATACCCCTCCTATGCACTCCACTCCACTCCAATCCAATCCATTTCAATCCTCTCCTCTCCACTGCATTCCCTTGGACTCCACTCCATTAAACTCCATGCCACTCCCTTCAATTCCACTCCACTCCACTCCGATTAACTAAATTCCACTCCACTCCACTCAACTAAATTCCACTCCACTACACTCCATTACACTCTACTCTATTCCACTTCACTCCAACCCATTGCATTCCTCCCCTGTCCATTCCATTCCATTCCAATCCATTCCATTCCATTTCATGGCACTCCACTCCACTCCGTTCCATTCAATTCCATTTCAATCCACTCCACTCCACTCCAATCCACTGCACTCCTCTCCATTCCATTCTACTCCACTCCACTCCATTCCATTCCTCTCCACTCCACTCCACTCCTCTCCATTCCACTACATTCCATTCCCTTCCATTCTGTTCCACTCCACTCCACTCCATTCCATTCCACACCATTCCACTCCTTTCCATTGCATTCTATTCATGTCCTCTCCACTCCCTCCACTCCCCTCCTATCCATTTCACTCTCTTCCACTCCACTCCATTCCATTCCACTCCAGTACAATCCATTGCATTCCATTTCTTTCCACTCTACTCCACTCCACTCCATTCCGTTTCTCTCAACTCCACTCAAATCCACACCATTCCACTCCACTCCATTCCATTCCATTGCTTTCCGTACCTTTCCATTCCACTCCAGTCCACTGCATACCACTCCACTCCATTGCATTCTACCCCACTCCATTCCACTCCAATCCATTCCATTCCACTTCTCTCGACTCTACTACCCTCTACTCCACTCCATTCCACTCCTTTCCATTTCATTCCATTCCACTCCATTCCATTCCATTCCACTACAGTCCACTCCATTCGACCTTACCCCACTTCTGTCCTCTCCACTCCACTCCACCCTACTCCATTCCATTCCATTCCACTGCATTTCACCCCTCTCCATTTCTCTCCACTCCACTCCACTCCATTCCATTCCTTTCCATTCCAGTCCATTCCACTCCACTCCATTCCACTCCACTCCACTCAACGCCACTCCACTCCATTCGATTCCACTCATTCCATTCCATTCCTTTCTTTCCATTGGATCTAACTCTGTCAAAATCCGGCTGATTAGTTGCAAAATATCAGCTAACATTTCTTTTCAGCATTCCATTTCATTCCATTCCATGCTATTCGAATCCATTCCACACCACTCCACTCCACTCAACTCCACTCCGCTTCACTCCAATCCATTCCATTCTATTCCTTTCATTTCACTCAATTGCATTCCTCTCCCTTGTTTGCATCCCTTCCTGTCACTATGTTCTCCAGGCTGGAGTTTAGTGGCACACTCTCTGCTCACATTACATGTCAAATTTCCCTTGCATTACATGTTATTCCATTGCATTCCTTCCATTCCATTCCATTCCATTTCATTCGATTCCATTCCATTCCATTCCATTCCATTCCATTCCATACAATTCCATACCATTCCATTCCATTCCATTCCATTCCATTCCATTCCATTCCATTCCATTCCATACCATTCCATTCCATTCCATTCCATTCCATTGCACTCCGTTCCACTCCACTCCATTCCTCTTCATTCCACTTCACTAAACTCCACTCCTGTCCACTCTGCTACAATCCAGTCCATTAAACTCAATTCCATTCCTTTCTGTACCATTCCATTCAATTCCACTCCATGGCAATCCACTACATTACATTCCACGTCATTCCAGTCCATTCAACTCCATTCCATTGCACTCCAATTCACTGCATTCTAATCCATTCCGCTACACTCCATTCCACTTCACTCCATTCCATTGCATTCCACCCCACAGCACTTCTTTCCACTCCACTCCAATCCATTCCATTGCACTACTCTCCATTCCTTTCGTTTGCATTCCATTGCACTCCATTCCATTCCATTCCACTCTACTACATTTCACTCCACTCCTTTTCACTTCTCTAGCCACTCCATTCCATTCCATTCCATTGAATTCCACTCTTTCTACTCCACTCCACTGCACTCCATTCCATTCCGTTCCATTCCACTCATTTCAGTCCACTCTACTCCATTCCATTCTATTCCACTCAACTACACTCTCTGCATTCCATTCCACTCCATTTCACTCCAATCCACTCCGGTCCATTACATTCCATTCAATTCCACTCTATTCAATTCCGTTGAATTCAATTCAATTCAATTTCACTCCGTTCCACTCCACTTCACTCCACTCCTTTTCATTCCATTACACTCGATTCCATTCCACTGCATTACACGCCTCTCCAAACCATTGTACTCCACAACCCTCCATTCCACTAAATCTCATTCCATTCCAATCTATTCCACTCCATTCCACTCTTCCCCACTCCACTCCACTTCATTCCATTCCATTCTATCCCTTTCCATTCCTCTCTATTCCACTTCACTGTA
Source organism: Pongo pygmaeus (assembly GCF_028885625.2). Taxonomy (NCBI): domain Eukaryota; kingdom Metazoa; phylum Chordata; class Mammalia; order Primates; family Hominidae; genus Pongo; species Pongo pygmaeus. Next base: position 15,140,705 of record NC_085931.1, on the reverse strand, counting down.
CTTCACCCCACTCTACTCCACTCCATTTCATTCCATTACGTCCCATTCCATTCCTCTCCATTCCACTCTTCTCCAATACACTCCAATCCACTTCAGTGCACTCACTTCATTCCATTCCATTCCTTTGTTTTCCATTACATTTCCCTCTTTCGATAGTATCTCACTCTTTCACACAGCCTGGAGCCCAGTTGCACAATCTCAGCTTCCATTCCATTCTATGCCATAGCACTCCATTCCACTCTATTCCACTTTAAACCACTCCAGTCTACTCCAATCCATTCGAATCAAGTCCCCTCCACTCTACTCCACTCCATTCCACTCCACTGCACTCCATTCCATTCCACTCTATTCCATTCCATTCAAGTCCATTCCATTCTACTCCACTGCACTCCATTTCATTTCATTCCTCTCCATTCCACTTCATTCCATTCAATTCCACTCCACTACAGTTCATTCCACTCCATTCCACTTCATTCTACACCATTCCATTCCACTGCATTCCACTCCATTCTCCATCATTCCATTCCACTGCATTCCACTCCACTGCCCTCGATTCCTTTCCATTCCATTCCACTCCATTCCATTCCACTCCATGCCATTCAATTCCATTGCATTCCATTACATTAGATTACATTCCTTTCTATTTAAATCCTCTCCACTCTACTCCACTCCATTAAACTCCATTCCCCTCCACTCCAATGCACTACATTCCACTCCACTCCACTCCATTCCATTCTCCTCCACTCCACTCCACTACACTCTTCTCCATTCCACTACATTTCATTCCATTACGTTCCACTCCACTTCATTCCATTTTACTCCATTGCACTCCACTCCATTGCATTCCACTCCATTCAATTGCTCTCGACTCCACTTCAATCCAATCGTTTCCATTTCACTCTATTCCACTCCACTCCACTTCATTCCACTCCATTCCAATCCATTCAATTCCATTTCATTCTACTCAACTCCACTCCATTCCATTCCACTCCACTCCAGTACACTGCATTCCACTCCACTGCATTCCATTCCATTCCACTCCACTCCATCACATTCCATTCCATTGATTCTAATCGACTCCCCTCCATTACGTTCCATTCCATTGATTCCACTCGACTCCACTCCATTCCTCTCCACCCCACTCCATTCCATTCAATTCTGTTCCATTCAAATGCATTCCACTCCACTCCACACCATTCCACTCCACTCCATTCAATTCCATTTCATTCCACTCATTTCCACTCCATTCCATTCCATTGCACTCCATTCCATTCCATTCCACTCCACTCCACTTCCCTTCAATCCACTCCACTTCATTCCATTCCATTCCATTCCATTCCATTTCATTCCATTCCATTCCATTCCATTCCATTCCATTTCATTCCATTCCATTCCATTCCATTCCATTTCATTCCATTCCATTCCATCCCATTCCATTTCATTCCATTCCATTCCATTCCATTCCATTTCATTCCATTCCATTCCATCCCATCCTGTTTCATTAGCTTCATTCCATTCCATTCTGTTCCACTTCACTCAACTCCACTCCACTACATTCCATTATTTCCGATTCCATTCAACTACATTCCACTCCACTCCACTCCATTCCTTACCACTCCATTCCAGCACATTCCATTCCTCTCATCTCCATTACATTCAACTCCACTGCATTCAACTCTACTCTACTCTCCGTTGCACTCCACTCCACTCCATTCCATTCCACATCATTGCATTCCGTTAAGTTCCATGGTTTTCCTTACACAGAATTTCACGCTGGAGTGTAGTGGTACAATCTCAGCTCACATTTCTTTTCACCACTCCATTATATTTCATTCTATCCCTTTCCATTCCATTCTATTTCACTCAACTCCACTCCACTAAATTGTATTCCAATCCATACCGTTCCATTCAAATCCACTCCACTCTACTACACTGCAATCCATTTCTGTCCATTTCATTCCATGTCACTCCTTTGCATTCCATTCTTTTCTTCGACAGTATATCACTGTGTCACCCATGCTGGACGGAAGTGACAGAACATCACCTCACATTACATGTCAACTTTCCATTACATTGAATTATATTCCATTGCATTCCATTGTAATCCATTCTATTCCATTTCATTGCATTCCATTCAATTCCATTCCTTTCCACTCCATTCCACTCCACTCTAATCCAATCCACAGCATGCCATTACATCAGATTCCATTCCACTCCATTTCACTCCTCTCCACTCCACTCCACTGCACTCCACTCCACTCCATTCCACTCAATCCCATTCCATTCCCCTCCATTCCACTGTACTGCACTCCACCCCACTCCTCTCAACTTCATTCCATTCCATTCCATCCCATTCCATTCCCCTCCATTCCATTCCATTCCACTCCATTCCAGTTCATTTCACGACATTTTGCACCACTCCACTCCACTCCATTCCACTCCATTGCACTCCATTCCATTCAATTCCATTCCACTCCATTCCATTCAACTCCACTCCATTCCATTACATTCCATTCCACTGCACTACACTACACTACACTCCATTCAATTCCACTCCATTTTTCTCCACTCCATTCCATTCCATTCCTCTCAATTCCTGTCAATTCCATTCCACTCCACTCCACTCCATTCCATCTCATGCCATGCCATTCCACTCTATTCCACTCCACTCCACTCCACTGTACTCCACTCCACTCCAATCCTCTCCATCCCATTCCATTAGCCCGCAATCCACTACAGTCCACTCCCCTCTACCCCACTCCACCCCATTCCATTCTATTCCAACCCCTCTCCATTAAATTACACTCTACCCCACTACATTCCATTCTTCCACACTCTACTCGACTGGACACCCCTCCACTCCTCTCATCTCCATTCCATTACTTTCCATCCCTTTCCATTCCATTACACTCCACTCCATTCCATTCCATTCCATTCCATTCCATTCCATAACTCCATTCCACTCCACTCCATTACAGTCCACTCCATTCCACTCGACTTTATTCCATATCAATCCATTCTACTCCATTCCATTCCATTCCATCCCACTCCACTACAGTCCATTCCTCTCCATTCCACTCCACACCACTCCATTCCAATCCATTCACCTCCGGTCCATTCCACTCGGCTTCATTCCATTCCACTCCACTCCATTCCATTCCACTCCACACCATTCCACTCCACTCCACACCATTCCACTCCACCCCATTCTATTCCATTCCACTGCACTGCACTCCATTCCACTTGACTGCACTCCATTACTCTTCAATCCACTCCATACCACTCCATTCCACTCCATTCCTTTCTACTCCATTTCATTCCACTCCACTCCTTACCAGTCCACTCCACTACATTACAATCCACTCAACTCCACTCCCCTTCACTCAACTCCATTCCATCCCATTCAGTTCCACTCCACTCCGTTCCATTCTGTTCCACTACATTCCATTCCACTCCATTCCACTCCACTCCACTCCACTCCTCTCATTGCCACTCCACTCCAGTCCATTCCCTTCCATTCTATTCCACTCCATTCCCTTCCATTCCACTCCTTTCATGCCCATTCCACTCCACTCCATTCCACTACTTTCCACTCCATTCTGCCCCATTTCACTCTAATCCATTCCACTCCACTCCATTCCATTCCATTACACTCTGCTCCACTACACTCTATTCCATTCCTCTCCATTCCACTCCATTCCGTTCCATTCCATTGCATTCAATTCCATTCCATTCCTTTGTACTAAAATACATTCCATTCCTCTCCATTCAATTCCACTCCATTCCACTCCATTCCATCTCATCCATTTCCATTCTTCTCTAGTCTACTCTATTCCACTCCACTCCAATCTTCTACATCCCATTCCATCCCAGTCTATTCCTCTGCACTCCACTCCATTCCACTCCCCTCCACTCTTCTCCTCTCCATTCCATTCCATTTCCTTACACTCCAGTCCACTCCATGACATTACATTCCAATCCATTCCATTCAACTCCATTCCTCTCCACTCCACTCCATTCGATTACCTACCACTCCAGTCCACTCAAATCCATTCCTCTCCAATCCACTCCAATCCACTCCATTCCATTCCATTCCACTCCACTCCACTCCTATCAACACCACTCAATTCCACTCCAATCCACTCCGTTCCATTACATTCCACTGCAATCCTATCCACGGGACTCCACTCTATTCCTTTCAAATCCACTACACTCAACTGCACTCCATTCCTCTCCACTCCATTCCACTCCACTCCATTCCATTCCGTTTAATTCCATTCAGCTCGTCTCCATTCCAATCCACTCCATTCCACTCCATTCCTTTCGATTATATTCCATTCAATTCCTCTCCATTCCTTTCCATTCCTCTCAACTCCATTCCACTTCAATCCATTGCACTCTGCTACATTCCATTCCATTGCATTCAACTCCATTTCACTCCACTCCACTCCAATCCACTCCACCCCACTCCATTCCATTCCATTCCATTCCTTTCCACTCCACTCCATTCAACTCGACTCCACTCCATTCCATTCCATTCCGTTCCACTGCACTAGTATCCATTCCACTCCAATCGATTCCATTCCATTCCACTCCACTCCGCTCCAATCGAATCCAATCCTTTCCACTTCATTCCACTCGATTCCATTCTTTTCTTTTCCTCTCTATTTCACTCCAATCCTCTCCATTCCACTCCATTCCATTCCAGTCCTCTCCATTCCACTCCATTGCACTCCATTACACTCCAAATGAATCCATTGCATTCCATTAAATTCCATTCCACTCCATTCTGTTGCACTCCACTCCATACAAGTCCACTCCATTCCATTCCACTCTTCTCCACTCCACTTCACTCCACTTAACCCCATTCCAATCCATTCCATTCCATTCACTACACTTCGTTCCATTCCATTCCGTTCCACTCCCCTCCACTCCACTCCACTCTACTCCATTCCATTACACTCCATTCCACTCCACTCCATTCCATTCCTTTACACTCCATTTCATTCCTTTACTCTCCATTTCATTCAATTCCACTCCACTCAACTCCATTCCATCTCATCTCATTCCATTCCACTCTATTCCACTCCAAGAAACTCCGTTCCTCTCCAATTCTCTCCATCCCATTCCATCCCATTCCATTACTCGGCACTCCTCAACACTACACTCCCCTCCACCCCACTAATCTCCATTCCATTCCATTCCATGACATTCCTCTCCACTCCATTCCATTCCTCTGCAGTCCACTCAGCTCGACTCCCCTCCACTCCAGTCCTCTCCCTTCCATTCCATTCCATCCAATTCCATTCCATTACACTCCACTCCACTCCGATCCATTCCATTCCAATCCATTCCATTCAACTCCATTCCAATATACTCCACTCCATTCCATTCCATTCTATTCCATTCCATTAAATTCTATTCCATTCCATTTCACTCCATTCCATTAAACTCTATTCCATTCCATTCCATTCCACTCCATTCCATTAAACTCTATTCCATTCCATTCCACTCCACTCCATTCCAGTCCACTCCATTCCACTCGACTCCATTCCGTTCAATTCTTTTCCATTCGATGCCACTCCATTCCATTCCAATCGACTCCTTTGCACTCCTCACCACTCCATTCCACTCAATTTACCTCGATTCCCCTCCACACCACCCCATTCCATTCGACTCCATTCCATTCCACTACATTTCTCTCCTCACCACCTCATACCACTCCACTCCATTCTCTTCCACGCCACTCCATTCCATTCCATTCCACTCCACTGCACTAGTCTCCACTCAATTCTACTCCCCTCAACTCCATTAAACTCCACTCCACTCCATTCCATTCCACTCCACTCCACTATAGTACACACCATTCCGTTGGACTCCATTCCACTCCACCCCATTCCAATCCACTCGATTCCATTCCACTTCATTCCACTCCATTCCATTCCATTCCACACCATTCCATTCCACTCCACTCCATTCCACTCCACTCAACTCCAATACATAACTTTCCACTTCTCTCCACTTCATTCCACTCCACTCCATTCAATTCCATTCCATTACTCTTCACTCCACTGCATCCACTCCATTCCACTCCATTCCATTCCATTCCAATCCACTCCACTCTGCTCCATTCCATTGCACTCCATTCCACTCCACTCAATTCTATTCCACTCGATTCCTTTCCATTCCATTGGACTCCATTTAATTCCATTCATTTCCATTCCACTGCATTCCATTCCACTGCAGTACATTCCACTCCACTCCACTACATTCCATTCCACTCCACTCCATTCTATTCTAATCCGCTCCTTTCCATTCCTTTCCATTCCACTCCACTCCTCTCCATTCCAATCCTTTCGTCTCCATTCCACTACACTCCACTATATTCCATTCCATTCCATTCCACTCCAATCCTTTCCACTCTCCTCTTCTCCATTGCACTCCACTTCACTCCATGCCATTCCATTATAATCCACTCCAGTCCATGTCATTCCCTTCCACTCCACTCCCATTCCACTCCACTCCATTCCATTCATTCCATTCCACTGCACTCTATTCCAACCACTCCACTCGAATCCATTCCACTGCATGCTATTCCACTCCTTTCCACTCCACGCCATTCTATTCCATTCCACTCTACTCCACTGCACTCCATTCCATTTCACTCCTTTCCCCTCCACTCCTTTGCATTCCATTCCATTCCTTTCCATTCCATTCCACTCAATTCCATTCCATTCCACTCATTTCCACTCCATTCCATTCCATTCCACTCATTTCCACTCCATTCCATTCCATTGCACTCCATTCCATTGAATTCCACTCTATTCCACTCCTCTCCACTTCCCTTCACTCCACTTCACTCCAATCCATTCCACTCCATTCCATTCCTTTCCTTTCAACTCCAATCCAATCCATTCCACACCACTCCATTCCACTCCACTCCAATCCACTACACTCCATTCCATTCTATTAAATTCTGTTTCACTCCATTACATTCCATTCCTTTGTTTTGACAGGATATCACTGTGTCACCGAAGCTGGAGTGCAGTGGCACAATTTCAGCTCACGTTACTTGTCAACTTTCCATTGCATTGCGTTCTACTCCATTGCATCTCATTCCATTGCATTCCATTCCATTCCTTTCAATTCAATTCTTCTTCATTCCATTGCATTCAATTCCAATCCATTCCACTCCACTCAACTACTTTCCATTACTTCCGATTCCACTCAACTAATTTTGACAGCACTCCACTCCTTACAACTCCATTAAACCCCATTCCATTCCACTTCTCTCCTCTCCACTCCATTACACTCCACTTCACTCCACTCCTCCCTCTCCATTCAACTCCACTCCTCTCCATTACACTCCACTCCACTCCATTCCATTCCACATCATTCCATTTGATTCCATTACTCTTCATTCCATTCCATAGCTTTCTTTACAAAGGATCTCACTCTGTCACAAACCCTGGAGTGCAGTGGTACAATCTCAGCTCACCTTTCTTTTCACCACTCCGTTGCATTTTATTCCATCCCTTTCCATTCCATTCTATTTTACTTAATTCCATTCCAATCCACTCAATTTTATTCCAGTCCATCCCATTCTATCCTACTCTATTCAACTCCACTCCACTCCACTCCACTGCACTCCATTGCAGTCCATTTCATTCCATTTCACTCCATTGCATTCCATTCCTTTCTTCGACAGGATATCACAGTGTCACCCAATCCGGACGGCAGTGACACAATATCAGCTCACATTACATATCAACTTTCCATCACATTGCATTCTATTCCATTGCATTCCACTGCATTCCATTCTATTCTATTTCATTCCTTTCCGTTCCATTCCATTCAATTACATTCCTTTCCAATCCAATCCACTAGACAACACTCCACTCCACAGCATGCCATTACATCTGATTCCTTTCCACTCCATTCCACTCCCATCCACTCCGCTGCTCTCCACTCCACTCCATTCCACTCCATCCCATTCCATTCCCCTCCATTCCACTGCACTGCACTACACCACACTCTACTAAAATTCCTTCCATTCCATTTCGTCCCGTTCTATTCGCCTCCATTCCAATCCATTTCTCTCCATTCCAGTGCATTCCATGACATTTCGAATCACTGCACTCCACTCCATTCCACTTCATTGCACTCCATTCCATTCCATTCCATTCCACTCCACTCCATTCCACTCCACTCCATTACATTACGTTCCATTCCACTGCACTCCACTCCACTCTACTCCAATCCTTCCACTGCATTCCTCTCCAATCCATTCAATTCAAATCCTCTCCATTCCATTCAATTCCACTCCACTCCACTCCTTTCCATTTCATGCCATTCCATTCCACTCTATTCCAGTCCACTCCACTCCACTCTACTCTACTTCACTCCAATCCTCTCCATCCCATTCCATTCTCCCACACTCCACTAAACTCCACTCCCCTCCACCCCACTCCTCTCCATTCGATTCTATTCCATCACATTCCATTACATTACACTCCATCCCACTTCATTCCATTCTTCCGCACTCCACTCCACTCGACTCCCCTCCACTCCTCTCATCTCCATTCCATTCCATTCCATCCCTTTTCATTTCATTACACTCCACTCCACTCCTTTCCATTCCATTCAAGTCCATTCCATTCCATTCCACTCCATTCCACTCCACTCCATTCCTTTCCATTCCATTCCATTCCACTCCTTTCCACTCCACCCCATTCCACTCTACTTCATTCCTTTCCTTTCCATTCCTTTCCATTCCATTCCTTTCCATTACACTCCATTCCATTCTATTCCATTCCATTCCACTCCATTACGGTCCATTCCACTCCATTCCACTCCACACCAGGCTATTCCAATCCATTCACCTCCTTTCCACTCCACTCTGCAACATTCCACTTCACTCCATTCAATTCCACTCCATTCCACTCCACACCATTCCTCTCCACTCCAATTTATTCCACTCTGCAGCACTCCACTCCATTCCACCCCACTGCACTCAATTTCTGTTCATTCCACTCCATACCACTCCATTCCACTCCATTCCATTCCACTGCACTCCTTTCTAGTCCACTCCACTTCATTACAACCCACTCAACTCCAATCCACTTCACTCAACTCCATTACTTTCCATTCAATTCCACTCCACTCCATTCTATCCCCCTCCACTCCATTCCATTCCATTCCATTCCAGTCCATTCCACTCAACTCCACTTCATTCCACTCCACTCCATGCCACTCCACTCCACTCCATTCCATTCCATTCCATTCCACTCCATTCCCTTCCATTCCACTCCATACCTGTCCATTGCACTCCACTCCATTCCACTCCGTTCCACTCCATTTCACTCTACTCCATTCCACTCCACTGCATTCCATTCCATTCCACTCCAATACACTACCCTCTATTCCATTCTTCTCATTCCACTCCATTCCTTTTCATTCCATTCCGTTCCTTTCTACTCCACTGCATTCCATTCCTCTCAATTGCATTCCACTCCATTCCATCTCATCACTGTATATTCCGCTCTATTCCACTCCACTCCACTCCAATCCTCTATATCCCATTCCATCCCATTCTATTCCTCCGCACACCACTCCACTCCACTGTCCTCCACTCCTCTCCTCTCCATTCCATTCCATTTCATTACACTCCACTCCATTACATTCATTCCAATCCATTCCATTCCATTCAACCCCATTCCAATCCACTCCACTCCATTTCACTCCATTCCACTCCAATCCACTCCAATCCATTCCACTCCAATCCCCTCCATTACATTCAATTCCACTCTTCTCCACGCCTGTCCACTCCACTCAATTCCACACCAATCCACTCTGTTCCATTCCATTCCACTGCACTCCACTCCACTCGACTCCACAATGGTCCATTCAAATCCACTTCACTCAACTGCACTCCATTCTTCTCCACTCCATTCCCCTCCACTCCATTTCATTCCATTGAATTCCATTCCGCTCAACACCATTCCACTCCACTCCATTCCACCCCATTCTTTTTGAATATGTTACACTCAATTCCACTCCTTTCCATTCCATTCCTCTCAACTCCATTTCACTCCACTCCATTGCATTCAGCTACATTCTATTCCATTCCATTCAAGTCCATTCCACTCCACTCCACTCCATTCTACTCCACTCCACTCCACTCCTTTCCATTGCATTCCATTCCACTCCACTTCATTCCACTAGACTCCACTCCATTCTATTCCATTCCATTCCATTCCACTCAGCTAGACTCCTTCCTAATCCACTCCATTCCATTCCATTCCACTCAGCTAGACTCCTTCCTACTCCACTCCATTCCATTCCATTCCACTCCACTATGCTCCAATCCACTCCAACCCTCTCCATTCCATTCCACTCCACTCCATTCTTTTACTTTCCTCTGCATTCCACTCCACTCCTGTCCATTTCATTCCAATCCTTTCCAATCCACGCCATTCCACTCTATTGCACTCCATTCCACTCCACTCCAATCCATTGCATTCCATTGAATTCCGTTCCACTCCATTGTGTTGCAATCCACTCCATACAAGTCCACTCCATTCTGTTCCACTCCATTGTGTTTCATTCCACTCTGTACAAGTCCACTCCATTCCATTCCACTCTTCTCCTCTCCCCTCCACTCCACTTAACTCCATTCCATTCCATTCCATTCCACTCCACTCACTTCCATTCCATTCCTTTCGACTCCCCTACACTCAATTCCACTCTACTCCGTTCCGTTACAATCCATTCCACTCCACTCCATTCGATTCCCTTCCACTCTTTTCATTCAATTCCACTCCACTATACTCCATTCCATCTCATCCCATTCCATTCCACTCTATTCCACTCCACTTAACTCCACTCCTCTCCAATCTTCTCCATCGCATTCTGTCTCATTCCATTCCTCCACACTCCAGTACACTCCATTACCCTCTACCCCAATAATCTCCATTCCATTGCATTCCATTCCATCCCGTTCCATTCCATTACACTCCACTACACTCGCTTCCATTCCTCCGCACTCCACTTGACTCGACTCCCCTCCACTCCACTCCTCTCCGTTCCTTTACATTCCATCCCATTCCATTCCATTACACTCCACTCCACTCCCTTTCATTCCATTCTTACACATTCCATTATATTCAACTCCATTCCAATCCTCCCCACTCCAATCCATTCCATTCCATTCCATTCCAATCCATTCCATTAAACTCAATTCCACTCCATTCCACTCTACTCCCTTCCAGTCCACTCCATTCCACTCAAACCCATTCGTTTCAATTCCTTCCATTCAATACGATTCCACTCCATTGCTTTCGATTCATCTCCATTGCACTCCACACCACTCCATTCCACTCCATTCACCTCCATTCCACTCCACTCCACTCGATTACATTAAATTCCACTACATTCCATTCCACACCACGCCGTTCCACGATACTCCATTCTATTACATGCCACTCCATTCCATTCCATTCCACTCCACTCCACTCCTCTCCACTCAACTCCACTCCACTCAACTCCATTCAACTCCGCTCTACTCCACTCCATTACATTCCATTCCACTCCAGTACACTCAATTCCATTCCACTCCACTCCATTCCTCTCCAATCCACACCACTCCACTCCACTACATAACATTCCACTCCACTCCACTCCATTCCATTCCATTCAATTCCATTTCGCCGCACTCCACTGCATCCATTCTATTCCACTCCATTCTACAAAATTCCAATCCATTCCACTCCACTCCATTCAATTGCTCTCCATTCCACTCCACTCAATTCTATTCCTCTCAATTCCATTCTATTGCTTTCCACTCCATTCCATTCAACTTTTTCCATTCCACTCCATTCCATTCCACTGCAGTCCATTCAACTCCGCTTCACTCTATGCCATTCCACTCCACTCCATTCCATTCCACTCAACTCCTTTCCATTCCATTCCACGCCACTCCTTTCCATTCCATTCCATTCCACTCCACTCCACTCCATTACAATCCATTCCTCTCCATTCCACTCCACTCCACTCAACTCCATTCCGTTCCATTCCATTCCATTCTACTACTTTTCACTCCACCCTACTCCATTCCACTCGACTCCACTCCATTGCATTCCATTTTAATCCACTCCACTCCACACAATTCCCTTCCACTCCACTCCATTCGAATGCACTGCATTCCATTCATTCCGTTCCACTGCACTCCACTCCAACCACTCCACTGGAATCCATTCCACTCCTTGCTATTCCACTCCACGCCATTCTATTCCATTCCACTCCAATCCACTGCACTCCATTCCATTGCACTCCTTTCCACTCCACTCCTTTCCATTCCACTCAATTCCTTTCCATTCCATTCCACTCCATTCCATTCCATTCTACTCCACTCCATTCATCATCATTCCATTCTACACCACGTAACTCCATTCTATTCCCGTCCACTCCACTCCACTCCACGAAATTCTACTCCAATCCATTCCAGTCTACTACATTCCATTCCATTCCATTCCATTACACACCATTACACTCCACTCCATTCCACTCCATTCCACTGCATTACAGTCAACTCCACTCCACTTCATTCCATTCCATTCCACTGCACTCCACTTCATTCCATTACAATCCACTCCACTCCATCCCATTCCTTCCTCTCAACTCCAATATATTCCATTTATTTCTACACAATTCCATTTCACTCCATTCCGCTCCACTCCATTCCATTCCACTCCACTACACTCCAATCGACTACACTCCATTCCTTTCAATTCCATTCCTCTACACTCCAATACACTCCATTCCATTCCATTCTATTCAATTACATTACATTCGACTCCACTCTATTCTATTCCACTCAGCTCCCATCCATTCCACAATATGCCATTCCATTCCATTCCACTCCATTCCACTCCACTGCATTGCATTCCAATCCGCTTCACTCCACTCCACTACATTACATAGCACTCCATTACACTCCATTCCAATCCATTCCCCTCTACTACATTCCATTCCTTTCCGTTCCTCTCCATTCCACTCCACTCCATTCCACTGCATTCCACTCCATTCCACTGCATTAAATTCAACTACCCTCCATTTCGTTCGATTCCATTCCACTGTAATCCACTCCATTACATTCCGATACACTCCATTCCATTCCATTCCTTCCACTCCGCTCCAGTCTATTCCATTTAATTCCAATCCGTTCCATTCCACTCCATTCCACTCCACTTCATTCCATTCCCCTCTCGTACAAGCCAAACCACTCCACTCCATTCCATTCCACTCCAATCCAATCCAATCCTATCCGTTGCATTCTATTCCACTCCAATCTACTCCATTCCACTCAGCTCCCGTCCACTCCACAACATTGCATTGCATTCCGTTCCAGTCTGTTCCATTCCCCTCCATTCCACTCCACAGCTTTGCACTTCATTCCGCTTCACTCCATTCCACTCCATTCCATTGCACTCCATTCCACTCCACTCCATTCCATTACACTCCATTCCATTACACTGCATTCCACTCCATTTCATTCCATTCCATTCTGCTCCACAGCAGTCCATTCTATTACATTGCACTCCATTCGTCCTTTCCATTCCATTCCACTGCATTCCATTCCATTTCATTCCATTCCTTTCCATTCCATTCACCTCCACTCCACTCCATTTCATTCCTCTGCATTCCACTCCACTCCTTTCCACTCCATTCCATTTCACTCCATCCTACTTCATTCCATTCCACTCTACTCCATTCCATTCCAGTCCATTCCACTCCACTCCGTTTGACTCCATTCCACTTCCTTTCAGTCCACTCCACTCCATTCCACTCCATTCTACTCCATTCCAATGCAATGCACTCCACTCCATTCCATTGTACTCCTTTACAATCCATTCCACTCCACTACATTCCGCTGCATTCCATAGCGTTCCAGTCCATTCCACTCCACTCCACTGCACTCCACTCCATTACATTACATTCCACTGCACCCCACTCCACTCCATTCCATTCCAATCCATTCCAGTCCTCTCCATTCCATTCCACTCAACTCTACTCCACACCACTGCACTCCATTCCTTTCCACTCCATTCCATTCCACTCCACTCTACTCCATTCCAATCCACTACATTTAATTCCATTCCACTCCACTCCACTCCATTCAACTCAAATGCACTCCTCTCCAATCGATTCCATTCCATTCTGTTCCCATCCACTCCACTCCATTCCAATCCATTCAAATTCATTCCACTCCACTCCACCCCATTCCGTTCCATTCCAATACATTCCATTCTATTCCAATCCAGTCCACTCCACTCCATTCCATTTAATTCCGCTGCTTTCCATTCCACTCCATTACACTCCTCTCCACTGCTTTCCTCTCCACTCCATTCCATCCATTACAATCCGCCCAACTCAGTTCAATTTCATTCCATTCCACAGCATTCCACTCCATTCCATTCCAATTAGTTCCACTCCACTCCACTCCACTCCGTTCCATTTAATTCCACTCCATTCTAATACACTCCATTCCACTACACTCCGATCCACTCCTCACCACTCCTTTCCACTCGATTCCATTCCACTCCGGTTCACTCCACTCCATTGCATTCCATTCCACTCCATTCCAATCCTTTCCACTCCACTCCACACCATTCCACTCCATTCTCCTCCATTCCACTCCATTCTATTCCACACCATTCCACTCTACTCCATTCCATTTCTTTATACTCCACTCCACTCCATTTCACTGCACTCCACTCCATTCAATTCGTTTCCCTTCCATTCCACTCTATTCTACTCCTTTCCACTCCACTCCACTCCATTCCAAGCCATTCCATCCATGCCAATCCATTCCATTTCATTGTAGTCCATTCCATCCCACTCCACTCCATTCAAATCCATTCCACTGAATTCCACTCCATTCCAGTTTACTCCATTCCATTGCATTCCACTCCACTACACTCCATTAAACTCCAGTCCATTGTAATCCACTCTGTTTCATTCCATTCCATTCCATTCCACTGAACTCCATACCATTCCACTCCACTCCATTCCATTCCAATTTATTCCAGTCCACTCCTTTCCATTCCATTCCACTCCATTCCATTCAATTCCGCTCCACTCCACTCCACCCCATTCCATCTCACCTCTTTCCATTCCACTCTATTCCACTCCACACCACTCCACACCTCTCCAATCTTCTCCATCCCAATCCATCCCATTCCATTCCTCCACACTCCACTCCACTCCACTCCCCTCTACCTCACTATTCCCCATTCCTTTCCGTTCCATTCCATCCCGTTTCATACCATTACACTCCAATCCACTCCAATCTATTCCTGCACACTGCAATCGATTCGATTAGCCTGCACTCCACTCCTCTCCATTCCATTCCATTCCATCCCATTCCATTCCTTTAAACTCCACTACACTCCCTTCAATTCCATTCCAATCCATTCCATTCCATTCAACTCCATTCCAATCCACTCCACTCCATTCCATTCCATTCCATTCCATTAGATTGCAATCCATTTCATTCCAATTCATTCCCGTCCACTACACTCCACTCCATTCCAGTCCACTCCATTACACTCGACTCCATTCCATTCAATTCCTTTCCATTCAATTCCAATCCACTCCATTCCACTCCACTGCATTCCAATTCATTCCACTCCATTCCACTCTATTCTACTCCATTCCAGTCCACTCCACTCCTTTCCAATCCAACCCATTCAATCCACTGCACTCCACTCTATTCAATTCCAATCCATTTCAATCCATTCCATTCCATTACACTCCTCTCCACTCCTTCCACTACAATCTATTCCATCCAATACAATCTACTCCACTCCATTTCTTTCCATTCCACAGCACTCCACTCCATTCCATTCCAATTCATTCCACACCACTCCACTCCACTCCACTCCATTCAATTTAGTTCCACTCCATTCCATTCCACTCCACTCCATTCCAATCCACTACACTCCATTCCACACCACTGCTTTCCACTCCATTCCATTCCACTACATTTCACTCTACTCCATTGCATTCCACTCCACTCCATTACACTCCATTCCACTCCACTCCACTCCATTTACTCCATTCTCCTCCATTCCACTCCATTCTAGTCCACTCCATCCATTCCTTTATACTGCACTCCACTCCATTCCACTACACTACACTCCATTCAATTCCTTTCCTTTCCATTCCATTCCATTCTACTCCCTTCCCCTCCACTCCACTCCATTCCACTACACAGCACTCCATTCCACGCAATTCCATCCATGACAATCCATTCCATTTCATTTTTGTCCATTACATCCCATTCCACTCGATTCGAGTCCATTCCACTCCACTCCACTGCATTCCACTCCACTCCATTCCATTCCATTCCACACCACTACACTCCATTAAACTCTAGTTCATTCCAATCCACTCTACTCCATTCCTTTCCATTCCATTCCACTGCACTCCATTCATTCCACTCCATTCCACTCCATTCCATTCCACTCCCCTCCACTCCATTCAACTCCACTGCACTTTACTCCACTCCCCTCCACTCCACTCCATTCCGATAAATTCCATGCGATTCCATTACACTCCACTCCTTTCCAGTACATTCCTCTCCATTCCGTTGCTCTCCACTACATTCCATTCCATTCCATTCCATCCACTCCGTTAAACTACACTCCACTCCATTCCATACCATTATACTCCAATCAACTCCGTACCTCTCCATTAAAGTACGTTCCACACTACTCCATTCCTTTCCTCTCCACTCCACTCCACTACATTCTATTCCACTCCTTTCCATTACCCTCCATTCCACTCCACTCTATTCGATTCCATTCCTTTCAACTCCAATCCACTCCATTCCATTCCACTCCAATCCGCTTCATTCTAGTCCACTCCACTCCACTCTATTCCATTCCATTCCATTCCACTGCTTTCCAATCTAAATCATTCCACTCCATCGCATTCCAATCCACTCCATTCCGTTCCATTCCATTCAACTCCTCTCCACTCCACTCCACTCTACTCCATTCTATTCCATTCCATTCCAATCCTCTCCATTCCAATCCACTCCATTCCATTCCACTCCACTCCATTCCTTTCCATTCCATTACAATCCCTCTCATTCCTTGCCACTCAACTCCTCTCCTTTGATTCCACTCCACTGCAGTCCCCTCCACTCCATTCAACCCCACTCCTCTCCACTCCATTCCATTATGTTCCGTTTCATTCAACTCCATTCTATTCAACTCAATTCCAATCCATTCCACTCCATTCCACTCCACTCCAATCGAATCCACTCCATTCATTTCGATTGCATTCCATTCCATTCCACTATATTCCATTCCACTCCATTCCAGTAAATTCCACTCCACTACACTCCATACCATTCCATTCCATTCCACTCCATTCCAATCCACTCCACTCCTCTCCACTCCCCTCCATTCCGTTCCACTCCAATCGATTCCATTCCAGTAAAATCCATGCCATTCCATTCAATTCCACTGCATTCCACTCCACTCCACCCCATTGCACTCCATTCCATTCCACTCCATTCCACTCCATTCCATTCCACTAAACTCGACTCCAATCCATTCCATTGTACTCTGTTAATTACACTGCATTCCATTTCCTTTAATTCCACTCCATTCCATTCCACTCCATACCACTCCACTCCACTCCATTCCACTCCATACCACTCCACTCCACTCCATTCCACTCCATTGCGTTCCACTCCACTCCTCTCCATTCCATTCCATTTAATTCCTTTTCATTGCACTCCATTCCCTTCCATTCAATTCCATTTCATTGCACTCCATTCCATTCCACTCCACTCCATTCCATTCCACTTAATTCCTTTCCACTCCTCTCCACTCCATTCCACTCAACTCCTTTCCATTCCACTCAGCTCTATTCCATTTCACCCCACTGTATTCCATTCCATTGAATTCCACTGTGCTCCACTCCATTCCACTCCTCTTCGCTCCACTCCTTTCCACTCAATTCCATTCCACTGAATTCCATCCACTCCATTCCATTCCTTTCCACTCAACTCAAATTCACTCCACTCAATTATACTCCATACCACTCGACTCCAGTAAATTTCACTCCATTCCATTTCATTCCACTCCACTACATCCCATTCCATTCCACTCCACTGCATTCCATTCCATTACATTCCATTCCACTTCTCTCCTTTCCACTCAACTCCATTGCATGCCATTGCATTGTAATCCTGTCTATTCCATTCCATTCCATTCCATTCCCCTCCACTCCACTCCACTCCAATCCGTTCCACTCTACTATATTGCATTTCTTTCCAATTCACTCCTTTTCACTCAGCTCCATTCTACTCCATTCTACTGCATTCCAGTCCACTCCATTCCATTCCACTCCATTCCATTCCATTCCACTGCACTCCAGTCAATTTAATTCCAATCCACTCCACTTTACTCCATTCCATTCCACTCCACTTCAATCCAATCCACTCCACTCCATTCCCTTCATTTCCGCTCCTGTCCATTACACATTATTGCACTCCACTCCAGTCCATTCCACTCCACTCCATTTCTTTACACTCCATTCCACTATACTCCATTCCACTCCACTCAATTCTACTACAATCCATTTCATTCTATTCCATTCCATTCCATTCAACTCCATTCAACTCCACTCATCTCCATTCCATTCCACTCCACTTCATTCCATTTAATTCCACTCGACTCCATTCCATTGAATTCCATTCCACTCCATTCCATTCCACTCCACTTCATTCCATTTAATTCCACTCGACTCCATTCCATTGAATTCCATTCCACTCCATTCCATTCAACTCCACTCCATTCAGGTCCACTCCACTCCATTCCACTCCACTTCATTCCACTCCATTACATTCCATTCCACCCTACTCCATTTCATTCCTCTGCCTTCCATTCCATTCCATTATACTCCACTGCACTCCACTCCATCGACTCCACTCCACTGCATACCTCTTCATTCCATTCCACGCAATTCCACTCCACTCCACTCCATTCCACTTCATTCTATTTCATTTCACTCAGCACCATTCTATTATATTCGATTCCACTACACTACACTCCGTTCCAATCCATTCCACTCCATTGCACTCCACTCCACTCCATTCCATTCCATTCTTTTCTATTCCATTGCTTTCCATTCCATTCTGCTCTACTCCATTCGGCTCCACTCCATTCAACACCCCCTCATTCCTTTCGACTCCAATCCATTCCGCTCTACTCCATTTCACTCCATTCCTCTGTATTCCACTGCACTTCACTCCATGCCATTCATCTCAACTCCATTCCATTCCACTCCACTCCACTATATTCCTCTCTATTCCACTCCGTTCCATTCCATTCAATTCCACTCCACTCTTCTCCCCTGCATTCCAGTCCACTCCACTCCGTTCCTCTCTACTCCACTCCAGTGCACTACATTCCATTCCACTCTACTTTATTCCATTGCACTCCACTTCATTCCATTTCATTCCTTTCCACTGCACTCCACTCCATCCATTCCACGCCATTCCACTCCATTTCATTCGTCTCTATTCCACTCCACTCAATTCTGTTCCACTCCACTCCACTCCACTCCATTCTATTGCACTCAGTTCTACTCCACTCCATGCAATTCAACTCCATTTCTTTCCCTTCCCTTACACTCCATTGCATTACATTCCTTCCCATTCCACTCCATTCAATTCCATTCCACTCCACTACACTCTTTTCCACTGAAGTCAACTGCACTCCATTCCACTCCAATCCACTCCACTCTACTACAGTCCATTCCAGTCCATTCTGCCCTATTCCACTCTACTCCATTCCATTCTACGTTATTCCACTCCATTCCACTCCATTACACTGCATTCAATTCCACTCTCCTACTCTACACTCCGTTCCCTTCCATTCCACTGCACTCCACTCCATTCCATTAGAATCCACTCCACTGCCCTCCAATACATTCCACGCGACTCCACTCAATTACATTCCACTTATTTCCACTATATTGCATTCCACTCCATTCCACTCCACTTCATTCCATTCTATTCCACTCCACTTCACTCCATTCTATTCCACTCCACTCAACTCCACTACACTCCATCACATTCCATTCCATTCCATTTCATTCCACTCCACTCTATTCCACTCCATTCCATGCCACTCCTTATCACTCACCCCGATTCCATTCCCTTCCACTCCACTACACTCCTTTCCATTCCACTCCACTCCACTCCACTCCACCCAACTCCATTCCATTCCACTCTACTCCATTCCATGCCATTCGAATACATCCCATTGCATTCTACTCCACTCCATTCCACTCCATTGCAGTCCACTCCACTCCGCTATACTCCATTCCATTCCATTCCACTGCATTCCCCTTCATTCCATTACTATCCATTCCACTCCATTAAATTCCATTACACTCCAGTACACTCCAAACCACTCCATTAAATTTAATTCCACTCCATTCCATTCCACTCCATTTCTCTCCAAATCCACTCCATCCCAATCCTATCCATTCCATTCCATTCCACTCCACTCTATTCCATTCCATTCCATTCCATTAAACTCCACTCCACTCAATTCCAATCAATTCCACACAGTTCCACTCCACTGCACTCCATATCATTCAAATCCATTCCATTCATTTCCATACCATTCCCTTCAACTCCACCCCACTCCATTCCCTTGCATTCCATTCTGATCATTTCCATTCCACTCCACTCCATTCCACTCCACTCCTCTCTATTCCATGCAATTCCATTCCATTCCAATCCATTCCATTTCATTCCAGTCCATTAAATTCCATTCCACTTCATTGCAGTTCATTCCACTCCTCTCCACTCAACTCCATTCCTTTCCATTCTATTCCGTTTCAATCCAGTCCATTCCAATCCATTCCAATCCATTCCACTCCATTCCACTCCATTCCTCTCAATTCCCCTCCACACCACGCCATTCCATTCCATTATACTCCACTCCACTCCATTCCACTCCACTCCACCCCATGCCTTTCCATTCCATTCCACTCCATTCCACTACACTCCACTCCATTCCACTCCACTCCATTTCACTCCATGCCATTCTAATCTAATCCAATAAATTCCGTTTCATTGCAGTCTATTCCTTTCCATTCCACTCCATTCGAGTCCATTCCTCTCCACTCAACTCTATTCAATTCCACTCCATTACTTTCAATTCCATTCCATTCCTTTCCATTGCACTCCACTCCATTCCATTGCAATCCAACCTACTCCACTCCAATCCATTCTATCCATTCAATTACACTCCATTCCACTCAACTCCATTCTACTCCTTTCCACTCCATTACAGTCGACTTCACTCCAGTCCACTAAATTTCAATCCATTCCGCTGCAATCTATTCCATTCCGTTCCAATCCATTCCATTCCACTTCACTCAGTTCCATTCCATTCGATTCCCTTCCACTCCATTCCACTCCTTTCCATTCCACTCCATTCCTTTAAATTCCACTGAACTCCACTCCACTCCACTCCACTCCGTTCCATTCCATTGCATTCCAATCCATTCCTCTCCTTTCTACTCCACTCTGCTCCATTCCACTCCACTCCACTCCATTCCATACGATTCCAATCCATTCCAATCCATTCTATTTCATTCCACTCCTTTCTATTCCATGCCACTCCATTCCAGTCAATTCCACTCCAATCCACTCTATTCCTTTCCAGTCCATTATATTCCATTCCTTTCCTTTCCACTCCACTCCATTCCATTTCACTCCTATACACTCCATTCCATACCGTTCCATTCCATTCCACTCCACTTCATTTCAACCCATTTTACTCCACTCTACTCAATTCCATTCCTCTCCATTCCACTCTACTCCATTCAATTCCACTCCACTCCACTCCACTCCTTTCCATTCCATTTCATTCCACTCCACTCCACTCTACTCAGGTCACTCCACTCCACTCTATTCCACTCCACTCCATTCCATCCCATTTCGTTCAACTCCATTCCACTCCACTCCACTCCACTCCATTCCGCTCCACTCCAGTCCATTCCATACCTTTCCACTGCACTCCGGTACACTCCACTCCACTCCATTCCACTCCATTTCATTCCCCTCAATTCCACTCCACTCCATTCAGTTATATTCCACTCCACTACACTGCACTCCACTCCATTGCTCTCCATTCCACTCCACTCCTTTCCATTTCACTCCATTACATTACATTCCACTCCAATCCATTCCATTCCATTCTACTACACTCGACTCCTTTCCTCTCCACTCCACTCCACTCCACTCCACTCCACCCCACTCGGTTCCATTCCAGGCTACTCCATTCCATTCTATTCCACTCCCCTTCATTCCTCTACACTGCATTCCATTCCTTTCCACTCCATTCCACTCCATTCCTTTCCACTCCTCTGCACTGCATTCCATTGCTTTCCACTGCCTTCTCCTCCACTCCATTCCATTGCACTCAATTCCACTCCACTCTTTTTCATTTCCCTCCATTCTATTCCATTCCATTCCATTGCAATCCATTCCATTCCAGTCAATTCCTTTCCATTCCACTACTCTCCACTCCATTCCATTCCACTCCACTCCACACCATTCCACCCTACTTCACTGCTCTGTACCCCACTCCATACCATTCCACTCTACTGCCTTTAATTCCATTGCATTCCATTCTATTCCACTCAATTCCTTTCCATTCCACTCCTCTGCACCCCATTCCATTCCACTCCACTACACACCATTCCACTCCACTTCACTACTCTGCACCCAACTCGATACCATTCCACTCTACCGCATTCCATTCCATTTAATTTCATTCCACTCCATTGCGCTCTACTTCATCCCACTCTGTTCCACTCAATTACATCCCACTCCATCCCACTCTACTCCATTGCATTCCATTCCACTGCACTCTACTCCACTTCATTGCATTTCACTCCGTTCCACTTCACTCCTTTGCAATCCACTCCATTCCTTTCCCTTCCATTCCACTCCATTCCATTCCATTCCACTCTAGTCGCCTCCATTCCTTTCCACTCCACTACACTCCAATCCACTACACTTCACTCCAGTCTACTCCACTCCATTCCATTCCACTCTACTCCATTCCATTACATTTCATTCCATTCCACTCCATTCCACTCCAGTCCATTCCACTGCATTCCACTGCATTCCACTCCATTCCAGTCCACTCCGCTCTATTCCACATCATTTCACTCCATTCCACTCCACTCTATTCCATTCCACTACAGTTCACTCCACTTTACTCCATTCCATAGAACTCCAGTCCAGTTCACTCCTTTCCATTCCAGTGCATTCCATTCCATTCCACTCCAGTTTACTCCATTACATTACACTCCACTCCACTCCATTCCTTTCCATTCCACTCTACTCCATTCCATTCTGTTTCATTCCATTCCACTCCAGTCATTCCACTCCACTCCATTCCTTTCCATTCCACTCTACTCCATTCCATTCTGTTTCATTCCATTCCACTCCAGTCATTCCACTCCATTCCACTGCATTCCACTCCATTCCAGTCTACTCCAATACACTCCACTTCATTCCGTTTCATTCCACTCCACTCCACTCCTTTCCATTACACTCCACTCTGTTCCATTCCACTCTAATTCACTCCTTTCCACTCCACTCCACTTCACTCCATTCCACTCCATTCCACTCCAATCCCTTCCTCTCTTCAACATTCCTTTCCCTTACATTCCATTACAGATCATTCAATTCCACTCCATTCCACTTTTCTCCTTGGCAATCCATTCCACTCCATTTCACTCCACTCCACTCCATTCCATTCCATTCCATTCCATTTCACTCCATTACACACCATTCTACTCCTCTCCATTCCATTCCAGTCCACTCCACTCCATTCCACTACATTCAATTCCATTCCACTGCACTCCACTCCACTCCGTTGCATTCCAATACATTCCATTCCACTCCATTCCATTGCACTCCAAACTACTCCACCCCACTCTACTCCACTCAACTCCATTCCATTCCACTCCATTCCACTCCACTCCATTCCACTCCACTCAATTCCACTCCACTCCTCTCCATTCCAATCTGTTCCATTGAATTTCATTCCATTCCATTTCTCTCCACTCCTCTCCACTTCATTCCACTGCGCTCCACTCCTTACCATTCCATTCCCTTCCACTCCTCTCCACTCCATTCCAATGCACTCCACAGCCCTCCATTACATTCCACTCCATTAAATTACACTCCACTCCACTCCACACCAATCCATTCCACTCTGCTACACTCCATTTCATTCCATTCGCCTCCATTCCACTCCACTCCATTCCACTCCATTCCACTCTATTCCACTGCATACCTGTTCACTCCACTCCAGTCCACTCCATTCCATTCCATTCCACTGCACTCCACTCAATTAAATTCCAATACATTCCACTTCACTCCATTTCATTCCACTCCACTGCACTCCACTCCATTCCATTTATATCCACTCCAGTCCATTCCACACAATTCCAATCCAATCCACTCCATTCCACTGCACTCCATTCCCCTCCACTCCTTTGCATTCCATTCCACTCCACAACTCTCCCTTCCTCTCGACTCCATTCCACACCATTCCATTCCAATTCACTCCACTACACTCCGTTCCACTGCACTCAATTCCACTCCACTCCATTTCTTTCCATTCCATTCAACTCCATTCCACTCCACTCCACTCCATTCCATTCCACTCAACTCCATTCCATTCCATTCCATTCCATTCCTCTTCATTCCATTCAACTCCACTCCATTCCAGTACACTCCACCCCATTTCCCTCCAATTTACTCAACTCCACTACATTCCATTACACCCCACTCCATTCCATTCCATTGATTTCCACTCCACTCCACTCCATTCCACTTCTTTCCCTTCCATTCCACTCCGCTCCATTCAATTCCATTCCATTCCACTCCATTCCACTCCATTCCAATACATTCCATTCCATTCCAGTCCACTCCACTCCATTCCATTCCATTCTATTCTATTCCACTGCTTTCCATTCCATTTTACTCTATTCCATACCACTCCACTCCATTCAACTCCACTACATTCCATTGCATTCCAGTCGACGTCATTCCTTTCCACTCCACTCCATTTCAGTCCATCCCATTGCATTCCACTCCACTCCACTCCATTCCACTCCACTACATTGCATTCCTCTCCTTTCCATTCCATTGTATTCCATTCCGTTATATTCCATTCCATTCCACTCCATTCCATTCCTCTCCACTGCATTCCATTCCACTCCACTCCATTCCACTCTACTGCACTCCACTGCACTACCTTCCATTCCACTCCACTCCATTCCATTCCACTCCATTCCATTCCATTCCTTTCCACTGCACTCCACTCCGTCCACTCCACTCCACTCCATTCCACTCCATTCCATTCCACACCGTTCCTCTCCACTCCATCCTATTCCATTCCACTGCACTCCATTCTACTACATTCATTTGCACTCCATTCCACTAGACTCCATTCCATTCCACTCCATTCCTTTCCATTCCATTACTCTCCATTCCACTCCGATCCATTCCACTCCACTCCACTCCATTCCATTCCACTCCACTCCACTCCATTCCATTGCAGTACATTCTACTCCACTCCAAACCACTCCAATCCACTCCACTCTACCACATTCCATTCCATTACATTCTACTCCATTCCACTCAAGTCTATTCCACTCCATTCCACTCCATTACATTGCATTCCTGTCTACTCCACTCCACTTCATTCCATTCCATTCCTCTGCACTCCACTCCATTCCATTCCTCTGCACTCCACTCCATTCCATTTTAATCCACTCCTCTCCCCTCCATTCCATTCCTCACACCTGTACTCCACTCCATTCCATTTATTTCCACTCCAGTGAATTCCACTCCATTCTACTCCACTCATCTCCATTCCTCTCCACTCCATTCCATTCCATTCCACTCTACTCCACTCTTCTTCCTCCGATTCCATTCCGTTCCATTTTATTCCACTCCACTCTGTTCCACTTCATTCCATTCCATTCCTTATCACTCGACTCCATTCCATTCCATTCCATTTCACTCCACTCCATTCCTTTCCATTCCACTCCACTACTTTCCATTCCACTCCACTCTTTTCCATTCCACTCCACTCCACCCCAACACACTCCAATCCATCCCACTCTGCTCCATTCCGTTCCATGCCATTCCATTACACTCCATTACACTTCATTGCATTACACTCCATTCCACTCCTTTCCATTCCACTCCATTACACTCCATTTCACTCCATTCATGTCCACTCCACTGTTCGCCACTCCATTCCACTGCAATGCACTGCCCTCCATTCCACTGCACTGCATTCCACACCAATCCTTTCCATTCCACTCCATTGCATTGCATTCCATTCCACTCGACTGGACTCCATTCCATTCCACTCCACTCCATTCCATTCAATTCTATTCCATTCACCTGCTTTCCACTCCACTCCACATCATTTCACTCCAGTCCACTTAATTCCATTCCATTCCACTCCATTCCACTCCTCTCCACTTCCCTTCACTCCACTCCATTTTACTCCAATCCTTTCCATTCCACTCCTTTCCACTCCTCTCCACATCCGTTCCCTCCACTCCATTTCACTCCAGTTCATTGTATTCCATTCCATTACATTACTTTCCTTTCAACTGCAATCCATTGCATTCCACACAACTCCCTTCCATTCCACTTCAATCCACTACACTCCATTCCATTCCTTTCCATTCCATTTCATTTCACTCCTTTGCATTCCATTCCTTTTTTTCGACAGGATATCAGTGTGTCACCCAAGCTGGCATGCATAGCGCAATCTCAGCTCACATTACTTATCATCTTTCCTTTGCATTGCATTCTATTCCATTGCATTCCATTCCACTCCATTCCATTCCTTTCAATTCTATTTCGTTCCATTCCATTCAATTCCAATCCGTTCTGCTCCAATCAACTCCACTCCACTACATTCCATTACTTCTGATTCCACTCAACAACATTCCACTCCACTCCACTCCATTCCTTACCACCCCATTCCACTCCATTCCATTCCATTCCTCCCCAGTCCATTCCACTCTACTCCACTCCACTCCACTCTACTCCTCTCCATTCCACTCAACTCCACT
Organism: Pongo pygmaeus; assembly: GCF_028885625.2. Classification (NCBI taxonomy): domain Eukaryota; kingdom Metazoa; phylum Chordata; class Mammalia; order Primates; family Hominidae; genus Pongo; species Pongo pygmaeus. Next base: position 15,113,486 of record NC_085931.1, on the reverse strand, counting down.
CCATTCCATTCCTCATAATTCCATTCCATTCCATTCCACTTCATTCCATACCCTGTCTCTCTTTACGCAGTATCTCACTCTGTCACAAACGCTGGAGTGCAGTGGTACAATCTGAGCTCACATTTCTTTTCACCACTCCATTGCATTTCATTCCATCCCTTTCCATTCTCTTCTATTTCACTCAACTCCCCTCCACTCCACTCAATTGCATTCCAATCCATCCCATTCCATTCGACTCCATTCAACTACATGCAACTGCACTCCACTGCACACCATGGTAGTCCATTTGATTCCATTTCACTCCGTTGCATTCCATTCCTTTCTTCCATAAGAAATCACTGTGTCACCCAGGCTGGACGGCAGTGACACAATCTCAGCTCACATTATATGTCAACTTTCCATTGCATTGCATGCTATTCCATTGCACTCCATTGCATTCCATTCTTTTCTATTTCATTCCATTCCATTCAATTCCATTCCTTTCCACTCCATTCCACTCCACTCCACTCCACTCCACAGCATGCCATTAAATTTTATTCCATTCCACTCCATTCCACTCTTGTCCACTCCACTGCACTCCTCTCCTCTCCATTCTACTCCACCCCTATTCCCGTCCCCTCCATTCCACTGCAATGTACTCCACTCCTCTCCAATCAACTTCATTCCATTCCATTCCATCCCATTCCATTCCCCTCCATTCCCTTCCATTCCACTCCATTTCAGTTCATTCCACAACATTTTGCAACACTCCACGCCACTCTATTCCACTCCATTGCACTCTATTCCATTCCATTTCATTCCATTCCACACCATTACATTCCACAACACTCTATTCCATTACATTACATTCCACTGCACTCCACTCCACTCCATTCCATTCCATTCCACTCCATTCCTCTCCACTCCATTCCATTCCATTCCTCTCCATTCCATTCTATTCCACTCCATTCCACTCCATTCCATCTCATGCCATTCAATTCCATTCTATTCCTCTTCACTCCACTCCACTTTACTCGATTCCACTCCAATCCTCTCCATCCTATTCCATCAAATTCCATTCGTCCGCACTCCACTACACTCCACTCCCCTTCATCCCACTCCTCTCCTTTCCATTCTATTCCATCCCATTCCATTCCATTAGACTCCACCCCACTCCATTCTATTCATCCATACTCCACTCGACTCGACTCCCCTCCACTCCGGTCGTCTCCGTTCCATTCCATTTCATCCCTTTCCATTCCATTACACTCCACTCCACTACCTTCCATTCCATTCCAATCCATTCCATTCCATTCCACTCCATTAAACTACAATCCATTGCAGTCCACTCGATTTTAATCTACTCCATTTCATTCCATTCCATTTATTTCCATTCCGTTCCATTCCCTTCCATTCCATTCCACTCCATTACTGTCCATTCCACTTCATTCCACTCCACACCACTCCACTCCAATGCATTCACCTCCACTCCACACCATTCAATTGCACTCTGTTTGACTCCAATCCATTTCATTCCATTCCATTCCATTCCGTTCCATTCCACTCAATTCCATTACTTTCCACTCCATTCCACTCCACTCCACTCCATTCCACTCACCTCTACTCCACTCCATTCCTCTCCATTCCATTACACTCTCTCTACTCCACTCCCCTCCAAACCATTCCACTCCACTCCATTCTATTCCATTCCACTCCACTCCACTCCATTCCACTCGACTGCACTCAATTTCTCTTCATTCCACTCCACACCACTCCCTTCCTCTCCATTCCATTTCACTCCATTCCATTCCACTCCACTCCTTTCCAGTCCACTTCAGTCCATTACAATCAACTCAGCTCAACTCCAACTTCATTCAACTCCATTCCATTCCATTCCGCTCCACTCCATTCCATTCCCCTCCACTCCATTCCATTCCATTCCATTCCACTCCACTCCACTCCACTTCACTCCACCCCACTCCATGCTACTCCACGCCATTCCACTCCACTCCACTCCACTCCAATCCATTCCATTCCATTCCATTCCACTAAATTCCCTTCCATTCCTCTCCATTCTTGTCCATTCCACTCCACTACATTTCACTCCATTCCACTCCATTTCCCTCTATTCCAATCCACTCCACTCCATTCCGTTCCACTCCTTTCAATTCCACTCCATTCCACTCCACTCCACACCTTTCTACTCTACTCCATTCTACTCCATTCCACTCCACTCCACTCCATTCCACTCGACTGCACACAATTTCTCTTCATTCCACTCCATACCACTCCATTCCATTCCATTCCACTCCTTTCCATTCCACTCCACTCCTTTCCAGTCCACTCTAATCCATTACAATCCACTCAACTCCACTCCACTTCATTCAGCTCCATTCCATTCCATTCCATACCATTCCACTCCATTCCATTCCTTTATACTGAATTCCATTCCTCTCCATTCCATTCCCCTCCACTCCATTCCATTCCATTCCATTCCATTCCATTCCATTCCATTCCACTCCATTCCATTCCACTTCACTGAACTCCACTCCATACCACTCCACTCCACTCCATTCCATTCCATTCCATTCCATTCCACTCCATTCCCTTCCATTTCACTCCATCCCTGTCCATTCCACTCCATTGCATTCCACTCTATTCCACTCCATTCCACTCTAATCCATTCCACTCCACTCCATTCCATTCCATTCCACCCCACTCCACTACCCTCTATTCCATTCCTTTACATTGCACTCCATTCCGTTCCATTCAATTCCATTGCATTCCTTTCTACTCCACTGTGTTCCATGCCTCCCCACTCCACTCCACTCCATTCCATCTCATCTCATTCCATTCCACTCTATTCCACTCCACTCCACTGCACTCCATTCCACTCCACTCCACTCCACTCCAATACTCTACATCCTATTCCATCCCATTCTATTCCTCTGCACCTCACTCCACTCCTCTCCCCTCCACTCCCCTCCTCTCCATTCCATTCCATTTCATTACACTCCACCACACTCCATTCCATTCCATTCGAATATATTGCATTCCATTTCATTCTTTTCAACTCCACTCCACTCCTCTCCACTCCACTTCATTCCATTCCATTCCACTCCTATCCACTCCATTCCACTCCTATCCACTCCACTCAATTCCACTCCAATCCACTCCGTTCCTTTCCATGCCACTGCCCTACACTCCACCTGACTCCACTCCAGTTCATTCAACTCCACTCCACTCAACTGCACTCAATTCCTCTCCACTCCATTTCACTCCACTCAATTCCATTCCATTTAATTCTCTTCCAATCAAATCCTTTCCACTCCTCTCCACTCCATTCCACGCCATTCCTTTGGATTATATTACATTCAATTCCACTGAATTCCATTACATTCCTCTCCACTCCATTTCACGCCACTCCTTTGCACTCCGCTAAATTCAATTCCATTCCATTCGACTCCATGCCACTCCTCTCCACTCCATTCCACTCCACTCAATTCCATTCCATTCCATTCCACTCCCCTCCATTCCACTCCACTTCACTCCATTCCATTCTATTGCATTCCATTCCACTCCACTAGACGATATTCCACTCCACTCCATTCCATTCCATTCCACTGCACTCTGCTCCAATCCACGCCAATCCTCTCCACTCCATTCCTCTCCACTCCATTCTTTTCCTTTCCACTCCATTCCACTCCACTCCTTTCCATTCCATTCCTGAAAACTCCTTTCTACCCCATTGCACACCATTCCACTCCTCTCCTATCCATTTCATTCCATTAAATTCCATTCCAATCCATTCTGTTGCACTCCACTCCACACAAGTCCACTCCATTCCTTTCCATTCTTCTCCACTCATTTCCACTCCACTTAACTCCATTGCATTCAATTCAATTCCACTCCACTCCATTCCATTCTATTCCACTCCCCTCCAATCCGCTGTACTCCATTCCTTTACTTTCCACTTCTCTCCACTCCGCTCCATTCCCTTGCACTCCATACCACTCCACTCCTTTCCATTGCACTGCATTCCTTTCAACTTCATTCCACTCCAATACATTCCATTCCTTTCCACTTCATTCCATTCAATTCCACTCCATTCCACTCCACTCCACTCCAATCCTCTTCATCCCATTCCATCCCAGTCCATTCCCCCGCATTCCACTACACTTCACTCCTCTCCACTCTACTCCTCTCCATTCCATTCCATTGCATCCCATTCCATTCCATGACACTCCATACCACTCCATTCCTTTCATCCGCACTCCATTCGACTCAACACCCTTCCACTCCACTCCTATCCATTCCATTCCATCCCATTTTATTCCATTCCACTACACTCCACTTCCTCCCATTCCATTCCAAACCGTTCCATTCCATTCAACTCCATTCCAGTCCAATCCACTCCATTCAATTCCATTCAATTCTATTCCACTCTATTCCGTTCTACTCCATTCCACTTCATTCCACTCCAATCCATTTGAGGCCACTCCATTCCTCTCGACTCCGTTCCGTTCAACTGCTTTCCATTCAATTTCATTCCCCTGCTTTCCAGTCCATTCCCATCCATTTAACTTCACACCACTCCATTCCACTCCATTCACATCCATTCCACTCCACTCCACTCCATTCTATTCAACTCATTCCATTCCACTACATTCCACTGCACTCCATCCCATTCCACTCCAATCCATTCTATTCCTTTCCACTCCACTCTAATCCACTCCACTTCCCTCCACTCCATTCTTCTCTTTCTGCTCCACTACACTCCATTCCACGGCATCCCATTCCATTCCATTCCACTTCACCCCACTCCACTACACTCCTCTCCATTCCACTCCAGTCAACTCCCTTCAACTCCACTCCACTCCACTCCATTACATTCCATTCCATTCCACTCCTCTCCACTCCATTCCATTGCACTGCATTCCACTCCACTACATTGCAATCCATTTTATTCCACTACATTCCATTCCACTCTACTCCATTCCAGCCCACTCCTTTCCACTCCACTCTACTCCACTCAACTCCACAGAATTCCATTCCTCTCCACTCCAGTCCATTCCATTCCACTCCATTCCGTTCCACTCCACACAATTCTATTCCATTCCACTACAATTCTCTCTGCTCCATTCCATTGCACAACATTCCACTCCATTATATTCCATTCCATTCCATTCCATTCTTTTGCATTCGATTATACTCTATTCCATTCCATTCCACTGATATCAACTCCATTGCACTGTACTCCACTCCATTCCCTTCCAATCCACTCCGCTCCACTCCATTCCATTCCAATCCATTCCACACCACTCCACTCCATTCTACTCCATTCCGTTCAACTCCATGCCACTTAACTCCATTTTATTCCACTCCACTCCACTCCATTCCATTCCACTAGGTTCCGTTCCACTACATTCCACTGCATTCCACTCCGATCCATTCCACTCCACTAGACTCCATTCCACTCCTCTCAACTCCATTCCATTCCACTAGGTTCCATTCCATTAGCTTCCACTCCACTCCACTCCATTCCATTCCATTTCATTCCATCCCATTCCACTAGTCTCCATTCCATTCCACTCCACCCCATTCTATTCCACTCTACTCCACTACACTCTATTTCACTCCACTCCACTCCACTCCATTCCATTCAACTTCACTCGATTCCATTCTATTCCATTCCATTCCACTGCACTCCATTCCACATAGTTAAAATGCACTCCTCTGCACTTTACTCCAATTCACTCCATTCCACTGCATTCCATTCCACTCTATTCCACTCCAATCCATTCCATTCAACTCCAATCCATTCCAGTCCTTTCCATTCCACACCATTCCATTCCACTGCATTCCATTCCATCCATTCCATTGCACACCACTCCACCTCACTGCATTTCATCCCACTCCATTGCACTCCACTCCATTCCACTCCACTCCACTCCATTCCCTTCCACACCACTCCACTCCACTCAACTCCTCCCCACTCTGTTCCTCTCTGCTCCATTCTTTTCCATTCCACTTCATTCCACTCCACCCCATTCAATTCCATTGCATTCCTGTCGAGTCCACTGTTTTCCACTCCATTGCACTCCATTCCACTCCCCTCGAATTTATTCCATTCCATTAAATTCCCTTCCACTCCATTCAGTTGTAATCCACTCCATACCAGTCCACTCCATTTCATTCCATTCCTATCCACTCCACTCCGCTCCACTCCACTCAATTCCATTCCATTCCATTCCACTACACTGGACTCCCTTCCACTCCACTCCACTCCATTGCATTGAATTCCATTCCCCTCCCCTCCAGTCCAATACAGTCCACTCCACTCCACTCGATTCCATTCCATTTCATTCCATTCCATTCCACTGCACTCCGTTCCACTTCGTTCCTGTGCACGCCACTGAACTCATCCCCACTACACTCTGTTCCACTGCATTCCATTCCACTCCATTCCACTCCACTCCATTGAATTCCATTCTACTCCACTGCATTCCACTCCACTCCATTCCAATCCACTCTATTCCACCCCATTGCACTCCACTGCATTCCATTTCATCCATTCCATTCCACTCCACTCCACTCTACTGCATTCCATTCCACTCCATTGCATTCCACTCCAATCCTCTCCTCTCCACTCCATTCCACTCGACTATATACCATTCACTTCCACACCATTCCACTCGACTCCACTCCACTCCTCTCCATAATATTCCACTCCACTCCATTCATTTCCATGTCACTTCATTCCAATCCACTTCACTCCTTTCCATTTCATTCAATTCCACTCCATTGCACTCCATTCCACTCCACTACAATCCATTCCATTCCATTAAATTCCCTTCCACTCCTCTCTGTTGCAATCCACTCCATACAAGTCCACTCCATTCCATTCCACTCCTCTCCTCTCCACTCCGCTATACTCAACTCCATTCTATTCCATTCCATTCAGCTCTACTTCATTCCATTCCAATGCACTCCATTCCATTCCATTCCATTCCACATCCTCCACTCCACTACACTCCACTCCGTTCCATTACACTCCATTCCACTCTACTCCATGCCATCCATTCCACTCCATTCCATTCAATTACACTACACTTCACTCCATTCCATCTCATCCCATTTCATTCCACTCTATTCATCTCCACTAAACTCCACTCCTCTCCAACAATTCCCATCCTATTCCATCCCATTCCATTCCTCTGCACTCCAATACACTACACTCCCCTCCAACCCTCTAATTTCCTTTCCATTCTATTCCATCCCGTTCCATTCCATTACACTCCACTCCACTCCATTCCTCTGCACTCCACTCAACTCCAAATCCCTCCACTCTACTCCTCTCCATTCCATTCCATTCCAACCCATTCCATTCAGTTATACTCCACTCTACTCCCTTCCATTCCATTCCAATCCATTCCATTGCATTCAACTCCATTCAAAATCACTCAATTCCATTCCATTCCATTCCATTCAATTTCACTCCATTTCATTAAACTCCATTCCACTGCATTCCACTCCACTCCATTGCAGTCCACTCCATTCCTCTCAACTCCATTCCATTCAGTTCCTTTCAATTCAATTCCATTCCACTCCATTTCATTCCATTCCACTCCATTGCATTCCACACCGCTCCATTCCACTCCATTCACCTACATTCCACTCCACTCCACTCCATTCCATTTGACACAATTTAATTTCACTCCATTACCCTCCACACCACCCCTTTCCACTACATTCCATTCTATTCCATTCCACTTCACTCAAATCCATTCCACTACTCTCCCTTCCATTCCTCACCCTTTCCCTCTACTCCGTTCCATTCCATACCACTCCATTCCATTCCATTCCACTCCACTCCACTCCTCTCCACTCCATTTCACTCCACTCAACTCCCTTCAACTCCACTCCACTCCATTCCATTACATTCCACTCTACTACACTACATTCCATTCCATTGCACTTCATACCACTCTACTCCATTCCACTCCACTCTATTCCATTCCATTCCATTCCATTCCGTTTCACTCCATTCCATTCCAATCCACTTCATTCCACTCCAATACACTTCACTCCACTCAACTACATCACATTCCACTCCACTCCACTCAATTCCACTCCACTCAATTCCACTAAATTCCATTTCACTGCACTCCACTGCATCCACTCCATTCCACTCCATTCCACTCCATTCCATTCCATTCCACTCCACTCCACTCCCCTCCATTCCATTGCACTCCATTTCATTCAACTCCATTGTATTCCACTCGATTCCATTCCATTCCATTTCACTCCATTCCATTCCAATCCTTTCCGTTCCACTCCATTCCATTTCACTCCACTCCTTTCGAATCCACTGCACTCCAATCCACTATATTACATTCCACTCCACTCCATTCCATTCCACTCCACTCATTTACATTCCATTCCATTCCAGTCCACTCTTCTCCATTCCAATCTATTCCTCTCCATTCCCCTACACTCCACTGCATTCCATTCCATTCCATTCCATTGCACTCCTTTCCACTCAACTCCTCTCCATTCCATTACACTCCACTCCATTACATTCCATTAAAATCCACTCCACTCCACACCATCCCATTCCCATCCAGTCAATTCCACTCCAATCCACTCCATTCATTCCATTCCACTGCACTCCACTCCATCCACTCCACTCGAATCCATTTCACTCCATGCTATTCCACTCCATTCAACTCCACTCCACTCTATTCCATTCCACTCCACCCCACTGCAATCCATTGCATTGCAGTCCTTTCCACCCCACTCTTTCCATTCTACTCCATTCCTTTTCATTCCATTCCACTCCATTCCATTCGATTCCACTCCACTCCACTAGACAACATTCCATTCCACTCCACTCAACTTCATTCCATTCCAGTCCACTCCACTCCACTCCACTAATCTCAACTCCAATCCACTCCACTCTACTGCATTCCATTCCATTCCATTCCACAGCATTCCACTCAACTCCATTCCACTCCATTCCAATCCATTCCATTGCATTACAGTCAACCCCATTCCACTTCATTCCGTATCATTCCACTGTACTCCACTCCATTCCATTCCAGTCCACTCCACTCCATTCCATTCCTTCCTCTCCACTCCACTCCACTCGATTCCATTTATTTCCACTTCATTCCATTCCACTCCATTCCACTCCAATCCATTCCATTCCACTCCACAACACTCCAAGTCACTCCACTCCATTCCATTCCGTTCCATTCCACGTCACTCCTATCCACTCCATTCCATTCCATTCTATTCTATTACATTGCTTTCCACTCCACTCTACTCAATTCCACTAAGCTCCCTTCCACTCTGCAACATTCCTTTGCATTCCATTCCACTCCATTCCATTACACTCCATTCCACTCCACTGCATTGCATTCAAATCCGCTTCACTCCACTCCATCACGTTCCTTTACATCTCTTTCCACTTGACTCAAATCCATTCCACTCTAATAAATTCTATTCCATTCCATTCCACTCCACTTCATTCCTCTCCACTCCATTCCTCTCCATTCCACTGCATTACAGTAAACTCCACTCCAATTCATGCAATAACGTTCCACTCAACCCCACTCCTTTCCATTCCAATACACTCTACTCCATTCCATTCCTTTCTCTCCACATCACTTGATTCCATTTATTTCCACTCCATTCCATTCCACTCCTTTCCATTCCCCTCCACTACACTCCAATCCACTTCACTCCATTCCATTCCATACCATTCCACTCCACTCCAATACAATGCATTCCGTTCCATTCCATTCCATTTCATTACATTCCACTCCACTCTAATCCATTCCACTCAGCTCCTTTCCACTCCACAACATTCCATTCCATTCCATTCAATTTCATTCCATTCCATTCCCCTCCATTCCACTCCACTGCATGGCATTCCATTTCGCTTCACTCCACTCCATTCCATTCAACTGCACTCCATTCCACTCCACTCCACTCCACTCCACTCCTTTCCATTTAATTTCACTCCATTCAATTCCACTCAATTCCACTGCAGTCCACTCCACTCTATGCCACTCCATTCCACTCCATTCCATTTCACTCCATTTCTCCCTTCTCCATTCCATTCCATCCCAGTCCATTCCACTCAATTCCACGCCACTGCACTCCATTCCACTCCATTCTTCTCCATTCCCCTCCATTCTATTCCACTCCATTCCACTTCACTCCATTCCATTCCTTTATAATCCACTCCACTCCATTCCACTCCACTGCACTCCATTCCTTTCCCTTCCATTCCATTTCATTCTACTCCTTTCCACTCCACTCCACTCCATTCCTCTCCACACCACTCCATTCTACGCCATTCCATACCATGCCAATCCATTCCATTTCATTGCAGTCCATTCCATCCCATTCCATGCAATTCCAGTCAATTCTTCTCAACTCCACTCCATTCCACTCAACAAAATTGCATCCCATTCCACTCCACTCCACTCCATTAAACTCCAGTCCATTCCACTCCATTCAGCTACTTCCATTCCATTCCATTCTGCTCCACTCCACTCCATTCCAGTCCACTCCATTGTATTTCTTTCCAATCCACTCCACTCCATCCCACTACACTCCATTCCATTCCATTTAACTCCACTCCACTCCACTCCATTCCATTCCAGTCTACTGCATTTTACTCCATTCCCCTCCACTCAATTACACTCCACTCCATTCCATTCCATTCCAATCCATTCAACTCCATTCCACTCGACTCAGCTCCATTCCACTCAATTCAACTCCATTCCACTCCACTTCACTTCATTCCATTCAATTCCATTCTACTCCATTCCATTCACCTTCACTCCTTTCCAGTCCACTCTATTCCATTCCACTCCACTTCACTCCACTCGACTGCATTCCTTTGCACCCCACTCCGTTCCATTCCACTACCTTCCATTCCATTCCGTTATGTTCCACTGCAGGCCACTCCATCCACTCCACTCCACTAAGTTCCTCTGCATTTCATTCTACTCAATTTCACTCCTGCCTACTCCATTCCACTCCATTCCATTGCATCCCACTCTGCTCCATTGAATTATATTCCGTTCCACTCCACTCCACTCCATTCCAATCCAATCCACTGCAATGCATTCCACTCCACTCCTTTCCATTCTATTCTATTCCACTGCTTTCCATTCCATGCCACTCTTCTCCATTCAACTCCACGCCATTCCATTCCATTCCTTTCGACTCCATTCCATTCCACTCCACTCCATTTCAGTCCATTCCACTGCATTCCACTCCACTTCACTCCATTAAAAACCTCTCTACTCCATTCCTTTCCACTCCACTCCATTCCATTCCTCTCCATACCATTCCATTCCATTCCATTCCACTCCATTCCATTCAACTCCACTGCATTCCAGTCCACTCCACTCCATTCCCCTCAACTCCACTAAACTACATTCCTTTCCACTCCGCTTTATTCCAATCCACTCCTCTCAATTCCATTCCATTCCTTTCCACTGTAATCCACTCCATCCACTCAACTCCCCTCCATTCCATTCCATTTCATTCCTCTCCATTCCTCTCCACTTCTTTCTATTTCATTTTGCTCCACTCCACTCGACTCCATTTCATTGCACTCCATTCCTCTCCACTACATTCCATTTCACTCCATTCATTTCCATTCCATTACTCTCCATTCCTTTCCTATCCACTCCACTCCACTCAAATCCTCTCCACTCTACTACGTTCCATTCCATTCCATTCTACCCTATTCCACTCTACTTCATTCCACTCTAGTTCATTCCATTCCATTCTACTCCATTACACCACATTCCAGTCCAATTCACTCCACTCCACTCCGTTCTATTCCATTCCACTGACACCACTCAATTCCATTCCAATCCACTCCACTCCCCTACATACCATTCTACGTGACTCCATTTCACTCCATTCCATTTATTTACACTCAATTTCTTTCCACTCCATTCCACTCCACTCCACTCCACTCCATTCCATTCCACTCCATTCCATTCCATTCCCCTTCACTCCACTCCACTCCATCCCATTCCTTTTCATTCCATTTCATTCCACTCAACTCTATTCGACTTCAAGATTTTCCACTCCTTACCACTCGCCTCGATTCCATTCCATTCCACTCCACTCCACTAATTTCCAATCCACTCAACTCCACTCCACCACACTCCAATCCACTGCATTGCACTCCACTCCATTCCACTCCATTTCAGTCCACTCCACTCCACTGTACTCCATTCCTATCCATTCCACTGCACTCCCCTCCATTCCATTACTATCCATTCCACTCCATTCAATTCCATTCCACTCCACTCCACTCCACACCACTCCATTCCATTTAGTTTCACTCCATTCCATTCCTCTCCATTCCTCTCCAATACACTCCATTCCATTCCATTCCACTCTACTCCAGTCCATTCCACTCCATTCCTTTCCAATCCAGTCCACTCTATTCCATTCCATTCCATTCCATTCCACTCCACTCCACTCCATTCCAATACATTTCACACAACTGTACTTCACTCGACTCCATTTCATTTCTTTCCGTTCCATTCATTTCCATTCCACTCCACTCCATTCCATCCACTCCTCTACATACCATGCCATTCTATTCCATTCCAATCCATTCCATTTCATTCCACTCCATTACCGTCCATTCCACTCCTCTCCACTCAATTCCATTCCATAGCATTCCATCCCATTCCTTTCCACTCCATTCCAATCAAATCCACTCCATTCCCCTCCCTTCCACTCCATTGCATTTCCCTTCATTCCACTCCACTCCATTCCAATCCATTATACTCCACTACACTCCATTCCTCTCTACTCCCCCCATTCCATTCCATTACATAACATTCCTTTCCAATCCTTTCACTCCACTCCACTCCATACCATTCCACTCCAATTCATTCCATGCCATTCCAATCCATTCCAATAAATGCCATTTCATTGCAGTCCATTCCATTCCATATCACTTCATTGCAGTCCATAACTCTCCACTCCATTCCATTCCACTGCACTCTACTCCATTCCATTGCAATCCATTCCACTCCACTTCACTCCATTCCATTCCATTGAAATCCACTCCATTCCCCTCCAAATCACTTCATTGTAGTCCATTCCTCTCCACTCCATTCCATTCCACTGCACTCTACTCCATTCCATTGCAATCCGTTCCACTCCACTTCACTCAATTCCATTCCATTGAATTCCACTCCATTCCACTCCATTCTACTGCATTCCCATTGACTTCAATCCACTCCACTCCGTTTCTTTCCGTTCCACTGCACTCCACTCCATTGCATTACATTCCTTTCCACTCCACTAGACTCTATTGCATTCCATTCCATTCCCTTCCACTCCATTCTACTCCATTCCTTCCTCTCCATTCCACTCCATTCCACTCATTTCCAGTCAACTCCACTTCCCTCCACTCCATTCCATTCAATTCCACTGAACTCCACTCCATTCCATTCCAAATCCATTCCACTCCACTACATACCATTCCACTCCACTCCACTCCACACCACTCCGTTCCATTTAATTCCACTCCATTCCGTTCCTCTCCATTCCACTCCACTCCACTCCATTTCACACCACTGCACTCCACACCAATTCACTCCATTCCAATCCATTCCATTCCACTACACTCTATTCCAATCCATTCCACTCCATTCCACTCCACTCAACTCCATTCCATTCAAATCCATTCCATTCCACTCCGTTCCACACCACTCCTCCCCATTCTACTCCTCTCCACTCCACTCCATGACATTCCATTCCATTCCATTTCCATCAATTTTTTGCTAATCCACTAAATTCCATTCCATTCCACTCCACTGCATTCCATTCCATTCCATTGCAATCCTTTTCACTCCACTCAACTCCATTCTACGCCACTCCACTCCGTTTCATTCCGTTCCATTCCATTCCACTACACTCCATTCCAATTATACTCCACTGCACTCCAATCTATTCCATTCCACTCCATTCCACTATACTCCATTCCATTCATCTCCACTGCACTCCAATACATTCCATTTCATTCCACTCCACTCCACTCCATTCTACTCCACTCCACTCCACTCCATTCAACTCCACTCCATTCCGTTCCATTCCATTCAACTCTATTTCATTCCACTTCAATCCATTCCACTCCACTCCAGTCCATTCTATTCCATTCCCCTGCACTTCTGTCAACTCCACTCCACTCCATTCAACTCCATTCTATACCATTCCATTCTATTCCACTTCACCCCATTCCATTCCATTTCGATCCACTACACAGCACTCCACTCCACTGCACTTCATTTCACTCCCCTCCATTCCACTTCACTCCATTCCTTTCCATTCCACTCCAATCCATTCCATTCCATTCCACTCCACTCCACTCCTTTCTGCTCCACTCCTCTCCACTTCACTCCAGCCCACTGTATTCCATTCCACTCTACCCCATTCCATTCTACTCCATTCCACTTCATTCCACAAAACTCCATTCCATTACTTTCTACTCCATTCCACTCCATTTCAGTCCACTCCACTCCACTCCATTCCATGCCATTCCACTGCATTCCACTTCTTTCCATTACACTCCATTCCATTCCACTCAATTACATTCCATTCCACTCCATTCCACTCCATACCATTCCATTCCACTCCACTCCATTCCACTCGACCTCACTGTGCTGCACGCTACTCCATTCCATTCCACTCTACTGCATTCCATTACATTCCTTTCCAATCCATTGCTCACTATTCCATTCCACTCCATTCCACTCCACTCTAGTCCACTCCACCCCAATCTAGTCCATTCCATTCCATTCCATTCTACTACACTCCACTCTATTCCATTCCATTGCACTCCATTCCACTTCCCTCCTTTCCATTCCACTACATTCCATTCCATTCCATTCCCCTGCATTCCATTCCATTCCACTCCAGTCTACTCCATTCCATTCCACTCCACTCCATTCCACTGCAATTCACTCCAATCCACTCCATTCCATTCAACTCCAGTCTACTCCATTCCATTCCACTCCACTCCATTCCACTGCAATTCACTCCACTCCTCTCCATTCCATTCCATTCCACTCTACTCCATTCCATTCCATTCGATTCCATTCCATTCCATTCCGTTCCCCTCCAATCAATTCCACTCCATTCAACTGCTTTCCACTCCATTCCATTCCACTACACTCCAGTCCACTTCATTCCATTCCATTCCACTCCACTCCACTCCATTCCCTTCAATTCCACTCTATTACATTCCACTCCACTTCACTCCGTTGCACTCCACTTCACTCCACTCCACTGTACTCCATTCCATTCCACTCTACTCAGTTCCATTCCATTCCATTCCATTCCAGTCCCTTCCATTCCACTCCATTCCACTCCAAGCCTTGCCAATCCATTCCACTTCATTTCACTCCTCTCCACAGCATTCCCTTCTATTCAATGCCATTTCACTCCATTCTGGTCCACTCCATTCCATTCCACTCCACTCCACTCCATTCCATTCTATTCCAATCCACTCCACGGCACTCTACTTAATTCCATTCCATTCCACTGCCCTCCACTCCGCTCCTTTCCATTCCAATCCATTCCACTACACTCGATTTCATTCCACTCCAGTCTACTCAACTCCACTCCATTCCACTCTATTCCATTCCACTCCATTCCTCTCCACTTCATTCAACTCCTCTCCACTCCATTCCATTCCACTCCTTTGCATTTTATTCCACTCCATTGCTTTCCATTTCTCTCCTCTCCATACCAATACACTCTGCTCCTTTCCATTACATTCCATTCCACTCCTCTCCACTCCATTGCAATTCATTCCTGTCCCCTTCATTCCATTTCACTCCATTCAATTTCACTCCACTCTACTGCACTCCAATCCATTCCATTCTATTACATTGAATTCATTCTATTTAACTCCTTTCCACTCCATTCCATTCGACTCTATTCGACTCCATTCCACTGTATTCCTGTCCAATCCACTGCACTCCATTCTATTCCTTTCCATTCTACTGTGCTCCACTCAATTAAATTCCAATCCACTCCAGTTCACTCCATTCCATGCCACTCCCTTCTACTCCAATCCACTCCACTCCATTCCAATTATTTCCACCCCAGTACACTCCACCCCATTCCACTCTACTCCACTCTATTGCAGTCCACTCCATTCCATTCTACACCCAAACACTCCACTGCACTCTACTCCATTCCATTCCACTCCATTCGTCTCCAGTCCATTCATTCCATTACACTCCAATCCACTCCAGTCCATTCCATTCCACTCCTCTCAACTCCATTCCATTCCACTCCACTCCACCTCTTTCCATTCCATTCTATTCTTTTCCACTGCTTTCCATTAAATTTCAGTCTACTCCATTCCACTCCACTCTATTCAACTCCATTCCATTCCACACCATTCGACTCCATTCCATTCCACTCCACTCCATTTCAGTCCATGCCTCTTCAATCCACTCCACTCCACTCCATTCCACTCCACTCAACTCCATTTCATTCCACTCCACTCCTCCCATTCCTCTGCATTCCATTCCATTCCATTCCATTCTATTTCATTCTACTGCATTCCATTCCACTCCACTGCATTCCAGGCCACTTCTCTCCATTCCACTCCACTCCACTGAACTGCATTGCAGTCCACTCCACTCCATTCCATTCCACTCCACTCCATTCCACTCCACTCCATTCCATTCCATTCCTTTCCACTGCAATCCACTCTATCCACTTCACTCTACTCCATTCCGATCCATTCCATTTCTCTCCATTCCTCTCCCCTCCATTCTCTTAAATTCTACTCCAGTCCCCTGCACTTCATTCCATTGCACTGCATTACTCTCCACTCCATTCCATTAAACGCCATTCCTTTCCATTCATTACACTCCATTCCACTCCACTGCATTTCATTCCACTCCACTCCACTGCATTCCTTTCCATTGCAGTTCACTCCAGTCGACCTCATTCCACTCCATTCCACTCCACTCTACTATATTCCATTCCATTCCTTTCTACTCCATTCCACTCCACTACATTACATTTCATTCCACTCCATTAAACTGCATTCCATTCCACTCCACTCCACTCCACTGCATTCCATTTCATTCCATTTCACTCCACTCCATTCCATTCCAATCCATTCCACTCTCCTCCAATCCACTCCACGTCACTCCACTCCACTCCTTTCCGTTCATTTCCACTCCATTGCATTCTCCTCCATTCCACTCCACTCCACTCCATTCCACTTCACTCCATTCCATTCCTTTCCACTCCACTCAACTCTACTCCTCTCCATCCCATTCCATTCTATTCCATTTCATTCCAATCCAGTGTATTCCACTCCATTCCATTCCACTCCTTATCTCTCGACTCCATTCCATTCCATTCCACTCCACTCCACTCCATTCCGTTCCAGTCCACTCCACTCATTTCCACTCCACTCCACTCCACTCCACTCGGCCCCACTCCATTCCATTACACTGTACTCCCTTCCATTCCATTCCATTTCATTCCACTGCATGCCACTCCACTCCATTTCCCTCCATTCCACTCCAATGCTGTCCACTCCACTCCATTGCATTCCATTCTACTCGTTTCCATTCCACCCCACTCCATTCCACTCCAATCCTCTCCATTCCATGCCATTCCATTTCATTCCAAACTATTCCATTTCATTCCATTCCATGCCATTCCACTCGATTCCACTTCATTCCATTGCATTGAAGTCCTCTCCACTCCACTCAACTCCATTCCTTTCTATTCCACTGCACTCAACTCAATTCAATTCAAATCCATTTCACTCCACTACATTCCATTCCACTCCACTCCACTCAATTCCAATACATTCCACTCCATTCCAGTCCACTCCACTCCATTCCATTCCATTCCATTCCACTTCCTTTCCAATCAACTCCACTCCATTCCACTCCAAACCACTCCATTCCATACCATTTCACTCCATTCCAGTCCTTTCCATTTCATTCAACTCCATTCCATTCCATTCCACTCCTTCCAGTCCATTCCACTCCACTCCACTCCATTCCATTCCATTCCATTCCATTCTAATAAAGTCCATATAAGTTCGTTACACTCCATTCCACTCCACTCAACTCCATTCAACTGCATTCCCCTCCATTCCACTCCGTTCCGTTCCATTCCATTACACCCCACTCCATTCCATTCTATTACACTCCACTCCTCTCTACGACGTTGTATTCTAGTACATTTTACTCTACTCCACTGCATTCCTCTCCACTCCACTACAAGCCACTCCCCTCCATTCCATTCCACCCTTTCCATTCTTCTCCATTCTATTCCACTGCACTCCATTCCACTCCAATTCATTCCATTCCAATCTAGTTCATTAAAATCCACTCCACTCCATTCCACTCGGCTCCATTCCACTCCCTTCCCCTCCACTTTACTATATTCCATTCCATTCCATTCTACTCCATTCCACTCTACTACATTACACTTCATTCCACTCCACTGCACTGCATTCCATTCCACTCCACTCCACTTCTCTGCATTCCATTCCATTCCATTTCGCTCCACTTCATTCCATTTCAATCCACTCCACTCTCCTCCAATCCATTCCATGTCTCTCCACTAGACTCCATTCCATTTTTTCCCACTCCAGTGCATTCTCCTCCATTCCACTCCACTCCATTCCATTCCTCTTGACTCCATTCCATTCCATTCAACTCCACTCAACTCCACTCCACTCCATCCCATTCCATTCTATTCTATTTAATTCCACTCCACTGTATTCCACTTCATTCCATTACACTCCTCACCATTCGACTCCATCCATATCATTCCACTCCACTCCACTCCATTCCATTCCACTCCACTCCACTCGTTTCCACTCCACTCCACTACACTCCAACCCACTCCATTCCATTACAATCTACTCCCTTCCATTCCATTCCATTTCATTCCACTGCATGTAACTCCACTCCATTCCCCTCCACTCCACTCCAATGCAATCCACTCCACTCCACTCCATTCCATTCTATTCCATTCCATTCTACTCATTTCCATTCCACAACACTCCATTCCACTCCAATGCTCTCCATTCCATGTCATTCCATTTCATTCCCAACCTTTCCATTTCATTCCATTCCTTTCCATTCTACTCAACTCCACTCCATTTCAGTGCAGTCAAGTACTCTCCACTCCTATCAACTCCATTCCATTCCATTCCACTGCACTGAACTCCATTCCATTCCAATCCATTCCACTCCACTACATTCCATTCTACTCCACTCTACTCAATTCCAATACATTCGATTCCATTCCACTCCACTCCCCTACAATCCAATCCATTCCATTCCACTTCCTTTCCAATCCACTCCACTCCATTCCACTCCACTGCACTACATTCCACTCCAATTCATTCCATTCCAATCCAGTTCATTAAAATCCACTCCACTCCATTCCACTCGACTCCATTTCATTCCACTCCAATGCACTCCACTCCACTCCTTTCCATTCCACTCGATTTCACAGCAATCCATACCATTCCATTTCATTACATTCCCCTCTACTCCACAGCACTACACTGGACTCCACTCCATTCCATGCAATTTCCTTCCACTCCAATCCATTCCTTTCCATTCCACTGCATTCCATACCATTGCATTCCATTCTACATCAATCCACTAGATTCATCTCCATTTCATTCCACTCCATTCCACTCCACACCATTCCATTCCTTTGAAATGCATTCCAATACGCTCGACTCCGTTCCACTCCACTCCATTAAATTCCTTTCCATTCCATTCCATTCCACTCCACTTAATTCCATTCTTTTTTACTACAATCCACTCCACTCCAATCCACTCCTCTCCATTCCATTCCATTGCACTCAACTCCATTCCTATCCAATCCACTCCATTTACATCCAATCCAACCCATACCATTGCATTCCATTACATTCCACTGCACTCCAATCCATTCCACTCAACTCCACCTCATTCCATTCCATTCCATTCCAATACATTCTATTCCACTCCACTCCATTCCAGTCAACTCCACTCCATTACACTCCATTCCACTGCATTCCCTTCCTTTCCATTCCATTCCATTCTATTCCACTCCACTCCACTCCTCTCCATTCCATTCCAGTCTACTCCATTCCATTCCACTCCGTTCCACTCCACATCTTTCCACTCCATTCCACTCAATTCCACTCCATTCCACTGCATTCAAGTCCACCACACTCCAGTCTACTCCATTCCACGCCATTCCACTGGAATCCACTCCTTTTCCTTTCAATCCATTCCACTCCACTCCATTCCATTCCCCTCCACTCCACTCTGTTCCAATCCATTCCACTCCATTACACTCCACTCCATTCCATTCCATTCCATTCCATTCCATTCCACTCCATTCCCTTCCATTCCATTCCACTCATTCCCAATCCTCTCCAGTCAATTCCACTCCACTCCTCTCAATTCCATATCATTCGTTTCCATTCCAATCCATTCCATTTCGGTCCACTCCATTCCATTCCATTCCAATCCACTCCTTCCAGTCCATCCCGCTCCACTCCACTCCATTCCGTTCCATTACACTCCATTCCATTTCATTAAACTCCATTCCAGTCCATTATACTCCATTCCACTCCACTCAACTCAATTCCATTCCACTCCAATGCACTCTACTCCATTCCGTTTCATTCCACTCCATTTCACTCCATTCCACTCCACGCTACTCCATTCCGTTCCATTCCATTCCACTCCATTCCATTCCATTCTCCTCTACTCCAATCCACTCAACTCCAATCCACTCCTCTCCATTTCATTCCATTTCAGTCAAGTCCATTCCTATCCACTTCACTCCATTCACCTCCAGTCCACACCATACCATTGCATTCCATTCCATTCCACTCCAATCCATTGCACTGCCTGCCATTCCATTCCTGTCCACTCCACCTCATTCCATTCCATTCCCTTGTACTACATTCCTTTCGACTCCATTCCATTCCAGTCCACTCCAATCAATTCCTCTCCAATATACTCCATTACATTCCATTAAATTACATTCCATTCCACTCCAATCCACTTCACTCCATTCCATTACACTAAACACCAGTCCATTACATTCCCCTCCACTGCACTCCACTAAACTCCACTCCTCTCCATTCCATTGTAGTCCACTCCGTTTCATTCCATTCCATTCAACTCCATTCCACTCCACTCCATTCCACTCCATTCCACTGCATTCAAGTCCACTCCACTCCATTCCACTAAATTCCTTGCCATTCCACTGCACTCCACTCAGTTACATTCTAATCAATTCCACTACACTACATTCCATTTCACTGCACTCCACTCCATTAAAGTCCATTCCCCTCCATTCCACTGCATTCCACTCCATTCCATTCCATTCCATTCCACTCATTTCCAATCCACTCCCATCCATTCCATTCCATTCCATTCCATTCCACTCCTTTCCAATCCACTCCACTCCATTCCATTCCTCTCCAACGCACTCTACTCCACTCCATTCCATTCCACTCCATTCCACTCCAATCCGTTCCATTCCATTGCATTCCATTCCACTCCACTCCAATCCACTCCTCTCCATTCCATGCGATTCCATTACACTTCACTCCATTCCATTCCATTCCATTCCACTGCATTGCATTCCATTCCATTCCAATCCACTCCGCTTAATTTCACTCCATTCCTTTCCATTCCATTCCACTTCACGCCATTTCATTCCATTCCTTTCTATTCCTCTACGATCCACACCATTCCACTCCACTCCAATCCATTCCATTCCATTCCACGCAATTCCTCTCCATTCCGTTCCACTCCACTCCACCCCATTCCATTCCATTCCTTTCCATTCCACTACGCTTCACTGCATTCCATTCCACTCCACTCCATTCCGTTCCATTTCATTCCATTCCATTCCACTCCATTAAATTCCGTTCAAATCCGTTCCTTTCCTTTCTTCTCTACTACAGTCCACTCAACTCCAATCCACTCCCCTCCATTCCATTCCATTCCATTAAAATCCATTCCTATACATTAAACTCCATTCAACTCCAATCCACCCCATACCATTCCATTCCATTCCTTTCTGCTCCACTCCATTCCACTGCACTCAACTCCATTCCTGTCCACTCCACTCTATTCCAGTCCACTCCACTCCATTCCAATCCATTTCATTCCATTGCACTCCATTTCATTCCACTCCACTCCTTCCCTTTCGAATCCAATGCATTCCACTGCTCACTACTCTACTCCATTCCACTCAACTCCATTCCATTGCATTTCATTCCACTCCACTTAATCCCATTCCACTCCACTCCATTCCATTCCATTCCATTCCACTCCAATCCACTCCATCCGATTACATTCTATTGCATTCCACTCCATTCCATTCTATTCCACTGCATTCCAGACCACTGCTCTCCATTCCATTCCACTCGACTCCGCTCCATTCCACTCCATGCCACTACTTTCCATTCCACTCCATTAAATTCCATTCCATTCCACTCTATTCTATTCCACTCCACTTGACTCCATTTCATTCCACTCCACTCCACGCCATTCCACTCCACTCAACTCCACTCCACCCCATTCCAGTTCACTCTAATCCGTTCCATTCCATTCCATTCCAATCCACTCCATGCCACTCCACTTCACTCCAATCGATTCCACTCCATTCAACTCTATTCCATTCCACTCCACTATACACCAATCCATTCCATTCCAC
This sequence comes from Pongo pygmaeus, assembly GCF_028885625.2. Taxonomy (NCBI): domain Eukaryota; kingdom Metazoa; phylum Chordata; class Mammalia; order Primates; family Hominidae; genus Pongo; species Pongo pygmaeus. The sequence goes on along the minus strand of NC_085931.1, from coordinate 15,090,713 downwards.
TGCAATCCACTCCACTCCATTACACTTCACTCTACTCCACTCCACTTCATTCCAATCCATTCCACTCCATTCCACTCCACTCCACTCCATTCCATTTCATTCCATTACATTCCTCTCTAATCCACTACACTCCATTCCATTCCATTCCACAGCAACCCAGTCCATTCCATTTCAATCCAGTCCACTGCACTCAATTCCATTCCACTCCACACTACTCCATTACAATCCCATCCACTGCACTCCACTCCACTCCACTCCTCTCTATTCCATTCCAACTTACCCCTTTCCATTCCATTCAATTCCATTCCACTGCAAACCATTCAACTGCATTCCACTTCATTCAAGTCCACTTCACTCCACGACACTCCATTCAACTTCATTCCCCTCTATTGCATTACATTACACTCTATTCCAGTCCATTACAATCTATTCCACTCCCCTTTTCTCCATTCAACTCCATACCCTCCATTCCACTCCTTTCCACTCTATTCCCCAGCACTCCACTCCATTCCATTCCAACCCATTCCACCCCACTCCATTCCATTCCCCTCCATCCCATTCCATTCCTATCCATGCCACTCCCCTTTACTCCATTCCACTCCAATCCATTCCATTCCAATCCATTTCATTCCACTCCACTCCAACCAACACCACTCTACTGCATTCCATTCCACTCTTATGCAATGCACTGCACCCCATTCCACTGAACTCCCTTCCACTCCAATCCATTCCATTCCATTCCAATCCATTCTCTTCCACTCCACTCACTCTACTACACTCCACTACATTCCTTGCCATTGCGATCCACTCCACCACATTCCGTTCCATTCAAATGCTTTACATTACATTACATGACACTCCACTCCACTCAATTTTACTCCATTCCATTCCATTCCATTCCATTCCACACCACCACATTCCATTCCATTCCATTCCATTCCACTACGCTCCACTCCCTTCCAGTCCACTCCACTCAATTCTACTCCACTCCATTCCAATCCATTCCATTCTTTTCCATTCCACTCCATTCCATTCCATTCTTCTGTACTCCAATCCACTCAACTTTAATCCACTTCCCTCCATTCCAT